>NC_138185.1:195194084-195794084 GCF_964194105.1 Spermophilus citellus | reverse complement strand
ATCATGTGTGGAAGGATTCAGTGTGAAAATGTGAACAAAATTCCCACTCTCCAAGCACATTCTACAGTGCATCAGTTTCACTTCAATGAAAACACTTGCTGGGGCACTGATTATCATTTAGGGATGTCCACACCTGATATTGGTCAAGTAAAAGAAGGCACCTCATGTGCTCCAGGAAAGATCTGCATCAGTAAGAAGTGTGCCAGTATGGTTCAGCCGACCGAAAACTGTCAGCCTGAGACCTGCAACATGAGGGGGGTCTGTAATAACAAACACCACTGTCACTGCAACCATGAATGGTCACCTCCAAACTGTAGTAACAAAGGCTATGGAGGTAGTGAAGATAGTGGTCCACCTCCTATGGATGTGACTAGAACTACCACTGCAAATGTGCCTGGACATGCAACTGGAACTACCACAGGAAATGCGCCTGGGCCTGAGACTGGAAGTGCTACCACGGGAAATGCGCCTGGGCCGGAGACTGGAACTACCAAGGGAAATGCGCCTGGGCCCGAGACTGGAAGTGCTACCGGAAATGTGCCTGGAAGAATGACTGGAATTACCACGGGAAATTCACCCGGAGCAACGCCTGAAAGCACCATGAAATATACGTCTGGACACACGACTGGAAAAACTGGAAGGACTCAAAGTACCACTGGAAATGTGCCTGGAGGAACCACCGGAAAAGTGACTGGAAGTGCGTTGAAAAAGAGAAACTCATGGATATTATGGCCCCTTATCTTGCTTCTTTTAATTTTATGTTTACTCGCTATGCGTTATATAGCAATGAAAAAGAAAAAGAAAACTGATATTGGTCAAGCAAAACCTGAGGAGAAGAAAGTGAAAGAAATGGAAAAGGAAGAAGTCATACCTAATTTAACTGATCTCTAATTTTTAACAGTGGAAGAAAAACAGGGCATGTCTTTCTCAACAGAAATTCAAAGGTTTGTCATGCCAGGATCATAAGCTGTAAATATTACAGCAAAGGATTCCCACCATGTTATTTATTCTTTTCCGTTTTAAACATTAAAGGTTCGTTTTCCCAAAAAATTGTCCCTTTTTTCCCCTTCCACAGGTGTGGGGATACCAGGGATTGAACCCAGGTCTCAACACTGAGCCACATCTCCAGCCCATTTTATTTTTTATCTTGAGACAGGGTCTCACCAAGTTGCTTAGGGCCTCATTAAGTTGCTGAAGCTGGCTTTGAACTGGCAAACCGCCTGTCTCCGCCTCCCAAGCCACTAGGATTACAGACATGGAACACCATGCCCAGTCAGAAGTTATCATTTTATGTTTAAGGTGTTGGTCAGTATTTCAGGCCTCTCGATGTTTTATTCTTCTGTGTAATTTGCAGGATGTACCTCTACAAAGGCCATTTCTGTTGACCCATTTAGTTGTGGCAAAAAGAGCAATTAAAGTAGGCCTGGAGAGATGGATTAGAGGAGAAGAGGGTTTTCATTCCTTTCTTTCCTATGTACTTAATAATTGCCATCAGCATTAGTTTGATTGGGTTCATTCTAGCTGTTGGGCTTTGGAGTCCAGTTTGGTTGTCACTAGCAGAACCACCCTCATATTTTCCAAGGTGTACAAGCAGCAGTTAACCACTGGCCTCTCAGTGATCTGTGTTGTAGCTCTGGGGTTAGTTGAGTGGTTTCCTCTGAATTCCTGAAGCACCAGTATCAGCTGTTCATGTACCTCCTCCCAGATGTGTGTGCCTGTTCTGCAGGGGGCCTCCCTTTAATCACCTCTACTCTAATAAACCCGAATTTTTTGCTGTGATCTCCTGACCCTGGGTATATTTGGTGCTTTCTGTAGTTATCATTCTGATAGGTCGAGTGCTGCAGACACAGGCACTGAATTGGAATTCAGAATGCAAGATGTTTCTTAGAGACGCAGATTTGGAGAGGCAAGGTAGGATGGAGATGAAGCCAGTGTTTGCACACAAAGAAATTAAGTTGTGTTCAGGCCTTAAAGAAGCTTTAACCAATGTGGATAAAGACAGTGTAGCAAATGTTGTCTGTCAGTTGTTTTACTCCCTGGGCCACAGTGGCAGGGTTCTTCATCCCTGTGTTCTGGTATGAAAGGTATACAGCATTAGTTGTTCTGGACTTCTTCCTTCATTGTTGTTCTGTGTGTTGTTTCCCTGAAGTTCTAAGTTTGATAAGGGTAAGATCTCTGATCCCTGACCACATCTTTTCTGTTACTCTAATAGTGTTTGTAGGCATTACCCATGGAAATCCTTTATGCAATCTGTGTACCGATTAATTCCCTTTGAGAGATGTAGAGCTATTTCGCTTTTGTGCCTTCTTATGTGTCTAGTTCATTAAATTGTGTGTTTCAAGGAATTTGTTCAATTCTCCTGTGATTTCCTATTTGTGGACATAATAGTTTGCTCAGAGTATCGTTTCATTTCCTTTTTTGTCCATAGGAAATATGGTGGCATTTCCTCATTCCTTCCTGATGCTATCTGTTTATACTTTTCAATGTTGTCTCCAAGCAGTTTTGCTAAGGATTTATCAACTTGATTATTCTTTTCAAGGGACCAGTGTTAGGAGCCATCTTTGGGCTGTGTGTGGATGGTTGTGCATAGTAGCCTCCTGAGGGGATAAGTCCTGACATTGGGAACTTTCCAAGGCACTCCCCACAGGATTGACTGCCTGATGCAGGTGAACTTTTCCCCTCAAGCTCTGCCAAAGATGCCATGCAGCCAGCACCTGAGATGGGAGTAGCCTGCCAAGATGTTAATCAATCTGTGACTGCAAGACCCCCTGAATCAAAACTCCTCCTTTGATTCCTTATCCCTGCCTTTTATGTATGTACCCCCTTAGGTAAAACACCAGAGCCATTTTTTGTGTAGTTCCGGAAACCATGTGGACTAGATCTATCAGGGACTTGGCTTTCTGTAAATATATTTCTGAGTGTTTGTACGTTGTTATTTACTAATTGTTTAAGATTGTAAGTTTTAGGGTGGCTTGGATTACCCTGGGCTGGAAGAAAAAACCCTTAATTAGACACTGCCCGTTTTCCCCTCCCCCCATCCGCCCCCCCCCCCCCGTTATTATGGTGCTCAATGTGGACCTGACCATGTGGATGAAGTAAAAATAAATAGACACTCGATTAAATGGGGCTTGAACACCCCCAGATTCAGAAGATAAAAATTAAAGCACGCCACACCCACCTCAAAGAAATAGAGGGTGCATCGCAGTCTAGAGAGAATTGGGAGGCAGGAAAGTTTGATACCTTGATATAAAACTGAAGCAAAACTCTTCCAGAAAAGAAGTCTGGAAAAAACCTCATTAAAATAAGTTAAGGGGAAAAAGACGATTTATCTACTTTCGAGAATGTTTAAGCAGTTTAATCAGAGCTACCCCTCCCCACCCACAACTTTTGCCTTCTATCCGGGCTGAGACAGTAACCCAAAGCAGTGACAGTGCCACCTCTGCCTGCCAGTAGTCAGCAAAAGGCAGGGAGAAGAAACTAGAAAAAGCCCCAGGACGCTGCCACAGAGGGATCCAAAGCAGGGAAGAGCAGGCAGGCAAGCTAAGGGCTTGAGATGCTGACAACTAGGGGAACCCTCGGGGGAAATGACAGCAGAGTGCTTGCTGGAGGAGCTAAATGCCTAACAGTACCAACTGCTTGCAGAGACCCAGGGCCCAACCAGGAGGACTCTGAGGATAGCCGAGATGTGGGCGCTCACCCCCGGCCATGGGAGCCAGGCATAATAAGGAAAGGCAAAGCAGCATTGGTGTCTCACGTGACCCAAGGTATTCGAATGGACAGAGTCATAGCTCAGATAATTCCCAGACAGACAAAACTCCACAAAAGCCAGTGGCATTGTAACTTCCCATGGGCGAACATGGGTGTCATGAGTGGTTTCACAGACTCCGTCTGAGGCACAGTTAGATTCAGCCAAATCTGTTTCATTAATGGTCATCACATTTCAGGCACACGTCCTAATTCTGAGTCCTAACAGTCTACACCCAAGGATCGCAGATGCTCACCCGTGACGTGTCTTAAATCTGGGTCCCTGGAACTCAGTCCTGGCGATCCCTATAGGAGGGGTCTGGTGCAGGGGGACAACAGCGACAAAAGTCTCTCTGTCTGGGTCCTCTTAGTCCTGCCGGGCCCCAGAAGGCTGGGATTTTAAGTCCTAGTTCAGTTGTGCTTGCAGCTGATAACTGGGTGACCTCTGGGGTCTATGCCGGGGTGTAGACTCTTAACATCACTCTCGTAGGTCTATCTATGTTCTGCAGCTATATCTAAGTTTTGCAGTTTACATGTGTACATATGCTCACCGTCTTTATCTAACACACACACTAATATAATCCACAATCAATAGTCCTATAATGTTTTCTGTACTCATATCAATGAGAGGCACTCAAGGCAGGACAGCGTACACAGTGGGGACCCCAGAGCTGCAGGCAGAATTTCAGGTGGCATGGAAGGCACAGAAGGGCAGATCTGACAGTGCGGCCAGGGCAGCTAGGGCAACTTGGCGGATACCTTCAAGTCTGAGTAAATAGAAAACAGGTTTATGTATGACTAACTTGGTTATAAATATATAGAACAGTCGATTTTAAAATTTTGAGGCTTCTCCTTAAGAACAAATATTAATGTGCTAATGTAAACCAAAACTTTAACCTATACATTGAGATGACACTAACTGCATAAAACATTAATCTACCTCATTCCAACAGAATAATTACTTATGCCTGGTAATTTTATTGTTTAAAAAATAACCAATTTTTAATAAATTAAGATGCATATATTTATACTTAAACAATAACATTATAAGATATGACCATGTATTTTTACTTAAACAATAATAATATTTAAAAAAATATTTATTGTTTAGTTGTAGATGGACCCAATATATTTATTTTATTTTTATGTGGTGCTGAGGATGGAACCCAGGGCCTGACGCGTGCTACCTGAGAGCTCTACCGCTGAGCCCCAACCCCAGCCCAATAATTATTTTCAAATACCACCTCAAGTTCCAATTTTCAATCTTTACTTTGAAAGCTAATTTTAATTCATATTAAAACATAAATGATTATGATAATTATTGCTAATTATATATATATATATATATATATAATCTGTTTCCTAAATATGTAAACCCTTAAAACCTAAGGTTTAAAAGAACATTTTGCTAAACTAATGCTCTATAAACTAGTTTCTGACTCATACTAATATAAACAATAAAATATCTAATCATGATTTATTCTTCTATAATTATATAAGACTTATATGTTACTGTCTACAATAAGAAGTAAACTTAACTATATATTTAAAAGACAATTGAGAGACACTAACTTATTTAAAAGGTAACATTATAAGGTATAACAATGTATTAAGAGTTTCTCTCTAGAAGGGATTAAATGTTCTCTTAATTTGTCCATGTCATATTCTAGATACAAAAATGGATCAACTAGGTTATGTTAACCCAAGGAATTCCATACCAAAGTTTATAGACTTATATTCAAATGAGAAACTAAAATTAATTTCAAGATTAAGACACCTTACTTATCTTTTGACACGAGACCCATTGTTTTAAAAATTAAGAGGTATACATAAAAATCTTACAGGATTTTACTGTCCATGGTTATATCTAAACTGTTTCCTATACATTTAGAAATACATATTTTATATAAAAATAGTATCATGTTGATATTTTCAAAACTTGTAAAATCTTTTTTAAATTGTTCATTGTTGATACTGTTTTAAAATGTTATGTTTAATGCCAGATTTCTATCATACAGTTCCTTTATCCAAAACCTTATATTAAATATTTGAGTTGATCTTACTACTTAAATACACAGTACTTAAAGATATTCATACAGCTTACATCTTTATACATAAAGATTGTTTTGACACAAATCTCTTATGTCATTGCTGGGTCAATGCCATATAAAGTTCTAATTTTCATAAAAAAATCATTAAATCATTGTCCTAAAATATACTACTGACTTGCTTTTCCCATCAAATTTAAAGTAACGATCCCCCATACTTAGATCAACATTAGAATTAATGATGATATCAATTTTTCCTAAATTGGTAAGTAAAAGGCTATTCATTCTTCTATTTCATTTTTCGTTATTAGTAATTAATAAAAAATATTTTTCCTGACCTAGGATAATGGATGAGTAGTAGAGCGCTTGCCTAGCATGTGTGAGGCACTGAGTTCGATTCTCAGCACCACATATAAATAAATAAAAAATAAAGGTCCATCAGCAACTAAAAAAAATTTTAAAAATATATTTTTCCTATCCTCACTAAATAAATATATTTCTTATTCTAAAAGGGTGTCTCTTTATATCTTTCCTGTCTGTTGTGGAGGCTATCTCTCCTAAGTTAAAACTCTGCCTCTCACCTCATTCAGGGTTAAGATAATCATCCAAATTCATTTAAAGTTAGAGTCAAAATGTAAATTTTTATTATACAACTCACTGTATTCTTAAACAAAAAATACTATATAATATATGGAGATCAATTATAAAATTATATTCCTTAAGTCATAGCTATTATGATAATTACACATAGTTTTACTCTTGTCAATTTCATTGCATTTTCCCCTATAAACCTTACAGCTATTGGTTGTTAATGTCTTACACAAGTATCAATTCGAGTATATCAAGTTAATTTAAGACAATAAGGTATTACCTATAGAAAAAAACAAGTTATAAAGCTGACTTTCAACATCTATACAAACTCCCTTTTATAATTTTGTTGCTCAGCCTATTACTAAAGTTAAAATAAATTATACATTTGATAAAAATTAGGCTTTTATTTACTATAATCCTTTTCCAACTCAATAATATTGGCCTGCTCGAGCCTAATAAGTAACTCTTGCCAAGTTTCCTGGCCAACTAAAGATAGTAAATCTCTTCTTATTATTGAAATATTTGTACTACACTAGGCCATTGTGTATAGTTTAAGCTAATGATACTCTGACATATATATATATATATATATATATATATATATATATATATCTTTTTATTCAATTTTAAAAAATACAAAAGTGGGAAAACAGGACCCTAAAAGTCCCTACTAAATCTCACAAAAATATTTAAAAATTTTTTAAAAATTATGATACTGAAACTCTTACTGCTGCTAAGCAACCTATGGTACAATTGAACGAATCAGATTTCAAAGGATAAAAATCTAAACCTGTCATCGTGGAAAGAGCTGAAAAACCTGACACCGGAAGGTACATTTCCAACCACAGTGGTTATAGCTATGTAGTCCTTATGAGCAATATCAGGTAAGTAAAATCTATGGAGAGATTTCTATGAACTCATTCCGCTAGTCCACTTTAATGTACCTTGTAATATGGGCTGGAGAATTCATCCCCGTATTTATTAATAATACTCATATGATGGGTGGTCTTACAGATACTCATATTACATCCATTCGTGTGACTAGATTTAAACATAATAGCTACAGTAGCAGCCTAACTACATGTTGGTCCCTTAGTAACATACCAGTTATTTAAAAGTAACTTTAGAGGAAAGACAACATGGGAAGAAACTAGACCCACCAGTCATGCTGGTCCTTAGAACTTAAGATTGTACTTATATATCTGGACAGTTATTAAAATAGAATGATTATTGAAATAGATTTTTCTCATAGCAAGCCAGTTATTTCCACAAAATATCCACCAATATTTTACTGCCCCAATCATTCTACAATAGAATTTGGCATTTTTACTGAATGAATGAAGTATATAAATGCTTTGCCAGTGCAACATAAAATCTCTGGAGGTGATTGATATGTTTTGGATTGATTTTCAAAAACTTGATAAAAGACAGTTATATCAAGATGCCACTTGCTACAGAAAGTCCAAAGCCAGGAGGACTTAACATGGAAGTAGTGTCACTAAGTGTTTCACTTCTACTTCTTAAAAGAAATTTGCAAACAACCATGTTTAATTTAGATTCTTAATTTAGTACAAGATCTAAAAAGCTAAAAAATAATTGAGTTATCTAAAATTATTTTCAGAATACCAAATTAAGATGAGATATACTATCATTTTGATTCCATATGATTTAAATTACTCCCTAGTGTTTGGGTATTATTTATAGCCATATAATGAAGGCCAAATTAAGCCTGGCAAACTGATTGATGTTACTCTAGAAAGGTTAATAACTCACATTTGGATTTATAACAGTCATTTCTTATTTGATGATAATTTGGGTCTTATGTATCTTATTGTATTCTCTCAGGCTTATATCTGCCTCCATATTCACTGTATGTATGGACATAATCCATTCTCTCATGATGATAGGACCCCTGAAAGTTTCATTCGTAATATTCTAACCTCAGGAAAGATGATATCAAAAAAGATCTCTGGCATTTAATTGTTGCCTCATTTTCCCTGTCTTACAAATGGCCCCATATCTAACTTTATAGGCAGGAAACCCAAGGAGGGTTCCCGCTGTGGCCTGTGAACCTATATTTAATCCTCTTATATTTAATTATTGGAGACATAATAGTATCCTGTAAATTGTAAAAAATGTAATCTAAGCACATTTTCTTAATAACTTGGCTCAAAATATTTCTAAAGTCCTATACAATTAGTAAGTATGGATAAGATTAAATATTTTAAAAGCCATTATTATAGATATCAATACTAAGCTTTCTGCTCTCAAATTCTATAAAGGCTTAAATGTCATGCTAAATATAAGTATACCTGTATTACTGCAGCCAGATTTCATGCTTCCCAATAAAATTGGGAAAAACTTAGTGATCATCTGATGCATAGTTTAACATAACAATAATAACGGCTTAAGCCTTGTGGGGATACATCAAAGCACCCAGGCAGGATACTTAAAAAAGCAGGACTAAGCTCATGGGCCCTGCACCTCTAGCTTGTCAAATACTTTGTAAATTGATTGGCTCCCATCCTAAAAACATGTTGAACATTCTACATGGTATATTATTGAAATGATGTGTTTTCTACTAATTCTTTTTATATCATAATTGTAGACCATGACGCCCTCACATCAAGGACCCAGTGATTCAAAGTTATAACCCCTCATCCTCATTTATAAGTTAAGAATGGGGGAGATGTCACAAGCTGTCTTTGGGCTGTGTGTGCATGGTAGCCTTGTGAGGGGATAAGTTTGGCATTGGGAACTTCCTGTGTCATCCCCCACAGGGATTGAGCACCTGATGAAGGTGAACTTCCCCCTCAAGCTCTGCCAAAGATCCCACACAGCACCTGAGATGGGTGACCTGCCAAGATGTCAATCAACCTAGTGACTTCAAGACATCCTGAAGCAAGATTCCACCCTTGAAACCTTAACCCTGCCTTTGATGTATCCCCTTAAATAAACCACTAGAGCCATTTTTCCCTTGTCTAGTTCCACAATCTATGTGGACTAGATCTATCAGAGGCTTTGCTTTCTGTAAATATATTTCTGAGTATTTGTACTTTGTTATTTACTAATTATTTGAGATTGTAAGTTTTAGGCTGGCTTAGATTATGTTGGGCAGGAAGAGTACCCCCTTAATTAGACACTGGCTGCCGTCTCCTATTAAACCAGCCTTTGGCTACATTGATTTTTTCCATTTTATGTTTGCTTTTAATGTCACAGTTTCATACTCATATATCTGTTTTTTAAAGTTTTGTTTGACCATTGTGCCTCTGTTATGCTCGAATTCGGGACCCCCAAAGACCACCAGAGACCCAAGATCCATATAAGCAGCAAAGAGGTGTTTATTGGGAGCTAGCTGGGTCCTCTACAGGCACACAGCAACTGGTGACGCTGAGAGGCCCTGAGCCCAGGGTTTGCAGCAGTTTTATACATTCTTTGGAGAAGGCAGGGACTTCACATACATCGTAGCAAATCATCACACACCTCGGGAAAATCAAATAACAACTCTAAAACATGATTAGCACATTCACTGGCGGGAACAAGTTGGGTAGGGGTGATTGGTCAGTACAAAAGGGGTATTCGTTTGAACTGATTGGTTTGAGCCAAGAGGGGTGTACGTGCTGAACTACATGGTTTCCCAACTTGTCATCAACCACTATAAACCACTGGGAGGGTTATCTGGCATCCCACGTATTTCCCTGTCTCATGCTGATTGGTGGCTGCTAGGGGGCTGTTATGGATCCCCACCTAGCCTGACTGAGTCAGGGACACCTGGCGCAGCAGATCTCTCCTGTTATTTGTAGATAAACCACTTAGCAGCATGGGAATGTGCTTAGGAGTGCTCTGTGGGTTTTTTCCAAGGACTAAGGTCATGTCCCTTCCTTGGACAGGCTTTGCTCTGAGGTCGAGGCTGGTTTTTCACCTCTCACTTGATTATAGCTCAGATAAAATATTTTGAAATTAAAACCTTTTTAAATATATACCCTGAAAGCTCAAAATGTCCATGTAAGTATTCATTGCCATTGCCACATCATGCAAGGTTTTTTTTTTTTCGTATAATTTCATTCAGTAGCAGTCAGTCCAAATATTATCCATTATGCATTTTGATTTTTTGTTTTAAACGTGGAGTATTTAGGTATTTCTTTAATTTTGAAAGGTCTGCCTGTGTTTTGTCTTGTTCCTTTTTATAGTTTTTAATTCTGCAGTGATTAAGAAACATAAACTTCAATTTTACTCTTTAACATTTACTGAGTATGGCAATAGTTGAGAATTAATTTTTGTAAGTACCCTAGGTGGATATGAAAACAATGCCTATTTTGTATTTGTTTAACATAGTATTTTAGGGTGAATGTATGTGTCCAGATGACTTTGAGTAGAGTTGCTTGACATTTCTTTCCAAGAAGTGTTTTTGTATGTTCTGTTTGTGGCTGAGAAAGCTGTATTAACATCGTCAACTACATTTTGAATTTTCCTGTTTCTTATTTTTGATCTCCCCTTTTGTTTCTTTCCTTTTTGGAGCTGGTGATTGAACCCATAGGCACATTACCACTGAACACCTCCCCAGCCCGTTTTATTTTTTATTTTGAAACCCGGTCCTGCTAAGTTGCTTAGGGCCTCACTCAATTGCTGAGGCTGGCTTTGAACTTGCTGTCCACCTGCCTCATCTTCCCAGCGATTCAAGTCCTTTGCCATTGTGCCTGGCTTGTTTCAAATATTTTGAAAATATTTACTGAGTATATACAAATTCCAACTGAATTGTCACTCTTATGATAAACATATACCTCATTTATCATGCTAATATTTCACTTTTCTATTATTAATATGTTTCTATTATTTACATGTTCTCCCACTCATACACTACCTGATACTGAGGATTGAAACCAGGGCACTTTAACATTGAGTTAAATTCCAACATCATTCCCACGCCCTTCTTTTTTGGTGATCCTGAGTATTGAGCCAAGTGGCACTCTACCACTTAACTACATCCTCAACCCCTTATAAATTTTGTATTCTGAGACATGTCTTGGCGAGTTGCCAAAGATGGCCTTGAACTTGAAGTCCTCCTGCCTTAGCTTCTCAAATAGCAAGGACCGTGTTACAAGGACCCTGGGTTCCTGTTCTGAATACCGTAGACAGTGGTAGGCATTTTTCCATTTAAACATAGAAAAGATAAGTAAAAATGCAGTGTAAATGAGAACAAATTATAAACTCTTACAGGGCTGTACCTAGAATTGGACTTGTGGGACTGGAAGTCTGTCTGTCAGTAGTTGTGCATGGAGTGAATGCCCCAGCTCAACATTGCTTCGCACTGCTGTAGCCCTTACACCTAGGCCACACACTGCATTTATAAAAGATATTTTTCTTTCATCAATAATATTTTTTAATTCAAAAATATTTACTTTCAGTACATTATAATTTCAATAATGAAAATAACCTTAGGTTATTGTAACGTAAATTAAAATGTTTTTAACTTTTGTACTAGTGAGAACCCTTAGTTTAAAATACAAACACATCGACTGCTAGCTAGACAGTATTTTTTCTTCTACATCTTTATTCTGTAAGCACTTTTCTGTTTCAATTTTCTAAACTCTCCTTTTACTTTTAATTTTTTTTGTTGTTGTTGTTGTTGAACACTAAGGCCCAAACACACCCATTAGCCCAGATGTCCAAAGGGTTAGCATCATTGTTATCACTGGCTTCCACCACCACACCCTGTCCTGCTGGAAAGTCTTGAGGGGCAGTTACAGGCATGGAGCTCTTATCCCTGTGATAACTATGCCTTCTTCTGGAATCTCTCCTCTAGGACCTGCTTGAGGCTCTTTCTGAGAAAGTTTCAGTCCTTTTGGAATTATGTTCATGTGGTTTGCTTGGTTTGTCTCCTTTTTCCATCTTAGACTTCCTTCTAAGTAGGAAATGTGCTAGGAGCATTCCTTCTATTAACAAAAAGTCTTTTGGTGTTGGCGGCCATGCTTTGAAATGTTTCATAAGGAGCTTCTTAAGGTATACAAGTTCCTTTTAAGCACTTCACTGTGAATGGTCTTGAGTTCTACTCTTCTCTAGTAGTTTCCTTTCTCTTTGGAGATATCCTTCATCTATAAGTTGGCGTGTGGTTCAAATTTTTCAGTATCATTATACTCTTATGAGAACACTGTGTGGATTCCCCATTGTCCAAAACATCATTATGCAGCATATGACTGAATACCCTTGAAGCTGAGTTGCAGCATCATTCCTTAGAGGGACACAGCCTCTTATTCCCTTGAAAGTCCTTGGATCTATGAATTGGCTTAATCTAGGAAAACAAGAAGTTAGGACTCTGCCGTGATAGGGAGTTTTTTTGTCCATCCAGTCTAGTGGTTTCCCTTTATTGAACTACGTAGTATTTTGGTAGGCTGCCCATGTTTTAATTGATAGGGTGACTATGAACTGTTCGTCTTTCCTTTGGAACTTTAGGCTCAGAATACTCTGGTTGACACATCATTCCTGCAGCTCATTATGGAAAATGCACTTACTTTGTATCTGCAGTGCACTAACATGTGGTCACTGTTACTCTGGGAGCAAATTACCTTCTTTAGGATCAGGGAGCCCATCTGTGTCTCCTGAGTAATTTTAAGGAATGTATGTGTGCAGGTTACACATGATGAGTCCGTTCTAGTGTTCCTATTGCTCTAAGTCTTTGGTACCCTTTCTGTACATTTTGTGAACAAAGTTTAGGTATCCTGATCTCCTGGAGTAGAAAAGCTTACTGCAGTACGTTTCACTCAAACAAGAAAAATTATTGATGTACTTTCAAATGCCTGAGCTAGCATAAAAAATCCAGGTATCTGGTAAGTTCACCCATAATAAATATTCGGCACGCTTCATTGTGCTTTTTGCTCTTCCACAATCCAAAATTCTTAGGATCTATATCCTACACAACACTGTGGGTCTCTGCCAATATAAACTATGACAACATTGCAAATATTCTGTAGTAGAAACTTTTGCCTTCCAATTGAGACTTAGACCTGACCCACAGGAACATGTTGAGATAGGATTTTAATCTGTGTGTAGGGCCATTAGTTGCATGTCTTGAAGAGTCTAGGAATCCTCTTGCAGGGTAAGTTTCTCACCTGAGGTCATTACAGAATCGCAAGCTCAATTCTTCAGACAGGAGAGCTCTAGGCTCTTTCACTGGCAAAGGAGGCTCAGAACCACCCAGGTCCCGATGGAATTCCTCATTTCAAATCCCCACATTTTTTCCTTTTCTGTTAGTGACCTAACACATCCCACTAGAGTGTCAGGAAATGAATGTGCTTAACTCTCATTGTGATTCCGCACTGCCCACAATATTTTGATCTTCAGTGAGGTTGGTGCTGTGGTAAAACAACGAAGAGTTTCTTTCAGGTCCATCATGATAAGCTGTGTGATTTGAGAAAGTGGGATCTTGGACCATCATCATCAGTAGAGTTAAATCCAGCTGCCCCACCCCCCAGTCCTTGAGGCACTTATGGACATCATCCCAGTACTTGGTCCCCCTGCACACATGTAACACTGGGGCACTTCATCACAATCAACAGTGAGTAGTAATTTATGTAATTGTGATGCTATTCCATGCTCATTCCCCATTGGGCGGGAGTTCACCAGTGTGTCTCAGGCCACACACATGTGCACATCAATCCCAGATGCTTATTTGCCTGTCTCTCTCTCCCTCTCTCTCTCAGAATCAGTCCTGGTACCAGATGCTGTATCTGTCAAGATCCAGTCCAGAACAGAGAAACCCACCAAGAGACATTACAATAGGAAGTTTTTGAAAAGGTATTAGAGGACTGAAATGATTAGAAGAGAACACTGAGGTACAGGAGGTGGGATTTCTCAAAAGGAGCTACTTCTCCCAGAAAGGGGAAGAGGTTGGGGTTATGGTAACCTAGATGCTTTTATAATGGGCCTCAGAGATCTGGACCTGAGATGAGGATAGGTGGTGCTGGTCATTTGGGAACAAAGGAAAGGTGCAACTGATAGCTGGACCTCTTAGAAAAGGATGCTGAGGTAGTGGTGGTACCATAGGGGCTTGGGAAAAGGTCCTCCAAAAGTGACGACTCAGATCTGAGGGAGGGTGCTCCCAACTTGCACTTGGCATCAAGGCTCTTTGTGTCATGGTCTGATAGAGCTGGTAGTGGAACATCTGAGGAAGGGACTCTGTCAGGCTGTGTTGGTTGCCCAGGGTCCTGGAATGTCCTGGTATGACTAGATCTCAAGACTTCTGAGCAGGGAGCACTGTCTGCTGGCTCTTGTACCTTGGAAGGGACTTGATGAAGCTTTCTCTGTTTCTTTATCAACCAAATGTTACCACCAGAGCAAAGAACCATGGCTGTGGTATGCAGACAGTACCCATGCCCCCAAAAGTAGCATTCCTAAAAGTTTTTGCCTTTTTTTTTTTTCTAGTGCTCTTCTAGGCAAAACTCTATAGGAATCGTATTCACAATGAGGAAACATAATGTGCAGAATGTCATGTGGAGCTTAACAGTCCTGCCATAAACTTAGGTTTGTAGTTCAGAACATTGATGGGGAACATAAGAACTCTTAGTTTTTTGGTGTCAGGTTAACAAGTTAAACACACTGGTGATATCAGTACAATTGACTGATATCTTCTACTCTATTGTGTTTCATTTACTGAAATCTTCCTGAATTGATTTCATGACCTAGTAAGGTTTGTGACCCTTGTTTGAGAAGTGTTGAAATAGGTCATCTGTAAAAGGAGACATGGCACAATGGGCATCTTGAGGAGTCTGAAGTAGCTCTTTGAAGTTGACAAAAGAGTTAATGATTGAGGCAGAAGGAGAATCTCTTGGTGTTTGGAGTTTTAGTCATGTCAGCGGAAGGACTGTGCAGTGGACACCACTTCATGTAATTTGTGGGAATGCAGCACTCCTTATTGCTGATGACAAAGACTTGCCTATCACAAACATTCCTCACCATAAACTTTTCTATAAACCTTGTATTTTTGACAGTTGTTAGGATGTTGTTATCTTCTCTCTGAGTCTTTTTCATAATCCTATCCTACTACCTGTTTCCATCTTATTATCTAAAACTCTAAGGATATGATTTATTATCTAAAACTCCAAGGATATGATGAAGAGAAAGATGGAAAGGACATCTGGTGAATGGAGTGCATCTTTCTCAGAAATGCTTTGTGTCAGAGGTATTTTCTAGTGACAGTGGCTTCCTGTGTGAAATTCATTAGCCACTCATTAGTTTTGGAATCCTATCTAGATGGGTGCAAGGTTTTGTTGACTTTCAGTTCCAAGAGTATTGCTCATGCTCTGTGCTGCTGATCCCAGTTACATCCTTACTTAGGACATTTAAGTCCACAGTAGGTGGTAACAATGTGGCTCTAAGTTTGTTTTAACTTTGATCTCAAAGACAAAGCAGATTATTAATTTGGCATTTAGGTGAAAGTCAGTAAATGACCCAGATTAGCTTTTTCCTGAGAGGAAGTTTGTTTCCAATAGTAGTCAGGTTTTCAAGTCCACTCATTGTGGTCTTATGAACGTTTTAATGAACTCTAGGCTGAATCTTCTTGATCAGCATTCTTTGGAAAGTTGACATTGAATAGGATCGATCCAGGTAACTCAGCAGCCATTGGAAAACTAGAATTGAGTTCATATTGACATGACCACAGTGAGCCCCTCAGGATTTAGAACATGAGGCTGGTGGGCTGTTTGGGTTCTCGAGAAGGCTATGTCTGCAAGCTATGGTTGGAGGAAGCTGGACTATATGCCCTGCCCCTAATAACTTACCCCACCCCATGACCTCATCCGTTTCCCTTCTTTTTTTTTTTTTTTTTTTTTTTTTTGAATATCGTCAATTGGAGGAGATCGACCACTACTTTTGAGCCCTGGTCTTTTGGCTGTAAACTTAGCATTGGGACTACATAAGATTTCTGGAGTGGGGTTGGGTGGGGGAAGAGCGAAAGCAAACTGCATGAATAAAGTAACCATGAATAATGGGTTTTGTCTGGGTCATTCACATGTTTGCTGACAGTGTGGAGTGCCCGTAGGTTTTTGGGTAACAGAGGAATTTGCGTAAGATATATCTTTTCAAACTGGAAAACTTATTATTATAATTTTACATTTTTAAAGAAGAGTGTATAGTGCTGGGGATTGGCCTAGCATGTGCAGGTATTGGGTTCCTTTCCCAGTATAATAACCGAAACCATCTGCCTAGTATGTAATGAATCTTAATGTGTCTGATATCCAGGTTTGACAATTATCTGCCTATGTCAAATCTTACCTATTTCTCTGGGAGCCTGCACACACACACACACACACACACACACACACACATGTCTATGTGTGTGTGTATTTATATTAGAATATGCAAATCCCATGCATGTTATTGCTTCAAATCTGGTCCCAATTCAAGAATTACTTAGGCTCACTTCTTGTTTTTGTCTCCCATCTTTCCTGTTCCACTGACTCCATTCTAGCCCTTTTTATTTTTCACTTTCAGTACTGCAGCTCTCATGGTCTAACTCCACCAGGATACAGATCCATAAAGATCAGCCCAGCACTCTGAACAGCTGAGAGGGAGGAGCCTGACCAGCAGTTCCTCATGCTCTTGCCTTGTTCTTTTTCTCTGGACAGGTGGCTCCTTAATGACAGATCCATAATGGCTGTGGTTGAGACTCTGATGCACATCAGGGTCACTTTTCTACCGCTCTGGCTTGGGATGTCTCTGTCCATTCCTGACCTCTCCCAGGCCAGTCCCTCCCAGCATTTCACCTCCCCAGAAGTGGTGATCCCTTTGAAGGTTATCAGCAGGGACAAAAGTGCAGAGGCTCTGGGTTGGCTCTCCTATAGTCTGCGGTTCGGAGGCCAAAGACATGTTGTCCACATGAAGGCCAAGAAGCTGTTAGTTTCTCCACACCTCCCAGTGCTCACTTACACAGAACATCATGTCCTCCATCAGGATCAGCCCTTTGTCCAGGATGACTGCTACTATCATGGTTTTGTGGAGGGGATCTCTGAGTCCCTGGTTGTCCTCAGCACCTGTTCCGGGGGCTTTCAAGGAATCCTACAGATAAATGAGCTTGCTTATGAAATTAAGCCAATTAAACTTTCTGCTACAAATGAGCACTTGGTGTATAAGATAGACACTAATGAGACACAGTTCCCACCTATGAGATGTGGGTTAACAGAAGAGAAAATAGCACGTCAATTGGAATTGCAAATGTCACATAATTTCACTCTGAAACAAAGTTCTTATGTGGGCTGGTGGACTCACTCACGGTTTATTGAGCTAGTAGTGGTTGTGGACAATGTTAGATATGTTTTCTCCCAAAGCAATGTGACCATCGTGCTGTTTGACGTCATTAATGTTCTCAGTATAGTGGATTCCTTATTTGACCCTTTGGAAATTGATGTAATTTTGACGGGGATGGAGGTCTGGACTACAAGAAACCCAATTGATACCAGTATTGACTTAGATCTAGTTGTGGAGCAGTTTACATTTTGGAAGCTTTTTCAACTTGATGCCCGGCTGCATCATGATGCTGCACATCTTTTCATAAAAGAATTAAATAGCTCAAAACTTGGTGTTGCCTATGTTAATGGAATATGCCAAAGTCCTTTTAACTCTGGAGCTGATGTTTTTGAAGACAATAGCTTATACCTTTTTGCACTTACTGTGAGCCATGAGCTTGGCCATAATTTGGGTATGTTGCATGACACTCGATGGTGTGTGTGTGCATTACAGTGGTGCATAATGTATGGATATAGAAAGGTGACAAATAAATTTAGCAATTGCAGTTATGCCGATTTTTGGGACAATACTCTGAAAACATGTATTTATCCTCCTCCAAATGCAGGGAATATCTTTAGGTTGAAGTATTGTGGGAATCTCGTAATTGAAGAAGGAGAGGAGTGTGACTGTGGAACTATACATCAGTGTGCCAGAGATCCTTGTTGTCTGTCTAACTGCACTTTGCATTCTGGAGCTTCTTGTGCTTCTGGACTTTGTTGCAAAGAATGTAAATTAATGCCATCAGGGACTTTATGTAGAAACCAGGTCAATGAATGTGACCTTCCCGAGTGGTGCAATGGGACATCCCATCAATGCCCAGATGATGTATATGTGCAGGATGGAAGCCCTTGTAGTGACAATGCCTACTGCTATAAAAAGACATGTAATACCCATGATTTACAGTGTAAAGAGATTTTTGGCAAAGATGCAAGGAGTGCATCTCAGAGTTGCTACAATGAAATTAACACCCAAGGAAATCGTTTTGGGCACTGTAGTATTGCAGACACAAGATATGTCGAATGTTCGCAGCCTGATATCATGTGTGGAAGGATTCAGTGTGAAAATGTGAACAAAATTCCCACTCTCCAAGCACATTCTACAGTGCATCAGCTTCACTTCAATCAAAACACTTGCTGGGGCACTGATTATCATTTAGGGATGTCCATACCTGATATTGGTCAAGTAAAAGAAGGCACCTCATGTGCTCCAGGAAAGATCTGCATCAGTAAGAAGTGTGCTAGTATCGTTCAGCTGCCCCAAACTTGTCAGCCTGAGACTTGCAACATGAGGGGGGTCTGTAATAACAAACATCACTGTCACTGCAACCATGAATGGTCACCTCCCAACTGTAGTAAAAAAGGCAATGGAGGTAGTGAAGATAGTGGTCCACCTCCTATGGATGTGACAAGAACTACCACTGCAAATGTGCCTGGACATGCAACTGGAACTACCACAGGAAATGCGCCTGGGCCCGAGACTGGAAGTGTGCCTGGAAATGAGACTAGAAATGAGACTCGAAATGTGACTGGAAACTGGAGAAAATTGTTATTATTGTCCCTTATTTTGATTGTTTTCTTTGTATGTTGTCTGTTTATGCTTTATATGGGATGGATAAAGAAACAGGAAAAGGTTGAAGAGAATAAAGAGGAAGAAGAGAAAGAGGAAGAAATAGAAATCTAAGGCTCATAACTAATTAAAATGATCTCTAATTTTTAACAGTAGAGAAATGCAGGGCATGTCTTTCTCAACAGAAATTCAAAGGTCTGTCATGCTAAGATTATAAGCTCTGGCTATTACAGCAAAAAATCCCACCATGTTCTTACTTATTCTTTAGTGTTTTAAAGAACAATAAAGGTTCATTTTTCCCAGAAGTTGTCCTTTTTTTTTTTTTTTTTTTTTGGCAGCTGTGAGCCACATCTCCAGCCCATTTTATTTTTTATTTTGAGACAGGGTCTCACCAAGTTGCTTAGGGCCTCACGAAGTTGCTGAAGCTGGCTTTCAACTGGCAATCCACCTGTCTCCGCTTCCCAAGCCACTAGGATTACAGGCATAGAACACCACGCCCAGTCAGAAGTTATCATTTTATGTTTCCAGTGCAAAGACATTTTTAAGGTGTTGGTCAGTATTTCAAGCCTCTCGATTTTTTATTCTTCTGTGTAATTTGCAGGATGTACCTCTACAAAGGCCATTTCTGTTGGCCCATTTAGTTGTGGCCAAAAGAGCAATTGATGTAGGCCTGGACAGATAGATGAGAGGAGAAGAGGGTTTTCATTCCTTTCTTTCCTATGTACTTAATATTGCCATCAGCATTAGTCTGATTGGGTTCATTCATACTAGCTGTTGGGCTTTGGAGTCCAGTTTGGTTTTCACTAGCAGAACCACCCTCATATTTTCCAAGGTGTACAAGCAGCAGTTAACCACTGGCCCCTCAGTGATCTGTGTTGTAGCTCTGGGGTTAGCTGAGTGGTTGCCTCTGAATTCCTGAAGCTCCAGTATCAGCTGTTCATGTACCTCCTCCAAGATGTGTGTGCCTGTTCTGCAGGGGGTCTCTCTTTAATCACCTGTACTCTAATAGAGCCAAACTTTTTTCTGTGATCTCCTGACCCTGGGCATATTTGGTGCTTTCTGTAGTTATCATTCTGATAGGTCGAGTGCTGCAGACACAGGCACTGAATTGGAATTCAGAATGCAAGATGTTTCTTAGAGACGCAGATTTGGAGAGGCCAAGTATTGGATGGAGATGAAGCCAGTGTTTGCACACAAAGAAATTAAGCTGTGTTCAGGCCTTAAAGAAGCTTTAACCAATGTGGGTAAAGACAGTATAGCAAATGTTGTCTGTCAGATGTTTTACTCCGTGGGCCACAGTGGCAGTGTTCTTCATCTCTGTGCTCTGGTATGAAAGGTATTAGTTGTTCTGGACTTCTTCCTTCATTGTTGTTCTGTGTGTTGTTTCCCTGAAGTTCTAAGTTTGATAAGGGTAAGATCTCTGATCCCTGACCACATCTTTTCTGTTACTCTAATAGTGTTTGTAGGCATTACCCATGGAAATCCTTTATGCACTCTGTGTACCGATTAATTCCCTTTGAGAGATGTAGAGCTATTTCGTTTTTGTACCTTCTTATGTGTCTAGTTCATTAAATTGTGTTTTTCAAGGAATTTGTTCAATTCTCCTGTGATTTCCTATTTGTGGGCATAAAAGTTTTCAGAGTATCTTTTCATTTCCTTGTTTTGCCTGTAGGAAACATGATGGCATTTCCTCATTCCTTCCTGATGCTATCTGTTTATATTTTCTCAATGTTGTCTTGAAGCAGTTTTGCTAGGGATTTATCAATTTGATTATTCTTTTAAAGTAACCATTTTAGGCTACATTGATTTTTCCTATTTTATGTTAGCTTTTAATGTCACTGTTTTGTACTTATATATCTGTTTTTAAAGTTTTATTCGACCATTGTGGCTCTAACTTGTTGATTAGAATTCAGATAATATATTTTCAAATTTAAGGTTTTTCTAATACATACCCTGAAAGCTAAAAATGTTCATGTAAGTATTCATTGCCATTGCCACATCCTATAAGGTTTTTTAAAAAAATGTCATTCAGTAGCAGTGATTCCAAATATTATCCATTATCCATTTAAATTTTTTTTATTTTAAACATGGTGTACTTTGGTTTTCTTTAGTGTTGAAACATCTGGCTATTTTTTTGTCTTGTTCCTTTTTATAGTGTTTAATTCTGCAGTGATTAAGAAATACAAACTTCAATTTTATTTTTTAACATTTACTGAGTATGGCAATAGTTGAGAATTAATTTTGGTAAGTACCCTAGGTGAGTATGAAAACAATGCCTATTCTGTATTTATTTAACATAGTATTGGAGGCTGAATGTATGTGTCTAGATGACTTTGAGTAGAGGTGCTTCACTTTTCTTTCAAAAAGTTTTTTTTATATGTTCTGTTTGTGGCTGAGAAAGCTGTATTAACATCGTCAACTACATTTTGAATTTTCCTGTTTCTTTTTTTTGATCTCCCCTTTTGTTTCTTTTCTTTTTGGTGCTGGTGATTGAACTCAGAGAACATTACCACTGAACACCTCCTCAGTCCTTTTATTTTTTATTTTGAAACTCGGTCCTGCTAAGTTGCTTAGGGCCTCACTGAGTTTCTGAGGCTGGCTTTGAAGTTGCAATCTACCTGCCTCATCTTCCCAAGCGATTCAAATCCTTTGCCATTGTGCCTGACTTGTTTCAAATATTTTGAACATATTTATATACAAATTCCAAGTGAATGATTACTCTTAAGATGAACATATACCTCTTTCTTCATGTTAATATTTCACCTTTTCTGTTACTTATATGTATCTCCCTCATCCACTTGGTACAGAGTATTGAAACCACGGACACTTTAGCACTGAATTACATTCCAGTAGTAAATTTCTATTACTAATATGTATCTTCCCCAGCCCTTTGATTTTGGTGATCCTAGGTATTGAGCCCATTTGTACTCTACCACTTAACTACATCCTCAGCCCCTTATAAATTTTCTATTCTGAGACATGGTCTTGGCGAGTTGCCAAAGATGGCCTTGAACTTGAAGTCCTCCTGCCTTCTCAAATAGCTTGGATTACAGGTGTGTGCCACTGGGCCTTGCACTAATATGGTTTTAAATCAGCTCTCTTTTGGTTAATATTTTCATGGAATATGGTTTTATATTATTTTCTCAAAAATTTTCTGTTTTATATTTAAGTGTCTTTTTATGTAGCATAGAGCTTGCATGTGTCTTGCATAAACATCTGTTTACTAGATATCCTGATAATAAGAACAACACTGTGCACATCTATCTGATCCAATTATAGTAATCGAATTAAAGCAATGTGATGTTCTATAGGATGCCAAGAGAAAAAGTTGTGCCAGTAATCAGGAGAGCTGTTATAAGGCCTTGAAAATGTATTGATGGTCTAGCCAGATTACTTCAGACAACTTGTGTTTGCCTTTAAATATTGTGTAGGGGAAAAAGCATTTTCTGCAAACTTGTTACATAACAGATTCTGGCTATTTTGGGTTATTTATTTCAGATACCATATATGAAACAGAAATGTAATGATAGTTACCCACTGGTTAAGTTTATTTGCGTCATCCTTGGTTATTTTTCATGCAGCGCTTAACATTGCACATATTACTAGATGTCATTACCTATATCTTCAAAGTCTGAAAGGCAGTAGTTCCTGTAATTCCCTAAGCATATAGCATTTCTGTAAGTCTACTAGCTTAAATGCAGGGGGGAGGGAAGATGAGGGGACATATGTGTGATCTTTATAAGGAAAATAGATGCCACACCCTGGGTCCAATAGCTAGTGGGAGATTTTTCCAGTTGCTAAGCATGAGTATTCCAATTATGAATTCAGCAAATTTGGAAATGTCCCCCCTTGAGGGTCTTCAAACCCAGCAAACACAATTTGAAACAAGCTTGGGCCCAACTCCATTAATTATTAGAGTAAAAAGGAGTTTCTAATTTTCATGGTAGTCCACAGTGGGGTTTTGTATATCAGTGAATTTGTCATTTCAGACATGATTAGCAATTCCTGAAATGTATAGGTATTTTGCTTTCCTGGTGGTATCGTCATGGTCAATATTGACTGTAGGTTTCTGGGAGGAAGTTATGGCAGATTTTCAGTAGAGTCACATGTCACTTAATGACAGGAATATGTTCTGAAAAACGTGTCACGAGGTGATTTTGTCATTGAGAGAACATAATAGAGTCAACTTTTACAGAGTACATGCCATAGCCTATTACACACCTAGGCTCTATGGTGTAGTCTGTTGCTTCTGTTACAAGGACCCTGTGTTCCTGTTCTGAATACCGTAGACAGTGGTAGGCATTTTTTCCATTTAAACATAGAAAAGATAAGTAAAAATGCACTGTAAAGGAGAACAAATTAACTTTTACAGGGCTGTACCATGAACTGGACTTGTGAGACTGGAAGTCTGTCTGTCAGTAATTGAGCATGAAGTGAATGCCCCAGCTCAACATTGCTTCGCACTGCTGTAGCCCTTACACCTAGGCCACACGCTGCATTTATAAAAGATATTTTTCTTTCATCAGTAATATTTTTTAATTCAAAAATATTTACTTTCAGTACATTATAATTTCAATAATGAAAATAACCTTAGGTTATTGTAACGTAAATTAAAATGTTTTTAACTTTTGTACTGGTGAGAACCCTTAGTTTAAAATACAAACACATCGACTGCTAGCTACACAGTATTTTTTCTTCTACATCTTTATTCTGTAAGCACTTTTCTGTTTCAATTTTCTAAACTCTCCTTTTACTTTTAATTTTTTTTGTTGTTGTTGTTGTTGAACACTAAGGCCCAAACACACCCATTAGCCCAGATGTCCAAAGGGTTAGCATCATTGTTATCACTGGCTTCCACCACCACACCCTGTCCTGCTGGAAAGTCTTGAGGGGCAGTTACAGGCATGGAGATCTTATCCCTGTGATAACTATGCCTCTTCTGGAATCTCTCCTTTAGGACCTGCTTGAGGCTCTTTCTTTTTCTTTTTTTTTTTTTTTTAAAGAGAGAGGGAGAGAGAGAGAGAGAAGAGAATTTTTTTTAATATTTATTTTTAGTTCTCGGCGGACACAACATCTTTGTTGGTATATGGTGCTGAGGATCGAACCCGGGCCGCACGCACGCCAGGCGAGCGCGCTTGAGCCACATCCCCAGCCCTTGAGGCTCTTTCTGAGAAACTTTCAGTCCTTTTGGAATTATGTTCATGTGGTTTGCTTGGTTTGTCTCCTTTTTCCATCTTAGACTTCCTTCTAAGTAGGAAATGTGCTAGGAGCATTCCTTCTATTAACAAAAAGTCTTTTGGTGTTGGCGGCCATGCTTTGAAATGTTTCATAAGGAGCTTCTTGAGGTATACAAGCTCCTTTTAAGCACTTCACTGTGAATGGTCTAGATTTCTAGTCTTCTCTAGTAGTTTCCTTTCTCTTTGGAGATATCCTTCATCTATAAGTTGAGCGTGTGGTTCAAATTTTTCAGTATCATTATACTCTTATGAGAACACTGTGTGGTTTCCCCATTGTCCAAAACATCATTATGCAGCATATGACTGAATACACTTGAAGCTGAGTTGCAGCATCATTCCTTAGAGGGACACAGCCTCTTATTCCGTTGAAAGTCCTTGGATCTATGAATTGGCTTAATCTAGGAAAACAAGAAGTTAGGACTCTGCCGTGATGGGGAGTTTTTTTGTCCATCCAGTCTAGTGGTTTCCCTTTATTGAACTACGTAGTATTTTGGTAGGCTGCCCATGTTTTAATTGATAGGGTAACTATGAACTGTTCGTCTTTCCTTTGGAACTTTAGGGCTCAGAATACTCTGGTTGACACATCATTCCTGCAGCTCATTATGGAAAATGCACTTACTTTGTATCTGCAGTGCACTAACATGTGGTCACTGCTACTCTGGGAGCAAATTACCATTTTTAGAATCAGGGAGTCCATCTGTATCCCCTGAGTAATTTTAAGGAATGTATGTGTGCAGGTTATACATGATGAGTTGGTTCTAGTGTTCCTATTGCTCTAAGTCTTTGGTACCCTTTCTGTACATTTTGTGAACAAAATTTAGGTATTTTGATCTCCTGGAGTATAAAACCTTACTGCAGTACGTTTCACTCAAACAAGTAAAATTATTGATGTACTTTCAATTGCCCGAGCTAGCATAAAAAATCCAGGTATCTGGTAAGTTCACCCATAATAAATATTCGGCATGCTTCATTGTGCTTTTTGCTCTTCCACAATCCAAAATTCTTAAGATCTATATCCTACACAACACTGTGGGTCTCTGCCAATATAAACTATGACAACATTGCAAATATTCTGTAATAGAAACTTTTGCCTTCCAATTGAGACTTAGACCTGACCCACAGGAACATGTTGAGATAGGATTTTAATCTGTGTGTAGGGCCATTAGTTGCATGTCTTGAAGAGTCTAGGAATCCTCTTGCAGGGTAAGTTTCTCACCTGAGGTCATTACAGGGTCTCAAGCTCAATTCCTCAGACAGGAGAGCTCTAGGCTCTTTCACTGGCAAAGGAGGCTCAGAACCACCCAGGTCCCGATGGAATTCCTCATTTCAAATCCCCACATTTTTTCCTTTTCTTTAGTGACCTAACACATCCTACTAGAGTGTCAGGAAATGAATGTGCTTAACTCTCATTGTGATTCCGCACTGCCCACAATATTTTGATCTTCAGTGAGGTTGGTGCTGTGGTAAAACAAAGAAGTGTTTCTTTCAGGTCCATCATGATAAGCTGTGTGATCTGAGAAAGTGGGGTCTTGGACCAGTATCATCAGTAGAGTTAAATCCATCTGCCCCACC
Organism: Spermophilus citellus; assembly: GCF_964194105.1. Classification (NCBI taxonomy): domain Eukaryota; kingdom Metazoa; phylum Chordata; class Mammalia; order Rodentia; family Sciuridae; genus Spermophilus; species Spermophilus citellus. The sequence goes on along the minus strand of NC_138185.1, from coordinate 195,768,049 downwards.
CCCCAGTCCTTGAGGCACTTATGGACATCATCCCAGTACTCACTTGGTCCCCCCTGCACACTTGCAACACTGGGGCACTTCATCACAATCAACAGTGAGTGGTAATTCATGTAATTGTGATGCTACTCCGTGCTCATTCCCCATTGGGCAGGAGTTCACCAGTGTGTCTCAGGCCATGCACATGTGCACACCAATCCCAGATGCTTATTTGCCTGTCTCTCTCTCCCTCTCTCACTCAGAAGCAGTCCTGGTACCAGATGCTGTATCTGTCAAGATCCAGTCCAGAACAGAGAAACCCACCAAGAGACATTACAATAGGAAGTTTTTGAAAAGGTATTAGAGGACTGAAATGATTAGAATAGAGAACACTGAGGTACAGGAGGTGGGATTTCTCTAAAGGAGCTACTTCTCTAAGAAAGGGGAGGAGGGTGGGGTTATGGTAACCTAGATGCTTTTGTAATGGGCCTCAGAGATCTGGACCTGAGATGAGGATAGGTGGTGCTGGTCATTTGGGAACAAAGGAAAGGTGCAACTGATAGCTGGACCTCTTAGAAAAGGATGCTGAGGTAGTGGTGGTACCATAGGGGCTTGGGAAAAGGTCCTCCAAAAGTGACGACTCAGATCTGAGGGAGGGTGCTCCCAACTTGCACTTGGCATCAAGGCTCTTTGTGTCATGGTCTGATAGAGCTGGTAGTGGAACATCTGAGGAAGGGACTCTGTCAGGCTGTGTTGGTTGCCCAGGGTCCTGGAATGTCCTGGTATGACTAGATCTCAAGACTTCTGAGCAGGGAGCACTGTCTGCTGGCTCTTGTACCTTGGAATGGACTTGATGAAGCTTTCTTTGTTTCTGCATCAACCAAATGTTATCACCAGAGCAAAGAACCATGGCTGTGGTATGCAGACAGTACCTCCCCCGCATAAGTAACATTTATCTTTTAGGAAGTTTTTGCCTTTACTTTTTTTTTCTTTATTTTCTTTCTTTCTTTCTTTCTTTCTTTCTTTTTGTATTTTGTTTCCTTTATTGCTTTTCTAGACAAAACTATTTAGGGAGCCCGTTCACAATGAAGAATCGCAGACTCATAATATATACTAGTAAATAAGTACGTGCATTTGAAATTAAGTAAATAGTTTATAAACTATATAAGAAATGTTTGCAGTGTTATTACTTACAGTTTTGTGTTGATCAGTGGAATTACACTCTGTTCATATAATTTATTGGATCCAGCATATCCATAAACACCCTGGAGCAAAATGCAGTGAGGCATCTATGGTGCCTTTTTTAGACATCAGCAGTGGCATTAAGGAACATCTAGGTTGAGGGGACACTTGTAATGGTATTAACAGAGTAGTTTCTTTTCTTTTTTAAATATTTACTTTATAGTTGTAGTTGGACACAATACTTTTATTTCACTCATTTATTTTTTAATGTGGTGCCGAGGATCGAACCCAGGGTCCCAAGTGTAGGAGACGAGTGCTCTACGGCTGAGCCACAACCTCAGCCACTAACAGAGTAGTTTCTGTCTTTGACCTTAGCAACAGTCTTTGGGTAATCTAACTTAGGAGAGGGTGAATGTACTGCATGATGCATGAATAAAATCTCTTCAATGCAACAAATGTGACAAGCTGCTTGAGTACTCTCAGAAGATGTGAGAGAACTCTTATGTTCACTTCCCTCTCCTTCACCGCTTAGAGAGTTTCTCTGCTGTCAGCCTGGGGCTAGAAAGAGGTGACATGATAATGTAAAAATGCTCCTTCACACTCTCTTCAATGTGTCTTCTGATTTCTATACTATGCATTTGTGCTGTGATCTCTTACTTTTGTTTCCTTATCTCCTAGAGAGTTGTTCACACTTATATTTCTTAAAGGGGTAAGCATTGGAAAATCATAATCCACCATTTTGCCAATGTCACTCTCAGCTTTGTTTTTTATATGAACTTTTTTTTAATCTTTCCCACTATTTATATATAAATAAATATATAAATAGTTTCAGGTATGTTTCTAAATTGCTCATTAAAGCAATTTTATTATGTCAGTTTTAAAGTCCCCATCACATAATACCAGTATCTATATTATCTTGGAGCTGGCGTCTGTTCATTGTTCATTCTATTTGAGACTTTCCTGGTTCCATTACATTCTGAATATTTTGGGTGTTATGAGGTTGTAGATGTTATTAATTTTTTCTTTTTATCAGTAATCCTCTGATGTTGCACTAGTAGGGTAAGTGTATATCCTCTTTCTCCATATAATTTTTATTGATATACCAGGGGTTTGGGCCATCTCATATCTGCTGTTTAGATGTGGAAGTTCAGTCTTCCCTCTCAGTCTTTGATACCTAGCTGGGAAATTGAAGTATGGCTCTCATCAAAGCTACCCAAATGCCCTCTACTGACACTGTACAATGAGGACCTCATTACTATATGTCAGGGATGACAATTTCAGAGCTCTGTTCTGCTTTCTTTGACAGCAGTCTGATTTGGAGGACTGGGGAGGCACCTTTTTAAACTGGGTGAGTTTGGAAATAAACCCATGTTGTCTTTGCTTATGAAGGTGCATGAGGTGATACAATTTTTCCTATGATATTTGATTGGAGAATATGGTTGTTTTCTAAAAGTTTTCTATCTTGCCAGACTGCTTCTTTTTGGGTCCTTTATCAGGAGTAAGTAAACTTTACTTGGAGATTTTGGGTATGTGTTGGCAATTCAGTGTTATAGGCTTCTCCAGATTGTTAATAAGGTTAAAAGAAAACCCATAGAAATCACCACAGTGTTACTCCCTAGCTCCCAAGGTACATAGCTTGTCTGCATTCTTTTCCACCTTTCAGAATCTTCTTCTTTGTTTTCTGTAGTTACAATATTTTTATCTCTAAGTAGCAGGACTAATAGAAGTGTATCTATCTTCTCTGGAAACAGAAGTCCTTTTTACAATCAATGTTGATTGTTTAAAAAAAGCTTTACTCCTTTCTAAAGCTAGAGAGATCAAGCCAAATATCTTTTGGAAGCTTTCATTGCTTTGCTACCTGTAGATTCTAGGTTATTGTTGGTTCTATCTGTTCAAAGCAGACATTCTATTCTTTATCAGTTATCTTTCTCCCTGGGTAGTTTCTTTGCTCTGCTTAATGATGGTGCTGGCTTGCTGACAAAGTTTTCCAGGATTAAGCTTGTTTGGTTTCTGATCCTCTCATTTCTTAAGATATGTTTTCCTCATTGATAATCATATCTGGAATAGGAACAGATTTTATCCTCTGCATTCTGCTGAAGACAAACCTGTTTATAGCTAGCCCTCTTAAGACAGAGTTTTTCTAGATTAAAGTTTATGAAAAGATACCTCCTTAGATTTCTGTAGAAACCAATAAGAATAATATAATCTTTTTCTGAGAGAAAAATAGAACTATGGTTAAAAATGCTTCTAATTGATAATTATCACATGGAGTTCTGGATCTGACAGTTAAATTAGGAGTTGGCAACTTTCACAGGATAAGAATCTCTTTTAGAAAGAAACTGTCCAGAGTTAGAATTTTTTATTAAGTTAATTTTAATCATTGCAGTTTTTATATAGAGGAACTCATCTTATAGATCTTATAGTGTAAAGTACTATACCACCAATTCTTTTTATAAACTATCTTTTTATATAAGCTTATCTCATTAACAGGTTGACAAACCTAAAAGTAAAGACTGCAGAGGTTGTTATAGCACTTTCTTTTGCATTTTAACATTTGTTTCAGGACAATCCTATATGATGTTATTTTCTATCTTAGTGTTTGTATATTACTGAATTTAAGTGTGGCAACAGTTCAGTTAGGCTAAGGTACACATGTCACTAAAAAGTTTTAAGAAAGTGACTGAACATTATAAGGTTCATAGCAGTGTGTTGATCCATAATTAGCTTTATATTTCTGTTAATTTATTTAAACTATATAATATTTATCACTTGTCACTTGAACATTAATAGCATCACCAGTGGACATTTTGGAGATCTTAACTTTATCTGTAGCATAAATAAAATATTCCATAAATTCTTAACTACCCATTTTGAGCACATTTTTAAAAATATATAGTTTAAAGGGAGATGGAATTTAAAAATTTGTATATAAAACAGAAAGCAATTTGCAGATTTTATAATATAAAATGTATTGAATATAATTACAAAGATGATTATAGGGTTTTAAGTATTAATGTCTATATTATTTAGAAAAGGGTTTGATGATAGAAGTGGAATTTGATCTTGCTGTAGAAAATTATAATTCAGTTCAACAGTGAAAAGTGATTAGTCAGTCTACACCAGTGTGATAGCATGAGCAACTTTATGAAGCAAAAGTGAATTAACACAGTAGGGGAACATAAGCTGAAGTTAAGAAGGCAATCCAATTCTAAGTGTATTGAATTCAGAAATAACAGTTCTATAGAAATGGTGGAGCCAGAGCAAGATGTCAGTTGCTGTTTAAGTGGAAGTGAAAAATCCTTGCTGATTAGCAGCTAAATCTAGCACTTAATCACCTGCGAGACAAAAGGGGTGGAAGGGTTTATATTTCTGTTTGTTCTCTGTAGTCTCAGTTACGTAACTTTGTTCATTGACAAGATTCTTTGAAAATCACCTAGACAGAAAGGACCATGGAAACTACTATTTTTTCTGCTGATAAGTCATTCATAAGTTTGGTGTCCAGAGTAGTACATTGAATAATGTGAAAATTCTCAATTTTTTATTTCCTTTTTATTTTAATTTATTTATTTATTTGGGGGCGTACTGGGGATTGAACTCAGGGGCACTTGACCACTGAGTCACATCCCCAGCCCTATTTTGTATTTTAGAGTCTCAGTGAGTTGCTTGGTGCCTCGATTTTGCTGAGGCTGGCTTTGAACTCAATGATCCTCCTGCTTCAGCCTCCCAAACTGCTGGGATCACAGGCATGTGCCACCGCTCCCAGTTTGATTTCCTTTTTAAAGAAGTAAATAACTTAACCATGAGTAGCTTTTATGTGAGACTAGAAAGAAGTATGTGACCAGACTTATGCCCCCAAATTTGTACTGTGAGTCAGTATACTAGACAGTTTTCCATCACTATAAGTAACTTATAAAGAGAAAAGGTTTTATTTTGGCTCACAGGTTTGGATGTTTAGTTTATGATCAGGCAGATCTGTTGCTTTGGGTTGCTGGTGGGCATGCCAGATGGCAACGGTGGGGAGCATACAGCAGAACAAAACTACATCACAAGCCAAGGAGTGGAGAGTAAGAGAAAGAAGATGGGCTAGGGTCCCACTTTAAAACATTAATCTTTAGGGATATTCAATATCTAAACTATAGCTGTAGGACTTCAGGGAGTTAAAGATTTTAGTAGAGTGGTTGGATAATAGTTAACTGAAGTGGTAACTTCAGCTTGAGTGGAATGGAGAACAAGGACATGAGTCTGAGAGAAATCAGAGACAATGAAAGATACCTAGTTGAGGAATAGGTATTGCACGATACTAGGGAGAGCTGGACAGATTAAAATTGTTGGTAAATCACATAGGATATAAGAATTTTGTGCTTGGGTGAGAGATTGTAGCTGTGAGTGAGTAAACTACATAATATTGAAGAAAAATTGAAAAGGCTAAAGAAAATTAAAACCTTCTGACTTTCAGATGATTGTCTGTTTTCTTGATATTAACTAAGATAAGGGTAGGATTTGGGGTGGAGAATCATTTTATCAGTTTGGTGACAAAGCCTTGAAATATGTGCAAGAGTGATAGGGGTGGTTGATGATAAATGTAAAAATAAGTGTAGTCAGATATCACAGGATTAATGATGTGGAATTGATTTTGTAGGCTAGGGAGAACAGGAACCTAGGCTCTAGATCATATAGTTTATGGGTCTTCTGGGAATGGGGTTTCTTTTGAGTGACTCTTCAGGTAAACAGTAATTTCCATTGAAGCTTCGGTTTAATACATTAAGTAGACGTAGGGCGCTTTCCATAAAGAGGTTGAGGATGAATTTTGGACCAAAATTCATTTGAGACCAAATTATAAGTATCAACAATACTTATAATTGTTGATTATAAGTATTTCTTTCTGTTTATTCCTTTATGCTGTCTCCCCTTCCTCTTTCCCTGCCCCTTTGCCATAAAAGGGGCATGGGGGAAGGTTTATGGCAGTGTAAAGGATGTTGAACCAGGGTAAAGGAAGCATTGCCTATGAATGCATTCAGAGACCAGGAGGCCAGGAGCTAATCGGTATTTGGTTAATCATCTTCATTTTTCATGTATCCTGTTCAAGGTTTCTCAGATTGGTGTGATTAAAGATGCTATAAGAAACTGTGTTCTTTTTTATTTCTTCTTTTTAGATACACATGACAGTGGGATATATTTTGGTATCTTGTACATCCGCGGAGTATAACATATTGTAATTAGGATCCTATTCTTGTACATGATGTGGAATTACCCTGGTCATGTATTCAAATAATTGGAAAGTTATGTTCAATTAATTTTACTGTCCTTCCTGCTCCTCTTCCTTCTCCCTTCCCTTCATTTCCCTTTGTCTAATCCAATTGACTCTATTCTTCCTCTCCCCTCCCTCCCTTGATGTGGGTTAGGATCCACATATCAGAGAGAATCAGCCTTTGTTTGGGGGGAAGTGGCTTATTCTACTTGGCCTGATAGTCTCAATTTCCATTCATTTACCAGAAAATGCCATAATTTCATTCTTCTTTATGGCTGAAAAATATTCCATTGTATATTTACATACCACATTTTCTTTACCCATTCATCTATTGGAAGGCACCTAGGTTGGTTCCATAGCTTGGCTATTGTGTGGCTGCATCATTGTAGTATGCTGATTTTAAATCCTTTGGGTATAGTCTGAGGACTGGGATAACTGGGTCAATCACTACTGCTTTCCATAGTAGTGGAAATTGGTTGCGCCAATTTGTACTCCCACCAGCAATGTATGAAAGTACCTTTTTCTCTACATCTTTATTAACATTTATTGTTGCTTGTTTTCTTGGTAATTGTCATTCTGACTGGAGTGAGATGAAATGTCAGTGCAATTTTAATTTGCATTTCTCTAATTGCTAGAGATATTCAACATTTTTTCATATAATTGTTGATTATAAGTATTTCTTTTTAAAAATATTTTTAGTTGTAGATGGATACAACACCTTTATTTTGTTTATTTAGTTTTTTTATATGGTGCTGGGGATTGAACCCAGTGCCTCATGCATACTAGGTAAGTGCTCTACCACTGAGCCACAACCCCAGCCCCAGTATTTCTTATTCTGTGAAGTGACTGTTCAATTCCTTAGTCTATTTATTGATTGGGTTATTTGGTTTTTAAAAATATTTTGTTTTAGTTGTAGTTGGACACAATACTTTTATTTTATTTTTATGTAGTGCTAAGGATTGAACCCAGCACCCCGCACGTGCTAGGCAAGCACTCTACCACTGAGTCACAACCCCAGCCCCTTATTTGTTCTTTTAATGTTAATTTTTTTGAGTTCTTTATATATCCTGGAGATTAATTCTCTATCTGAGGTGCAGGAGGTAAAGATTTTTTCCCATTTTGTAAGCTCTCTCTTCACATTTTTTATTGTTTCCTTTGCTGTGAAGAAGTTTTTTGGTTTGATTCCATCCCATTTATTGATTCTTGATTTTACTTCTTGTGCTTTTGGAATCTTGTTGAGGAAGTCAGTTCCTAAGCCAACATGATGGAGAGTTGGGCCTACATTTTCTTCTAGTAGGCACAGGGTCTCTGGTCTAATGCCAAGGTCCTTGATCTATTTTGAGTTGAGAAATCATGTTCTTATAAGAAACTGCACTTTAACATCTGGCAATACATTTATCACCAGCATGGATTCAAGTTTGGGACTTGACCCATCTATAGGATGAGTTGTCCACTTTAAGAAAAAGACCCAAAATTACAAATGTAAAAATAAATAAGCAAATAAATATTCATTTAGCATAATGAATATCATAACACATTATGAATTTAAAAATTTGAAAGATTAAAAACACCATAAAGTATCACAAATGTGATACTCCCCAATACTTCTATTGATTCCTGACACATTTCTATAATATGCTTTCCTTACCATTTGAATTATTTATTTAATTGGTTCCCTTATGAGAATTGCTTTTGTTATATTTTCTGTGGCAAGAACTGAAGGTCATTTGTCTTTCCCTGACATGTTTGATAAAATTTTATTTTCTTGATAGTTTCAAAAAAAATTTCAGATTCACAATTTATTTGTAGTGAGAGATGTAATTACAAATTATCAAATTTCAGAGAATCTTCATCATATCTTTTGTTTCTGAGTTAAAATTGTGGTCTCATAAAGTGCTGAGTCCCTCCCAAGGTCTTATGAAGGTCTATGCAATGAGGGTCCCTGAAGCATAAGCTTTATAAGCTTCAGGTCAATCTGATTTGTTTCATATTATATCATAAATGTCTGTTTACTTCTCTGTTTTAACACAGGCTCAATTTTTGCCAGTCAGTTGAGATCAAAATGAAATTTATAGACATTATGATGAAATTTATGGACACATTTCTCAGCATAATAGAAGAGGACTTTAAATTTATTCAATATAAAGTATCGAATGTGATATTGTAATCCCCCTAAAGCTTATTCTTTCTTCTGACCCAAGTTTTTGCACTAAATTGACTCTTTGATGTTCTTTGTTTCAAGTTTTTTTCCTAATATCTGCTATAGTGTCCTGTACTTTGTATGCTCTAAACACATAAATGCTTTTTTACTTTTTAAAAATTCTTATTAGTTATGTATAATATTAGGATTCATTCTGACACAATCATAAAAGCATAGAGTATAATTTGTTCTAATTCAGTCCCCAGTACTTCCCCTTTTCTCCCCCTATTCACTTCCCTCTGCTCTACTGACCTTTCTGCTACACACACACACACACACACACACACACACACATGATTAGTGTATTGTGAATATACATGATGTTGAGATTCACTGTGGTATATTCATATATGTACATAGAAAAGTTAGGAACGATTCATTCCATTGTTCATTCCATTCCTCCCTGCCTCAATCTCCTTCATCTAATCTACTAAAATTTCTTCTATTTTAATGGAGCCCCCTCCTTTTTCCTTTTATCTCCTTATTTTGGACTAGCATCTGCATATCAGAAAAAACATCTGGACTTTGGGGTTTTGAGATTGGCTTGTTTCACTTAGTATGATATTCTCCAGTTCCATCCATTTACCAACAAATGCCATAATTTCATTCTTTAAGGATGAGTAATACTCCATTGTTTATATATACTACATTTTCTTTAGCCATTCATCTGTTGAAGGGTACCTAGGTTGGTTCCGTAACTTGGCTATTGTGAACTGTACTGCTATAAACATTGATGTAGCTGTGTCACTGTAGTATGCTGATTTTAGATCTTTTGGATATATACTGAGAAGTGGGATAACTGGGTCATATGGTAGTTCCATTCCTGGTTTTCTTTTCTTTCTTTTTTTTTTTTTTTAGGAATCTCCATACTGATTTCCAGAGTGGTTACACTAATTTGCAACCACCAGCAATGGATGAGTGTATCTTTTCCCCCACATCCTTGCTAACACTTATTTGTATTCTTGATAATTGCCTTTCTGACTGGAGTGTGATGAAACCTCAATGTAGTTTTAATTTGCATTTCCCTAATTGCTATGGATGTTGAACATTTTTTCATATATTTGTTGACCATTTGTATTTCTTCTTTTTGAGATATGTTTGTTTAGTTCTTTTGCCCATTTATTAATTTTGTTATTTGTTTTTAGTTAAGTTTTTTTTTTTTGCATTCTTTATATATTCTGGATCTTAATGCCCTATCTGAGGAGCAGGTGGCAAAGATCTTCTCCCATTCTGTAGGTTCTCTCTTCACATTATCATTCCCTTTTCTATGCAGAAGTTTTAAAATTGATGCCATCCCATTTATTAGATTTTTTTTTTGTTTTATTTCTTACACTTTAGGAGTCTTGCTAAGGAATTTGGCTCCTGTGCCAAAAATGTTGGAGTGTTGGGCTTACATTTTCTTCTAGCAGTTGCAGGGTTTCTGGTCTAATTCCTAGGTCTTTGATCCACTTTGAGTTGACTTTCTTGCAGGGTGAGAGTCAAGTTTCATTCTTCTACATATGGATATCCAGTTTTCCCAGCACCATTTATTAAGAAATGCTATCTATTCTCCAATGTGTGGTTTTGGCTCCTTTGTTTAGTATAAGATAACTATATTTATGTGTGCTAATATCTGTGTATTCTATTCTGTTTCAGTACCACACTGCTTTTATTGCTATAACTCTGTAGTATAATTTGAGGTCTGGTATTGTGATGCCTCCAGCATTGCTCTTTTTGCTCAGGATTTCTTTGACTATTCTGAGTTTCTTATTTTTCTTTTTTTAATTTAATTTAACTTTATTTTTATTGGTTGTTCACAACATTACAAAGCTCTTGACATATCATATTTCATACATTAGATTCAAGTGGGTTATGAACTCCCAATTTTTACCCCAAATGCAGATTGCAGAATCACGTCGGTTACACATCCACATTTTTACATAATGCCCTATTAGTAACTGTTGTATTTTACTACCTTTCCTATCCTCTACTATCCCCCCTCCCCTCCCATCTTCTCTATCTACCCCATCTACTGTAATTCATTTCTCTCCTTGTTTATTTTCCCATTCCCCTCACAACCTCTTATATGTAATTTTGTATAGCAATGAGGGTCTCCCTTCATTTCCATGCAATTTCCCTTTTCTCTCCCTTTCCCTCCCATCTCATGTCTCTGTTTAATGTTAATCTTTTCCTCCTGCTCTTCCTCCCTGCTCTGTTCTTAGTTGCTCTCATTATATCAAAGAAGACATTTGGTATTTGTTTTTTAGGGATTGGCTAGCTTCACTAAGCATAATCTGCTCTAGTGCCATCCATTTCCCTGCAAATTCCATGATTTTGTCATTTTTTAGTGCTGCGTAGTACTCCACTGTGTATAAATGCCACATTGTTTTTATCCATTCATCTATTGAAGGGCATCTGGGTTGGTTCCACAGTCTAGCTATTGTGAATTGTGCTGCTATGAACATCGATGTGGCAGTATCCCTGTAGTACGCTCTTTTAAGGTCTTCAGGGAATAGTCTGAGAAGGGCAATAGCTGGGTCAAATGGTGGTTCCATTCCCAGCTTTCTCAGGAATCTCCATACTGCTTTCCAAATTGGCCGCACCAATTTGCAGTCCCACCAGCAATGTACAAGAGTACCCTTTTCTCCACATCCTTGCCAGCACTTGTTGTTGTTTGACTTCATAGTGGCTGCCAATCTTACTGGAGTGAGATGGTATCTTAGGGTGGTTTTGATTTGCATTTCTCTGACTGCTAGCGATGGTGAGCATTTTTTCATGTACTTGTTGATTGATTGTATATCCTCCTCTGAGAAGTGTCTGTTCAGGTCCTTGGCCCATCTGTTGATTGGGTTATTTGTTATCTTATTGTCTAATTTTTTGAGTTCTTTGTATACTCTGGATATTAGGGCTCTATCTGAAGTGTGAGGAGTAAAAATTTGTTCCCATGATGTAGGCTCCCTATTTACCTCTCTTATTGTTTCTCTTGCTGAGAAAAAACTTTTTAGTTTAAGTAAGTCCCATTTGTTGATTCTTGTTATTAACTGAGTTTCTTATTTTTCCAGATGAATTTTAGAACTGCTTTTTGTAGTTCTGGAAGAATGTCATTGGTATTTTTATGAGAACTGCACTGAATTTGTATAATGTTTTTGGTCATAAGGCCATTTTGATAATATTAATTCTGCTTGTCTAAGAACCTGAGTGATCTTTCCATCAGAGGTTTTCTTTAATTTCTTTCTTCAGTGTTCTGCAGTTTTCATTGTATAGGCTTTTCACATCCTTCGTTAGATTAATTCTCAAGATTTTTTTGAGGTTATTATGAATGGGATAATTCTCCTAATTTCTTTTTCAGAAGGTTCATTATTGGAGTATAGGGAAGTGATTGATTTTTGTATGTTGATCTGGTATCCTGCTACTTTACTAAATTTATCAGTTCTACAAGTCTTCTGAACTTTTGGGGTCTTCTAAAGATAGGATCATGCCATCAGCAAACAGTTAATTTGAGCTCTTTTAATGACCAAGGAAAGTCATTAAGCCGTAGTCAAGGACCTTGTAGTCTAATAAAGTTATGAATAATGGAGAATATAATTTGGAGACTCTAAATAAAGGAAAATAATGTTAATCATAAGGCCAATCAAATCAACATAGAATTATTGTGATTGATTTTGATGTCTTCAGTTTTGTTGTAAACAGTTAAATGGATCACTGTCAATAATGTCCCGCATAAGTACAACAGATACAAGCCAAATGTGTGTTGAACAAATTGAGATACAGAGTCTCTATATTTTTTTCTATTTTTATTATGGATATTTTCATACTGCCTATAAAGATTGAGATAATCATGTAAGTACTCATCTTCTAACTTCAACCATTATCAATATATGGCCAATATTGACTCATTTTGTCTATACCACTCCCAACTCTCTACTCTCATTTTTTAAAAGCAAATCCAAATAATTTTCCTGATTCATGACTCAATTTTTTTGCTACTCCATGCTTTTTCTCTCCTGATTTCCTAACCTAATCCTACCACTTGTCCCACCCTTTCTTTTGTTTTATTTATTTTATTATTTTTATTCTCCCTTTCAGCAGTGCAGCTCTGATGCTCCGACTCTGCCAGGACACAGATCCATAAGGTCAGCCCTGCACCCTGAGCAGCTCAGGGGGAAGGAGTCACACAAGCAGTGCCTCACATTCTGTCCTCTTCTGCTCTGGATAGATGGCTCCATAATGGTGGCTGTGGAGGATGGAGCATCCATGAGAGCCACTCTTCTGCTGCTATGGCTCCAAGTGTCTCTGTCCCCTTCTAGCCTCTACCAAGCTGGGCCCACCCAACATCTCAGTTCCCCAGAAGTGGTGATCCCCTTGAAGGTGACCAGCAGAGGCAGAGGTGCAAAGACTCCAGGATGGCTTTCCTACAGCCTGCTATTTGGGGGCCAGAAACACATTGTGCACATTAGGGTCAAGAAACTATTAGTTTCTGCACATCTTCCTGTGCTCACCTACACAGAGCAGCATGCTCTCCTGGAAGATCACCCCTTCATCCCAGATGACTGTTACTATCATGGTTATGTGGAGGGGGCCCCCGAGTCTCTGGTTGTTTTCAGTGCCTGTTTTGGGGGTTTTCGGGGAGTGTTACAAATAAATGACCTCACTTATGAAATTGAACCCATTAGGCACTCTGCCACATTTGAACACCTGGTTTATAGATTACACAGTAACGAGACACAATTTTCACCCACAAGCTGTGGTTTAACGGAGAAGGAAATAGCACGTCAACAACTAGAATTTGAAGTGATTGAGAGCTCAGATTGGAAACAAAATTCTACTAGGGACTGGTGGACCCACACATGGTTTCTGGAGCTGGTGGTAGTGATAGATCATGATTTCTTCGTTTACTCTCAAAGCAACTTGTCAAAGGTGCAAGAGGATGTAGTTCTTATTGTCAATTTAGTGGATTCCTTATATCAGCAGTTGAGCACTTATGTAATTTTGGTTGGGATTGAGATTTGGAATCAAAGAAATGCTTTCCCAATGGTAAACATAGAACAGGTTTTAGAAGATTTTTCTCAGTGGAAACAAGTCAGTCTTTCCCAGCTACAGCATGATGCTGCACATATTTTCATTAAAAATGCACATATAAGTATACTTGGTTTAGCCTATGTTGCAGGAATATGTCGTCCTCCTATTGATTGTGGAGTTGATAATTTCCAAGAAGACCCCTGGTCTCTTTTTGCTAATACTGTGGCCCATGAATTAGGTCATACTTTGGGTATGTATCATGATGAGGATTTCTGTTTTTGTGGGGAAAAAGGCTGCCTTATGAGTACTTTCAGAGTACCAGCAGAGAGATTTACCAATTGCAGTTATGTTGATTTTATGAAGACCACATTAAACCAAGGATCATGTCTGCACAACCATCCAAAGCCAGGGGAAATATTTTTGCTGAAGCGCTGTGGAAATGGTGCAGTTGAAAGAGAAGAGGAATGTGATTGTGGATCCATACGTCAGTGTGAGCAAGATCCTTGTTGTCTGTTGAACTGCACCCTGAGGCCAGGTGCTGCTTGTGCTTCTGGACTTTGTTGCAAAGACTGCAAATTCGTACCATCAGGGGAAATCTGTAGACAACAGGTCAATGAATGTGACCTCCCAGAGTGGTGTAATGGGTCATCCCATCAGTGCCCAGAAGATGGGTATGTGCAGGATGGGATCCCTTGTAGTGAAAGTGCCTACTGCTATCAAAAGAGATGTCATAACCATGACCAACAGTGCAAGGAAATTTTTGGCCAAGGTGCAAAGAGTGCATCTCAGAATTGCTACCAAAAAATCAACTCCCAAGGAAACCAGTTTGGCCACTGTGGTATAAATGGCACAGTATACCTAAAATGTAACATGTCTGACATCTTTTGTGGGAGAGTTCAGTGTGAAGATGTGGAAGACATTCCCCATCTCCAAGATCATTATGTTTTGCAGCACACTCGCATCAATGGTGTCACCTGCTGGAGTTCTGTCCATCATCTAGGGATGGACATACCTGACATTGGGGAAGTAAAAGATGGCACTGCCTGTGGAACAGGAAAGATCTGTATCGACAAAAAGTGTGTTAGTCTGTCTGTCTTGTCACAAGACTGCCTTCCTGAGACCTGCAATATGAAGGGGATCTGTAATAACAAACATCACTGCCACTGTGGTTATGGGTGGTCCCCACCCGATTGTCTGCACAGAGGCTACGGAGGTAGTGTTGACAGTGGCCCACCCTTAGGGAAAAAAATAGCTTTATTACCAGGAATCGTGATTTTTTTATTGTCTGCTTTGATTTTTCTGTTGACTATTGGGCTTTATGGATATCCTCGAATGCATTCTAGTCGCAAGGAGACCAAAACGCACTCACCAAGTTAAGAAAAAGTTTCCAATTTGATGTTCCATGCATTATTAAGTTGTAGTTTCTTGGCCACAGAAATGTTAACACATGCCTGAAAGTGAGCACATTCCTGACATTTTACCGAAAGATGCTGGGATCTCCCCTTCCATCAGATTCAGAAGCATTGTTGTTAAGTATAGGTATTCTTACCTACTGTTCATTATTTTAAGTAACAAATAAAACTTTGTCTCTAACCAGTGACCCAAATTAATCCTTTTTGTGTTTTTCCCCTGCATTTTAATTGTGCATTAGAGTTGTACATAATTATGGGATTTGTTGTTACATATTCATATATGCACCCAATATAACAATATAATTTGGCCTGCCTCTTATGACTCATGGGAGAGACAAGAGATAGACATCAGTGTGTCCAGAGGTGACATTTAGAAATTTGGGCAAATTATTTAATTATTCAGGTGCTCTGTTTAAAAATCTGTAAAGAGGGATAGTAATAATTGCCCCACCTAACTCATTGTGTTTAGTTGGTAAACAACAGGGAGAAGTGAATTCTTGTTAAATATAAACAAATTGTTGTTTTTTTAATAAAAGCTCCTGAACTTGTTTCCTGCGTGCTTCCTAGTCAAGTTTGCCTAATCTTACTCTTTACCTTCATTTGGCAATTTGGGTATCCTTTTGGAGAATTTGCTTTGAATATCAAAACATAAAGTCCTTGAGGGATTGTTTTAATCTGTTTTGCTCACTATCTTATCCCCAACACCTGAATTAGTGCTTAATACATAATAAATATTTGAATGAGATAATGAGCTTAAATGGAGTATTAGGAAAAGTAAAAATAATATTTTATCTGTCACCTTAAGGACATCACTCTGGTCCTCTTTCAAAAACTACTAAACTTCAACAGTGATTATTTAAAATATGCTCATTTCAAATGCTTCCGTTTGTACCTGATAAAATTTTCTAGCTGTTTTGTACCCAATCTCCTTAGTCTGTCTCAGCAATTTTTGAAAGCCCACCTTTTGAAAATGTAAATATAATCAGATACTCTTTTATTAGCCAGAAAATTTCTAAATGGCACTCTAAAAATTGAGTGAAGTGACCTTTTTGATACACTTTTACTCTTTACGAGCTTTGCATTCTCTAGCTGTTTTCTGTTTAGTATATAATTGTCTGCATTATTCTCTGCATATCCATCTGTACATGCAATTTCCATTTCCAAACTGTTGTTTACTATTCTCCCTGACTCCTTTTGCCCTAGAAAATTTCTGCTTTTGTCTCCATAGAGGTTAAATGTTATATTTGGGGAAATGTATTTTCTTTATGCAATGCTAAGTTTTCCATTTATGTGCTCAGGTCACTCTGTGGTTACTTTTTTATGGTTTGATGCACTCTAGGAAAGAATTCGGAGAGGGCTAACAATGTACCAGTCAAGGATAAAAAGAATTAGTAGTGAAGTCACAGAAACAGGGAAGAGTGGACTAAGAATATAATCTGATTAAATTTGGCCATAGAAAATACATTGGAGATTCACATGCTTTAAGTGTATGTGTTTGTATGGAGACAAAAGATCAGTGCTCCAATTTGTTGACTCTCTTTTTGAAATTTTTTGTTGTAAAAAAATATTTCAATTGAGTTATAGTCAGATTTATCAGTCTGGTCTACTTATATATTTTCTGAGATTTTTATTTCTGCTTGAGATTACTTTGAAATAATCTATGTTTCCTGGGATAATGTCAACATGATTCAGAGTTTTTATGTATAAATTTGGAATTTACCTTGACAGAAGCAATGAGTCAGGAATCCAACACACACTTTTCCAAATGGGTCGCCAGTTGCCCTAAAACAATTTATTTAATAAGCCATTTTTCACGGATTTACTGTAATCCATTGGAATTTACTGATAATTTATTGGAGTGAATCATTTTACTTGTAAAATTTTATAAGGTGCAGCACATTTTGCTTCTGTGTAGTTATTTTATATTGGTTGAGTTAATTCAGGCTAGATCAGTCAATTATATCAAGGTTGTTGTGTAGAATTAACCTCCTGTGACAAATCTAGGGTCTTATCTATTGTTTTAATTTGGATTCCTCAAAAAGTCGACCCAGAGACAAGAATTTAGGTAGACTTAGTTTATTTGGAAATCACAAAAGATAGGTTAATGGTCAAGTTTCCTCTCTGAGCTACTGGGGTCATTCTTTGTGGATAGACTCTCTGGGGATTCATGTGAAACACTGAAATATCACTTCATGGTTCTGGAGAAAAATATCAGGAAGAGAAGACATGAATCGTCAGCATTTGAAGTGGGAAATTATCAGAGCATGGAAATTACCTGCTGTGGGTGCATGTAAACTCAGGTGGGACCAGGGGACATAGGATGGGGCATCAGCATCTATTGCATCCAGATTCCCCAGAAGGCAGGTACTGAGTCAAGGATTAAATTTAAATTCTTTATTTGGGAAATGCAGGGTAAAAGTAAAAGTAGAGAAATGAGAGTAAAGTAAAGGTGTTTGAGGTTGGAAAGAACAGTACAGCAAATGCTGGCAGTGTCCATTTATATTCTTTTAGATTCAACCTTGAGATTGTTTTATAGTGCTGGTGACAATTCCTATACATACTAATGGCTTTCTACTTGACAGTAGAGTATTTGGGTCATTCATAGAGCAGGAATTGGAAATATGAGAATTATAAAATTAGATGGTCAAGAAGCTATGAAGAAAGATGACAATAGGTTCAGAACAATTAACTTCCAACTTGGGGAATGGTATGAAAGTCCTGATACCTCTATGACAGTATTTAAAGGGAATTCTCCTTATAGTCAGAGGAAAGGCTGAAAATAATACCCAAGATGTGACAGAGAATTATAAATATTATTAAATTTAGATCTCTGATTTCCCTTGTAATAAACAGAGGTCCTACTAGGAAAGAAATGTTACTCTGATACCTTGGATAGGGGAAGTTGAGTGGATACATTTGAAAAAACTTCAATCCCAAGATTCTCATGAGTGTTCTAGCCAACACAACTTACTCTTCACCCCTTGATAGAAGAGAGCAGTCTTATTTCCTGCATACCTTGCTTTGCTTATCCTCTGGAAGACCCAATGTACCTCCCCTCACTACATCTAAACCAATAATTGGTATCAGTGAGTATGAGAGGATCAGGATCATTGATCAAAAGAGCTTTGGGAGCTGGTTAATATATACCAACAGGAGGCAGGAAAACATATATATAAATGGATTCTGATGCAGTAAAAATGGAATATAAGATTATACAAGAGAAAGCTTTTAAAATAGGGGTAATTTAGGACTTAACATCTTTACAAAGATGCCCAGAGCTTATCTTAACATGCTTTTGAAATTTTTGCACCTTTGAGGCTTAGATATGTTAATAGATTGTAATCATCGAGGTGAAGTTGCTAGAACTGTTTTGGCCCAAATGTGACAGAGGTCAGAATATTCAGAGAGGAAGGCATTTTAGAATGAATTTATTACAAAAGACTAGAGAAAGGACCACTGACTCTCTTAATGGAGGTCCTAGGAGACACTGTTGTAAGCATTAAGAAATGAAGTAGGAAGATGGGTATAGGTGCCATTAGGAATCTTACATCACTGTCTTTATGGGATTTATGAAAGGACATGGTGTTACAGAACTAGGCTTCCTAATATAAGTGGAGGTGCTAACATTCCAGGATAGTAGAAATAAAGATAGTAATCCTTAACAAAAACAAGATGGGCATAATTACCATAATCGGCAACAAGACAGGAAAAGCCAACACTAGGCCCTGACATAAATGTATTTGTGGTCATGACTTAAAAATTTTGGTGTTCCCAGTGTTGAGACAGATGGCCAGACAATGAGTGCCTTTTTTTTTTTTTTTTTTTTTTTTGGTCTTGTAACCAAAATAGTTAAAAAGCTTATGATCAGTAGACTGATGCTACTTTCTGCCATGGGCGTCTCTTGCCCATTTTTTTTTTTTTTAGACTGAGATCAATCACTGACCTATTGCTTATAAGATTTTGAATATTTTCCCCTTAAAGAAATGATAAGTGTTTGAGGATTTATCATAATAAATATTTGAGGATTTAAAAAGAGCCACCAGTAATTAATCATGGGGTCTCTGTTCTGATGACCTCATATAATCCTAATCACTTCTTAAAGGACCTACCTCTAAATACCATAGTTGGATTAAATTTCTTCCTTCTCAGTATCTAACAATATGGATTAAATTTCAACATGAAACCAGGCTTGGTGGATATGCCTATAATCCAGCAGCTTGAGAGGTTGAGGCAAGAAGATTGTGAGTTCAAAACCCGCCACAGCAGCTTAGCGAAGCCCTAAGCAATTTGGTGAGATCTTGTCCCTAAATTTAATAATAATAATAATAATAATAATAATAATAATAATAAATGGGTGGTGATGTGGCTCCGTGGTTGAGTGCTCCTGGGTTCAATCCCTGGTACCAAATAAATAAATTTATTTTAATATGGTTTTGGGGAGGACAAGCCACATTCAAACTTTAGCATTTGGTTCTTGCCCCACCCTCAAATTCATTCATGTCCTTCTCACATGAAAAGTACATTGTTCAATCCAACAGTCCCAAAGTCTAAATTTATTTTAGTATTAATTCCAGACTCCAAAATGCAAAGTTTCATTTGAGACTCAAGGCAAACTCCTCTGGCTCTGAGCCTATAAAATCAAAGTTATCTACTTCCAATTATCTGTTTCTAATATACGATGGTGGAACAGGCATAAGGTATACATTCCCATTTCAAAAGAAAGGAATGGGCAAGTATGAAAGAGAACAGACCAAAGCAAGATCCAAACCTAATAGGGCAGACATTAATAATTTATAATGTGTGGGGTTTTTCTGATAAAATCTTAAGGGTCCATAATTAGGCTTCCTGTGCACACTGCAATGGGAGATGGGCCATAAAGGCCTTGGGCATCCCTGTCCCCATGGCTTTGCTGCCTGCATTCCACACAGCTGTTCTGTGGCATATGCCTGTGGCCTTCCAAGGTTGAGGTGGGGTGCTTTTGAATACTCTACCTTCAAGAATGGTAGTCCTACTCTAACATGGCTCCGCTAGGCATTCTAATGGAGAACTTCTATGACAGATTTGCCCATATATTGTGTCTCTGCATGGCTTCCCAGTCTTTCCTTTGAAATCTCATTGGAAACTGTCAAGATCTCATAGATCTTGGATTCTGTGCATCTGCAGAATCAGAATCCCATGAATGCCAAGGTCTGCCTCTTGTTCCCTTCAAAGTGATGACACAAGCCATATCTAGATTGTTGAACCACAGCTGGAGTAGTCATGGAGTACTATCTGTAAAGCAGGTAGCCAAATCCTGCTGGCAGAGTTCAAAGTTAACTCAGGGCATCATGTTTGTAGAAAACAATATGGAAAGTTAGGCGTTGGAAAGAGACAAGTGGCACTTGGAGATGTAGAAGAGCAAGGTTTATTTCTGCACTGGTGCTGGCTCAGTGGAGTCTTCTCCGAAAGCACAGCCCTTTGTTCTCAGTATCTTTTATTCAAAGTATAAACCAGAGCTTCCCCCCCACCTGTAGGCAGCTCTGGTTCCTGCCACAGCTTCTGAGCAAGCATGATTACAGAAGCAAAAACTAACAGGTTACAGCTATTATCAGAAATAAAAATGAACATCTTAGGAAGAACTTGAGTCATTACTTCATTCCCCTCTCTTGATACTCAGGATGCGTCTGCAGCCTTCAGAGAGCATCATTTTACCACTTGTTGGTATCCTCTCATGAGTAATAGATGAGAGGCTTTCTCGTTTTTAACAACTGTTTTCATTAAATTTCTTATAATGCTGTTAGGAGGGGCAGGAGGAAAGGAATAAGTAGACACCTGAAAATTTAGCCAAAATCACCCCCATTGTTGCCTTAATTCCTCCTGTCTAAGGACCCCATTCTCCAAAGAATTGTCTTTGGGACACAACCGTCTGTGTCCCATTCGTTCCATGTCTGTACAGACACATGGCAATTTTTATCATTTGATCTACAATCTCTTCTATAACCTTCCCTGTGTCATCTATTTGTAAACAATAGTTATTCAAGTTCCATGCAACTCCTTGGTCTGATCCAGTTACTCAGATACTTGGGTCACATGACGATGTAGAATCTTGGTAGGACTGTCGGGGACCAAATTAATAACAGCAAGCAAGAGCAATAAGCATTCATATTGAGAAAAGGAAGAAAGTATGTAACAATAAGGGAATATTGTGGAGAATAAAACATTTTTTTAACTAGGCAGTCAACTCCTCAGGCTTTAGCCATGCATTGACTGAGCAGCTTCTGGTGTGGCCAGAGCAGGCTTTGAGATCATTGTCTCCTCTTTTGTAGCATCAGGTGCAGGAGTCTCTCCAGATTAAGACTGTCCTCCATTTCCCCCATCCTCTGTTGGGCCAGCATATTTGGCTCTGGAGTGGTGGATCCAGGTATCTATTCCTGTTATTTTGAGAGAAATAGAGGTGGTTAATATTACAGTGTGGGGTCCCTTCCAAATTGGTTTTAAGGGTTCCTTTTTTTTAGTCTTTTATCCATATTTGCTCCTCAGATTTATGGGGGTGAAGAGTTATACCCAAAGATATGGCTATTCTGTGATCCACTTATATATTTGTGAGACAGCGAGCTCCAAACTTTATAGCTGTTTATATAAATCTAAGTCTCCTGAATCTCTGGTGTCTCCCTTAAGCTGACCAGCAGAGGTGGTTGCCCATACAGGATTTTAAATGGTGAAAATCTCATGTTTGCCTGGGGCAAACATCTCACTTTTAAGAGAGTGATGGGCAGGATGTAGTTTCCGCCAAATTTTTAAAGCCCTTGTCCATTATTTGATCCTATGATTGGAGGCATCCCATATCTGGGAATAATGTCCCTGGGAGAGACTTAGTTATCTCTTTTGTCTTTTTAGTTCAGGTTAAAAGACTTCTATCCATCCCATGAAAATACACACAAAAAATAAGTATATCCTCGGCTCAGGGTGACTTCAGTGAAGTCTACTTCCATATCCTTAAAGGGTAACAGTGCACAGTGCTGTGTTCCCACTAGTTTGTTAGGTCCCTGGCAAGCCTTGTTTAGTAAGCTGTTCACGTAGCACTGAGAGACAGCAGAGCAGAGTGCTGGGAGATGAGCAATGAGGTGGTACCAGCCTAATAAGATTTCCATGGCAATTTTCCCCATGTGGGTCTATTCATGTTGGTGGACCAGTCTGTAAGCTAGTTGTTCCGGATTATAAACTCAGTAGTCTCATGTGAGCCACCAACTTGTCCTGGCCTTGGCTCCCCTTTCTTCTTCTTCTTTTTTCTTTTTTAATCTATTTCTCTTCCTAGGTAGAACAGCTGGCATTTCTGGGACTAGCAAGACTTTGGATTTTTTTGTGAACTGCTTCTGGGCAACCTGTTTGGTGGCAGCCTCATTATGGTGGTTCCCTTTTGACACTGGGTCATTTCCCTTTTGGTGACCCTTTTTTTTTTTTTTTTTTTTTTTTTTAGAGGAGAGAGAGAGAGAGAGAGAGAGAGAGAGAGAGAGAGAGAGAGAGAGAGAATTTTTAATATTTATTTTTTAGTTCTCGGCGGACACAACATCTTCGTTGGTATGTGGTGCTGAGGATCGAACCCGGGCCGCACGCATGCCAGGCGAGCGTGCTACCGCTTGAGCCACATCCCCAGCCCCTTTTGGTGACCCTTGTAGTGGACAACTGTCACCTCCTTTGGCTCCTATACTACTTCTAGAAGTTTCAGACTTTCATCTTGGTTTTTGATTCCTCTCCCTTCTGCAGTAAGGAGTCTTCTTATATAAGTTTCCATGGACATGTAGAGAAGAAAAGGCATAACATGAGTTGGTTTAGATATTGACCCACTGGTCTTGGCTGAGTTGTAATGTCCTAATTAATGTCCATAATTCTGCTCTTTGTGCTCACCATCTTTGGAGAAGTGCCTCTGCTTCCACCACTTTAGAGTCAGACACCACAGCATACACAGCCATCCTCTTTTTATCTTCCATAAAATTATTTTCATCAATAGGATCAAATCTGGGTTCTGAAGCAGTCCATCAGTCAAGTCTGGTCTGCTGAAAACCAGTACTTTTAAATAGTTATGGTCAGGGGGCCCTGTTTTGCCCAGTAGGAAGGGAGCTGGGTTTACAGTTTGTACAGCTTCCAGTTTCACCCTGGATTTTTATATAGCAACCCTTAATAGTGAGTCATTTCTACATTTGTGAGCTATAACCTCTGATGTTCATCAGGGTTACAACTGAGTGTGAGACTTTAACATTGAGGTTTTGTCCCAGTGTTAGCTTGACAACTTCCCTTATCAGCAAGATAGTGGCTGCCAGTGCTCTGAGACAGGGTAGCCATCTGGCCGTGAGTGAGTCTGGTTAGGATTCCCAAGGCCATTCCTTTCTTTTCATGAACAAAGAGGTTGAACCCTGGTTATGTCAGGAAGTCCTAGGACTGGGGCCTTGGAGAATTTGGCCTTGACTGTTTTAAAGGTCAGTTCCTGGCTTGGTCCCCACTCAAGAGTTGGGGAGCCTTTTTCTCACCTTTTAAGGTATCATATAGGTGTCTGGCCAAGTCCAAAAATCCAGGGATCCATATTTTGCAGGAACCTGTTGCTCCTCGGAATTCTTGGACTTTTGGACACGTGGAGGTAAGGATGGCACAAATTGCACATTTTCTTTTAGTCCCTGCATGATGTTAAAACCTAAGTATTTAACCTCTCTGACAGATTGGTGCCTTTTTCTTTGATACTCAATCTCTTGCCTCTTTTAGTAGGGAAAGGAGGGCTTTTGTTCCTTGTATGCATTGAGCCTGTGTTGAGCTGGCCAGCAGAAGGCCATCAGCATATTGTAACAAGACACAGTTTAGTTCCTTTCCTGGAAATGCATCCAAGTCAGTGGTTAAGGCTCCACTGAGGAGTGCAGGGGAGTTCTTGACCCCCTGAGGAAGTCTCATCCAAGTGAGCTGTCTCTTAGTTCCCATGAGTGGGTTTTATTTGAAGGCAAACAATGTCCCAACTGAGTTGTGGAAGGGTCACATTGATACTGATGGCATCATGTTATTTATTTATTTATTTATTTATTTATTTATTTATTTATTTATTTATGCTTTGAGGAGATCTCTGCCATATTCTACCCTTTGAGGTTCAGATCCTTTTAGGGCCAAAGAGCACCCTCCTGATATAATGGTTTATATTTCTATAACACCATGAGCAACCACTTTGCTTTTAATCAGAATCTCTATGAAACTAGAAATAGATCTTATAACCAGGGGTAACAGGCAAGGCAGGAGACTTATGAGACTCTTGAATTTCCCCCAAAAGTTGAAAACCATCTTCCAAATAATTTCCTAGGGTTTTAAACTGTTCAGGTCTAGAATGGGATGTGGGTGACCTTTTTATCCAACCTGTAGGTTCCTGAGATAGTTCCCTGGTAGGAGAAATGGGTATGATAAAGTAGGGTTGTGGTGATACCTTGGCCTGATTGAGTGATTTGAAGACATGGGTCACAAGGTGAGAGGGTCAAGTCCACAACAGGAGCCAGATCAAACACAACCAATAGTAACAAAGCATCCTGTCAAAAGGAGGTAAAAGTCTGCTAGCAGAAGCTTTTCAACCCAGGATCAATGAGCTGGAGCAGTTGCTGGTAATCCTAAAGTGAAAACTAAGGCTAAAACTGTGGCAAGTGAGATGGGAAAAGTATGGCAGTGTCAAAGCATCACAGTAAATAGACCAATATAGAGTGGTCCATTTATTCCAGCCAGGGTTGATTTCTCAAGCTTAGGCTGTATGGAGATTAGTCAGCTTCTGGAGTGACCAGAGCAGGGCTGTTGTCCTCAGTGGCCTCTGGGGTGTCTATCTAGGACTAGATCTAATCCTTAACAAAGCAATTGACAACACTTGATCTAGTATATGAGGGTTTCCTGACACAGTTTGCTTAGTTGTAACTTCCAGATGTTCTTCAAACCCTTTATCACCTTAGAATGAACACCAGCCTATGGACGGCTGTGCTTTGGTTATAACTCTCCTGCCAGGTGTTTAAGGCCAAATTGGTCAGAATGACCTTGTTCCTATTTACTGTTAATAGTCAGATGAGATTCCTCGGGGGCTTTCTCTTGGTGGCTAGTGAGAAGCTTCTCAACTCCATTAGAGCCATCTCTTCCAGTTGTGCCATGTGCCAGGATGAGTCACCCATGTGTGGCTTCCATTAGAAGCATTAGAGGCATTTTCCTTTTTTATTTACCAACTTATAAAAACACACATAGTACTTAAATATATTATCTATGGAATTCAAGAAGTCAGGAGTACTGGAGTTTATAAGTAGCAATTGATATTTAGTATTTTTTTTCTTTAAAATAAAATTTTTTTTTATTGGTTGTTCACAACGTTACAAAGCTCTTGACATATCATACTTCATACATTAGACTGAAGTGGGTTATGAACTCCCAATTTTACCCCAAATGCAGATTGCAGAGTCACATCGGTTACACATCCACAATTTTACATAATGTCCTATTGGTAATTGTTGTACTCTGCTCCCTTTCCTATCCCCCACTATCCCCCCTCCCCTCCCCTCCCTTTTACTCTCTCTACCCCATCTACTGTAATCCATCTCCCTCCTTATTTATTTTCCCATTCCCCGTCCAGCCTCTTATATGTAATTTTGCATAGCAATGAGGGTCTCCCTTCATTTCCATGCAATTTTCCTCATCTCTCCCTTTCCCTCCCATCTCATGTCACTGATTAATGTTACTCTTTTCTTCCTACTCTTCCTCCCTGCTCTGTTCATATTTGCTCTCATTATATCAAAGAAGACATTTGGCACTTGTTTTTTAGGGATTGGCTAGCTTCACTAAGCATAATCTGCTCTAGTGCTGTCCATTTCCCTGCAAATTCTATGATTTTGTCATTTTTTATTGCTGCATAGTACTCCATTGTGTATAGATGCCACATTTTTTTATCCATTCATCTACTGAGGGGCATCTGGGTTGGTTCCACAGTCTAGCAATTGTGAATTGTGCTGCTATGAACATCAATGTGGCAGTATCCCTGTAGCATGCTCTTTTAAGGTCTTCAGGGAATAGTCCAAGAAGGGCAATAGCAGGGTCAAATGGTGGTTCCATTCCCATCTTTCCCAGGAATCTCCAAACTGCTTTCCAAATTGGCCGCACCAATTTGCAGTCCCACCAGCAATGTACAAGTGTACCCTTTTCTCCACAACCTCTCCAGCACTTGTTGTTGTTTGACTTCATAGTGGCTGCCAATCTTACTGGAGTGAAATGGTATCTTAGGGTGGTTTTGATTTGCATTTCTCTGACTGCTAGAGATGGTGAGCATTTTTTCATGTACTTATTGATTGATTGTATGTCCTCCTCTGAGAGGTGTCTGTTCAGGTCCTTTGCCCATTTGTTGATTGGGTTATTTGTTATCTTATTGTCTAATTTTTTGAGTTCTTTGTATACTCTGGATATTAGGGCTCTATCTGAAGTGTGAGGAGTAAAGATTTGTTCTCAGGATGTAGGCTCCCTGTTTACCTCTCTTATTGTTTCTCTTGCTGAGAAAAAACTTTTAAGTTTAATTAAGTCCCATTTGTTGATTCTTGTTGTTAACTCTTGTGCTATGGGTGTCCTATTAAGGAATTTGGAGCCCGACCCCACAATCTGTAGATCGGATCCAACTTTTTCTTCTATCAGACGCAGAGTCTCTGGTTTGATATCAAGTTCCCTGATCCATTTTGAGTTAACTTTTGTGAATGGCGAGAGAAAGGGATTCAGTTTCATTTTGTTGCATATGGATTTCCAGTTTTCCCAACACCATTTGTTGAAGATGCTATCCTTCCTCCATTGCATGCTTTTAGCCCCTTTATCAAATATAAGATAGTTGTAACTTTGTGGATTAGTCTCTGTGTCCTCTATTCTATACCATTGGTCCACCCGCCTGTTTTGGTACCAGTACCATGCTGTTTTTGTCACTATTGCTCTGTAATATAGTTTGAAATCTGGTATCGCTATACCACCTGATTCACACTTCCTGTTTAGAATTGCTTTTGCTATTCTGGGTCTTTTATTTTTCCATATGAATTTCATGATTGCTTTATCTATTTCTACAAGAAATGCCGTTGGGATTTTGATTGGCATTGCATTAAACCTATAGAGAACTTTTGGTAATATCGCCATTTTGATGATGTTAGTTCTGCCTATCCATGAACAGGGTATGTTTTTCCATCTTCTAAGATCTTCATCAACTTCTCTCTTTAGGGTTCTGTAGTTTTCATTATATAAATCTTTCACCTCTTTTGTTAGGTTAATTCCCAAGTATTTTATTTTTTTTGAGGATATCGTGAATGGAGTGTTTTTCCTCATTTCCGTTTCAGAAGTTTTGTCGCTGATATACAGAAATGCCTTTGATTTATGCGTGTTGATTTTATATCCTGCCACTTTGCTGAATTAATTTATTAGTTCTAGTAGTTTCTTTGTAGACCCTTTTGGGTCTTCTAGGTATAGAATCATGTCATCTGCAAATAGTGATAATTTAAGTTCTTCTTTTCCAATTTTTATGCCTTTAATTTCTTTCGTCTGTCTAATTGCTCTGGCCAGTGTTTCGAGAACTATATTGAATAGAAGTGGAGATAGAGGGCATCCCTGTCTTGTTCCGGATTTTAGAGGGAATGCCTTCAAATTTTGTCCATTCAGAATGATGCTAGCCTGCGGCTTAGCATAGATAGCTTTTACAATGTCAAGGTAAGTTCCTGTTATCCCTAATTTTTCTAATGTTTTGAACATAAAGGGATGCTGTACTTTGTCAAATGCTTTCTCTGCATCTATCGAGATGATCATATGGTTCTTATCTTTAAGTCTATTGATGTGGTGAATAACATTTATTGATTTCCGTATGTTGAACCATCCTTGCATCCCAGGGATGAATCCTACTTGATCATGGTGCACGATTTTTTTGATGTGTTTTTGTATTCGATTAGCCAGAATTTTATTGAGGATTTTTGCATCTAGGTTCATTAGAGATATTGGTCTGTAGTTTTCTTTCTTTGAGGTGTCTTTGTCTGGTTTCGGAATCAGGGTGATGTTGGCCTCATAGAATGAATTTGGAAGAGCTCCCTCTTTTTCTATTTCCTGAAATAACTTGAAAAGTATTGGTTTTAATTCTTCTTTAAAGGTTTTGTAAAACTCCGCTGTATACCCATCCGGTCCTGGGCTTTTCTTGGTTGGTAGTCTTTTGATGGCTTCTTCAATTTCATCCATTGATATTGGTCTGTTCAAATTGTGTGTATCCTCCTGACTCAGTCTGGGAAAATCATATGACTTAAGAAATTTATCGATGTCTTCACTATCTTCTATTTTGTTGGAATATAGGTTTTCAAAATAATTTATTATTGTCTTCTGTATTTCTGTAGCATCTGTTGTGATATTGCCTTTTTTATGTCGTATGTTAGTAATTTGAGTTCTCTCTCTTCTTCTCTTTGTTAGCATGGCTAAAGGTCTGTCGATCTTATTTAGTTTTTCGAAAAACCAACTTTTAGTTTTGTTAATTTTTTCAATAGTTTCTTTTGTTTCAATTTCATTGATTTCCGCTCTAATTTTAATTATTTCTAGCCTTCTGCTACATTTGCTGTTGTTTTGCTCTTCCTTTTCTAGGGCTTTGAGATGAAGTGTGAGCTCATTTATTTGTTGGTTTTTTCTTTTTTTGAGGAATGACCACCAGGCGATGAATTTTCCTCTTAAAACTGCTTTCATTGTGTCCCATAGATTCCGATATGTTGTGTCTGTATTTTCATTTATCTCTAAGAATTTTTTAATTTCCTCCTTTATGTCTTCTGTAACCCATTGATCATTCAGTAACATATTGTTCATTTTCCATGTGATGTAGGATTTTTCCTTCCTTCTTTTATCATTGATTTCCAATTTCATTCCATTATGATCAGATAAAATGCATGGTATTATCTCCACCCCTTTATATTTACTGAGGGTTGCCCTATGGCATAATATATGGTCTATTTTTGAGAAGGATCCATGTGCTGCTGAGAAAAAAGTATATCCATTTGATGATGGTTGATATATTCTATATATGTCAGTTAAGTCTAGGTTGTTGATTGTGATATTGAGTTCTATAGTTTCTTTATTCAATTTTTGTTTGGAGGATCTGTCCAATGGTGAGAGAGGTGTGTTGAAGTCACCCATAATTATTGTGTTGTGGTCTATTTGATTCTTGAACTTGAGGAGAATTTGTTTTATGAATGTCGCAGCACCATTGTTTGGTGCATAAATATTGATAATTGTTATGTCTTGTTGGTGAATGGTTCCTTTTAACAGTATATAATGCCCTTGTTTATCCCTTTTGATTAACTTAGTCTTGAAGTCGATTTTATTCGATATGAGGATGGCCACTCCTGCTTGCTTACGAGAACTGTGTGCGTGGTATATTTTTTCCCATCCTTTCACCTTCAGCCTGTGTATGTCTTTTCCAATCAGATGTGTCTCCTGGAGGCAGCATATTGTTGGATTTGTTTTTTTAATTCATGATACCAGCCTATGTCGCTTTATTGGAGAGTTTAGGCCATTAACATTCAGAGTTACTATTGATATATGGTTTGAAATTCCATCCATGTTTGATTGTTTATCCTTATTTTTTTTTTTTGTTTCTCCGTGATTATCTTTCCCCTCGCCCTCTGTCTTTACTGAGGCACTTCCCACTGATGGTTTTGGTTATTGTTTTTCATTTCTTCCTCGTGTAGTGTTTTGCTCAAAATGCTTTGCAATGCAGGTTTTCTGGCTGCAAATTCTTTTAACTTTTGTTTATCATGAAAGATCTTTATTTCGTTGTCATACCTGAAGCTTAATTTTGCTGGATACAGAATTCTTGGTTGGCATCCATTGTCTTTCAGTGTTTGAAATACATTGTTCCATGACCTTCTTGTTTTCAGTGTCTGTGATGAAAAGTCTGTTGTTAACCGTATTGGTTTACCCCTAAATGTAATCTGTCTCCTTTCTCTTATAGCTTTTAATATTTTCTCTTTGTTCTGTATATTGGATATCTTCATAACAATGTGTCTTGGCATTGGTCTACTGTGATTTTGTGTGCTCGGTGTCCTGTATGCATCTTCAATTTGTATATCTGTTTCCTTTTTTATTTCTGGAAAGTTTTCTGTAATTATTTCATTCAGCAGGTTTCTCATTCCCTTGGTGTGAATCTCTGAACCTTCTTCTATCCCGATGACTCGTAAGTTTGGTTTCTTCATGTTATCCCAAATCTCTTGGATGTTTTTCTCGTGATTTTTTACCAGCCTTTCTGAGTTGGCTAGACTCTTTTCAAGATGGTATATTTTGTCTTCATTATCTGACATTCTGGTTTCTACTTGTTCCACTCTGTTAGTGATACTCTCAATTGAGTTTTTAATCTGGTTTATCGTTTCCTTCATTTCTAGAATTATTGTTTGATTATTCTTTATAATCTCTATCTCCTGATAAAGATGCTTAACTTCTTCTTTTAGGTGTTTATGTAACTCATTCTCAATGTGTTCTTTCACTGCTTGAATTTGCTGTCTTGTATCCTCTTTGATGTTCCATTCCATCTGTCTAAGGTGTTCCTTGAGGTCTTTATATGACCATTTTTCTGATGACTCTAGGTCCTCCTGAATATTTAGGCTATCCTGCATTGTTTGTACTCCTTTTCTTCCTTGTTTCTTGAAGCTGCTCATGTTGCTTCTTGTTCTGATTGACTGCTGAGTTACTGTTTATTCCTATAAATTTATTTGATGCTAGGGAGGAAAGGTATTAGAAGGGAAGGGAAGAAGTCACTAAGGAGAATGAGAGTAGGCAGGTAGAATTCAAGGACGGGGGATAAGAAAAATGAACAGACAAAAGAAGAAAGAAATAGGAACTAAAAAAGAACAAAAATTTAAAAAAATATGTTAATAATAATTTTTTAAAAATTAAAATTAAGATTAGAAGAGAAAGAAGAAAGAAAGAGAAAGGAAAAAAAACAAAATAGAAAAATGAAGATGAAAGAAAAACCCCAATCAAGGAAAAAAAAAAAAAAAACCTAATAAATGCCGTCTTAGAGTTTGATTAACTTCTCTTCCACTAGGTGGCGCTGTGCCCACCAGGTCAAGTCTTTCCCGTCAGTACGCGGGAACCAATCACTGTGCAGCAGCTCCTCCCAGACTGGGCGAGTCTCCAAACCTGAGTGCCTAGGGCCTCCTCTTGTGTCCAATCCCTTCCACTTTTCCTCTAGCCAGGCCCCTCTCACCACAGTACTGGCTACAGGCCAGGTCTGCTGCTCCCGGGAGCCCTGTTTTCATGAACGACTGGGCTCACTCCTCCAGATTGCCATTCCCTCAGACCCTCATTTTGTAGAGCTTGGTGCTGAGAATCCTCAGCGAATTTTACTTGCCCTCCGGTAGCCACGCCCCCGTAGCTGGTGCAAGAGACCTCAGCAGTCAGCCCTGGCGGGAGCGGCAGTCCCGCACCCCCTCTGACTCCCTCCGGCTGGCTGTAGCACTCACGGGAGAGCTGGGAGGGGCTCTTAAGTTTTCCCCGATGCGTGGAGAGGGAAAGCCAGGTGTCCACACACCTGTAGCAGCAGGCTTCAATGAAGTTATCTCCTGCGCTGCAGCCCTGCGACTCCAGCCCTCTGCCACAGTGGTGTCCTCCGCCACGGGCGGGTCCCCACTGTCTCCCAAGCCCCGCCTGGACCCTGCGGCCACTACCCACGAAGGCCCGGCAGGCATCCACCTCCGCAGGATGAGAAGGGCTGACCAGCCGCCTCGGCTGGATGGCTTAATGCTGAGTCGCAGCTGTCAGTCTCAGCTTTTCAGACGCGGCGGTGCGGGGCGCGGAACACGGAGAGGCTTACTCACTTCCCGCCTGCCATCTTCCTCTTCTGGCTATTTCGGGATGATGGCGGGGTGCTGGCTCGCTCTCGCTCTCTCCGGTGTGTCTCTGCCTCGAGCTCCCACGCCTCTCTCCTACACGGCCTCCACAGCCAGCGCTGCCCTGGTCGCTCTCTCCGCCCCCAGCGTTCCCGGCTTCTAGCCAGCCATGCTGCGTCCTGGTCCGTGTTTTTCTGGCTCGCGCTCCAGCAGCGCCCGGGGCCGGGGAGGCGACGGCCGGCAAGTACCACAGTCCCCGGGCCCCGAGTCCCAGCGGCCACAAACCGACACTTCTAATAGACCTACCAGATCCCGGCAGGACCCCTCTTCATGGAATTTTGCTAGGAGTTCCTCAGTGTGAAGACTGCCGCTGTTCCAAAGGGTCTTTTTGATCTCGTTAATGTGGAGACATTAGAGTCACTGCTTCCTCATCGGCGGCCATGTTCCCTCGCCTAAAATAAAATCAGTATTTTATTTTAATATTTATTTTTTAGCTGAAATTGGACACAATATCTTTGTTATTTATTTATTTTTATGTGGTGCTGAGGATCAAACCCAGGGCCTCGCACATGCGAGGCGAATACTCTACCACTGAGCCACAATCCCAACCTGATATTTAGTATTTTAACTTGGTAAATTAACTAAATGTCTCCTCTAACAAACACATTTAGGAAAACAGTCTGTTTATTTTTAGTCTAATTTACTTCATTTTAATTGTTAACTGTAGGCTACCCATAAAAAAATGAACATATCAGACCCATGTAGCTAACAGTATAATCCATCTGCTCCTGATAAAGAAAAATCCTAGAAAAAATGGATATTACATTTCTAAACATTTTATAGAAACCAAACACTCTATTGATTCACCACCTGGAAAAACGTGTGGGTAATTTTCAAGACATTTTTATTCTTATCTGTTTAACCAATTTAAACTTTTTCTTAAATGTTTAAGTCATGTGGACTAAAAAGTCTTTGTTTAAATTTGTTAAACAAATTTATTAAACTTAGGAGTGCTCATTTTTCTATAAGCCAATTTTGATACCAGGTACATCACACACACACACACACACACACACACACCATATAATACATAGATGTACACAAATATATAAAAACTATCAGGAAACAAAGACTTCATAGCTTTTCCTTGAATAACCTCTGAACAAAGCAGGAAAAACATAGGACTAAAAACTTCAGTTGGACAAAACAAGACTAATTGGAACAAAACATATTATTCTGGGTGAGCAGAACCAAATGTGAATTTATCACAGAAACCATGAGCTTAAAACAAGACAGATTTTTTAAAAAATATATTTATTTTTTAGTTGTAGTTAGACACTGCCTTTATTTATTTCTTTTTACGTGGCACTGAGGATCGAACCCAGGGCCTCACACATGCTAGGCATGCGCTCTACCACTGAACCACCACCCCAGCCCAACAAGACAGGTTTTGAAGAAAAAGTGACATGACTGTAATTACTCCCGAGATGTTAGGTTGTCCTTCAAATCAGTCCTTGTTCTTCCACCCAAAATAAAATTTGAATATCTTTTGCTCCAATTCCTTCCTTAGCTTGAATGGTGAAGGATACAGAGCAGGTGGAGGAATGGGAGGCTCTGCAGCTGGCTCAGATTTTCTTTCCCCTTCATTGTTTGCATCATTCCTGAAGGCAGAAGTCAGGGAGTTTGGGCCTTTAGGAGGCCTAAACTTTGAATCAGAATACTGAAGGCTTTAAATAAATCAACAGTATTTTTATCATCTTTTGGGTTCTTTTTCTCTTTCATCCTAGGACTTTTTAAAATATTTCAACATAAGGTCCAGAGGAATGTCTGGGGGGATTTTGTTGTCTTTTCCTCTACCAGCATACTTTTTCTCTAGACTAGAGGTTTTGAAGCTAAGCTGCCCATTATGTGAAAGTTCCCACCCAGAGATGGTGCTGCACAACAAGGAAGGAATGCACACCTTTGTCCACCTGTCCACTCTCTTTGCAGAGATTTCGCATCAATGGCAGGTCATTGCCATTGACCTGCCTGGACCAACCCTGCAGGAAGGGACTCTTGATCCCCTTAAACCTTATGAGGTCACCCCAGAACTGCAGGTTAGGACTCACTCAGATTCTCTAGTCCGAAGATGGTGGAGCATGGACTCTTGTTGCTGCAGTCTTGGCTGGGCACAGAATCACGAGCCACTCACAGCTTTGTAGATTCAAACAGCAATTCTTTATTCCCAAACTCACACCGGCCTCTACACACACGTTCTGGGGAAATCCAAGTTCTGCGGCACAATTCACGTCCCAGAATACTTTCTCAATTCCAGGAGAACTCAACGGGAACTCAGGCAGCAGGAACGCCCTATATCCAGCAGCAATAATCTTAAACCTGGAACTTCCCTAAAACCCATATTGTCTTAAACCGGGAACGCCCTAAACTTGTCTTAAACCGGGAACGCCTTAAACCCAAGGAGCGGGATACTTCCTCAAACCTGCAGGATACACCTTAAACCTGGATCCACCCTGGTCCTTGAGCAGGGTCACCTTTCTCAAACACACATGCAAGTTCACAGCGGATTTCCAAGGCAAGTCCATTTAACATGGGGTACGCTGGCAAGGAAATTTTGATGCGTCATTCCTACTTGGCAATGGCCCTCGGCATCTTGTCATTCCAGCCCCCACCCCCAACACACATACAAAATAGAATTGACGACCTCCTGAGAAAGCCGACCCTATACTGAGTGACACTCTGGTCACTGGGAAGTGATCAGTTTCCCCTTCCACATGGGGCAGGACCTGACTTGGGCAGATTCCTCTGAGGGACTCACCAGTTTGGTGTCCTGTCCTTCTGAGTCTGACCCAGGAAGCAGTGGGAGCTGGGACCAGCACAGCTTAAGTGAGAGTCAGGATCTGGCAAGTGGCCAGGTGGCACCTATCCATCTGTCACCAGGTCTGCAGCCACAGCTTTCTCCAGTTCCCCCACAACAGTCATTGGTTTCCTAGATCATACACGAAAATGTTACGGAAAATTATAGTGCTGGAAAAAGACCCGGGGCACTTGGAGATGTAGCAGAGCAAGGTTTATTCAAGCACTGGTGCTGGCTCAGTGGGGTCTTCTCCAAAAGCTGAATCCAGCCCTTTGTTTCAGGTTTCAAAACTTTCTCATGGAAGTAGCTTTATTTTTCCCCCATCTCCAAAGCAGCTCTGATTCCTGCCACAGCTGCTGAGCAAGCATGATTACAGAAGCAGAAACTAGCAGGTTAACAGAGATAAAAATGAACATCTTAGGAAGGACTTGACATTTCAATGTTGCTTGCAAGAGATGTGGTCTCTCCCTCTTGTAAAGCCACTAGTATTCACTCATGGACACTTTTTTAAAAAATATTTTTTAGTTGTAATTGGACACAATACCTTTATCTTATTTATTTACCTTTATGTGGTGCTGAGGATGGAACCCAGCACCTCGAATGAGCTAGGCAAGCTTTCTACTGCTAAGCCACAATCCCAGCCCCTCATGGGCACTTTTGATGTCCTTATCTAATCCTAATTTCCTTTAAAATGCCCCAACTGTGAACATCATAGATTAAGTTTCTACCTTCTCAAAAGTTTCTTCCCTCATAAAAACCTCACAATGTGGATTGAAATTCAATATGTGTTTTGGAAGGGATAATATATAATCAAACCATAGCATCCCTGAAGTTTTTGCCATTATGTTATCTGGGAGAAAATCCAATCTTGTTGACAAGGGCATGATGAATCTGTCTCATACTTTAGAAACCAACTATAAACCAACTTTTAAGCAATAAGGTTAAAACTTATGCCTCTAGTGAGGACCTCCATCTCCAACTGTACTTCAGGTCTAAAGCCAATATTAGATACTGTTCAGAAACATAAAATAAGTCAACTGGCCATAGCCATTCCTAAGTCTCAACTTGAATTTCACCATTTTGAAGATAGCTTGACAAAGAGAAAATAAAAACGGAAACAACAGACTCTTGAGGAATATAATTCAGATCAAGAGGAATACATGCAGATATGGAAGGGTGAGATGGGAAGGACAAAGGGAAAAGGACAAATGCTTCACAGGAGAAGGGCAGGGCTAGTTAAGTACTAGGAACCCTGGGGTGACAGGCATGTGCATGGGCTTGCCTCCACACACACTTGCAGCAGTCCCTGGGATTCATGGCCAAACTTTCAGAGCCATCTCTGGCACACCAAAGAAAGGCAGGCTAGATAGATACTGTTAGCCCTGAGGGCACAGGTGTGCGCACACTGGCCACAATTGCTGGGATTCCCGGTGAAATAAGCCAGACTCAGAAAGTAGGGTTATATGTTTTCTCTCAAATGTAGATGCTAGAGGGAAAAAAGATAAAAGGATCTAAGGAAAACAGAAGGGAGACCAGTATGATAGAGAAAGGAATGGGGGAGGGCAAAGGGGGGTGGGGGAAGGTACTGGGAATGAAATCAATCCAATTATGTCTGGGCTTATATGAACATGCCACAATGAAACACCCTTCTGTACAATTATCATATACCAATAAATTTTTGGAAATACCATGAATCCCATTTTAATCGCCAAGACATTTTATTTCAAAATGGCAACCTCAGAATGGCTAAAGGTTTGTGTGTTTACGAAAGTGAGTGATAATATTTCCCCTAGGATGTGTCAATTGTAATTCCTCTGATGAGTGGTCTTCCATTAGCGTTTAAAAGACATAATTTTTCTGGGTTAAAAGATTTTTTTTCTGAGGTCCTCCAAGTTTCATTCATTTTGGAAGTTTTTATTGTTTTTCTTTTCCCTGATGTTTTAGTTTATCAGCATTTTCCTGAATTCTTTTCTATAATGGTTTAACTATATTTATATCCATAAGGGCAACAAAAGAAAGTGAAAACAGAAACAGCTAAATGGAGAAATACTGTAAATAGTAAACCTACTAAAGATTTTAAACCATGGACTATTTTGAATCAAATATTGTGTTATCTGTTGGTTGAAGGGCTACAC
Source organism: Spermophilus citellus (assembly GCF_964194105.1). NCBI lineage: Eukaryota > Metazoa > Chordata > Mammalia > Rodentia > Sciuridae > Spermophilus > Spermophilus citellus. Next base: position 195,731,203 of record NC_138185.1, on the reverse strand, counting down.
TCTGTACCACTCTCTGTCACAAAATGTTAGTCTATGACCACAAAGACAGTTGCAATTTTATTTCTTGTTACATACCCCATTTGCATCAATTCACATCACAGTAAAACCCCATATCTTCCTAATAAATACAATTCTGTAATATATAGTTTTTCCTGGGCCAAATGTTATATCGTCTACTCCTTTGCTCATGGGGCCTGTCTGGGCCCAATCCTCTGGGAACTCCTGTCCCCTGCCTGCTGTTCCCATGCCCCGCCAGGATAGCATTTCTCTTCCTCTGAAATCATAAACCCTAGAAAGGTGTCCCCCAGAATGGGTGGAGTAAGAGGTGAGATGCCAGACCAGTTATGCCCAAAGTGTGCATCATATCAAAAGAATTTTTCTTCTTTATTGCCTTGCACTGTAATATGAAAAAAAAATGTAGTGTTCCCCTTCTCTAGGAATATGTGTGACAGTGCCGCAATGCAGCATTGGGCAAAAAAGATGATCATTGTCACACTTTAAAGGTTTCTCATCCTCTCATGTCCAACATTGCCTCATAGTTTCCAAATCGACTTCCCATTAAATTGAATTTTGATAGAATGCTGGACTAACATCTTTTATTCTCTAGTAAAGAAAGGCTTGACATGCACTTCATGATCACTGTAGTTTCTTTTCACACATATATCTAAGGCTGAACCTCGAGTTCCTAGATATAAAGGCATGTGGGCAACAGTGCATTTTCCCATCACAATATTCTGGAAGATCACAAATACAAACTGTGTCTCTGCAAATCACTATAGGGAAGACATAATTTTGGTCCATGCAGCAGCCTTCTGTGTCACATAACAGTGCCAAGGGTGAGAGCACAACTGGTCTCATGACCCTCACAATTAGTATATTCTTTTAAGAAGCTGTAGTCATTCTTTTTTTCTGATTTATGATCTTGTCTCTACAATAAGGAGCTACAAATGAATACTATTGTATGGAATATTTGGCACAAGCAAGGATCCCAAGAATAAAGCTGATTGTGCAGTTTGTCAAAGGAACAGTTGCTCAGCATAAACCAAAGAACAGACAACAAGATTCATGAAATAGTTGCCTGTTCAAAATAAGAACAAGGAATTTTGTCATGTCTGAATCCAATGACATCTGTAGCATGTGTTGAAAGATTTCAGCCAGAAACAAGTGATACCTTGATTAAAAGCTAATGATACTTGTTAGTTTCGGGCTGCATACTCCAAAAAACAAAGTGAGGACCCTAAGATTTCATGCCTTCTAAGAAGAAGTAAAGTGTCAGGAAGAATCTTATCTAAGACATCCTTTATATTTTCACAAAACAAAATCAGTTATAGATATTGAACTCTATATCTGCATACTTTTTTAATCCAATAAGCACAGAAGATGTATGTAAGCATCCACACAAATTACATAGCAAATAGAATATATTTTGTAGTTTATACTCACTACACTCTATATTATATGTGTGATATTTGTTATTATGTGCAGCGAGTTAGAAACTGTGTGATATAGCTTGAAGTGTTTTATATTTGCCACAAATGAACTGTGCTTGTTCTGGGATTTTTAGCAAGTTTTACTTCTTCAAATGCTTGACCTGTCTTTTCCCCTTTAATATCATACCTTTCAGCTTCTTCTGTCTTCTGACACAAGCAGAGAAACCACATGCTCAAATTTGGAAGAAGCCTCTCATGGTTTGATTTCAAAAGCAAAGTCATCTGCCTCCAGCATGCCACACGGACCTCCGTAGCAGGTGTCCAGGGTGGCTGTTGCTTCAGGAGCCCTTTCTAGGTAGCTGTGGTAGTAACAGTCATCATTGGTCATAACAGGAAAATGTCGGGGTGGCAAGTTATTTTTGAGCTTCATATAGATCATGTCTTTAGCCCCAGAAGCAAATGCTGCAGGAGAGATGGTTTTGGCATCTCACTTCTACCCATTCTGTAAGGCACCTTCCAGGGAATCACACCCTCAGAGGAAGTGAAGCAGCATCCTAGTGGGTTCCTTACACTAGGTGCTTCCTCCTAGCAGAAGACAGGGGAGAGGAGTACCCAGAGCACAGGCAGCCAGAGAATACCTGTCTGAGGGATCAGGCCCCTTGAATGAGGGATACTGGGACAAAAATAAAATAAAAATTAAAAAAAGAATGCAATCAAGTGGGAGGCAGGCAAGACTATTCTTGAAACACCAGATTTCATAATAAGCTGGTCTTATGGAGATCAGAGAGAGGGCCCAGGCTTGGAACCCTCTGAAAGGGGAGGCCAGGCTATTACATAACAATGCTGTGCTCATCAGGGGAGGCTGTGCTCAATGAGCTGAATACCCTAGGGCCTCTGGGGGGGCGGGGGGGGGGGGGTATTTGGGAAAGATAGTATATACCTGGGCTATTAGTCTAGTTACATAGTGAAGCAATAAATAGGGGAAGAATAAATGAGTTTGGTGTAATTTTAGGATAATTAATGATTTTATCAAACAGAAAAGAATCAAGGGATCATTTGTGATTGAAAGAGAATCTTTAAATAATAGCAAGACAAGTGTACACTCCTCTTTACAGAAATTTTGATGGGGGAGAATTGGAGTTTGTAGAAATTGAATGGAGTTGGGGTGATTGATGAAATACAAGGGTAAAGTGATGTTCTCTGTGGGAAATGAGGATGTATGACAACAGTGTCCCCAGGGAACTATGCCATTAACATAGTCGCGACACATGTGTGTCCTTTGATTACACAAAGTGTGAATGGGTGGGTTCTTTGTCTCCTGAATTTGTTTTTTTTTTTATAATTTTTTAATATTTATTTTTTAGTTTTTGGCGGACACAACATCTTTGTTTGTATGTGGTGCTGAGGATCGAACCCGGGCCGCACGCATGCCAGGCGAGCGCACTACCACTTGAGCCACATCCCCAGCCCTGAATTTGTTTTTTTTAATTGGTTCTTCTTAGTTATACATGACAGTAGAATCCACTTTGATAAAATCATACAAGCATGGAGTATATCTTATTCTAATTAGAACTTGTTATTGTGGGTGGGCAAGATGGTGGGATTCACTTAGGTATTTTCATATGTTCACATAGGAAAATTATGTAAAATATATTCTACTGTACTTCCTATTTCTATCCCACTCCCCTCCTTTTTTTCCCCATTGTCTAATCTACTGAACTTCTCCTTTCCCTCTTGTGTTTTATTACGGTTTAGTTTTCACTTATCAATAAAAACATTTGACCTTTTTTTTTTTAGATTGACTTATTTCACGTAGCATAATAGTCTCCAGATCCATCAGTTTAAGGGTAAACATCATAAAGTCATTCTTCTTTATGTCTGAGTAATAGTCCATTGTGTATGTATACCACATTTTCTTTATCCATTCATCTGCTGAAAGGCATCTAGGTTGGTTCCATAGCTTAGTTATTATGAATTGTGCTGCTATAAACATTGATGTGGCTGCATCCCTGTAATATGCTGATTTTAAGTCCTTTGGGTATAGACAGAGGAGTGGGATAACTGGGTCAAATGGTGGTTCCATTCCAAGTTTTCTGAGGAATCTCCAACTGCTTTCTAGAGTGGCTGCACCAATTTGCAGCTCCAACAATGTGAGTGTTCCCTTTTCCCCACATCCTTACCAATATTTATTATTACTTGTATTCTTTTTTAATATTTATTCTTAAGTTTTAGGTGGACACAATATATTTTACATTTATGTGGTGCTAAGGAATGAACCCAGTGCCTCGTGCATGCTATGCTAGGTGAGCACTCTACCACTGAGCACAAACCCATCCCTTTATTATTACTTATATTCTTGATAACTGCCATTCTGACTGGAGTGAGATGGAATCTCAGTACAGTTTTAATTTGTGTTTCTGTATTTGCTAGAGATGTTGAACATTTTTTTTCATATATTTGTTGATCATGTATCTTTCTTCTTTTGAGAAGAATCTGTTCAGATTCTTTGCCTATTTATTGATTAGGGTGTTTGTGTGTGTGTGTGTGTGTGTGTGTGTGTGTGTGTGTGTGTGTATGTATGTTTGTGTGTGTATGAGAGGTTTTTTTTGTTGTTGTTGTTGTGTTTTTTGTTTGTTTGTTTTGGTGTTAAGCTTTTTGAGTTCTTTGTACAAACTGGAAATTAATGCCATATCTGAGGTGAAGGTGGCAAGGATTTTCTCTCATTCTGTAAGCTCTCTCTCCATGCTCCTGATTATTTCTTTTGCTGTGAAGGAGCTTTATAGTTCGATGCCATCCCATTTATTGATTTTTTAAAAAATTTTATTTATTGTGCTTTAGTAGTCCTGTTAAAGAAGTCAGTTCTAGGCTCAGTGATAGAGCACTTGTCTTGCAGGTGTGAGGCACTGAGTTCAATCCTTAGCACCACATAAAAGTAAATAAAGGTATTCTGCCCATCTACAACTAAAAAATATCAAAACAAAACAAAAAAACAAAGGAAGTCAGTTCCTGTGCTAATGCGTTGGAATGTTGGGCCTCCATTTTCTTTGATCCTCTTTGGGCCACCTAGGTCTTTGATCCACTTAAAGATGATTTTTATGCAAGGTGAGAGATAGGGATCCACTTCAAAAATATGGAATGCTTCATGAATTTGCATGCCATCCTTGTGCAGGGGCCATGCTAATCTTCTCTAAATTGTTCCCATATGTGCTGCCAAAGCAAGCATTGTCTGGTGAATTTGAAGATTGAAATCCACAGACCCAAAAGGGAGGGTGGGGTGGGGGGAGAGATAAGTAACAGGATTTATTAGAGCAACAGAAAGAAAGCAGAGCTCCCAAACATGGAGGAGACCCAAGAAAGAGGTGCCAACCATTGTCTGTTGTCTAGGGGTTCTTATACTCCATTAATGAGGAACTAACCTTTCATTGGAAACTCTTCTCTTATTTGTTCTCTTTTTGACTCAATTGAAAGTATACAATTTAAATTTCTTATTCCTATAATGGGATGGTTTAATGTCTTTGCTTACCTGAGTTTGTCCTGTACTTGTTCCTTAGAACAAAGGAACTGCTTGAGTTAAAAACAACTCTTTGAGGGCTGGGGATGTGGCTCAAGCAGTAGCGCGCTCGCCTGGCATGCGTGCGGCCCGGGTTCGATCCTCAGCACCACATACCAACAAAGATGTTGTGTCCACCGAGAATATTAAAAAAAAAAACTCTCTCTCTCTCTCCTCTCTCTCCTCTCTCTCCTCTCTCTCCTCTCTCTCCTCTCTCTCCTCTCTCTCCTCTCTCTCCTCTTTCACTCTCTCTTTTAAAAAAAAACAACAACAACAACTCTTTGAGGTTGACTAATGTTAGGGTAGTCAAGGAAATATCATTACCATTGTAGCCTTACCTTCCTGGAGTAATAACTCCAGGAATGTATGGTTACCCAAGTGTGAGTGGAGATTTCCACTCAGGCAGCTAAAAACAAACACAACACAACACAACAAAACTAGCGTTAGCCTAAGGCTTTAGTCTGGGGTTGTGGGACTCCCATTCTCTGAGGTCCCTATTTCTATCTTCACGTAGGTAATCTAGCTCCTGCTTCACTTCCACAATGTCAGAATTCATTGAATAACAATAAACTCATCACCTATATAACATTCATCAGCATTTTTTGAGAAGTGATTTTATGTATTTTAATTGAGTTTATTCAATTATATTTATTTATGATTTAATTGAGTTTATTCTTTATTCTTTAACAGTAAAGAAAGAAAATAGTAATTGACATTAAGACTACCTGAAAAACGTTACATGGTTAGAAATTGAAGGTTACAGTTTATTAGCAAGGAAAATGAAATAAACCTCTTTCCATCCCCCCCCCTTTTCTTAATAAACATAATTTTTTTCCAAGAAAAGAATGGGATATCCATACTTGTCATAGGCTAGTAAGAAAATCATGACAACTAACAATAAGTAATTTTAGAATAGCCCATTAATCACAAAACAAACTATGTAAAAATTAAACCTAACACCATATTGGAAGCACGCTTTGATTCACCCAACCTATATATATATCAAAATACAAAGAGAAAAATCGTACTAACTCCCTTTAAAACAAAAATCACAAAACACCTCCTCTACTATTAAATCCACCTACTATTGCTTAAAGAATACTTAATCTTATTTTCAAAAGAAGAAGAAATCAAATGTACATATAGATGTCCTGGAACCCTTTTATGAAGGCCAGTGTGTGTGGGGGGGGCCGGGGGGCAGGTTGGGGAATGAGACGAATTCACCAAGACAAAGAAAGCAATTAAAAGAGTTTATTGGCAGGAGATAGTCTGCATTAGCCACAATAGGAACAGAGAACTGGGGACTGGGCTTATATATGCTTCTGAATTCTTTGTTTGTCTTTGGTGGGCTGTTTGCTAGGAGTGGTTTATGCTGAACTAGAGTGACGGGGTGATTGACAGATTCCTCTGCCTTGCCCAGAGTGCTTATTATGCGTGTGTCCAAACCTGTTTCCCTAGATTTCATTAGATGTATGAGATGCAAGCAATAGGTATCAGATCTTGAAGGGGGGTTCTCCCTTATTAGGTTACTCTAGATCCAGTTTGGATCTCTGAGTATGCTCCACAACAGTGGTCAGGCAATCTTTTTAAAAAATAAGATCTTGCTATTTCCACTTTGGGGACTCTAGCTCCTCTGATAACAGCAAGAGGGCAGGATGAAGGGGAGGTCCTTAACTTCACATCAGTTCTGCTAATTGAGGTGGGGTGGGGCCTGAGATAAGGCTAATCTATCGTACCCTAATAGATTCATATTAAAAATGAGCCAATTCAGTAGCGTGCTCGCCTGGCAAGTGTGGGGCGCTGGGTTTGATCCTCAGCACCACATAAAGATGTTGTGTCCGCCAAAAACTAAAAAATAAATATTAAAAAGTTCTCTCTCTCTCTCTCTCTCTTTCTCTTAAAAAAAATGAGCCAATGTAGAACATGATATATTTATAACTTTTACCACATTTTTTCATATTGTAAATTTTTTAGGGAATTACACATGAATTGGTTTTTAATAGTTTTTTTATTACTCACATTGATAAAATTTCTCTCTTGTGTGATAGGGCTTAAAATATTGGTAAAAATGAAAAGTGTTCCTGTATTTTAAAAATTAATAATGTTTCAATCATCTGTGTAATCATACATTTTTTTCAGGATGTAGCCACCAGAAGTATTGAGAAACTGTGAATATTCTTGAAGGCTCTCACTACAGTGATTGCTTTTATGGCTTTGATTTGTACTGAAATGACAGAAGACTTCCATATTTTAGTATTTATAGGATATCTGCCCATTTTCACTTTTCTCTCTTTGAAAAAGTTGATAGAGGAGTCAGTATGCAGTCATTTGCAGGAAAGTGAATGGAACTGGAGAACATCATGCTAAGTGAAGTAAGTCAGACTCTGAAAATCAAGGGTTATAAGTATTATTGCATATATAGAAGTAGAGGGAATAAAAATGGAGTGGAGGTGGATGGAAGAATCTCAAAAAAAAATAGAAGAAAGACAAGTAGCATAGAGAATAGGGATTTAGGAGAGGGAAGATGGGAGGGAAAGGGGAGGCACAAGGAAATGAAATTGACCAAATTATGCTATGCAGAGGCAGGAATACATCACAATGAAGATTAATATTATATATATTATAATTATTTAATATATAATTATTATTATGTACAATTACAGATTCCCATACACATAAGAATATGTATGTGTATGTGAAAATATTTTTTTGTGTGTGTGTACATGTAGTACCAAAGTTTGAATGCAGGGGTGCTTTACCGCTGAGCTACATTTCCTAGCTTTTATGATTTCTTATTTTGAAACATGGTCTTGCTAAATTCCCAAAGCTGGCCTCCAACTTGTGATCCTCCTGCTTCAGCCTCTTGAGTTGGTGGGATCATAGGCATGCACCATCACCCCCGGCACCAATAAAAATATTGTTTCTAAGTGAGCTAGAATCACTGAGACCTTTCCTACATTCTTTATATTCATAGAGTTCCCTCCTCAGTCTGAGTCCTTTTGTGCCATAAAACTGAACTAGGAGAATTAAAGGCTTTCCCACAAAAGTTACATTCATAAATTCCATCTCCAGTGTTCAATACCATGTATCTTCAACAGAAAAAAAGTGATTTGCCACATGCCTATAATCATAGAATTTCTCTCCAGTCTGTGTCCTTTCATGCGTTTGAAAGGAGTAAAGATCACTGTAGGCTTTCCCACAGGTATTACAGTTACATATTCCTGAGTCTCATACAGATTGTACCTAGTTTCTATCATCAGAATTCTTCCTATTAAGGGATGAGTGACACATTAAGAATATTCCAGGTACAATGCATTCATATCATTTTACTCCATTAGGACTTCTTTTGCTTACATTAGGATTTGGAACCTGGCTAAAGATTTCTCCACTGAGATCATGATCTTTGCTTTCACAGGTTGCTCTCTACTGTTATTACTGTAAAACATGAGTTTTTACTTTGAAGACTACTACAAAAACATCTGTCCTGTTTTTGTGGTAATCTTCAAAGTTCCTGTCTTCACACTTTTTTCCTAGGAAGGCGTAGTTACTGAAGATTTCCCACATGACATCACATCTGTAGCATTTCTCCTAGGAAGGGTCCACCAGAGCCCACTGCTCCTGGTTGAAGTCCAATGACTATATCCTCTAAGGCCACTGAGCCCATTTCTGGCTTCCAGAGTGTTCTGGTGTCCTCTCCACTGTTCTCTCAGTTACTGCAGGTCATGGCACATCACAGCTTCACTGGCAGAGCCACCTCAGTGGTCATGGCCAGCTGAGATGTGCTGACAAAGGCAGTTTTAAACCATACCCATCAATTTTAATTCTCTGACTCCTCATGGTTCACTTGGTGTCATGACTATGGCAATTATAAATTCTCTTATTTCATTCCAGTCTTAATTACTAACACTACAGTACACAAAGCACCCATTGCAATTTATAAAATGACATGTATGTCAAAGTGTGGCTGTGAAAGAGTTAACAGTGACCATGTGATTTGAAGACAGAACCGAAAGCAAAGGCAGAGTGCTGATCTGGAGCAAAAGAGTCACTGAAGGTAGTCACATAAGGGACAACACAGCCAGAGAACTTGTGGGAGGCATGGAACTTGTTCAAGGAGCAGAGTTTTTCAAGTGGGGAGCTGTTCAAGGGAAGGCCAAGGTCCTGAAAGCAGGCATGTTGGCAGGCAGTTTTGAATGTGAGCCAGTCAAGCAGGCAGGTAGAGCAGAGATGAAGCCCCAGGCTTGTCAGGAGTCCCTCGCCTATTGCATTCATGATACATTGATCAAGTCGACCGATAAGGTGACAAGTTGGTGTGTACCACTACCTTAATTGCCTCTCCTTTTATACATTTCAGGTGAGAGGGTTTCACTATTCAGCCATCTGGTCTGTTTGATAAGCTGGCAGACTTTTCACTAATATGAGTTTGATATGCCCATGTATTCATGTGCTTCTGTTTCATTGCGTAAGTTCACAGGTGGTCATTTTCTGTTAGCATGATTAATTTATCAGTTTGTGTCTTACGATTGTGCTGTGCCACTGGTGGTTATTCCTTTTGATATGTTCTGCGTGTCCTATATCAGGAATACATGGTGGTTATCTTGTTTAGCCCTATAAGTTAACTCATTCAGCCTTAGTACTTGTACTTGGTGGAGTAACCCAGGGGAAACTATGCTTTATAAAATGGAGTAATTCAGGGATAGGTGCAGCCTGAAATCTGTGTTCCATACAACACAGAGTAATTCAGAGCTGGGCACAGCCTACTCTCCAGTAATCGGTTTTTTATCAAGTAAAACCAATACCTACTCAATGATCTGCAAATTTTAATTCTAAGAACTTCTACATGTAGTCTTGTCTATGCATGCTCACATCTGCATTGTTCATAAGCTTATTCCACAAAGTAAGCAAAAATGTGGACCAACTTGGTGACTGAATAAGATCTTACAGTAATCGTCTCCCGCTCCACACACACACAGACACACCAATTTGAACAAGTATTCACCCAAGAAACTATCTTCACAAGAGCTGAGGAAGTCAGATGAGAGAACATCGTGCCGTGCCTGGTTTTAGTACAACAGTAAAAGACACATTGCAGAGGGCACTAAAAAAAGAGTTGTCTCTGTCACTTATCACTTATCCCCCAATTCTAAGCAATGCAACATGGAAAGTCTTGTGTCTTTCACTTAGTGAAAGGAAAAATAATTCTTTCTAATCCTAGGGTTAATACCCAGCACCAGGCTCACGGTTGTGCAACCTAGTGCCAACAAGAGCCCCGTGACTCCTGCCATTACCATGGACTCAGCTGCTGGAACTGTGTCAGTCAGGTGACCTAGAGACTGCCTCCACCACCCTTCCCACAACATTGGGAAGCAGAATGATTGCAAGACTCCACCTACTAGGGTGCAGGGTGTGAAAGGTAGCACAGGACTTTGCCCTGGAGCTCTGGGCCAAGCCAATTCAGAGAGACCTAGCACAAGGGCAGAAAATAAAGGCCCCTCTACCCAAGGCAGAGCTTACAGAGAGATCCTTTAGAACTGTTCCAGCATTAGGAGGAAACCTGTGCCCTGTGAGACAGGCTAGAGTTTGCAGTGGGTCTGGAACATAAGCTGTCTCACTCCCAACTGCACAGGTGCCTATGTCAGACTTGGAGATCAAGGACTTGGAGGTCCTCTGACACTCCCTCCTTACATTCAGCAACACACCTATCCTCAGGCCAGTATTCTCAGAAGGACTTCACCTGTCTCCTCTTGACAGACATGCACCCCAGTGGTATACACTCATTTCTTCCTGTATCACTGCTATCTATAGCATGGGACTGCTGCAAAACCTAAGACTATGCAGGTCCTTGTGGCTGTGAGATTAGGTAAAACTTAGCTTCACTCTTGGTGACCAGCATACTGGCACGTCAATATCATGCAGCACAGAATGGAGCAAGATTCCATTTGCTGTGAATAATGGGGTAGAAAGTACAGGACTTTGTCTTGGAACTAAGTGCTGGACTGGTAAAACCCAGTAGTGAACAGGTCTTAACAGCTCCCATTCCCAGGCCAGCACCTGCAAAATAGAGCCTCTGGAACAGTCCCAGTGCCAGGCATAGACATGTAATTCCAGTCTATTCAGAAGATATTCCAACCAGCATCACCTGTGCCTCCTTATAGACAAGTAAATTAATGAAAAAGAACAGAAGACCCAAGAGACAAACCCACTCAGATATAGTGCTCTAATCCCTGACAAAGATGTGAAAACATACACTGGAGACAAGACACCCTTTTTAAAATGTTGCTGGGAAAACTGGTTATCCATATGTAGAATAATGAACCTACATCCTTATCTCTCAACCTGCACAAAAGTCAACTCAAAATAATCAAACTCATGCAGTTTGTTACTATACCTTATAATATAAATTGAAGCACTACTTTTTGGCTTAGAATTACTTTGGTTATTCTAGGTCTTTTTTTTTCTTTTCTTTCTTTTTTTTATTGATTGTTCAAAACATTACAGAGCTCATGATATATCATCTTTCATACATTTGACTCAATTGGGTTTTGAACTCCCATTTTTACCCCAAATACAGATTGCAGAATCACATCTGTTACACACTCACATTTTTACATAATGGCATATTAGTGACTGTTGTATTCTGTTACCATTCCTATCCCCTACTATCCCCCCTCCCCTCCCATCTTCCCTCTCTACCTCCTCTGCTGTTGTTCTATTCTCTCCCTTTTTTTCCCTCCCCCTTGTCCCTCACAACCTCTTATAATTTTGTGTATCATTGAAGGTCTCCTACCATTTCCATATGCTTTCCCTTCTCTCTCCCTTTCTCTCCCCCCATTCATCTTTGTTTACTGTTAGTCTTTTCCTCATGCTCTTCCTTCCTGTTCTGTTCTTAGTTGCTCTCTTTATATCAAAGAAGACATTTGGCATTTGTTTTTTAGGGCTTAGCTAGCTTCACTTAGCATAATCTGCTCTACTGCCATCCATTTCCCTGCAAATTCTATGATTTTGTCATTTCTTAGTGCTGCATAATACTCCATTGTGTATAGATGCCACATTTTTTTTATCCATTCATCTATTGAAGGGCATCTAGGTTGGTTCCACAGTCTAGCTATTGTGAATTGTGCCGCTATAATCATTGATGTGGCCGTATCCCTATAGTGCGCTCTTTTAAGGTCCTCAGGGAATAGTCCGAGAAGGGCGATAGCTGGGTCAAATGGTGGATCCATTCCCAGCTTTCCCAGGAATCTCCATACTGCTTTCCAAATTGGCCTCACCAATTTGCAGTCCCACCAGCAGTGTACAAGTGTACCCTTTTCCCCACATCCTCGCCAACACTTATTGTTGTTTGACTTCATAATGGCTGCCAATCTTACTGGAGTGAGATGGTATCTTAGGGTGGTTTTGATTTGCATTTCTCTGATTGCTAGAGATGGTGAGCATTTTTTCATGTACTTGTTGATTGATTGTATGTCCTCCTCTGAGAAGTGTCTGTTCAGGTCCTTGGCCCATTTGTTGATTGGGTTATTTGTTATCTTATTGTTTATTTTTTTGAGTTCTTTGTATATTCTGGATATTAGGGCTCTATCTGTGGTGTGAGGGGTTAAAAATTTGTTCCCAGGATGTAGGCTCTCTATTTACCTTTTTTATTGTTTCTCTTGCTGAGAAAAACCTTTTTAGTTTAAGTAAGTCCCATATGTTTATTCTTGTTATTAACTCTTGGGCTATGGGCGTCCTATTAAGGAATTTGGAGCCCGACCCCACAATATGTAGATTGTAGCCAACTTTTTCTTCTATCAGTCGCAGTGTCTCTGATTTGATATCTAGCTCCTTGATCCATTTTGAGTTAACTTTTGTGCATGGCGAGAGAAAGGGATTCAGTTTCATTTTGTTGCATATGGATTTTTCTTTTCTTTTTTCTCCCAAACAAATTGTACGACTATTTTTCTAGTTCTGTAAAGATTGTCATTGGAGTTTGATGGGGAATTGCATTGAACATATACATTGCTTTTGATAGAGTTATGGTTTGGATATGTGGTGCTCCCCAACAGTTCATGTGAGAGACAATGCAAGAAAATTTAGAGGTGAACTGATTGGTCTGTGAGTGCCTTTACCTAGACAATACTTTGGTCCCTTTCTAGGATGGCAACTGGATGGTAACTGTGAGCAGGTAGGTTGTGGTTGGAGGAGGTAGATTATTGGGGGCATGCCTTTGGGGTATATATTTTGTTAGCTGAGCTTAGTCTCCCCTCTCTGTTCCTCCCACTTACTGATACCTTGTCCCCAGGTGTTCTCCTCTACCACACACTTCTGCCATGATGTTCTGCCTCATTTCATGCCCCAAGGAATGGAGTTGGCCATCTGTGGACAGAGACCTCTGAAACTGTGAAGTAAACTTTTTCTTCTCTAATTGTTCCTGTCAGGTCATTTTGGTCAAGTGGTGAGAAAGCTGACTAAAACAGATAGTATGGCCATTTCAACAATTTTAATTTTGCATATACATGAACATGGGAGGTCTTTCCATCTTCTTGTGTCTTCTTCAAGTTCTTTCTTCAGTGTTCTAGAGTTTTAATTGTAGAGATCTTTCACTTTGGTTAGATTTATTCCCAGATATATTTTTTGAGGCTATCGTGAATGGGATTGTCATTGTGATTTCTTTTTCAGTAGATTTATTCTTGGTGTGTAGGAAATGTATTGAATTTTGTAAGTTGATTCTGTAAACTGCTACCTTGCTGAATTTGTTTATTGGTTCTAGAAGTCTTCTGGTGGAGTTTTTTTGGATCGATCTTATCATTTGCAAACAGTGATAATTTGACTTCTTGCTTTCCTATTTTTAGCCCTTTTATTTTCTTCTCTTACCAAATTGTTCTGGCTATAATTTCTAGTATATATTGGATAGGACTGGTGAGAGTTGAGTCCTTGTCTTGTTCAGGATTTTAATGAAAATTCTTTCAGTTTTTCCCTATTCACTACTATGTTGGCTTTGGGTTTGTGGTATAGCCCTATTTTCTTCAATTTTTATTATAAATGGGTATTTTATTGAAGGCTTTCTCTGCATCTATTGAGGTGACTCTGTGATTTTTTATCCTTAGTTCTTTTATGTGGTAAATTATATTTGTTGATTTCTATATATTGAACAATCTTTGAATCCCTTGAATGACAACCTTGATCATGATGTACAATCTTTTAAATGTGAGTTTCAATATGATTTACTAATATTTAAAAATTTTGCATCTGTGTTCATCAAGCATATTGGTCTATGGTTTTATTTCCTTGAAGTGTCCTTATCTGGTTTTGGAAAAGCATTATAATGGCTTCATAGAATGAGTTGGGAAGTGTTTCCTGCCTATTTTGTGGAACATTTTTGAGGAACACTGAGTTGTTTTCTGAAGGTCTGGTAGAATTTATGTGAGAATCCATTGGGTCCTGGGCTTTTCTTTGTTGGAAGGTGCTAGGAGCCACAACCAAATAATATGATGAATGGCACTTTTGGTTGTAAGGTGACGCCAGCTAGCCATTGAGATGATATGATTATGTTAAGATTTACATTCATATAGAAATTGGACTCCTGCTGTTCACCTTGGCCTGCTATGGGACTCATGTTACGGGACTCCTGGAGAGTTCCCATTGGTTGGGGAAGGATAGTAGGAGGGAATTCCTGGGGAGGTCCGGGGCCCCGGTTCCGGTAGACGCGACCACGTGGGTGGACCGGCTTGCTTGCCGGACGTGTACGTGGTATTGGCGGCATTTTCAAAAATAAAGTTTTGTTCCTGCTTGAGTGGCTCGTGATTCTGTGCCCAGCCAGACTGCGGCAATTGGTGGCCCGGATGGGGAACGCCTGAAGCTTAGAGGTGAGTAAAATTGCTCGCCCCTGAGGGAAGGCGACAGAATGGGTGACCATTTCAAAAAACAATGTGTTCTTGTTTTGATTCATTTTGTTTTTATTTTAAGCTCCCTAGCCCTAGAATTTTCTCAGGCGAACTGGGAAAAATGGTTGGCTCAAGGTTTGAAGTTATTCGGCCCTGAGAAAGAGAAAATTGATAACAACCATTCTCTGCCCCGTTTTTGTTTCATTCTGTTTCGGCTTTGTTTTATCCTATCTTATTGGGTTACGTTACCTTTATAGTAGATTAGAATCTAGTAAAAAACAAACCGAAAGACTGTTAAGTAAATTGTTAGAGATCCAGACTATGGTAGAAAGAACGTTAGGTCAAGCAAAAGAGAAGGTCTCTCAAGCTAGTCAGACAGAGGAAAATTTAAAGAAAGAAAGCTTAGAGGAAAAACAGCCATCAGGTGGAGAATTACAACAGGAGGCTGCTACTAACTCCGTTCTATCACCAGAGGGCGTAATTCAACCAACAGCTCCACCTACAGCTGAGCGGCCCTCAACTCCTGTAGTTGATGGACGGAATTCTGAGGCAGGACCCCAAAGATTAGCATGCCCTGTACTTGAGCAGGCAGGAGGGCAACGAATTCACCGTGCTTTAGATTTCAAAACAGTAAAGCAATTAAAGGAGGCTGTAACAACCTATGGCCCTCAAGCACCCTTTACGATTAGTATGGTCGAATCTGTTACCAACTTGGACATGACACCAGCAGATTGGGCTAACATGTGTCGATCTGTGCTAAATGGAGGACAATATTTGTTATGGAAGGTTGCCAATGAGGAATTTTGCATGGAGACAGCTAGGCGAAATGCAGAAGCCGGTTACCCTCAAAGAAATCTAGATATGTTATTAGGAAAGGGACCTTATGAGGGTCAAAGACAACAAATTGAATATGATCCTGGCGTATATGCACAAATTGCTGTAGATACAGTTAGGGCATGGAAAACTTTACAGGGGCATGGAGATTTACAAGGTCAATTATCTAAGGCAAAACAAGGAACTAATGAACCTTACGCTGAATTTGTAGATAGGCTTATTCAGACAGCCTCTAGAATATTTGGAAATACAGAACAGGCAATGCCATTTATAAAACAACTGGCTTATGACTAAGCAAATCATTGCTGCAGAGAGGTCATTAGACCATGGAGACATGAAGATTTAAACACATATATTAAATTATGTAGAGACATTAATGACATTAGCAGCAGTACAACAGGCTTTAGATGCCAGGCCAAAAACATGCTATAATTGTAATCAAACAGGACATTTTAAAAGGAGTTGCCCCATAGGAGGAGGGTTTAACAAAGCTAGGTATCAAAGGAATAGAATACCGGGTATTTGCCCACGATGCCATAGAGGGAGACATTGGGCTAATGAATGCCATTCTCAAACCACCATAGATGGTATTCCGTTATCAAAAAACGGACAAGGACCAAATGTTTACCCACGATATTGTGGAGAAAGGTATCAGGCTCCATTGCCAAAAAACGGACTAGAGGGCCCAATGCCCTGGGGCCCAAAACCACAAATATACAGGGCAATGGAGGAACCCAGCAGCACCATCAAGGTAGTGCCCAGGACGCATTATCCATTAAATCCCTCATCAGACAAACTAGAGGGAGCGCAGGGTTGGACATCTGCGCCTCTGCCAGAGCAGTACTAACTCCAGAGATGGGAGTTCAAATCATTCCCACAGGAGTAAAAGGACCTCTTCCCCAGAGAACAGTAGGCTTATTATTGGGACGCAGTTCTTCTACACCTAAAGGACTTATGATAAGTCCTGGGGTAATTGATCCCGATTATGAGGGTGAAGTAAAAATTATAGCTAGTTCTCCAAGAGGTATATCAGTAATTTCACCAGGAGATAGAATACCACAGTTATTAATAATACCCAGCCTGCATGATAAATTTTCCAGTTGTAATGTAGAAAGAGGTTCCAAGGGATTAGGCTCCACAGGTGTAGATTGGGCTATGCTGTCTTTAAATTTAGATTCTCGCCCAATGCTAAAATTAAATATTCAAGGACATGACTTTAATGGGCTACTGGACACAGGTGCTGACCTCATCATCATATCTCGTCGAGAATGGCCAAAACATTGGCCATTACAACAAGCCACTCAAACGCTTCGAGGCCTAGGAGTGGCAACAAATCCCCATAGAAGTGCTCTGGTATTAGATTGGAGGGATCCTGAAGGATGTGAAGGAACTATACAGCCCTGTGTATTGGATTATCTTCCCGTAAATTTATGGGGATGAGATGTCCTAGATCAATTAGGATTGACATTAACAAATAACATGAATCCTAACGCGCCCACTACTAGGGCTAGACAAGGCTTTAGGAAAGAAAAAGATTAAGAGAACAAGAACAAGGTATGACAGCACCAATTCAAATAGATCAAGAAATAAATAGACATGGATTGGGTTTTCAGAAAGGGCCACTGAGACAATCAAAATTACTTGGAAATCAGAAAGACCAGTGTGGGTTCCTCAGTGGCCCCTGACTAAAGAAAAGATACAAGTAGCCCATGACCTGGTCAAACAACAATTAGCGGAAGGACATATACAACCTTCCGTATCCCCCCATAATACTCCCATTTTTGTCATTAAAAAGAAATCTGGTAAATGGAGATTATTACAAGATTTAAGAGCCATTAATAATGAGATGGTTATTATGGGACCTGCTCAATCAGGGATTCCCCAATTGTCTGCTTTACCAAAAACCTGGTATGTTTTAGCTATAGATATTAAAGATTGTTTCTTTTCAATTCCAATTCATCCCGAGGATAGTCCACGTTTTGCATTTACTATCCCTGCACTGAATCATGAAGGTCCTGATCAGAGATATGAATGGAAAGTACTCCCTCAAGGGATGGCTAACAGCCCAACTATGTGTCAAATTTATGTTAATAAAGCAATCCAGCCACTTAGAAATCAAAATCCTGAACTACAAATATTTCACTATATGGATGATGTGTTATTGGCACATAAAGATAAAAACACATTGCTAGAATGTTATGCCACACTTACAAACTTATTAAAAATTATAATCTAGAGATATCAATAGATAAAGTACAATTAAATCTTCCAATTAATTATTTAGGAGTTCTATTATCCTCAACCATGGTCCGTCCACCAAAAATTCAAATACGAGTAGATCAACTCAAATCACTTAATGACTTTCAAAAGTTATTGGGAGACATAAATTGGATAAGGCCTTATCTAGGCATACCAACAGGAGAGTTGGGATCTTTATTTGATATTCTAAAAGGTCCATCAGATCCAAATTCACCCCGCATGTTAACGCCTGAAGCAAGAAAAGCATTAAAAATCATTGAGACATATATGGAAAATATGCATTTGGATAGAATTGATATAAGTTTGCCTTTATTATTTATTGTACTACCAACAAAAAATATTCCTACAGGAGTATTTTGGCAAGAAGGTCCATTATTGTGGATACATTTATCTCATTCTCCTAACACTATTCTTACTAGATATCCTGAGGCTGTAGGACAATTAATACTCAAAGGAATAATAGCAGCAAAGGGAGTGTTTGGGATTTCTCCCAATAAAATTATTACTCCATATACTATGGATCAAATTGATGAGTTAGCTAATGAGTTAAATACTTGGGCAATAATCATGTGTAAATCTAGTGTTTCATTTGATAATCACTTACCATCTAATCCTTTGTTGTCTTTTTGGTCTAAGCATCCTGTAGTTTTTCCAAAAATTACAAGAAAAACCCCTATCATAAATGCTCCAAATATATTCACTGATGGGTCAAACAATGGTACAGCAGCAGTAGTTACTCCTGATCAAACTTTTACATTTTTAGTACCCAAACAATCAGCTCAAAAGGTAGAGCTTAATGCAGTATTACAAGCTTTTATGATGTTTAAAGATTCTGTATTTAATTTATTTTCTGATAGTCAGTATGTAGTTAATGCTATAGTATCCCTTGAAGATGCTGGTAGGATTTCACCTTCTTCTACTGTTTTCTCTGTTTTCCACTATACAAAGTCTAATCTGGGACAGAAAAGATCCATTCTTTATAGGACATATCAGGGCACATACAGGATTGCCTGGAGCCCTTAGTATGGGCAATGAACTAGCAGATAAATCTACACATGACATACATATTTTCTCCACAATAGAAGAAGCTATAAATTTTCATAAAAGGTTCCATGTCAATGCTAATACTTTACAAAACCATTTTAAAATAACTAAAGAACAAGCCAGACATATAATAAAACAATGTCAAAATTGTGTGAAATTTTTACCACAAGTTAATCTTGGAGTCAATCCTAGAGGACTGATACCTAACCATATTTGGCAGATGGATGTCACACACTTGCCAGAATTTGGAAAATTAAAATATTTGCATGTTACAGTTGATACTTCTTCCGGATTTTTGATGGGCTCCCTTCATGCCGGAGAAAAAACTAAAGATGTTATAGCTCATTGCTTACAAAATTTTGCCACTGTGGGCGTTCCAAAACAGTTAAAAATGGACAATGGTCCTGGTTATACTTCTACCTCTTTTAAACAATTTTGCTCATCATTTGGCATTACTCACATAACAGGAATTCCATACAATCCACAAGGACAAGGCATAGTTGAAAGAGCTCATCAAACTATTAAAATGTACTTATTAAAACAAAAGGAGGGAATTGGAAAAGGGTATATATCCCCCAAAGATAAACTTAAAATAACCCTTTTTACTCTAAACTTTTTAAATTTGGATTCATCAGGGCTTAGTGCTGTGGAAAGACATTTGTACCCAAAAAATGCACATAAGCCTAAGGTACTTTGGAAGGATATTCTAACAGGACAATGGAAAGGTCCGGACCCAGTGATAGTCTGGAGTCTGGGCTCTGTCTGTGTTTTTCCACAGGAGGAACAGCAGCCGATTTGGATTCCAGAGAGATTAACCAAAACAATTTCTACAGAAAAAGAAGATGATTTGACTCAAATCCATAACAGCTGATATCCAGAGCTCCAGCTTGGCTATTCTTACATCTGCGACAGTGATCAACCAGGATGCTTTTTTCAATATCTATTTTATTATTGCTTTTTCCCACATCATAAAGTTCCATTTTATTTTTGAGCTCATACAGACATAAATTAATGTTTTTCTGATCAGTTTTATTTTTTGACTATGGAGTTTTTAAACATTGCAATGGAGATTTCACCTAGGTAAATCTACAAGGTCTTTACTATTGTCTTATATGTTGTATGTTACGTGTGCACATTTCTGTTTTGTGTTGTATGTCTGTATGTGCGTATGTCCATATATCATATATGAGGAGCGCTCATAAAAATATGGATCCCCAATTTTTTTTATTATTCACGTGATTTTAATGGTTTAATTTAATTTGGGTAAACAGCTGTTGAAGACTGTTTTAATATGTGTACAAATAAGCAGGTTAACAGATCTGTTTGTTTACTTTCACCTTTCCTTTTCATTATATTTAATAATTCTGTTCAGGATAATGTAAATTGTTCTAAAAATTGTTTTCTTAGTACCTGTTGAAATGTTACATTTTTTTCTTTTCTTAACATCATTGTCAATCCCTATTTTCATCCCAGTGCCGGTGAAGACAAAGATGAAACCAAACTACAACTTCTTCAATAATTATCACAACAAACTGTATAAACTGATGCCTCAATGAATAATAACTCAACAAGTAATGCTCAATCACTGACTCGATTTATTTTGGGAGGAAATGGACATATTGATAGATTCCTCCACTTTGAACTGCTTACAAAACTTGCCTGGACTATGTATCACTTGTATGCATTGTGCTCTATTTGTTGATACAGCGAACTATGGCAGTGCTGGCGTATCTTTGCTGCTGTGTCACCAGTGATGCAATTTTTCCTAAAGAGCCGTCTATTGACTTGATGTCGTGGCATTTCTGTATCCTTCTCCCTTCTACTAGTGATGGTCTAATTTTGGGGGCCAACTGAGGTGAGGCAAAGAACCTCAAAGAACCAAGGTGAGGCAAAGAACCTCACCCCCCCACCGGCACCAAGGCCAAATTTGGGGGCCAACAGAGGTGAGGCAAAGAACCTCACCCCCCCACTGGTGCATAGGCCTATCCACAGGTATGGCTATATACTGGACCGGTAGTCAGTGACGGGTATGATTCAGTTGCAGTGGTATCAACCTAAGACAGGAGGCTGATGCCTAGAGGTCAGTTTTCCGATGACGGGTAAGAACCATATGTTGAATTGGACATACCTAACAGGCACGGTCCCTAGCCACATTGCCTGTTGCTTAATTAAACAGAAGGGGGCAGATGCTAGGAGCCACAACCAAATAATATGATGCATGGCACTTTTGGTTGTAAGGTGACGCCAGCTAGCCATTGAGATGATATGATTATGTTAAGATTTACATTCATATGGAAATTGGACTCCTGCTGTTCACCTTGGCCTGCTATGGGACTCATGTTACGGGACTCCTGGAGAGTTCCCATTGGTTGGGGAAGGATAGTAGGAGGGAATTCCGGGGGAGGTCCGGGGCCCCGGTTCCGGTAGACACGACCACGTGGGTGGACTGGCTTGCTTGCCGGATGTGTACGTGGTATTGGCGGCATTTTCAAAAATAAAGTTTTGTTCCTGCTTGAGTGGCTCGTGATTCTGTGCCCAGCCAGACTGCGGCAGGAAGGCTTTTGACTACTTTTTCTATCTCATTGCTGGTTATTGGTCTGCTGAGGTTTTCTGTGTCTTTTTGATTTAATTTTGGCAGGTTATATGCGTCTAGAAACGTATCTGTTTCTTCTGGGTTTTCCAATTTATTGAAGTATAAACTTTGAAAATAGTCCCTAAAAGTCCTCTGAACCAAAATAAGTCTGTCCTCTTTTAAGTTGATTTCTACATGTATTTTGTAAAATATATAACAGGTCTTTGGAGGTCTCTTTCAACAGGTTTCCTATTCTATCTCTTCCAAAGACCTGTTCCCTTCTATCTACTTTGTTTCTTTTTCTTATAACCTCACTATTTACATAGGCCTTCTATCCTGATCCTGGTCTACTTTTTGGCTCCTTGCTATATCCCTATTATGCATTATTAGTATTACCATTGGACTCAGAACATTAACTCCCACTGTATATGACAGAGTCCTATAAATGGGGGGAGGAGAATCCTGTAAAGGTTTGTTTTGAAGTTTTCTTTCCTTGTGTTGACTAAGTAAATGCAAATGTGTTGACAATGGTATGATGACTCTGTCTCAAATATCTGGCACCAATTAGATACTGCTTTTCATATATCACCTTAACAATGACACTGCTGCCTTTTAATTTATGGCCCCAAACCTGAATTATCAAATACTACTCAGAAACATCAGAGACATGGCAGATCACAGCTGCCTCTAGGTACAGCAGCTTGGTCACTACTTTGAAGACTGCATGATAAACATCAAGTAAACCCCACTGGTTCAAACTTACCATACCACAGAGCATAGTAATGGCTCAAGGGAAACAAAGAGGCCTGAGTAAACACAAACCACATACATAAGGATACCAAGCGAAATGAGAAAAGAGGTAAGGGGGAGATGAAGGCTTCTGAGCCCACGGTTATCATGCTTTGGCAAACAGGCTGCTCAAACAGAGCCTGTATGACTGCCCTTCTACAGAGAATGACAGGCTGTAGTTTCATTTATGGCCTTTGGATCAAGAAGAAACATCCCTACTTTGAAAATGGTCATACAGACTTGCTTTCAGTAGGTGCTGGTATTAGGTGAAAATGCAGCTACTGATATTTGAGAAGGGCTCAATAAACAGGAACTCAGACCCATCTTGGAGGAGCATGCAACCTGCTCTATCACATAAGCCACCTGGGCAAGAACTGCTGGCCCACAGAACTCTGGAAAGATGGACAAACTATAATGTCACCATGGCAACTCCACTGATTCTCTCCTTCTGTATCCTTCTTCTCCCCTCTGGTACTTACCCTAATCCAGACTCCCTGTGAAGAGGAAGAATTTGAAATGAGACCTTTTAAAAGGCCACCAGACTCCAAACCCTTTAAATGAGACCCTTGAAAAGGCCACCAGACTCTGAACAAGCACACTGTTTCTGACGTGGTTCTTCCTACCCTATGGTTAGTTGCATGCTACAATTTGTAGCCGGGCTGAGTTTTTGCAATTCCTGGGATTTTGTATGACTTTGACTTCAATCATGAGAAGCATTAAGAAGTGTTCTATTATTGCCCATGATTTTTCATGTGATTGTTAATCAACAAAGTGTCAAAGACTTTATGCATAGAATATCACAGGTTTAGCACAAGAGAATAAATCTGAAGTTAATGAGACTGATGGCCACTCTCATGTACTCAGTCCTAAAACGTTCCAGGCTTTCCTTAGGTGCCATCATTCCATTTTGATTGCTTATGGAGAAGTACATTTCATGTCTCGATGTTAAATTTAGTCCTCAAAATTCTGAAAGATTAGTGCTTTTTCTATAAACTCTTGGTCAGCAGGTATCAAAACCTGAAAATCAAGATGCCTGTAACGTAAAAGTTTTCGTCGTCCTTGTGTATCACTGACAGTTGTCAATTTTTATGTTTATTAGTTTTATACTACCAGTAAAAAGAACAAAGAATAAGGACAACAAAAACCCAATGCTTACCATTTGGAAAACAGACTGTGACAATGTTACAACCAGGCACACTGATGCAACTAAGATTTACTACAGAGGCATCTAGAAGACTTAGAACCCACATTTTACAAACATATCTCCTCTTGCAAGTGAGTCTGATAGTTTCTGTTTCACCTCTACCAATATTAAGAATATGACCAGGGATGTAGGGTATAACTCAGTAATAGAGCACTTACCTGGCATGTGAGAGGCCCTGGAATCTGTGCCCAGCAACACATGCACACACACACACACACAACACACACCACCAGATATGAAGTGTTAAATGAATGTGAACACAGAGACCCATTTTTTAATACCCCAGTGGTTTTATTTTAAGGTGACAACTTCCAGATGACAACTTCAGAATGACTGAAAGATGTGTAATTGTCAGAGTAATTATTGAGCATTTTTTCCAACAAGTGCCAGTGTGATTTTCTTCATTTGATTTTCTTCATCTATTTCCTCATATTTTTTTTTGCTCTAGTATTTCTTCATCTTTTGTCTCTATAATTTCTTCATCTTTGTTCTCTAGTATTTCTTCAACTTTAGTACTCTCAAGTCCTCCTGGACATAA
This sequence comes from Spermophilus citellus, assembly GCF_964194105.1. Taxonomy (NCBI): domain Eukaryota; kingdom Metazoa; phylum Chordata; class Mammalia; order Rodentia; family Sciuridae; genus Spermophilus; species Spermophilus citellus. Next base: position 195,707,120 of record NC_138185.1, on the reverse strand, counting down.
TTTCCTTATTATACTGCTCTTTGGTTTTATAATTGCACCAGCAGTAATTGAAAGCAGGAAAAAAATGAATGAAAAATCACTAAAAGACTACTGGCTGGTTTATAGTTACAATTATTCTGACTTGCATATGTGGTTGTCTTTGAGGTGGAAAGCCACTATCTGTACTACCACCTGTTCCTTTCTGTTCACAATTTGGTGGTTGGCAACCCTGCATATAGTGACAGTATTTTTTGTTATTATACACACCTTTGAATCTGCATGTGTTCACATCACAATCAAAACCCATGTATTAATGAAAAGTACAATCCTGGTTCAAACAGGTTGCACCATCCACTACAAGCCACATTTCTGGTATTTTTGTGCCATGGTGTGCATCATATCCAAAGTGTCTTTCAGGTTTGATATTGTGAACTAATATTTGATGAAATGTGGTATGTTTGCCTCCACCAGGAATACATTTAATTTTACCACAGTGCAATATTCCACATAAAACATCGTCTATTTCACATTTCATAGGTTTACTTCCCCCTTGTTGCAACCTATTTCCACAGTTTCCAAATCAGTCACCCATTACATTCAATTTTTCATAGCCTGCTAGTGAACCATCTTTTACTTGGGTATCCAAAAAGGGCTTGACACTGCATATCACGGTCACTGCAGTTTCCTCTCACACAAACAGCCAGTGGTGAACACGGGGTTCCATCCTGGATGTAGAAGTCATTTGGTCAAATCTTTGTTTCTCCATCACAGTACTCTGGAAGGTCACACATACCAAGTGTGTCTCCTTCCGGGAATATTTACAGTTTTTATAGCAACATCCTCAATCACACACACTGCCAAGAGTGGGGGCACAGAAGTTACTACAACACTCATCATGGGAACATTCTTTTAAGGAGCCGCAGTCACATTCCTCACCTATAGTTGTGTTCTTGTCTCCACAATGAAATGAATAATAAGGATAATTTTGGTATGGAACATTTTCCTGACTCAAGCAAGAATCCCATCCATGAACATGAACATGTATATATTCATAAGAGCAACTGCTGAACATATCTAGAAGGCCAGGCCCAGGAGCCATGGCACAATTATTTCTTCGAAAACAAACACAACCAGGACCATCATGGGGTGTGCCTATATTATGACCAACGGTGTGAGCTGTAATAGTGGTAGCCAAAAATATGTGATACCTTACTCCATGCACATACAGTACTCCCCAGTTGAGGCTGCATATTCCTCGATAGCTGGCATAATAATCTTGACTTGCAATTCTGTGTCCTATAAAAAGCTAAAGTCGAATGTGGAATTTCATCATACCATCCATGCAATTTCCACAAACCGAAATCAGTTATAGCACGTTCAGCATGGTACCTGTTATCTAAGTCAACCCAATCTCACCCATCCCATATACACAAAACATGTATGAAGACATTTAAATTGGTTGGTTTGAAAATGGTATCTAAGATGCTGTTTATAATTACTACATTCTCTATGGTAAGGCTAATGTTTATGGCTTGCTGAGCTAATGAGTTACAGTGTAATGAAGTCTCAAGTTTTTCATATGGGTGTACCACAAATATGCCGGGCCTGCTCTAGGACTTTCAGCTAAGTTTACCCCTTCAAGTGCTTGATCTGTCTTTTGCCATTCAATGTCACACCTTTCAGCTTCTTCTGCTCTGTCTTCTGACACAAGCAGAGAAACCACATGCTCAAATTTGGAAGAAGCCTCCAATGGTTTGATTTCATAAGTGAAGTCATCCACCTGCAGCATGCCACGCAGCCCTCCATAGCAGGTGTCCAGGGTGGCCACAGACCCAGGAACCCCTTCCAGATAGCTGTAGTAGTAACAATCTTGAGGGACATATGGGTAGTCCTCCTGATTGGCTCCTTGGTCATTATTAGTAACAACAGGAAAATGTCTGGGTATCAAGTTCTTCTTGAGCTTCATGTGGATCACATGTCTTTGGCCCCGGAAGCGAATGCTGTAGGCGAGCTGGTTTGGCATTTTAATTTCACCCCTCCTCTGGGGTACCTTCTTGGGAATCACAATCTCAGAAGATGTGAAGCACCATTTTGGGGGGCCATGGGAGCAGCAGACAAGGCAGAGGAGTACCCAGAGTACATGCAGCCAGAGAACTCCCATCAAGGGTCTCTGGGCCCAAGCAGGCCCCATGAATAAGGGAGCCTCCGCCCAAAGTAAATAAGGCCAAGTGGGAGGCAGGCAAGACTGTCCCTAAGGTGGTGGTAGTCTAGAGGACAACAGTGACTGCAGGCCTAACCAATTCTGAGAGGTGGAGAGAAGAGTGAGGCTATTACATCACAATGCTGTCCTCATCAGGGGAGGTTGTGCTCAATGAGCTGGGTACCCTAGGGCAGGGGATACTCTAAGGCAGGAAGAGATATAAAAGGTAGGGAGGGTATTTGGAAAAACAGTGCATACCTGAATTGAAAACTCTCCAGTTCTAAAGGGAAGTCATAATCAGGGGAAGAATAAGTTGATTTGGTGCAATTTTTAGACAGTTATGGCTTTTTATCAAACTAGAATGAACCAAGATATTACTGTGATTAAATGATGGACCAGTAAACAATAAAGTCATAAGTGGGGGAAGAATAGGTGGGTTTTGTCCAATTTTAGGACAGACATGAATTTTTTTCAAAGCTGTATGGGTTAAGAATTCAACATGTAAGAAAGACAGGAAACTTAAACAACAGAGAGCAGATGCTTAACCTTTTATAATGTTATGGAGGAACCAAACCTGAATATAAAATGAAATTATAAGAACATTATGATGAAGAACCAATGCCTGGGAAAGGGTTAATTCCCCCCCCTCCCAGCCTCTCTTTAGGGCAACTTATTAGCCATGGTGAAGCCAGAATTAAAGACAGGCAGTTAGTATAAATAGACAATCTGATCAATTGAGAGAAGACCAATTTGGGTTCAGAAAGACTGCCCCTGAGGAACTGAAATGTTAATGCCTTCAGAGGCCTTCCTTCACTCTTATCAAGATAGACTGCTCCTGCTCCAATCGGTTGCTAAGGTAACCTGTCCCAGGAATTGTCCCTCCTTATAAGGAGTTGTAAAAGTTGTTAATTAATATGACCTGGGCTGCTTCCTGCCTGGATCACTCCAGTTGGCCCTTCCTCCAGTCCATCTGCTTCTCACCTTTTGGCTATCCCACCAGAGCATCTCCTGGGCCTAGATACATATGCAGGACGGAGAGAACTCAGGGGTAAGAGAGCAGGAGAAAAAAAGCCTAGGATGTATAAAAGAGTAAGAATGCTCTCATATCACAGAAAATTTGAGGGAAGAATGGGAGTTTATAGAAATTAAATGGAGCATTGATAAAATTCAAGAGGAAAGCGATGTTATGTGTGGGAAATGAGGGTATATAACAATGGTGTTCTGAGTAAGTTATGTCATTAATGTAGTCCAGAGACATTTGTGTCCTTTCACAATGTCAGAATTTATTGAATACCAGTAAATTCACCAGCTACAGAATATTTTATCAGCACTTTTTTTTAAAGTTGTAAATGGACACATGCCCTTATTTTACTTGTTTATTTTTATTTGGTGCTGAGGATCAAACCCAGTGCCTCACACGTGCTAGGCAAGCCTCCTACCACTAATCACAACCCCAGTCCTCAGCTCATTTTTTTTTGGACTTTGCATATTTTAATTGAGTTTACACAGTTTTGAAAGGGATGAAAATAACAACACAAGGCTAATTGATAAACATAGTTAGAAACTGAATACAGCAATTTATTGGATGGAAAATGCAAGAAAATTTTTCTGCCCTATTTTTTTTTTTACAAAACAGTTTTTTCTTCATAAGAAAAAAAAATGAAATATCCATTGCCTGCCACATAGGCTGGTAGGAAAATCACAACTGACAAAAAGTTATTTTACAATATCTCTTTAATCATAAGACAATTAAACTATGTACAAATTAAACCTACCACCATATTAGAAAAACACTTCAATTTACCCACCTACATATATTAAATGGAAGAATAATTGTATTAAATTGCTAGGAAAAACACCCAACCTATTACTATTGCTTAAAGACTGCTTAGAGAAATATCTCACTTTAATTTTATTTGTAAAAAAAAGTGAAATCAAATATACATAGATATATATAAATATCAAAATTGAGCTAGTGTAGAACATAATATATTTATAACTTTCAAAACATTTTTTTCATGTTATGGATTTTCTAGAGAAATACATAGAGATCCATTTTCAACAGGTTTTCCTTATCACTTCATTTAAAAACTTTCTCCACAGTGTGATTTTTTCAGATGAGTTAACATACTTAGTAAATTGGAAAATCTTCCCACATTATGATAATTAGTTGTATTTCAATCCTCTATGTAAGCTTACATCCTGCTGGAAAGGGTATAGGCTACCAGCAGCTTTGACACACTGCATGTATTCATAGACTTTCTCACCAGTGTGAGTTTTAATGGGTTTTATTTGAACTGAGAAGACAGAATGCTTTCCCATATTTTCATAAGTATGGAGCATCTGCATTTTATGCATTTGTTTCTTTGTTTCAGAAGTTACAAGAGAAATTAAAGGATTCTCATGCAACAATAGAATTTCTCTGCAGTATGAGTTATTCCATGAGTTGGAAAGAAATTAAGAATTTTCAGGCTTTCCAAATTTGTTCAATTAATTTGGTTTGTCTCCAAGATGAACTGTTATTTCTGATACTTAAAACTAAGTAAATCTACTCACGCTTTTACCACACTACTTACATTCATAGTAATTTTCTTCAGTGAGGCCTTTTGTGCCTGAGAACTGAGCTGGGAAAGTTAAAGTCTTTCCCACAAAACTTCCATGTATAAGGTTCATCTCCATTAAGAACAGTCATGTGTCATCCAATGTTTGCAAAAGAAATGAAGTTTTCCCCCACATTCCTAGAATTCATAGTTTCTCTCTTATGTGCCTCCTTTTGTGTACTTGAAAAAAAGTGAACATGAACAAAGGCTTTCTCCTCATTAATAATATTTGTAGGGTTTTTGTCCAATGTGAGTTTTGTCATGGACTCAGACCCAGAACCACACAAAGCTTTCCCACATTGCATATAGTTATACAGTTTCTATCCTCGGTGAATCCTTTCGTGAACCCCAAAAGAACTAGAATCACTAAAGGATTTCCACGTCTCCTACATTCATAGAGTTTCTCTCTAGCGCCAGTCCTTTCACGGACTCAAGCAGAACCAGAATCATTGGCACCTTTCTTACCTTTCTTACATTCGTAGGTTTTTTTCCCCATTGTGAGTCTCTTCATGCCTCAGAACTGAACAGGGAATCTTAAATGCTTTCCCACCAAATTTACATTTATATGGTCCATCTGCAGTATGAACTATTGTGTGTTTTTCAGACCTTTTAGAAGTGAATTCTTTCCATAGTGCTTGCATTCACAGGGTTTCTCTCCAGTGTGAACCCTTTCATGCCATCTCTAATATGAAAAATTCAAGTCTTCTGTAGCTTTAGGAGAAATGATTTCCCACATTCCTTGCAATCACAGAGCTACTCCCCCCCCCCACTGAGTCCTTCCATGTCTTTGAAAGGAGTAGTGATCAGTGAAGAACTTCCCAGATTGCTTACAATTATGTAGTTTTTTCCCCTACCCTGAGTCTCGTATGGTTTGTGTCTGATTTACATCCACAAAATTAGACCTATTAAGGAAAGAGTTCACATTAAGAGTAGTTCAGACACAATATATTCATAGGGGTTGAGCTCCACAAAGGCTTTTCTTGCTCATATTAGTATTTAAAGTCTGGCTAAAGATTTCTCCAACATCATGATGCTCTTTAATTTCACAGGCTCTCTCTACATTATTATTGTTATAAAACCGAGAACTTCGGAGCCATTAATTGCTCCGTGGATGACCAAGATCTCTCTGTCGAAGCACACCTCCCTGGAAGAGTGTCAGTGGGCTCCAGTCCATATCATAGTCCTAGAGTCAGTGATCTCTGCATGGTGCCAAGCAAGGCTGAGGTCTGTGTCTGTGGACCTGAATTTTGATACCTCACTTCAGATTGACCCACCTGATGCACTCAGTGAGAAGAGAGAAGGTCAAGTATACAGTGCACACCAAGACTACTCGGCCCATTTTTCAGAGCCCAGTTTTCTGTTACAAGACATGAAGACTTCCTGTGGCTACATGATGATCCTATTGAAAGCACAGACTATGCTGGACTCATTATTGCTGCTGCTCCTACAAAACCAGATTGTGGTGGTCCTCAAGAAAAGATGCAGAAACTGAGAAGAGGGTGAAGGGTCTATGACCTAAGAAGAATTTGCAAAGATGAAGCAAGAACTAGAAGCTGAATAGTATCTTACAGTCTTTAAGAAGACTGCGTCCTCTCATGAGGTATCTCTTCCGCGGTTTTCTTCTCATCCTATTCTTAGTAAAGATGACAACTTTCATGTTTTCCTGGAATATGTCAGGATCTAAGTATTAGGTGGAAAAATACCACAGAAATGTTTGGTGGCTTCTTTCAAAGAGTGGTGAAAAATGCTGATTAAGTTCTTTTTTTTTTTTTCTGAAGTTAAGTGGGTGGGTGACTTCTTTGAGCAAGAGAAGAACTTCCTTATTAATTATTCCTTGACCCCCAAGGTCCTGCTGCTCAAGCTGAAAGAATGACCACGTTTCATAAAAATGTTGCTGAGGACTATATTCACACTTCAGCCTGCTTGCAGAGGCTGGCTTTAGATGAACCCACTGAAATAAAAAAATACCTATTAAATAGGGAGCCTACATCCTGGGAACAAATTTTTACTCCTCACACTTCAGATAGAGCCCTAATATCCAGAATATACAAAGAACTCAAAAAATTAGACAATAAGATAACAAATAACCCAATCAACAAATGGGCCAAGGACCTGAACAGACACTTCTCAGAGGAGGATATACAATCAATCAACAAGTACATGAAAAAATGCTCACCATCTCTAGCAGTCAGAGAAACGCAAATCAAAACCACCCTAAGATACCATCTCACTCCAGTAAGATTGGCAGCCACTATGAAGTCAAACAACAACAAGTGCTGGCGAGGATGTGGAGAAAAGGGTACACTTGTCCATTGCTGGTGGGACTGCAAATTGGTGCGGCCAATTTGGAAAGCAGTTTGGAGATTCCTGGGAAAGCTGGGAATGGAACCACCATTTGACCCTGCTATTGCCCTTCTCGGACTATTCCCTGAAGACCTTAAAAGAGCATGCCACATCGATGTTCATAGCAGCACAATTCACAATAGTCAGACTGTGGAACCAACCCAGATGCCCTTCAATAGATGAATGGATAAAAACAATGTGGCATCTATACACAATGGAGTACTATGCAGCAATAAAAAATGACAAAATCATAGAATTTGCAGGGAAATGGATGGCACTAGAGCAGATTATGCTTAGTGAAGCTAGCCAATCCCTAAAAAACAAATACCAAATGTCTTCTTTGATATAATGAGAGCAACTATGAACAGAGCAGGGAGGAAGAGCAGGAAGAAAAGATTAACAGTAAACAGAGACATGAGATGGGAGGGAAAGGGAGAGAAAAGGGAAATTGCATGGAAATGAAGGGAGACCCTCATTGCTATACAAAATTACATATAAGGGGAATGGGAAAATAAACAAGGAGAGAAATGAATTACAGTAGATGGGGTAGAGAGAGAAGATGGGAGGGGAGGGGAGGGGGGATAGTAGGGGATAGGAAAAGTAGCAGAATACAACAATTACTAATAGGGCATTATGTAAAATTGTGGATGTGTAACTGACGTGATTCTGCAATCTGCATTTGGGGTAAAATTGGGGGTTCATAACCCATTTCAATCTAATGTATGAAATATGATATGTCAAGAGCTTTGTAATGTTGTGAACAACCAATAAAAAAATGTTAAAAAAAATACCTATTGAAGGGTGCTGAACTATTTGAAAAACTTAGCAAAGTAGGGGGTCACGTCTCATCAGATGAAGACTTAAGCGGAGAGAGCTTCTCTGATACTACATGCTCAACATAGAGGCTGCAGAGTATCTCATATACAGATGCACCCGAGCCCTCTGACTATGAGAACTCAAAGCTCCTGATAAGGCCCGGTTAAAAAGCAAAGATGTCAAGTTGGTTGAGGCACACCAGCAGGAATGCTGCCAGAAATTTGAACAGCTTTCTGAATCTGCAAAAGAAGAACTTATAAATTTCAAGTGGCAGAGAGTGGCAGTGTTTAGAAGGAACCTAACTGAGATGTCTGAACTGGAAATAAAGCATGCCAGAAACAATGTCTCGAGCTGCATTGACTTGTTCTGGAACAACGGATGTGTCTTTTCTCTGAAGGAAACCAATGTGAAAACTGCATCACTTGCACTTAAATCATTACCATTGAATAGAATTAGCTTTGACTTTCCTTTAAAAATTCTATGAATAAATATTCTGATTTCTAAAAATCTTACCATGTGACCATGTTGGTTTAAAAATATTTTTTTGCATGCTACTTGGACATAAATAATATTTTCCTGATGCATTTAATACCTCAGAGTGAGCAGAATCTATATACTGGATTCTCCTCTAGTTTGTCTTCAGTTACTTAAGAAAGGATGTAGAAGATGTGTGTCTTCTGGAAATTAGTAGAAGCAGTCAACAAGCCTATGTCGGTCTCCCTGATTCATAAGCCCATGTCCCTACAGACTGATTCAGTCAGGGAGGTGCCAGTTTGACAGAAAATAACAGCTATTTGTTACAGCTAACAGACATTCCATTCCTTCATTAGGTATTTTTTCCTCCTCATTACTTTCATGGTTCTTGAATCACCTCAAGTGTTTGTATAATAACAAGGCCAAACAGATGTCATGTATCTCTGTAAAAACCCTTTGCAGTTCCATTTTGGTAGTTGGGATATAAATATGTGAGGAAAGAGAAGTATGTAGGGGTTTATATAGAAACAAACAATATGGTGTGCTTTAGAAGACAAGAAAGATGTAAGCTCTTTCCCTGATGTTGGGGGGAATGTGTATTTGGGCTTTCATCTTCTATAAAGTATGCAATAAAATAATAAATTATCTTAAAAAAAAGAAATTAACCCCCTTGTTTTGGTAGCAATCTTCATTCCGTGGCTTTCTTATCCTGTTCTTAGTAAAGATGACAACTTATGGTCCCACTTTTTTTGCTAGAGAAGCCAACTTGCTAAAGGCATCCCACATTAAATCTCTAGAATTTCTTCTGGGAAGGATCCAGCAAAACTCCTCCTGGGTGGAGTCTACAACTACATCAATCAAGGCTGCTGAGTTCCTACCCAGCTCCCAGAGTGTCCTAGTGTCCTTCCCATCCTTCCTTGGTAACTACCTACAGGTTACTTCAGGTCACAGTTCCACAGAGAGAACCACATTATTATGGTTTGGATATGAGAGTGACCCAAAAGTTTATGTGTGAGACAATGGAAGAATGTTTAGGGGTGAAATGATTAGGTTATGAGAGGCATAACCGAATCAGTGGCTTAATCCATTGATATGGATCAAGTGAGTAGTAATTGCAGGCTGGAAGGGAGGGTATGGCTGGAGGAGGTAAGTGCCTTTGGCACTTATGATTTGTCCCTGGTGAGCAGAACTCTCTCTCTGCTTCCTGAGTGCCATGTCTTAAGCTGCTTTTCTTCTCCATACCCTTCCACCGTGATGTTCTGCTTCCCCTGAGGCCCAGAGCAATGGAGTTGGCTGTCTGTGCACTGAGACCTCTGAAACCATAAGTGCCAAATAAAACACTTCCTCTTCTAAAATCCTTGTCAGGTCTCTTGGTCACAGCATTTTAAAAACTGACTAAAACCCACCTCATGTAGTTATAGACACATGAGATGTGCTGACAAATGCCTCTTGAACCATTTTCATCACCCTTAATTCATTGAACACTCATGGTTCAATTGGTGTTGTGACCATTGTGATCCTTATGTCTCTTATTCCATTTCAATCTTAATTACTATATATTTCTTAATTTGTACACATATATGCATACACACACACACATTTCTAGGCACACCTCTAGGGGTAATCTGAGAAAGGGTTAACATTGGTCACAAGATTTGGGAAGACTAGCCAGAAAGCAAAGGCAGAGAACTGATGGAAAAGAGTCACTGCGGGTGGTCAGATAAAGTAAAGCCCAGCCAGGGGACTTGAGGGAGGTTTATTCAAGGCACAGAATTTTTCAGGTGGGAACTGTCAAAGATAAGGCAATTGTCCTGACAGCAGGAATTTGGGCAGATAGTTTTGAGGTGAAGCAGGGAGATGGATGTGAACTAAAGTCCTGAGGACTGAGTTAGGAGTTCATCACTTATTGACCTGGTGATTCTTTCACTAGGTGGTCTGATAAGAGGACAGGTTTACAGGTCAGTGTGCCACCATACCACTGCTTTAGGTGCTTTTCCTGTTAGGTATTTCATGTAAAGGACTTTTGACGTTCAGTGATCTGGTTAGTGTGTTTGCTAAACTCATGGGACTGGGTTTCTCTGGTATGGATTTGATATGCCCGTGCATTCATGTTCTTCTGATTTAATTTGACAAATTCACAGGTGGTCATTTTTTTATTAGTATAATTAATTCACTTTTTAGTTTGTGCCTTATGGCTGTGCTATGCAGTTGCGGGGTTATTCCTTTTGATATGTTGAGCATGTCCTACATCTGGTGATTTATCTGCCCAGACAAGGCACCAAATCATTGTGCCTTAGCACTTGCACTCCAAATGGAACATCTCAGGAAAAACTGCTGTTTTACAAAGTGGGAGGGAATTCAGGGCTAGGCACAGCCTGAAAGCTGATGTTCTATACAACACAGAATAACTCAGAACTGGGCACAGCCTGCTCTCTACAAATAGTTTTTATCAAGTAAAACCTTATACATATAGTCTATATATGAAATTTTCCAATCTCAGGAGGAGAAAGAAATAAGAATTTAAACACTCAAGCAGAATATAAAAGACTGGTAATCCAACAAACATGTACCATGAGGATCTGAGATGAAGAATTCAAACCTAGTCTGAGAATTCTCCAAGTCTTTACACTCTACTTCATTTTTAATGTAAATTCTATTTTAAAACTGTTTATTTTCACATTTTGCTATAAGAAGTAAATAAAAACCATAGAGATCCTTTCAAGATTTGTTTAGGGCTGGGGCGATAGCTCAGTGGTAGAGTGCTTGCCTAGCACATGAGAGGACCTGGGTTCAATCCTTAGCACCACATACAAAAAAAATGAATAAATAGAATAAAGGTATTAAAAAAATTCCTTCCTTTAAAAAAAAGATTTGTTTAGATGCTCTAGTTCACATCTCTCTTTGTTTTTGTAAACATTCATTTAGTTGTCAATGGAGCTTATTTATTTATTTACACGTGATGCTGAGAATTGAACCCAGTGCCTTATACATGCTAGGCAAGTGCTCTACCACTGAGCCATGGCCCTAGCCCTAGTTCACACCCTTTTTTTTTAACACCCCTTTCACAAAACCCTCAGGAATTGACACAAGTTACTCACATTTTTGCAATTTTATAACAAAGATGACCTTTTCTACAAATTAAAACAAGTTATTCCTCATTTTCTGCAGTTGACTGGCAGAGATGACGCTGCCACTACCAGCCAAGCTGATGCATTTCTAAATGTATTAGTTCTTATTTATGTTCAAAGCTTCTGACTTTCTGTGTCACTATGATTATTTTACCATCTAATGTTGAATCTCAGTGAATTCCCTTAGTCATCCACCTTGATGATGGGCATTAGTCCTGCTGCTGGAATCTTGAGCTAAGGAGAAATTAGAGAATGCACCCTTTCTCTAATCTGTCATTTTCCATTTTGCCTATGCCTTCTTGCAGCAATCTTGGTCACAAGTCCTCCTCAGCAATAGGCAGCTGATTGCACTCTGGGCCTCGGTCCTTTCAGAGTGCTGTGTTATTCTTGGCAGGCTGTGGGCTCAGGGTGTAACATGACCTTTTGGTGTTTGGGGCCACAGTCATGACTTGAGAATCTGAAACTAATTTCTGTGTGGTGATTGTGCTCTGGGCCCAGGATGGTGACTCTGGATGAGGCCAACTGGGTTTACCATTGCCTCAGGGACAGGCTTGTAGGGACTACTCTTTTTAAGTATACCCAATTTCATTATAACACACTAAATGTAAATTGGGACATAGAAGGTTTTGGTCAACCCTGTTGTTGAAACAGCAAAAACTTGACTTTCCCTTTTACTTCCCTATAATAGTATCTGAAAAACTGTGGCCATATTAAACGGGGTATTCCACATGATGCTGCCTCAATTAAGTAAAAATCAAAACACACACACACACACACACACACACACAGAAAAAAACCCCACAAATAATAGACTCATGGCAATTCTAGAACATAGGGTTCCATCTAGTGCAAGGAAAAAGTGACTCTAGGCTTAGTGAAAATCAGCAGCCTACTTAGAGCTTAATTCTTCAATACCCTAATGATAATGCATGTCAACAGGTATCAAGAACTTTCATGGAAACATGTACTCAACCAAATATCAAACAAGGCACCAGAAACTGTCCATAGAGAGTCCCCAATGGGAGAACCTTCAGAAGACCTGAAAGCATCTTTTTCAACAGAACTCAATGAGCTTCAAGAGAACACAGAGAACAGATGCAAAACCCTAAGAGAGAAACTTGGAAATATGGAAGCAATTTGAAAGCCCCAACAGATATTGAGCAGAAGGATATGCCAAGTAAAAATTAAGAACATGATTGAATGAATAAATAAATCAAACAGAAGAATAAATCAAACAGAAGAAAGAATGAGTGAGCTTGAAGACAGGCTCTTGAAAATACATAGTCTAGAAAGCAGAAAATAGAAAAAATAGAAATGGAATTTGGGGACAGCATTTGGAGAGGAAATATTTCCAGTTGTTGGGGTTCATGTCAGACTTGAGAATGCCAAAGCCACAGAAAGTTTATTCTAAAAGATAGTAACAGAAAACTTCAGAGGCCTAGGAAAGTTGTTCTGGTTTAGATATCTTCCAAAAGCTCATATATTAGATGACACAAGAATATTCAGAGGTGAAATTATTGGGTTTTTAAGAGATGGTCTGGGGTTGTGGCTCTGTGGCAAAGCACTCGCCTAGCACATGCGAGGCCCTGGGTTCAATCCTCAGCACCACATAAAAATAAATAAAAATAAGAGACTTAACAAAATCCATGCAATACCTTCATCTGCTTGAATTAACTGAGTGGTAACTGTAGGCTGATAGGGTGTGACTGGAGGAGGTGGGTTGCTGTGATTTTGCCTTTGGGATTTATATTTTGTCCCTGATGAATCAGGCTCTCTGTGCTTCCTGGTGGCCATGTCCTGAGCTGCTTTCATCCACCACACTCTTGTGCCATGAGATTTTGCCTCAACTAGGGCCCAGAGTAATGGAGTTGGCCATGTATAGACTGAGGCCTCTGACATTGTGAGCGTTAGGTAAATTTTTTGTCCCTGTAATTGTTCTTGTCAGGTTTTCTGATCACAGTTGTGAAAAAAAAAAACTGACTAAAAGAGAAGCATACAAAAATTCTGGTACAGAAAAGTCCACCATTATCCATCAGATAGAACCCAACTAAGCCTACCTTAATGTTTAACACAATGAAGCTCTCAAAGGATAGAGATAAACTTCTCAAGGCAGTGAGGAAAAAGGAAAAAAATAATAATGCATCAAGGGTGTTCCAATTAACCTGAAAGCAAACTACTGAACAGGAACCTTATGGGCTAGAAGAATGTGGCATGAGATTTTTCACAGCACTGAAGGGGGGAAAAGCTGACAAACAGCATAGCAAAAGTATAATATATATCCCCAGAAAAAACAAAAACTGAGAGATGTCTCCTATAAGAAATGTTAAATGGCATTCTTCAAACTGAAAAAAAAAAAGAATCCCTTAATGGGTAGGAAGAAAAATTGGAAGGTGTACCTCATTGGTAAGAATAACTATACAGACAAATTCAGAATCTCTAATACTGTAAATATGATACATTTATATATTGACTAAAGACTAAAAAAGAGAAGTTTTTTTAAGAGAGAGAGAGAGAATTTTTTAATATTTCTTTTTTAGTTTTCAGTGTACACAACATCTTTATTTTCTTTTTATTTTTATGTGGTGCCGAGGATCGAACCCAGCGCCCCATGCTCGCCAAGTGAGCGTGCTACCACCTGAGCCACATTCCCAGCCCCAAGAGAATAGTTTTTAAAGTAACTATATTAATATGTTAGGTAAGCAATTAGAAACTCACTTCAACTCTAAGGAAATGCCTAAACTGAAAGTGATGGACAGAATAAGATATCCAAAAGAGGAACCCAAAAGAAAGCAGGAATAGCCTTGCTAATATCCAGATGAAATATAAATTAAAAGCAGTAAAAGAGACAAAGAAGACCAGTATATAATGATAAGTGGTCGATTCAGCAAGAGGAAATAACAATTCCAAATATATGTGCACCCAATATCAGAACACCCAAATATAGAAAGCAAATATTAACAAACCTAAAGGGAGAGATTAGATGGCAATTTAGGGACATTTAATGCCCCTCTTTCTGGGATGGACAGAACTCTGGAAAGATGAACAAACTATAATATCACCATGGCAACCCCACTGATTCTCTCCTTCTGCATCCTTCTTCTCCCCTCTGGTACTTACCCTAATCCAGACTTCCTGAAGAGGAAGAATTTGAAATATGACCCCTTTAAAGGAGGAATATACTATCCTGGTCACTCACCAGGCTCCAAACAAGCGCACTATTTCTGACGTGGTTCTTCCTGCCCTCTGGTTAGTTGCATGCTACAATTTGTAGCCGGCCTGTGTTTTTGCAATTCCTGGGATTTTGTATGTGCAATCCTATGATTTCAATCATGAGAAGCATTAAGAAGTGTTCTATTATTGCCCATGATTTTTTATGTGATTGTTAATCAATAAACTGTCAAAGACTATGCATAGAATATCACAGGTTTAGCATAAGCTAAGAATAAATCTGAGGATAAAGAGACTGATGGCCACTGGCATGCGCTTAGCCCTAAAACGAGATAAGATTACAACTAGTGAATTTTGGCTTTCATAGGCTTTTCTTAGGTGCCATCATTCCATTTTGATTGCTTATGGAGAAGTATGTTTCATGTCTCTATGTTAAATGTAGTTCTCAAAATTCTGAAAGAGTAGCACTTTGTCTATAATCGCTTCGTCAGCACGTGTCAGAACTGCTGTTGAAATTTACAATGCGGGTATAATACACAAGTTCATTTTAGTCCTCCCTGTGGATCTCTGACAATTCTTACCCTCAATAGTTTTCCACTAATGATAAAAATAACAACAAAAACTCAGTGCTTACCAGTTGGAAACAGATTGTGACAGTGTTAAAACTAGAACATCCTAGCACATCCGGGATCCAGAACAGGGCATATTCGAAAACTTAAAGAGTCCACATCTTCAATGAGTTTCTCTTCCTAGTGAATCTAAAAGTTTCTGTTTCACCTATAGGAGTATTAAGGATATGTATAACCTGGTCAGTGGGTGTAGCTCAGAGGTTGAGCTCTTACCTGGTTATTTGCAAGGCCCTGGGTTCAATTCCTAACAAAACACACACACACACACATACACACATAAAACATACACACACACACTCAATCTCTCTCTCACTCATTCAAAAATATGATCAGATATGAAGTGAATTTAAGCACAGTAAACCATTTTTAACTTTCCAGTGAATTTTATTTCAAGATTAACTTTAAGATGGCAACCTCAGAATCACGAAAATTTATGAAATTGTGAGAGTAATCATTTCTTTCAGCCAGTGCCATT
Organism: Spermophilus citellus; assembly: GCF_964194105.1. Classification (NCBI taxonomy): domain Eukaryota; kingdom Metazoa; phylum Chordata; class Mammalia; order Rodentia; family Sciuridae; genus Spermophilus; species Spermophilus citellus. The sequence continues at coordinate 195,691,308 of NC_138185.1, read as the reverse complement.
GTACGTTTTTCCATACAGTGAGTCCCATTAGTATTCATTTCTTAGGAGGTTTAGCCTTTTTCTTCGCATCTGCAGTCATTTTTGCTTTTATAGCTGCACCAATACAAATTACAAGAAGAAAAGCAGTGATACGAGATAAGATTACAACTACTCCCTTGTTTACAGTGACTTGAATTCTGGCTTTCATAGACAACTCTTTATCTGGTGGAGGGCCACTGTCTTCACTGCCACCTGTTCCTTTCTGTTCACAATCTGGTGGTTTCCAACCCATCAAACAGTGACACTTTTCCAGATTGTTGCACACACCTTTGTAATTGCATGTCTTCACATCACAGGTAAAAGGAAAATCCCGATGAAAAGTACAATTTTTATTTAAACAGTATTGTCCAGGGCCACAGGTTGCACCATCCACTACAAGCCCCATTTCTGGTAGTTCTTCACCATAATGTGTATCAAATCCAAAGCATGATTCCAGTTTAGCGTCACCTACATATATGTGATGAAATGTGCTGTGCTCAGCTACACCAGGAACTCGATGAACATTACTGCAGTGCAACATTCCACATAAAACATCATCTATTTCACATTTCATAGGTTTAGTTCCCCCTCTTACGTGCTTAAGCCCACAGTTTCCAAATCGGTCACCTATTACATTCAATTTTTCATAGCACATTGGTAAAGCATCTTTTACTTGGTATCCAAGAAGGGCTTGACACTGCAAATCACGGTCACTGCAGTTTCCTCTCACACAAACAGAGAGTGGTGAACATGGGGTTCCATCCTGGACATATAAATCATTTGGACAATTATTCCCTGTCCCATCACAGTACTCTGGAAGGTCACAAATACCACGTACATCTCTGCAAAGCTTTCCCGCACTAGCGAATTTACAATGATCGCAGCAACCTCCAGTATCGCATGTACTGCCAGAAGTGAAGGCACAGTTGGTAGAACAACAAGAGTTATTGGCACACTCCTTAAGGGAGCCACAGTCACATTGTTCATTCGAATTTAAATCCTTGTCTCCACAACGATTAGAAATATAAGGAAAATTGTAGTATGGTACATTAGGTGGACTCAAGCAAGGATCCCATTTATGTACCATCCAATGCAACAAATCATAAGAACAATTGCTAAACACATCTAGAAGACCAGGTATTGGATTCATAACACAACGACGTCTTCGAAAACAAACACATGAAGGGTCGTCATGAACGATGCCCATGTTGTGACCAATTACATGTGCCGTAAGAGCTGCGATCTTAAATATGTGATAGTCTTCAAAATACACATATGCTGCTCCCCAATTGGGGTTGCAGAAGCCAGAATGGGAGGCATAATACTTTGAACCTCCTATCATAAATCCTAGATAAAGTATTGAAGTGTCATGGCTAAAAACTTTCCACAGGTTATAAAATTTCCATAAACCAAATTCATGTGTAGCCAGAGAAGGACTTTCGTATGATGTCAGTTGAAATTGATCACCATTTTCCCAAATGCACAGAATACGTATGTTGGAATATAAATTGGCTTGTCTGAAAATGGAATCCAGGATATTATTTATAATCACTACATTTTCTATTATCTGGGTCTGATTTTGATTCTTCGAATATACTGAATGAGTAATTGTGAAATGAAGCTTCATGTGTTTCATGTGTAATCGCCACAAATAAACAGGGCCTGCTCTAGGACTTTCAGCTAAGTTTACCTCTTCAGGTATTTGATTTGTCTCTTCATCTTCAATTTTACACCTTTCGTCTTCATCTGCTCTGTCTTCTGACACAAGCAGAGAAACCACATGCTCAAATTTGGAAGAAGCCTCCAATGGTTTGATTTCATAAGTGAAGTCATCCACCTGCAGCATGCCACGCAGCCCTCCATAGCAGGTGTCCAGGGTGGCCACAGACCCAGGAACCCCTTCCAGATAGCTGTAGTAGTAACAATCTTGAGGGACATATGGGTAGTCCTCCTGATTGGCTCCTTGGTCATTATTAGTAACAACAGGAAAATGTCTGGGTATCAAGTTCTTCTTGAGCTTCATGTGGATCACATGTCTTTGGCCCCGGAAGCGAATGCTGTAGGCGAGCTGGTTTGGCATTTTAATTTCACCCCTCCTCTGGGGTACCTTCTTGGGAATCACAATCTCAGAAGATGTGAAGCGCCATTTTGGGGGGCCATGGGAGCAGCAGACAAGGCAGAGGAGTACCCAGAGTACATGCAGCCAGAGAACTCCCATCAAGGGTCTCTGGGCCCAAGCAGGCCCCATGAATAAGGGAGCCTCCGCCCAAAGTAAATAAGGCCAAGTGGGAGGCAGGCAAGACTGCTGTGGAGGTAGTCAGGAGGACAACAGTGACTGCAGGCCTGGCCAACTCTGAGAGTTGAAGGGGAGAGTGAGGCTATTACATAACAATGCTGTGCTCAAGTAGCTGATTACTCAGAGGATTGAACCTTCTTGGGAAGGGAAAAAATTGGGGTTGTATTTGGGGAAAAAAAGGTGTATATCTGAGCTGAAAATCTCCAGTTCTAAAGGGAATTAATAAGAAGAGGAAGTGTTAGCACAAAAAGATTGGGCCTGACGCTTCACAGATTAGCCCAAATCCCTTATTCAGGAATGGAGTCATGGTTCTCATGGACCCACTTTCCTAGTGGAAAAATGTATCACTAAACAAAGGAGGGGATTTGGCTTATGAAGGTTATACTAAGAGGTGATTTAATTAATGAGCATGTCAGCTTGGGCACACAGGAATTTGGGGTCTGTTTTACTGGGTCAAATGGGAGGGAGTCTGGGGTCAATGGTGGGTCTCTGGGATTTATCTTACTGGGCCTGGTGGAAGGCCTGGGGTCTGTGGTTGGTTTCTGGAAAGGATTTGTTTAGGGAAGGATTAATGCTTTGGCCTCTTCCCAGAGACTGCCTTTCTAGGTTTGATGGACATCTCCTCTCCAGGATTTTTTTTTCACTACTGGAAAGTATATACTAGGAGAGGATCAATGTTCTCAACGTAGGGCTTTCCTTCCCACTCCCCTTTTCCTAGGTCTCACTATTTGGGAGTTTGTCATTTTCCATATGCAATAGGAAGGATACATTGATTTGGTGCAATTTTTGGACAGTTATGGCTTTTTCTCAAACTAGAAGAACCAAGTAAATAATAAACAATAAACAATAAATCATAAGTGGGATAAGAATAAATGGGGTTTGTGCAATTTTAGGACAAATATGAAGTTTTTCAAACCTATATGAGTTAAGGGTTCAATAGTAATTAAGTTAAGAACCTTATAAAATGGAGAATAGATATTCTCTTTGGGAATTTAGAGGGGAGAATTAAATTTCATGGAAATTGAATTGAGTTGGGGGTGATTGATGCAATGACAGTATAAATACATGTCAGGAAATGACAAATATAAGGTGTGAAACAATTTTCTTATCAAATTCAACCTTACCTACCCTGTGGTCATCAAAAAATTCCAGCCCTATAGGGTGGCTCAGTGGAATCCATTTTGTTAATACCAACAATTAGTTGCTTCATACCCAGTGTGGAAACCAGAAGGGCATTCATGGGTCTGCCAGTCTTGGAGTGATCAGCTTCAAATTCACCAATACTAGTAGCAATTATCAGCAATCAGCCTGAGATAGGCCTGTAATCATGTTTTTTATAAGGTCTCTGTGTCCTGGGGCATCCATGATAATCACATAATACTTGCAGCTCTCAAATTTCCACAAGGAGGTGTCAATGGTGATACCACACTTATACTCAGCTTTTTTTTTTTTTTTGTCCAAGACCCAGGTACACTTGAAGGAGCCCTTTCCCTTCTCAGCAGCCTCCTTCTCAATTTTTTAATGGTTCTTTTGTTGATTCCACCACATTTGTAGATCAGATCCCAATAGGGATAAACTCGCTTGAATCTATGAGTCCAATGATAACAATGTTGTTTTCCCTTTCCCATTTGATTTAGTGGTAGTTCTTTTTAATGGTGCTCTGGCACCAAACCCATGGGGCAGGGTGGGATGGGGTGGGGGCCTTTTTTCATGTATCTTCTTCATTTGTGTGTATGATTGAACCCAGGCCCTTCTGCATGAGAGGCAAGCACTCTACCAACTGAGCTATATCCCCAGCCCATTTTTCATGGATCTTGAAGAGCATTTTATAGTATCATTTAAAGGTTCACTTTACTTTTAGTGGCCTCATAGTATCCTTTCATATAGATGTTTTCAAGAAGTTTCCTAATAATGGACTTTGAGATGACTTCCTATTTTATTTGGTTTTTACAAACTACTCTTGAAAGGGTAAAGTTTCTAAGCTGCAAAGCCTGAGTTAAAATGTAAAGGACCAGGCATTGTAAACCTGCTTCTAAACTGCAAAGCATGGGTTAAATTCCTGAGGCAGTTAAGACAAGGCCCTACTGGGAATTTAGTTGATTTATGGCCCGGGATCCTGTGTAACTCCTCACGTAAGCATTCAAGACCCTGTGCTGCTTGTCATGTAGACATTCAGGGCCCGAACCAATCAGTTTAAATGTAACCCCCTCCTTAGGAATGACCTATCACTCCATCCAGCCCTGTTCCCGCCAATGAATGTACTAATCAAGTCTAAGAATTGTTGTTTGATTTTCCCGTGGTGTATGGTGATTTGTTAAAGAAGACTATGATGTATGCAAAGCCCCCGCCCTCCCCAAAAAGTGTACTTAAGCACTGCTCAACCCCTGCTCTGGGCTCTGGGCTGTTTTCCCTTCCTGAGTGAGCCTAGAGCCTCAGCTCGCTGAATTGGATCCTCAATAAAAATCCCCGTCTGCTTATTGCATGAAGCCAGTCTCTTGTGGTCTCTTCCTCTGACGTTTCGCTGGTCCCTTATACTCTGAGAACATACTTATAACATATATTTTGGAGTATAGTAGAAAGTATATTCATAGAAAAAATTCCTAGCAGTGACATTGTTGTATTAAAATTTTTGAAAAATAATTTTCTATATTATTGAACTAAGCAAAGCATTATAAAGTTTGGTCCTGTTATGGTTTAGAAGAGGTGTCCCCCAGAAACTCACATGTGAAACAATGCAAGAAGGTTTGGAGGAGAAATGATTGTGTTACAGCCTTAACATAATCAGTGAATTAATTCCTACTGGGATTAACTGAGTGGTAACTGGAGGCAGGAGGATATGGCTGGAGGAAGTAGTTTTGTACAATATATTTTGAATCTCTCTCTGCTTTCTGATCATAATGTGAGCTGCTTTCTTCCCTCACACTCTTCTGCCATGATGTCCTGCCTCACCTGGAACCCTGAGGAATGGAGTTGGACTTTTATGAACTAAAACTGTGAGCCACCAAATAAACTTTTCCTCCTCTACAATTGTTCTGGTCAGGTTCTTTTGTCACAGCAGTAAAATAGTTGACTAATACAGGTTCTATTTTTTAAAAAAAAAATCCAATCCTAAGAAGTTATACACATAGTCTTGTCTATGGTGCTCAAAGTGTTATTACTAGGGGACACAAGATCCCACCCAGAGAAGAGTACATCTTGTGTCCCCTAGGGTCACCTAGTAATAACAATAATTTTTCAGGATATTCCAGAAAAATTCAGAGTCAATTTGGTAGGAAAATAGCCAGCTTTGAATGAAAGTGAAGGAAACTTAAATGTTTCAAAATTTCCATCTCTGAAATCCCTGAAAATTAGAACTTTTAAAGAAGAAGAGGCAGGGAAATGTACATAAGTAGATTTAGTCTGTATTAGGCCTGAGTAAGCAATCTTCATTTCCTTCTCATGGAGCCTGTGGGGGGTGGGGGGGTCACAGCCTCTCAGCTTCCTTTCTCAGCAGGAGGAATGTTGTTCCAGATTCAGGGGTGTGGCCTGTTTACTTTATATCCTGATTCTGAAATCACTAGTGAAAATTCTCTGGGTACTTGCACCCTATGTGAGAGAAAAAGTCAGGCAAGTGTAAATGTTTAGCAAAAGAAAATTTTTTAGGCAAAATGAGGATGGAAGTAGAGGCAAATGTTCACTCTTATGAAAGCCAAGGGAGAGTGAAAGTGGGAGAGTGGACTGATTCTGAAGAGGAAATAGGCCTTATGTTTCTTTGTCTTCTATAATTTATTTAGTTTTAAACATGCACAGCACTGCAGATATAGCTCAGTTGCATGCACAAGGCCCTCGATCCCCAGAACCACAAAACAAACAAACAACAACAACAACAACAATAATAAAACATGCACAGCAACTACACTCCACCTACTAGGTAACTTAATTCCTTTCTTATTGCCATAATTCACAACAATAACCCTAGTTATATAACCATTTTGGCTGTGAAACAGCAACTCCTTCCTAAGATGTTTCTTTTTATCTCTGCTAATAACTGCAACATGCTAGGTTTCACTTCTATATCATGCTTGCTCAGCAGCTGTGGCAGGAACCAGAGCTACCTGGAGTAAGAGGGAGGGATCAAGGCTACTTGCATGAGAAAGTCTTGAAACCTGGAAGTCTGTATTGTATAAAAGATACTGAGAACATGTTGAGGGCCACAGCCGAGTGGGAATGACGCCTGGCATTTTGCCAGAGGGAATGGTTGAAAGGTGATGCCAGCGAGCCATTGAGATGATGATGGTTAGTTAAGCTGCGTATTCAGTTGTATATTAGACCTTTGCTGTCCGGCAATAGGGCAGCTCTTGGCCCGCTACTTTGGAGTTCCCATTGAGTTCTCCTGGGGTTCCGAGAGGGTTGGCGTGGAGCCGGGGGGAGAGCTGAGAGAGATTCCGGGAAGTGTGCGTGGAGTGCTGGTGGAGTTCGGACAATAAAGTTTCCTGTTTGAACATACAAGTGCTTTGTGGCAGCTCGGTGATTTGTGCCCAGCCAGACTGCGGCAAGAACAAAGGGCTGAACTCAGCCTTTGGAGAAAACTACTGAGCCCACACTGGTGCTGAATAAACCTTGCTCTTCTGCATCTCCAAGTGTTTGTCTCTTTGACCCATTGCCATAATTTTCCATATTTTCCGTAACAGCAATATGCATATTCATTACCCATAGGCACCAAGCCCACTGGTGGAGCAAATCTGAAACTACAGTAAAATGTAAATGATATGATAATCAAGCAAATCAACTATTGGTCACTCAAAATGGCGAGAGCTAGCCCTGTCTTTATTGACTGGCAGAGAGTGTTTTACTGTGTGGTTCCATTTTCTCCCCTGACATAGAGTCTAACAGTCTGGATCCTCCATTTAAAGCTACTTATCTCCCATGATCCAAGGACTATTTCTAGTCTAATAACCTAGATTTCTCTTTTGAAGTGCTTACCTATCCCAGCCCTGGACCATATGATATTTGAAATATAAGAAATTAATTATAAACCTAAGAATCTTAAAATGGCAACTGTCACTTAAGATGGCTGTCCAGATGCTAAGCAAGGACCTTACAGTAGTTATGAAGGACAAAGTTCATTAATGTCCTTTTCTCCTCCATAATTTCCAGGGTTGAAGATATTCCCTTCTCAAATTCTAGGGTTGTTCTCTTCCTCTACTGCTAGAAAATTGGTATTTTTTTCATCCCAGTAGCTAAAAATTAATTTTGAATACTGCTCAGACTGATAAACCCAGCCTAATTCCCTCTTAAGATCAGGAGCCATCTTGTCAAAAGTTATAAAAGATACATTTCTGTTTTCTGTAAAATATCAGGATTTCTATTTGGCCTGGCCATATTTTGATGTTTTAAACTTGCTTGGAATGCCTGCTCGTGCCTTGAACTCACCCATGCCTGGTTTTCCCTGACCAGATAACAACCCTCTCTGAAACCCTAATGGCACCTCATAAATTCTGATGTTGGGATCTAAATTTACTCCCTATGTGCTGAGCCATTTAGACTATTAACCTACAGAGGAGGAAGACGCCCGGCGCCAAGCCAGACCAGAGGAGGAAGTCTGGCCCCGCCCCGAGTGCTAGTCCGGAGGAAGCCCATCAACCCTTAAAACCCATCAAAGGGGGTGTGGCTACCAGCCCGGTTCTGCGGCTGATCCAGGTACCCGGTTTCCAACTCCCCCACCCTTAGGTGCGATAACTCAAAATATTTCCCACAAGATTTTGGGGGTTGTAGCTATCAACGCAAAACAACAACTGTACAGGCACCTAGTTTCTACCTCAGAGACTAGAGTAGGGAAGATACAGGTGGGAGCTCATTTCCTTTCACACTGGCTATACCCACCACCTTGAATACAGAGGCTCAAGCTAGGAATAGACAACGCCACCTACTGGAAGCAAGGAAAACAGTGTTCTGAGAGACTTTTTTTCCCCCTCTTTCTTTCTCTCTTTTCTTCTCTCTCTTCCACAACTTCAGCATATGTGAAACCAAAAACTATGCATGAACAACCAAATTACCAAAGTAATATAATAGAGAGGAATTGCATATACCCCACCTTCCCCCCATTTTTTTTCTTTATTTCTATCTTACTTTCCTTTTCCTTCTCTTATTTCTCTTTTCTTCCTTGTTATTTTTTTTCCTTTTTTTCATTCGTATTCTCTCTATCCCACTTTCAATCTCCTAACTTTTGCTATCTATACATAGGGTAACTATCTAAATACAGATAGGAGGTTGAGTCTATACATTCTTCCATAAATTACCAATCTATTGGTTAGAGTTCTCCAAACGTGCTAAGTTAGTTTAACCTCATACCCTCACTCCTTTCCCTCTAAGTATAACATCCTTCGTCTGAAATTAAGTTTTCTATATGCCACCAGATATAGTACGCCTTTTATGAAACTAATGAATATATTCGTAAGTAATAATTAAAACCAATATCTATAGTCTTAGAATCTAACTATAAATGTATTAATAATGAAAACTTGTGCTTAGATAATGTACTGTTGATATTGGGAACTGTTAACATTGTCTTTCTCCGCAAAAGAGGGATTTTGGAACTATACAAGAACAATACAAATATATAAGGGGAAAAACATTAACACAACAGTTTCACAAAGCTAGAAAGAATCATGAGCAGTATGAAGAGACAAGGAAAGAAAGGACCACAAACAATACTGGTAAATTCAACATGAGATGAAGTAATATTTGCAGGTGATGGAATGTCAGACAAAGAGTTCAGGATATACATGCTTCAGATGATCTGGAGTCTCAAGGAAGACATTATACAGCAAATTCAGACAATGAAAAATCACTTTGACAATGAATTACATAAAAAAATCTAAGAAGCAAAAGATCAAATCTATAGGGAGATAGAGAATATAAAAAACAAACAAACAAGAAATGCCGTTGGGATTTTGATTGGCATTGCATTGAACCTGTAGAGAACTTTGGGTAATATTGCCATTTTGATGATGTTGGTTCTGCCTATCCATGAACAGGGTACATTTTTCCATCTTCTAAGATCTTCTTCTATCTTGCTCTTTAGGGTTCTGTAGTTTTCATTGTATAAATCTTTCACCTCTTTTGTTAGGTTGATTCCCAAGTATTTTATTTTTTTTTTTGAGGATATTGTGAATGGGGTGGTTTTCCTCATTTCCATTTCAGAAGTTTTGTTGCTGATATACAGGAATGCCTTTGATTTATGCGTGTCGATTTTATATCCTGCCACTTTGCTGAATTCATTTATTAGTTCTAGTAGTTTCTTTGTAGACCCTTTTGGGTCTTCTAGGTATAGGATCATATCGTCCGCAAATAGTGATATTTTAAGTTCTTCTTTTCCTATTTTTATGCCTTTAATTTCTTTTGTCTGTCTAATTGCTCTGGCTAGTATTTCAAGGACTAAATTAAATAGAAGTGGTGAGAGAGGGCATCCCTCTCTTGTTCCAGATATTAGCGGGAATGCCTTCAGTTTTTCTCCATTTACAATGATACTAGCCTGAGGCTTAGCATATATAGCTTTTACAATGTTGAGGTAAGTTCCTGTTATCCCCAGTTTTTCTAGTGTTTTGAACATAAAAGGATGCTGTACTTTGTCGAATGCTTTTTCTGCATCTATCGAGACGATCATATGGTTCTTATCTTTAAGAATATTGATGTGGTGAATAATATTTATTGATTTCCGTATATTGAACCAACCTTGCATCACAGGGATGAATCCCACTTGATCATGATGCACTATTTTTTGGATATGCTTTTGTATTCTATTCGCCAGGATTTTATTGAGGATTTTTGCATATATGTTCATTAGAGATATTGGTCTGTAGTTTTCTTTCTTTGAAGTGTCTTTGTCTGCAAAAGACCCACAATAGCAAAAGCAATTCTAAGCAGGAAGTGTGAATCAGGCGGTATAGCGATACCAGATTTCAAACTATATTACAGAGCAATAGTAACAAAAACAGCATGGTACTGGTACCAAAACAGGCAGGTGGACCAATGGTACAGAATAGAGGACACAGAGACCAATCCACAAAATTACAACTTTCTTATATTTGATAAAGGCGCTAAAAGCATGCAATGGAGAAAGGATAGCATCTTCAACAAATGGTGCTGGGAAAACTGGAAATCCATATACAACAAGATGAAGCTGAACCCCTCTCTCGCCATGCACAAAAGTTAATTCAAAATGGATCAAGGAGCTAGATATCAAATTAGAGACTCTGCGCCTGATAGAAGAAAAAGTTGGCTCTGATCTACATACTGTGGGGTCGGGCTCCAAATTCCTTAATAGGATGCCCATAGCCCAAGAGTTATATACAAGAATCAACAAATGGGACTTACTTAAACTAAAAAGTTTTTTCTCAGCAAGAGAAACAATAAGAGAGGTAAACAGGGAACCTACATCCTGGGAACAAATTTTAACTCCTCACACTTCAGATAGAGCCCTAATATCCAGAATATACAAAGAACTCAAAAAATTAAACAATAAGATAACAAATAACCCTATCAACAAATGGGCCAAAGACCTGAACAGACACTTCTCAGAGGAGGACATACAATCAATCAACAAGTACATGAAAAAATGCTCACCATCTCTAGCAGTCAGAGAAATGCAAATCAAAACCACCCTAAGATACCATCTCACTCCAGTAAGATTGGCAGCCATTATGAAGTCAAACAACAACAAGTGCTGGCGAGGATGTGGGGAAAAGGGTACACTTGTACATTGCTGGTGGGACTGCAAATTGGTGTGGCCAATATGGAAAGCAGTATGGAGATTCCTAGGAAAGCTGGGAATGGAACCACCATTTGACCCAGCTATCGCCCTTCTCCGTCTATTCCCTGAGGACCTTAAAAGAGCATACTATAGGGATACTGCCACATCAATGATCATAGCAGCACAATTCACAATAGCTAGACTTTGGAATCAATCTAGATGCCCTTCAATAGATGAATGGATTAAAAAACTGTACATTTATACACAATGGAGTATTACACAGCACTAAAAAATGACAAAATCATAGAATTTGCAGGGAAATGGATGGCAGTAGAGCACATTATGCTAAGTGAAGCTAGCCAATCCTTAAAAAAAATGCCAAATGTCTTCTTTGATATAAAGAGAGCAACTAAGATCAGAACACGGAAGAAGAGCATGAGGAAAAGACTAACATTAAACAGAGATGAGTGGGGTGGGAGAAAGGGAGAGAGAAGGGAAACTGTATGGAAATGGAAGGAGACCCTCATTGTTACACAAAATTACATATAAGAGTTTGTGAGGGGAAAGGGGAAAAAAACAAGGGAGAGAATTAAACAACAGCAGATGGGGTAGAGAGGGAAAATGAGAGGGGAGGGGAGGGGGGATAGTAGGGGATAGGAAAGGTAGCAAAATACAACAGTCATTAATATGGTATTATGTAAAAATGTGGATGTGTAACTGATGTGATTCTGCAACTTGTATTTGGGGTAAAAAATGGGAGTTCATAACCCACTTGAATCAAATGTATGGAAGATGATATGTCATGAGCTTTGTAATGTTTTGAACAACCAATAAAAAAAACAAACAAACAGAAATCCTGGAAATGCAGGAAACAATAAACCAAATTAAAAACTCAAATGAGAGTATTACCAGCAGAGTAGAACACTTAGAAGATAGAACTTCAGACAACGAAGACAAAGTTTTTCAACTTGAAAAGAACATAGACAGCTCAGTGAGAATGTTAAGAAATCATGAGCAGAACATCCAAGAATTATGGGATAACATCAAGAAACCAAACCTAAGAGTTATTGGGATACAAGAGGGTATAGAGGTCCAAATCAAGGGAATGAGCAATCTATTCAATGAAATAATACTAGAAAACTTCCCAGACTTAAAGAATGAAAAAGAAATCCAAATACTAGAAGCCTACAGGACACTAAATGTACAAAATCATAAGAGATCCACACCAAGACACATAACAATGAAGATGCCCAACATACAGAATAAGGAGAGAATCTTAAAAGCCACAAAAGAAAGGAAGCAGATTACATTTAGGGGTAAACCAATCAGGATAACTGCTGATCTTTCAACACAGACTCTGAAAGCTAGAAGATCCTGGAACGACATATTTCAAACACTGAAAGAAAATGGGTTCCAACCAAGAATCATGTATCCAGCGAAATTAAGCTTCAGGATTGAAGATGAAATAAAAAATCTTCCACGATAAACAAAAGTTAAAAGAACTTGCAGCTAGAAAACCAGCTCTTCAAAACATCCTTGGCAAAACATTACAGGAAGAGGAAATGAAAAATAACAATGAAAACCAACAGCGGGAGGTAGTACAGTAAAGGAAAAACTAGCATAGAGGAAAAACAAATCATGTTAATATGGCTGGAAATAAAAACTATGTCTCAATAGTAACCCTAAATGTTAATGGCTTAAATGCACCAATCAAAAGACATAGGCTAGTAGAATGGATTAAAAAAAATATCCAACAATATGCTACCTACAGGAGACTCATCTGATAGGAAAAGACATACACAGACTGAAGGTGAAAGGTTGGGAAAAATCATATCATTCATAGGGATACCGGAAGCAAGCAGGGGTGTTCATACTTGTATCAAACAAAATAGACTTCAAGCCAAAGTTAATCAAAAGGGATAAACAAGGACACTACATACTGCTCAAGGGAACCATACACCAACAAGACTTGACGATCATTAATATATATGCCCCAAACAATGGTGCAGCTATGTTCATCAAACAAACTCTTCTCAAGTTCAAGAGTCTAATAGACCACAACACAATAATCATGAGAGATTTTAACACACTTCTCTCACCACTGGACAGATCTTCCAAACAAAAGTTGAATAAAGAATCCATAGAGCTCAATAATACAATTAATAATTTAGACTTAATTGATATATACAGAATATACCACCCAACATCAAGCGGATACACTTTCTTCTCAGTAGCACATGGATCCTTCTCAAAAATAGACCATATATTATGTCACAGGGCAAATCTTAGCAATTACAAAGGAGTTGAGATACTACCATGCATTTTATCTGATCATAATGGAATGAAATTGGAAATCAATAATAAAATGAGAAAGGAAAAATCCTACATCACATGGAGATTAAACAATATGCTACTGAATGAACAAAGGGTTACAGAAGACATCAAAGAGGAAATTAAAAAATTCTTAGAGGTAAAAGAAAACTCAGACACAACATATCGAAATCTCTGGGACACTATGAAAGCAGTACTAAGAGGAAAATTCACTTCATGGAGTTCATTCCTTAAAAGAAGGAAAAGCCAACAAATAAATGACCTCACACTACACCTCGAAGCCTTAGAAAAAGAAGAACAAATCAGCAGCAAATACAGTAGAAGGCAAGAAATAATTAAAATTAGAGCTGAAATCAATGAAATTGAAACAAAAGAAACAATAAAAAATTGACAAAACTAAAAGTTGGTTCTTTGAAAGAATAAATAAGATTGATAGACCACTAGCCACGCTAACAAAGAGAAGAAGAGAGAGAACCCAAATTACTAGCTTACAGGATGAAAAAGGCAACATCACAATAGACAATTCAGAAATACAGAAGATAATTAGAAATTATTTTGAAACCCTATACTCTAATAAAATAGAAGATAGTGAAGGCATTGATAAATTCCTTAAGACATATGAACTACCCAGATTGAGTCAGGAAGATATAAACAACCTAAACAGACCAATATCAAGTGAGGAAATAGAAGAAGCCATCAAAAGACTACCAACCAAAAAAAGCCCAGGACCGGATGGATATACAGCAGAGTTTTACAAGAACTTTAAAGAAGAACTAATACCAACACTCCACAATCTATTTCAGGAGATAGAAAAAGAGGGAGAACTTCCAAATTCATTCTATGAGGCCAATATCACCCTGATTCCCAAACCAGATAAAGACACCTCAAAGAAAGAAACTTACAGACCAATATCCCTAATGAACATATATGCAAAAATCCTCAATGAAATTCTGGCAAATCGTATACAAAAACATATCAAAAAGATAGTGCACCATGATCAAGTAGGATTCATCCCTGGGATGCAAGGATGGTTCAACATACGGAAATCAATAAACGTTATTCACCACATCAATAGACTTAAAGATAAGAACCATATGATCATCTCGATAGACGCAGAAAAAGCATTCGACAAAGTACAGCATCCCTTTATGTTCAAAACATTAGAAAAACTAGGGATAACAGGAACTTACCTCAAATTGTAAAAGCTATATATGCTAAGCCTCAGGCTAGCATCATTCTCAATGGAGAAAAACTGAAGGCATTCCCTCTAAAATCTATAACAAGACAGGGATGCCCTCTCTCACCACTTCTATTCAATATAGTTCTCGAAATACTAGCCAGAGCAATTAGACAGACAAAAGAAATTAAAGGCATTAAGATAGGAAAAGAAGAACTTAAATTATCACTATTTGCGGATGATATGATTCTATACCTAGAAGACACAAAAGGGTCTACAAAGAAACTACTAGAACTAATAAATGAATTCAGCAAAGTGGCAGGATATAAAATCGACACGCATAAATCAAAGGCATTCCTGTATATCAGCAACAAAACTTCTGAAATGGAAATGAGGAAAACCACCCCATTCACAATATCTTCAAAAAAAAATAAAATACTTGGGAATCAACCTAACAAAAGAGGTGAAAGATTTATACAATGAAAACTATAGAACCCTAAAGAGAGAAATAGAAGAAGATCTTAGAAGATGGAAAAATATACCCTGTTCATGGATAAGCAGAACTAACATCATCAAAATGGCGATATTAACAAAAGTTCTCTATAGGTTCAATGCAATGCCAATCAAAATCCCAACGGCATTTCTTGTAGAAATAGATAAAGCAATCATGAAATTCATACAGAAAAATAAAGGACCCAGAATAGCAAAAGCAATTCTAAGCAGGAAGTGTGAATCAGGCGGTACAGTGATACCAGATTTCAAACTATATTACAGAGCAACAGTAACAAAAACAGCATGGTACTGGTACCAAAACAGGCGGGTGGACCAATGGTACAGAATAGAGGACACAGAAACCAATCCACAAAACTACAACTATCTTATATTCGATAAAGGGGCTAAAAGCATGCAATGGAGGAAGGATAGCATCTTCAACAAATGGTGCTGGGAAAACTGGAAATCCATATGCAACAAAATGAAACTGAATCCCCTTCTCTCGCCATGCACAAAAGTTAACTCAAATGGATCAAGGACCTTGATATCAAATCAGAGACTATGCGTCTGATAGAAGAAAAGGTTGGCTCCGATCTACATATTGTGGGGTCGGGCTCCAAATTCCTTAATAGGACACCCATAGCACAAGAGTTAATAACAAGAATCAACAAATGGGACTTACTTAAAATAAAAAGTTTTTTCTCAGCAAGAGAAACAATAAGAGAGGTAAACGGAGCCGACATCATGGGAACAAATTTTTACTCCTCACACTTCAGATAGAGCCCTAATATCCAGAATATACAAAGAACTCAAAAAATTAGACCATAAGAAAACAAATAACCCAATCAACAAATGGGCCAAAGACCTTAACAGACACTTCTCAGAGGAGGACATACAATCAATCAACAAGTACATGAAAAAATGCTCACCATCTCTAGCAGTCAGAGAAATGCAAATCAAAACCACCCTAAGATACCATCTCACTCCAGTAAGATTGGCAGCCATTATGAAGTCAAACAACAACAAGTGCTGGCGAGGATGTGGGGAAAAGTGTACACTTGTACATTGCTGGTGGGACTGCAAATTGGTGTGGCCAATTTGGAAAGCAGTATGGAGATTCCTAGGAAAGCTGGGAATGGAGCCACCATTTGACCCAGCTATTGCCCTTCTCGGACTATTCCCTGAAGACCTTAAAAGAGCGTACTACAGGGATACTGCCACATCGATGTTCATAGCAGCACAATTCACAATAGCTAGACTATGGAACCAACCCAGATGCCCTTCAATAGATGAATGGATAAAAACAATGTGGCATTTATACACAGTGGAGTACTATGCAGCAATAAAAAATGACAAACTCATGGCATTTGCAGGGAAATGGATGGCATTAGAGCAGATTATGCTAAGTGAAGCTAGCCAATCCCTAAAAAACAAATGCCAAATGTCTTCTTTGATATAATGAGAGCAACTAAGAACAGAGCAGGGAGGAAGAGCAGGAAGAAAAGATTAACATTAAACAGAGACATGAGATGGGAGGGAAAGGGAGAGAAAAGGGAAATTGCATGGAAATTGAAGGAGACCCTCATTGTTATACAAAATTACATATAAGAGATTGTGAGGGGAATGGGAAAAATACAAGGACAGAAATGAATTACAGTAGATGGGGTAGAGAGAGAAGATGGGAGGGGAGGGGAGGGGGGATAGTAGAGGATAGGAAAGGTAGTAGAATACAACAGTTACTAATATGGCATTATGTAAAAATGTGGATGTGTAACCAATGTGATTCTGCAATCTTTGTAATGGTTTGAACAAACAATAAAAAAAAGACTATTAACCTACTACCTGCCTTTGTATTATCCTTGTGAAAATTCTGTTACCTGTATGTTCTCAAGACACCCTCCTTTTGCAACTTTTTGTGCTATAAAACTGCTTCTAGAGAGCTGGAGTACTGTTCTCTATCCCAAGATTTCAGGAGAGATAGTTCCTGCTGGTCGGATTTACACGCTTGCTTTAATTTGATTTAAAATTGGAGTCGCTGGTCTTTTCTTTGCGTCGTGGTTTAACAAGACCCAGGCTTTCCTTCCTTGTACCAACAGGACAAGAGAGAAAAGAGCATTTTTATGAAAATAATTAAAGAGAATTGACTTTAAGTTTCCTAATCCCCTTTCTGTTTGGGCTGACACCAAGAGGATGTAGTTCCAAGTGGTACACCAAGAAGATGAAAAATGCCTAGGAATGGTCAAAAGTACCTAAAATTTCAAAATAGTGCTATGTAACCTCTTGCCCCTCTTATCCTGATATTAATTAGGAAGTAGTCAAAAGAGTATGCTTCCTTTCTAGAAATAGTTGCATTTAATTACCTTTCTAAGCCCTTACTAAGAAGTTTGTGAGCCATTGTGTAAGCCAGGAGATACAGGAGGTAAAGGAACAGGGTAGGTTAACTATAACACCTAACAATACCTAAAGCCTGTAGATGGTAGGGAATGTGAATGGATTGTTGAATACCTTGACAGCCCATTGTTGAGTGACTTTAGCAATCAAATATACACCATTGTCTGGTTGCAAATGGTCTTGAAATTCAAAAACATGATGCAGAATAGTCCTCAATTACAATGATGTGGCTGAGTTCAAGTGATCAGACTAGAGCAGCAATATAGGTAAGTCACTACTGATAGCCCCAAGAAGGGATCAAAGTTCTGATGTAATTGGTTCTTCTGGGAGAAAGCTGGGGCAGCACCTATAAAATGCAGACTTCCTCACTTTGAAACAAACAGTCCAACTTTTAGCAGGTATCACAATTCTGGCAGGCAGTTGTAGCCTCTGCATCAGACATATAGTCCTTACTTTCTGCCTAGTAGAAAGGAAATTGATGTTATTTGCTTGTAATTCCTTAACTATAAGTTTCTGCCCAGAAACTAATGGTGTCATTGTGTGGTATGATAATAGATATAGGCAGGAAGGGTAGTAATCTAAGACATGTGTGCTCAATCAAAGCGAGTCCACTCTTCAAACATTGTTGAAAGGAAAGTCTAGAACAAAATCTATCAGTGCTAATGTACTCAATATGTATAGAAATGTAAGAGATCCACACAGAATTGTCTCTCAATGAATAAAGATATAGAAGTGTAAATACTGTCTAAACTTGGTCTGCTGAGAAGGACTGTTGCAAATAACTCACTCGCTGGTCAACATGAGAAAGAAAGAAGAAGCAGAAGAAGCCCAAGCAGCAGAAGAAAAAAAAGTCACTTTATTGTATACAGCAATCTTCTTATAGTATTGTGAACAAAGAAGGCAGCCTTCCAACAGCAATAAGTCAGGTCTTTCAGCTAGTTAAACATAGCATACAGAAGTCCTACTTTCTAATCAGAAGTGACCCACTTCTCATGGCTTAATCTACTCTTGGCCCGGAGCATACTGAGCTCTGCTCTTTGTTAAGAACAGATAAAAATTTTCTCAGTGCCCTCCTAGCCCACTTGGCAGAACATCTCATTTGCGAGCAAGTCCTCCCAAGGACAGCAGACACCTCGTTTTCAAGCATGTCCGCTGTTACCTATCTAAACCTTGAAGGAACCTCTCATTTGCAAGCAAGCTCATCAAAGACAACAAACATCTCGTGTGCAAGTATGCTTGCTGTCACCTTATCTAGACTTCGATAGAATATCCCGTTTGCAGGCAGGCTCCATCAAGGACAATAAGAGTTACGTTTTCAGGCTAGCAGTCACATCTAATTCTCTATAAATGACTATAAGAAATCATACACCAGAAACAATGCATATATTTAGCATCCCCTATCCCCTGCTAG
This sequence comes from Spermophilus citellus, assembly GCF_964194105.1. Classification (NCBI taxonomy): domain Eukaryota; kingdom Metazoa; phylum Chordata; class Mammalia; order Rodentia; family Sciuridae; genus Spermophilus; species Spermophilus citellus. Next base: position 195,672,461 of record NC_138185.1, on the reverse strand, counting down.
TCTTATTCTATAAATACCATTATCCGTTCAAAAGAAGTCAGGAGTCCTGGAAAAAAACTGCTGTAAAAAAAAAAAAAAAAAAAACAAGCAAAGAAACCTAGAACAGGTAAAATATAAGATGAGCCTATAATATTTTGTGCCAAAAAGTAATGGTATGCTCAAAGAATAACAGAGACATGTTGAAAGGTGACAGATGATAGCTTAAATATGCTCCCACCTGTCAATTCTAACAATTTAGCCTTAAAATAAATGAATGAAATAATGGATTGTTGGTAAAGATGGTGCCCAGAGCACTTCTCTTCCAGAAGCTCAGGTCCATGACGCACTGAATGGCGTGTGAACCATCACCTCCAATCCCTGTGAATGGCACGACCTTTGAATGGCGCACCTCCAATCCCTGAAGTGGCGCGAACTCTCAGCCAATGAAGAAGTAACAGCCCACTTGCCTTGCTCCTCCTCATCCTGTGAGGAGCCCATAGAAATGTTCGTGCTCACTCTCTTGGCTGCTACGGTACTGCTAATAAAATCTCGGACAGGTAAATGGTTGTTTTGGCTTCATGGGTTTATGGAGCTTTTCCACCGTTCCTTACATTGGTGCCAAAACCTGGGACGGGGATCCCCATCGCTCAAGGTGGAACCCCGTTCCCAAACTCTGAGCCCAATCGTTCCTGTCGTAGTCCACTTCCCTGACCACCTGCCTGATATCCACCACCAGCCTGCAGATTGGTGAGTTCCCCCATCCCATGAGCACCTGAACCCTAACTCACCAGAACAAGGGAATTGGCCATTGAGTGTCCGGCAATCCCCCCGGGTGTTTTATGGGGGAATGCACCCCACTCAGACCCATCAGGGTCGTGGTGGATCCTGGGCGCTCTGCTAGGACACCCCTGGGAATCAACCGCCTGGGATGTAGGATTAATTCTCTCTTTCTAACTCCTCCGTCTCCCTTCACTCTTAGCTCCCCTGGATGGGTTAGCGCAATTGCTACAGCCTGTCTCACCCGAGTCTGGAACTCCATTCCTCCCAGACTGAACTCCATTCCCATTCCAGACTCTTTCTCCCGTTCCAGTCGAAAAACTCTCCTGACATCAGGTTGCCCGCAGCTCTGGCCCTATTTGGATCTCACAGATCATACTTCACTGGTGACCACCGGGAAGTGCCCTCTGTATTTCCCTGCGGCAGTCGGTCATTTTGGGGATGCCCACTTGATCCTCCATTCACTCCGGAGCTTCCAGGAAGCTCTTTCCAGTCCGGGTTTTCTCTCTCCCTCTCTCTTACTCTTTCTCCCAGCCGATTCTCCCTTGTGTGCCTCTTAGATAATTTGAAAACCCTAAGCCTGGCCCCTGATATTAAACCAAAAAGGCTCATAAAATTCTGTACCCAGGACTGGCCTACGTACCCCTTAAACAACCAAAACGTTTGGCCCACAAGTGGGTCTCTCATCCCAATTTACTCCAGGATCTTTTAATTACTGTGAGCAATCAAAGAAGTAGAACTACATTCCCTATGTGGAGGCTTTTTCCTTGCTTCGATCTCATCCAAATCTCTGCATCCAATGCAAGCCTCAACAGTTACTCCTCGCTCTCAAGCCTCCTTCCTCTTCTTCTTCTCCACCCTCTGCTCCACAGCTTCTCTCCCTTCTTCCTTTCCTCTGCTCTCCACCTCCACCTTCGACTCAGCTAATGAACCGCCTCCATACCGCTCTCTCCCACCCTCAGCCTCACTTTCCCCACCTCCCACTTCCCCATCCTCTACATCTGTAGCTTCTTCTGTGGACACTCCTCCTCCTCTTCCTCCCAATACTTCCGCACAAACTCCTCCCACTTCTGTTCCTTCTGCCCAGTCCCTCCACCTCAGTTTAGTCCACCCGCCACCTGTTTAGCCACCCATTCATGTACTAATGCAGCACCTAACCCACAAGTCACTACATCTCATCACCTGACTCAAACTTCACATGTTGTGGCCCCCCTTCGAGAGGTTGCCCGGGCCGGATGGGATTTTAAGGGTTTATGTTCCTTTTTTCTATACTTGATCTTTCTCAAGTAGAAAAAAAATGGGATCTTACACTGCAAACTCTCTCTCTTATATTAAAGAGTTTCAATACTTAACTCAAGCCTATAGCCTCACCTTTCATGATCTCTATATGATTCTGTCTAATACTCTCCTCCCTGAGGAAAGGAGAATGGTCTGGGACCAGGCTAGGGCATATGCAGACCAGGTTCATCAAACTAATGCCCACCATCCCTTAGGGGCCCAGGGGGTTCCAGACCAAGACCCCCATTGGGATTATAATAACCCCCAAGACCTGGGATGTAGGGACCACATTATTACCTGTCTGATAGCTGGCCTAAAGGTGGCAGCACAAAAGGCTGGGGATGTGGCTCAAGCGGTAGTGCGCTTGTCTGGCATGGGTGCAGCCCAGGTTCTATCCGCCGAAAACTAATAATAATAATAATAATAAATATTTAAAAATTTGCTCTCTCTCTCTCTCTCTCTCTCTCTCTCTCTCTCTCTCTCAAAAAAAGGCTATTAACTTTGATAAACTCCAGGAAGTCATCCAGGAGAAGAATGAAACCCCTCAGCCTTCCTAGACCGACTAACACAGGCTCTCCTTCAGTACACTCATTTGGACCCTGAATCCCTGGATAGGAGGCAACTTCTTATGAACTGTTTTTTCTCACAAAGCTACCCCGACATCCAGGCAAAGCTAAAAAAATTAGAGAAGGGACCCTTGACTCCTCAGACCGAGGTGTTGGCCACGGCTTTCAAGGTCTACCACAACAGAGACGAAAGAGCAAAACACCCAAAATGCCAGATGTTGGCCCAGGTGTTACAGGGCTCCTTCCAACCTATGGAAAGGGGGAGACAATAACCCCCACAACGAGGACCCCCTGGGCCCTGCTTCCAACCTATGGAAAGGGGGAGACAACAACCCCCACAACGAGGACCCCCTGGGCCCTGCTTTAAGTGTGGTGATGAAGGACATTGGGCTAGGGCTTGCCCTAACCCCAGGGCACCACCCAGACCATGCCCCAGATGCCGACGTCCTGGCCACTGGGGATCGGACTGCCCCAATTCCCAGAGGGGAGCTGAGGTCAGTCCCCCCGCCAGTGACTTGCTGGGCCTAGCAGCCGAGGATTGACAGGGCCCTGGGTCTTCTGTCCCAACCTATTCAATCACCAAGCAGGAACCCAGGGTGGTTATCCAAGTGGATGGGCGTCCCATAAACTTTTTGGTAGACACCGGGGCCACATTCTCAGTTCTGAGAGAGTTTTGGGGAACTACCTATCCCTCCGAATCTCCTATTGTCAGGGTAGGAGGTCAAACCATCATCCCGCGCAGAACTCCTCCTCTCACTTGCTCCTTATCTGAGTTCTCCTTTTCACACCATTTTTTGGTTATGCCTCAGTGTCCAGTCCCCTTGCTGGGAAGGGATATATTATCCATCTTGAAGGCCTCCATAACCTTACCCTTATTGTCCTCCCCTACTTATATCTTCATCATGGCTTTACTTCCTGATGAAGAAGAAACTTTACCCCTTTGTGTCTGGTATGGAGACCCCAACGACCACCAGAACACACATTTTCCCCTCCCCTTGTAAAATAGTAGATCCAATTGTATGGGACACTGAAACCCCATCCTCTGCAAATTGCTCTCCCGTGGAAGTGCATCTTAAAGACCCTAACTACTTCCCAAACCAGGCCCAATACCCACTGCCAACTGCCAGTCTTAAGGGCCTAAAGCCAATCATTCAGAGCTTACTAAGAAAGGGGTTCCTCTGGGGCTGGGGATGTGGCTCAAACAGTAGTGCGCTCGCCTGGCATGCGTGCAGCGCTGGGTTAGATCCTCAGCACCACATACAAATAAAAATGTTGTGTCCACCTAAAAATAAATATTAAAAACTCTCTCTCTCTCTCTCTCTCTCTCTAAAAAAAGGGGGGGAGGTTCCTCTGTCCCACACACTCTCCATTCAATACCCCAATTTTAGCCGTAAAAAAGCCTAATGGAAGATACAGTTTGGTGCAGGACTTAAGGTTAATAAATTCTTCAACCAGGCCCATACATCCCCTGGTTCCAAATCTTTATACTATCCTTTCCTCCATTCCACTATCTTTCTCTTCCCAAGACAGTTAACCTGGACTGTCCTGCCCCAGGGGTTTCAAGACATTCCATTTTTGGACAAGTCCTCGATGAAGATCTTGAGGATTTTTTCCCTCTATGCCCTGACTTAACCCTCCTACAATATGTTGATGACCTCCTCCTCTGTAGTCCCTCATTAGAAAACTCAAAGTCTGACACAGCCACCCTCCTGAATTTTCTTGCTCACCGAGGATATAGGGTTTCTCCACAAAAGGTGCAGCTCTCTCTCTCTCTCTCTCTCTCTCTCTCTCTGAGGTTGTTTACTTAGGGTTCCACATTTCCCCAGGGAAGAAAGCTATCACAACCAATAGAAAAGGCCTTTTTGAAAGCCTTCCAGTACCAAAAACTAAAGAGGAGATTCTCTCCTTCCTGGGTCTGGCAGGCTATTTTAGGGCATGGGTACCAAATTACTCATTACTTGCCAAACCATTATATGATCTAGCAAAGGGGAACAAGCATGAGCCCTTGTTACTTTCAGTTGCACCACATTTCAGAACCCTCCAGAAAGAAGGCCCTCTTACAAGCACTGGCTCTACACCTGCCAGATGTTAATAGGCCTTTTACTCTCTATGTTCATGAAAACAAAAGGCAAGGCTTGGGGGTGCTGGGACAAATGTATGGGCCCACCTTCACTCCGGTAGCATACCTCTCAAAACAGTTAGATCCAACTGTCTTTTATCTCATGCAGCAATTTGGAAGGAGAGAGGTCTCCTGAACTCAAAGGGCACCTCTATAACCAACCCCACATACATCACCCAGCTACTACAAGCCTCCCAGCTTCCTAAAAAACTTGGAGTTGTCCATTGAAGATCACACCAAAATGACTCCTCCCCTGTCACACAGGGGAATTCAAAAGCAGATCAGGCAGCCAGGTCAGCCGCCCTTTCAGACCCCACCGGATCTCTCATTGCCATGTGCTCTCCATCATTACCCAATAATGGAGACCCACCTAAACATGCCCTCTTTACTTACCTCCACTCCATTTTCCACACCAGTCCGCAGACTCTCAAAGCCTTTCTCCACTCTTTCTTTACTCTGACTCCCCAGGATAAAGAAGTGATACAGCAAATCACAGCCTCATGTCAGATATGCAAAAGAGTGAATTCCAATATATCTTTAAAACCCAGAACCTTCCCTTCTCATCAGGCTAGGGGCCATATTCCCGGAGCAGATTGGCAAATCGACTTTACCAACATGCCCAGAGTAAAAAACTTCAAATATATACTAGTTTTAATAGACACATTCTCGTGTTGGGTAGAGGCCTTCCCCACCTCACATAAGTGGGCTACCACAGTTGCTAACATCCTCCTAACCAAAGTAATCCCTCAGTTTGGGATGCCTGCTTCAATCCAATCTGACAACGGGCCTGAGTTTGTCTGCCAAGTAACCCAGAATGTGGCAAAGACATTGTCCACCCCATGGCACTTTCATTGTCCCTATCGCCCCCAAGCCTCAGGTAAGGTTGAGCGAGCCAACCGCATAATGAAAGACATCATAACGAAACTATCTTTAGAGACTCATTTAGATTGGGTTAAACTCCTCCCTCTTGCCCTACTATGACTGAGGGCTTTACCAAAAAAGCCATCCCTTGCCTTCCCCTTTGAGATAATGTATGGTTGTCCCCTTCTCCCCCAAGGAATCTCACCAGAGCCTTGGCCCCTCCCCGACCAATATGTCTTCCCCTCCTCTTCCTTATACGCTCTGAGCTATGGAAGCAACAAGATTTGTTGCTTCCGGAACCAGAGTACTCAGCTGCCTCCTTTCCACTCAAACCAGGAGAATGAGTCTACTTTTCTTCCCCAGGGGAAAGATCCCCCCTAACCCCAAAATGGGGAGGGCCATTACAGGTAGTCCTGTGTACACCCAATGCTGCAAAACTCCAACAGGAAGGAAAGAAACTAACCCCCTGGATTCGTATTTCTAGGTTAAAATCAGCGGCAAGCCCTCCAGAGGACAATCCCACCACAGCTCCCAACCTTGCAGGACTCCCACAATCGCCCAGATTTACCTGTGAGATATCCCCAGATAACCCTCTCAAGCTCCGTTTTTCATAGTCAAGAACCACCCTTCATCCCATTCCGGAGAAGAACATTCATAAGAATGGGCCTCCCAGTGGGATCTAGGAACACATGGCAACACAGTACACCCACACCCTTTTTAGAGTTATGTCTACTGTCCTTATACCTGCTAACTCTCTTTCAAAGTGTAGTGCAGGGAAGGTTAAACCCTGTACCATCCTGTCCCACAAACTGTAGCCAAACTCCTCCTAGGAAGAGTTTTAAATTCTTTAACAAAACCTCTCCAAAAGACTGTTACCACGGTGATCCCCAGGCCTGTGAACACAATAACAATAGATACTGGGTGGCCATTGAGAAAAACCCAGGCCTGGTTCCTCCCACATCATGCCCAAGTGGCTGGACATTCAATAGGAAGAATTGCTGAAAGAGGACGATTGATATACCTAATTGGCTGCCTGATTTGGTTAAGGAAAGAACCTCTTCTCTCTCTTAAACTTGTCAATATCTCTCTCAATCTGTTAAAGGCTACTAATAATACAAACTGTGTACAGGGATGTTGGCTGTGTTTGCAGGCTAGAACTGAATCTCCAAAACTAATAGCACACCCGATAAATAGTTCTCAGGCTGCACTCAAGGAGGCCTCTTCAACCCAAGACACCACAGTCAAACTCTCAGGTGTCCCTCTCTACCAGGCTGCTCCATTATGTTTTCAGTCACCAGGAAACATACCAGTCAGTAGGAGACTTATCTGAGAAGCAATGTCAACAAAAAAAACCTCTACCAAAAGGTAGTAAGGTCCACTGCCCACCAGTCTCTGAAGCATCACTCTTATGTAGGATGATTGTATACCACTGTCTGCCCCCTGACTAGGCAGACACATGTACTCTTGTTCTATTGTTTCCCTATGTAGACATAGTTCCAGGAGATAAGAAATACCAATCTCCCTCATGACACACATAAGACCCAAACGGGCAATCCAATTCATACCTCTCCATGCTACTTTAGGAATTACAGCAGGTACAGTGGGTTTGGCTACCTCCTTCACAAACTATGATCAATTGTCCAAATTGTTCATAGATGACCTCCAACAGGCTACTGAGTCCATACTTACCCTCCAAAATAAATTAGATTCCCTAGCGGCAGTAGTCCTACAAAACTGCCGAGGCTTAGATATACTCACAGCAGAGAAAGGAGGCCTCTGTCTGTTCTTACAGGAAGAATGTTGTTTTTATGTTAATCAGTCAGGGATAGTGAAAGATAAGATTAAACAGCTACAGGAACAACTCGAAAAAAGAAAGCAGCAATTGACACAACAATCCTATCGGGACCTCTTCACAAACCCCGTCAGCCGCTGGATTCTCCCAATACTGGGACCTCTAGTTGGGGTCTTTTTATTCTATGCCTTCCTTCCTTGCATTTTAAAATTCCTTCAAGGACAAATTAAAAAAATCTCTAACCAAACTTTCAATCAGTTCCTCCTCAGGGATTACCAGCTACTTGCCAACGAGCCAGACAACATGCACATCCAGTCATCCCAAGAAACCTCCACCAAGTACTGAAAGATGAAGATACTGAATGACAACTCCACTGAAGGGCCATCTCTAGCCCACCATGCCAAAGAAATAAGCCCTTGGTTTTCAGCTTTATATGTTCTAATCTGCCTTCTCCTGGGCATAGGCTTTTTCTACCAGCCCTCAGACTGGACAACATGCCAGAAATTAATGTTGTTTCTTTTTATAGTTGCAGGGTACATTCATGGACTTCTCCCTGGAGGAAATCCATGCCTTCAGTGCATGGATATGGAGCCTCCTGGCCCTTCTTCTCCAACCAACTGACCTCCCTCCCTCCCTCTAAACGATGCCCCTACTCAGCAGGAAGTAGCCAGATTGAGTACGACGTCCCCAAACCAAAACAAAAAAGGGAGGAATGTTGGTAAAGATGGTGCTTGGAGTGCTTCTTTTCCGGGAGCTCAGGTCCATGACACACTGAATGGCATGCGAACCGTCACCTCCAATCCCTGTGAATGGCGCAAAGTTTGAATGGCGCACCTCCAATCCCTGAAGTGGCACAAACTCTCAGCCAATGAAGAAGTAACATCCCACTCGCCTTGCTCCTCCTCATCCTGTGTTAAGCCCATAAATATTTCAACACCCTGTTCGTGCTCGCTCTCTTACTCTCTTACTCTCCCTCTCTCTCTTACTTTACCTCTCGTACTTTCCCCCTCTCTTCCTCTCTCTTCTCTCTTCTCTCTTCTCTCTTCTCTCTTCTCTCTTCCCTCTCTCTCTCTCTCTCTCTCTCTCTCTCTCTCTCTCCCCCCCCCTTCTCTTCTGCAACTGGCTGCTACGGTCCTGCTAATAAAATCTCAGATAGGTAAATGGTTGTTTAGGCTTGTTGAGTTTACGGAGCTTTTCCACCTTTCCTTACATCTACCACTCCCCCAGATGAGTTGGTTATTATAGCAGCTCCAAAAGGAGTTACTTTTCCTTTTGTTAAAGTTAAAACCTCCTGAAGAAATCATCACATTCAGGTCTCCTCCAGGAGGTCCGGAAGAGCTCAGCTAACCAAGTTTACAAATCATGAGCTCAAAGCTCTCAGGAAGTGCAAAACCTCAGAGATTTCTTAACATTCCTGCCCACCCTTACTCAAGCTACTTGTGTGTTGGGGAAGAGGAAGGGGGTACATTCAAGGTATCCCAAAACCAGATAGAAAAGACGCTTAGTAATCCACAGCCATCTCATCTCTTAGGCTACTTCTTTGGAGAATATAAACGCACTTTTTTGGGGGGCGGGGAGAAAAATAGCACAGTCAGAGATGCCAAAGCCAGCAGGGTAGAGGCAGAAATAGCTCTGGAAACTTCCTTCCCAGGGAGGTTAGAGTTTTGATTAGTTTCTTGCTTATTCGCCTTTCAGAGCTGCCTACACTGTCTTCAGAAATCCCTGTACTCAGAGGGAAAATCTCCAGCCTGTTAAGTAAGAAGTTGAGATGATTAGGAGAGAATTTTACATGTTAACAGGCCTAAAGGTCAAGAGGATAAACGGGTGTGGCAGATTATGAAGTGGGGCCTGGTGCTTCTTAATGGTGGCAGAACAGCAGGAGACTCAACAAGGGGTTCAATAATGTAGAGGGTCTGCTGAGACCCTAAGATTCAAGGACAATTCAGGGGACCCCTGATAATAAACAAGTGAAAACTAGGGCTGGGGGTCTAACTCAGTGATAGAGTGCTTGCCTGGCATAGGTGATGCCCTGAGTTCCACCAGAGGGTGGGGGTGGCTGAGGGCACACCAGCTGAAAACCTTTGGGAAAGGAAGTTTTTTGCATGTTGCACATCCAAATTTTGGGTGTTGCCTTCCCTTCTCCAAGACAGGCAAGAATTTAATTCAAACTGATGCCCTAAGTGAGCTAGATTCGTGGGTTTGGTTTTAGTTTTGTTTTTTGGTGTGTGTATGCGGGGGGCGGGGTACTGGGATCCCACCTAGGCCTTGTGCATGCTAGGCAAATGCTCTATCTCTGAGCTACACCTACCTAGCCCATTTTTTCCTATTTATTTTTGTGCTGGGGATTGAACCCAGGGATGCTTTGCCACTGAGATATATCCCCAGCCCTTTTTGTAGATTTGAAACAGGGTCTCACTAAGCCAGGGTTTTTCCAGGTTGCCCAGGATGGCCTTAAAGTTCCTGATCTTACTGTCTCAGCGTCCAGAGTAACTAGGATTATAGATAACAGGGCCCAGCCAGATTCTGCTTTAACTTTAGGTGTTGATGCTGTTACTAGAAGTCAGCCAGGGAACCTGCCTGGCCAGCAACCCTACTGGCCAGAATCAGCTGCCCCAATGTATAAGAAATAAGGAAGCAAGGAAATGGAATTTTATGCCTGTTGACCAAACTGGGGAGAAGCAGCTAGATTGTTTCTCTCCAGGCCCTAAAGAAACTGGTCACAATTTATTTAGAAACAAAAGACAGGAGATACACATGTACAGATTTAGCTTGGCTATGTAGCCAGAGAATGTGCCACTTTCAACTTCCTTGGTGCCAGCTTGGCCATGGGGTGGTTTTTCAGTTTGCACTCTGATGGTGAAGAAGTTGGGGATGCAGAAACCAATTATCAGAACATTGCTCTTCATTTCAAAAGAAGTCTGTTTTCAGTGCTATCTATACATCTGAATTTAACAAAGGCTCTTCTTGATCAACTTTAATCATGTCCCTCTGAACACTTTTCTCAACTAAGCCTCAATTTCCATACCCTAGTTTAGACAGAATCTCCCTACCCTTGCTTTTTCATCACTCTCAATATTTAACCAAATTCTTCACACTCCTCACCCTTGATGTCCCATCACCCTGGCCTGCCTTCAACAAGAATCCTACTTAGTAATTCTAGTAAGAATCCCCCCTACCCTTGATGTGCTGTAGTAATTTTCCATCCACCAATACCATCAACCTGCTCCTTGGCTATACTTGTACTCAATGACAAAATCAAAAACAAAAACCTTCCATACTGCAATAGTCTTAACACATTGACCTATCACAATAGTCCTCAATAAAGTCTTCCTTATTCTGTTAACTAGGATCAGATAAATTTTTATTAAAAGAAAAAAAAAAACAATCCCTGCCTATTCTAGACAGCACTAACATGCGTCTCCAAGGATTAAGAGAGACTTATCAGGATCTTATTACTTGGTAACCTGGGATGGCAGGCGGGTGTAGGACCAAATCAAAGGATACAACTTTCTCCCAGTATTTTTTCCATTTCTTGAGAGAGAGAGAGAGAGAGAGAGAGAGAATCACATCCTTAAATGCAATGAAGTTGTGATATGGAAAAAACACTGAAGTGTTTAAAATAACAATATCCCAGTAACCATTCCATTTACACAATAAACGTAAATGTGGATTATTAATTAATTTCATATTAATATCCTTCTAGAATGCCACAACATGGGGACATACTCTTCAGATAAATGGCTTTGTTTACGGAGCACTCTGGCAGGCATGGTCATGTCACTGATCACACTATATCTCACCTCTTATCAAAGCCTGGGATTCCCCCAGGGAAGGAGCTCTGGTTAGCAGAGGGGTGTTAAGGCTGCATATCACAGCTGAGCACAGCCCCCTAATGCCATTATCACCTGAAGAGTACCAGGTACAGGGCTTGGGTTGTGGCTCAGAGGTAGAGTGCTTGCCTGGGATGTGTGAGGCACTGGGTTCCATCCTCGGCACCACATAAAAATAGATAAAATAAAGATATTGTGTCTATCTAGAACTAAAAATAAATTTTTAAAGAGTGGCAGGTACAAAATATGGGCCATGAGAAATTCTGGACAATATTTTGTTTCCTTAGATATCCAATACTGTAAATAAGTTACTAAACTTGTGTCTGGAACTTTTGAAATGATTTTGTGGTACTGGGGATCAAACTCAGTGCCTCCCACATGCTAACCAAGCACTCTACCACTGAGCTACATCCCAGTCCTTTTTATTTTAAGAGATGATCTCACTAAATTGTCCAGCTTAGTCTAGAATTTTTTATTCTCCTACCTATCTCCCTAGTAGCTGGAATTACAGGTGGGTGCCACTACAATGCACAGACATTGAATTCTTTATTGTTCCTCTGGTTAAATTGTGTTTGGTGCTATTTCTTTATATCATCATTTGATCTCAGTTAAAAAATATTCAAGAAAATTTTAGTCCCTGCCAGAGTGGCAATTACACTTCTCCAATGGCAACAAACATGGATTGAATATTATATAGGCTCTGAGGGTATTTTCAAGAATGTGTATGCATCTACGTGTTCATTTATAATAGATACAAATGAACACTGCTCTGCTTCTGTTGGGGCATAAATGGCAGATAATTATAGCTTATGTTTCTATAGTTTTTGTTATTTTAGAATAGCTTATAAAGTGCTTTATATTTGGTCATTCTATTAACTTGAAACAAATAGAAAAATTTTTGTAGTTGTTATTGTTGTTGTTGTTGGTACTGGGGATTAAACCCAGGGGCGCTTAATCACAACAGAGCCACATCCCCAGCCCTTTTTTTTTTAATTTTTTATTTTGAGACAGGGTCTCGCTAAGTTGCTCAAGTCCTCACTAAATTGCTGGGGGTGGTCTCAAACTTGTGATCCTCTTGTCTCAGCCTCTCAAGTCACTGGGATTATAGGCATGCACCACTGGGCCCAGTCCAAGTAGAAATTATTAATGGAACAATTTTTGTAGCAAGCCTATAAGAAGAGAAGGAAGGCGGACCCAGGGCACATGCCTATAATCTCAGTGACTTAGAGGCTGAGGCAGGAGGATCACAAGATTAAGACCAGCAACTTAGCAAAGCCCTAAGCAACTTAATGTTGCTGTCTCAAAATAAAAAAAATAAAATAAAAAGGGCTGGGGATGTAGTTCAGTGGTAAAAGACCCCTGGGTTAAATCCTTAGTATCAAAACAAGCAAGAGAAGAGAAGGAATGAGCCCCAAGTTTTAAAAAACTAAGTTTTTTAAAAAATATTTTTAGTTGTAGATAGACACAATACCTTTATTTATTTATTTTTTATGTGGTCATTCTATTAACTTGAGAACAAATAGAAAAATTTTTGTTGTTGTTATTGTTGTTGTTGTTGGTACTGGGGATTAAACCCAGGGGCGCTTAATCACAACAGAGCCACATCCCCAGTCCTTCCATGGTTGGTGGAAGTGGATTCCTTGAATTTGAATTCCTGGCTCTTACTCTCACTGATTATGTTGTCTCAAGGTGCTGAGGATCGAACCCAGTGCCTCACACATGCTAGGCAAGTGCTGTACTGATGAGTTAAAACCTCATCCCTTCTTACACTGTTTGACCTAACAATCTTTTTAACCTTTCTAGAATGAATGATTCCATATGTACTTTTTCATTTGCCAGTCTAAATTTTTACTTAAAATATAATTGGGTTTACATGAGTGATATATACTTTCTATGAAAACATTTGTTGTGTAAACAAAACTTTAATAATCAATATGTACACATTAATGCCTCATGCATCACCCTCAGTTTATGGATCAAGACGATGGCGGTGGCGATGATGATGGCAAGGATGATAATGAAGTTAAGAGCGTGGTCTCTGGCCAAGCACCGAGGTAGGTGCTTGTCTGTCATCCCTACTACTGTGGAGGCTGAGACAGATTGGCCAATTTTGAGAACCCTGTTTCAAAATAAAAAAGCCTAAGGGTGTAGCTCAGTGGTTCAGTGTCCCTGGGTTCATTCCCAGTGCCAGGCAGGGTCTGGGGGAAGCACGGTTGGTGGAAATGGATTCCTTGAATTTGAATTCCTGGCTCTTACTCTTACTGATTATGTTGTCTCAAGCAAGTTACTGAGTCTCTGGACTTCAATTCCCTTATCTATGAGAGGTGATGATGATGATGATGATCATGATAATGATAGTACCTATTCCACAGGACTGTTATGAGGATGAAATGAATTAATATCTGCACAATTTTAAAATAGTGTCTACCACATACATTCTTAGTAAATTAGAATAGTGCCTAGCATACAGAATGCACATTGTAAATATTTGTTAAACAAAGCAATGGTAATCAATATGCATTGTAAACTTACTGTGTGCTGATTTCCAAATTTAGCACTTTGAACACATTATTGCTTTTCATTCTCTCAAGATCCCATATGAAGGACACAGATTCAGGTTACAGATGAGGAAAACTGAAACCCACAGTGCTTAAGTAATTTGTCCAAAGTGGCACAGGAGTGTGTAGCAGAATTGAGGTTGAGTTAGCCCATCTCTATCTAGAAGTTATATTACCACCCACCACATGTTCCTGATGCATTTAAACCATTCTACTAATTGATCAAGTTGATTCTGTACACTTTGGGATCCTCTATAACCCTAATGAGCTGCATAAATATTCAACTTTGTCATTCTCTTCTAAGAACTTTTCTGTAACTATTCAGATAAATCTTAATTATTTATGTTTTTTTACATCAAGATATACACATTTTTTAAGACAGTGTCTCCCTATGTTGTTTAGGCTGTTCTCAAATTTATAACCCTCCTGCCTTGGCTCTCTGTGTAGCTGGGATTTCAGACATGTGCCACTATGCCTGGAGTGGAGTGTGTTCTCTCTCTCTCTCTCTCTCTCTCTCTCTATATATATATATATATATATATATATATATATCTTTATTTTTTATTTATTTGTATGTGGTGCTAAGGATAGAACTCAGTGCCTCACATATGCCAGGCAAGTGCTCTGCCGCTGAGCCACAACCCCAGCCCCTAGAGATATATTTAATGCCAAACAAAATAACATGGCTGTCTTTAATAAGCATACCGAGGAAAACAAAGATGATTTTAGATTCACAAAAATTCTGTTTCTGCTTATAAGGAGATTACTTGAATAATTTAATCAATTACTTTGGTGACTAAAGATTTTATTTGTTTGACTTCAGATTGAATCCTCCTGAACTAAAGCAAGACCAGAGGTACCAGGAATTGAACCCACATCCATAGCACTTTTTATGTTATTTTGAGACAGGGTCTCCCTAAATTGCTGAGGAACTTGCTAAGTTGCTAAGGCTGACCTCAAACTTGCAATCCTTCTTTGTTAGCCTCCTGAGTAACCAGGATGTCAGGCCTGTACCATCATACCTGGGAAAGTCCATATATTTCAACAAACAATAGGATCATTATGTGGCTCTTGAAATATCAAAAAGGTAAACATACAGTCATGGCATTCTAATACTTTGAATTTTTTCTTTCCTAGAGATTAAACCCAGGACCTTAAGTATACTAAGCAAGTGCTCTACCAATAAACTATACCCCTAGCTCAGCTTTGAATAATTTTCACTTCCTTTCTTATATTTGTAAATATTTTTAGTTGTTGTAAGAGACGCTTCAATAAATATAGCTCTACTTCAGGGAGAAAAAGGCAGGATGAAAGAAGTCTCCTACAGAGTCAAGGTGCATTCATTTAAAACCCTCCTCCAAGTAAAGGTGTTGGATGGTCCTGCTTCCCTGGGACCCAGTCCAGACCCATCAGTCATTTTCCCCTCTTGGGATTCATAGTGTCTGTGGTGTTGTGTGCATTGGGAATTGAAGTGGGAGATGGTGTTAGCTCCAAGTCCTCCTAGCCCTAGTAGGGATGGATGATAGAGGAATGACATCCTCATGGACCCCAAGGGAAGACGGTTATCACTGTCCCCTGGAACAGGTATTGGAGACGTTTTCTTGAATGAAAGCAGGGCCACCTCCAGTGATGGCTCAGTTCCCAAGAAATTCCTGGGTCCAAGACCAATAATCCTCACAGAGGTGCTTTCTCCATCTACCCAGATCTTCCTGGGCGATGTTCTCCCCACTCCCTTCATATTGGGGGTACTAGGTATTAGTCCCAGGATGCTTTACCACTGAGCTATATTTTTTTTATTATGTTGAGATAGGATTTTGCTAAGTTGCTGAGGGTCTCACTGAATCGCTAAGGCTGCCCACCAACTTGACATTCTCCTTCCTCAGCCTCCTGAGTCATGGAGATTGATTACAGGTTTGAACCATGGCTCCTAACTACTCTTTTCCTTCTTCTTAACCCTCTTCTTCTTCATCTTCTTGGTGGTACTGGTAGTTGAACCCATGGACATTCTAGCATGGAGATACATATCCAACCCTTTTTATTATTTTTTTTTAAATTCTGAGGTAGGGTCTTGCCAATTTGCCCATGCTGGTCTTAAATTTGTGATCTTTCTGTCTTAGTCTCCTGAGTAGCTGAAATTACAGACACACACCATGGTGCTCTAACGTCTTAAAAAACTCTTCCCGGGCCCCAGTGCAGCCACAAATTCTGTTTTCTCTGTCCTTCTTCCTCATGTATCCTGTTGGTTTTAGGAAAAAATTCTTGTATTTTTTTTAATTTCCTGGATTTCCCTAAAATCCTTCTTTCTCTTCCTCAAACCTAGTCTTTGTTGCTTTATACTAGACTGAAATATTTAGTCTAAGAACCCATTCCTTTCCCTGTCTTTAAAAATAGGGAGAAATTGACTGTCGGACTCTTCCAAGATAGGGGAAAATCATTCTGCATTAATTTCTCTTATTATGCTCATAAAAATGTAATATCGGGGCTGGGGTTGTGGCTCAGCGGTAGAGCACTCACCTAGCACATGAGAGGCCCTGGGTTCGATCCTCAGCACCACATAATAATAAATAAATAAAATAAAGGTGTTGTGTCCAACTATAACTAAAAAATAAAATATTAAAAAAAAATGTAATATCAAAATTATTATATTATTATAATCATTATTATTATATATAGCATAATTTTTATATTATTATAGCATCTTGTTATTATATTTTGATGTGGTTAAATTACAAACACTATAATATTTTCTCATAACAATATTGTTATATACTTATATAATAATTAATATTCATTTTATATTTAATGTATAATATTCTTATACTATTTTAATGTTATAAATTTTCAAACCTAAATTTAATTAAAACATAAATATAAATTATTACTTTTAGATATTGTTACATCATTATTCCATGAAACTGGCCCAAACATTCACTGTTTGGCTACATTCCACATAGTCTTCATACTTGTGTGTCGTAGGTGGCAGTGTAACTAAGCCGCCGAGTTGGTGGGAGGTACCTGCTCTAAACACTGACCCTAGCCAAAGCATCTGCTTCATCATTCCTTGGGGTAGTCATGGGTGGCATGGCCCATAACATGTCCTATAGTCACCTGTTTCTGGTAGCTTAGCTCCCAAGGCTCTTGCCACAGAACTTGTCCCCAATACACAACTGTTAGTACATATCACTGTTGGGAATGCTTCATTTTCTATCACCATTTAGCTCAGCTCACTGGCTTCCTTGTTGTAAACCTGCATCAAACCAGACAGTGCCTGTTTCTGACTCCACAGCCACTGCCATCCACATAGGCAGTTGTCTACAACTGGAGGTATCAGTGTAACAAACACTGAATAGTATGGACGCCTTACCTCCAAGGTATGGGTGATAGATAATAGGCTCTATCACCTCTCTCTTTTTTGGCTCCTGCAAGCTCCTAATACACTGGGGCTCTCTCTTGGCATGCCCACCCCACCTCCATTCCTGGCACACTTGGCTCTTTCCACCCTGCCAGCTTCTAGCACATTTGGGCTCTCTCGGCCTCTGCCAGCTCCTAGTATAGTTGGGCTCCTTTTCAGCCCCTGCTGGCTCCTGGAACATTTGGGATTTATGGCCCCTTCCAGCTTCTAGAATACTGGGATTTCTTGGCTCCTGCTGGCCCCCAGCACATCTAAGTCACAAGGTTGTGCAGGAACAATAACACGTAGCACCTGGGCGTCTTGCCCCTGTCAGCTACTGGCACCTTTAAATCTCACTAGCATAAAAACAAATTGGCCAGGGTCTCTTGGACTCTGTCCAAATTATTTTCCCAAGTCCACCGACTCCAACTCTGATTTACTTACTGGTGGAACATGGTGAACTTGGTCACTGGGCTGGCCCTGCTGGCAGCTGCGCATTGGAACTACGAGCTGTGCTGTTTCGTTTTCTCCATTCCCACTGGCTGGGCTTGCAGGCGCTAATCTTCCTCCTCCTCCT
Organism: Spermophilus citellus; assembly: GCF_964194105.1. NCBI lineage: Eukaryota > Metazoa > Chordata > Mammalia > Rodentia > Sciuridae > Spermophilus > Spermophilus citellus. The sequence goes on along the minus strand of NC_138185.1, from coordinate 195,654,733 downwards.
GGGACTCCATCAGCACTAGGGGGAGGCTGAGGGGTATTTTCAAGGTATGGAGCTCCTCATTCAGTAACCATACTCTGGCTCTCAAGGCCTCTTCCTTATCTTGTAACTCCTCCACCTTGGCAGTCTCTGGTAAAACTGCATCAGTTTTTGCTCCTAGAGCTGTAAGAAACATTTATCCTATAGAGGGCTATGTGGAATGTAGCCAAACAGTAGGGTCTGCCTTTAATGTGGAATGCCTTGGTAGGGGCTTGCCGGGCATGTGTGGTTTGTGCTCAGAAATATCCACATCCCCATGCCTTGGATCAATGCATGGCCAGGTAATGTGGGGACACATCCCTTTGACATGATGGCAGGTTGACTACATTGCCTTTACTAAGGTCAGAAGGGGCCTTGACAGCAGTGGATATGACTACAGCCTTGTTGTTTGCTTGGCCCAGTTGTCAAGTGAATCAGTGTGCCATGATTTGTGCCCTGATGGGGTTGACAGCCTTGTCTAGTCAGCCCATCACAATGGAAAGACCAAGGGACTCATTTTACAGGTCAGGATGTGCAGCCACGGGCAACTCAGTTACAGATTCAAAGGAAGCTGTACGTCCCATATCATCCGCAGGCTGCAGGCATGATGGAGAGATATAAAGGCCTGCTTATGCAAGGACTTAGGACTGCAGTCAACACACCTTTCATGTGGGCACAGTGAGAGCCCACAGTGAGAGCTCTGAAGGAGGGTCCCCAGCAAAGGGGACCAGGTCCTGTGGAAGCTTTGGTGCATCGCACAGCAGCACCAATACAGGTGCAGGTGACAACAAAGGATATTGTAATTAAGCCTGGGTTTGGGAAGCAAGGGAATGTTCTTTTCCCTGCATAGGGGGAAAACTGGATGGGCCATGAACTTGGACAATGAAGGTCTCCCACATTCATTGTCTAGCCCTGTTAGCCCCATGGGGAAGAGGTTTGGATTGTGATCTCCTTGTAATGCCATGGGTAACTAATGAAGCCCCCCACCCTCCACCCGCTGTGACTTGGCCCATGTACCATAGATGGGACACAGATTTTAAAGTGCATGTTTGTTTTGTCCTTTGACCAATTATGAGTTCCCTGGTTCTGGTGCACACTGAGCTTGCTGGGTAGAGGACCCAGCTGTATGAGTGTGATATCACCACTCAGGGAAGCCACCCCAGGTAGCCACTGTGCTTTCCCAGGACTCAAAGCTGGCATGGATTTTCCCAGATGGATGTGATTTACCTGTTCTTTCATCTGTAGGTGTGTCCTTGCCAACACCACTGTGAACTGGACACACACCTACAGCAGAGATGCCTGATGGGTATGCACTGAAATGCATCTGAGTTTTGCTGGATAACCCTGGTGAATTCAGACTGTCCCTTGACAATTAGATGTGAATGAGAAATACTTTTATCGCCACCTCACTATAGGGTGAAACTGGCAATGGCTTTTAGTAATCAGAAGGGATGGGGCCTTTCTTTTGGTCGTATGTTATTGTACCTTATATTGTTATAGATACAGGGCTCTGCTCTCCTCGCTAAGGGATCATTGCAGAAGACTTCAGTTGTGTAGATTGAACAATGAGGAATCCTAAAGGGGTGGATTGTTGGGGAAGGCCAAAAGTGGCTGTAGTTAGGCTGCCTTGATGAGACTTCTGGTGGGCTATGTTATGTATCCAGGGATGGAAACTGACTATGTTATGGCTAGTCAAGGCCAGAAACACTGTGATTCAGCATATATACTCAAGGTCATAAAACATGAACTTGTGAGCATGCACACTGCCCCCGCTCCTTAGGTAACCTGTTAGTAGCGTGCCTTCTTTGTTTGGCCTGCTATAAAAAGGGCCTATGGAAATGAGTGTGAAGAGGGACTAAAATGAAGATGCAGCTGAGGCCTGGTTAATAGCTATGGTTGCCTCTAAATAAAGGATGACCAATACTCCCTCCATGGCTTGCATTTTCTTCCACCTGCCAAACCCTAAATCTCTTTCTGGGGCCAGAGCCCCTGCTCGACACTTGGTATAATTAAAACCAGTTGAGCTCACTGGTATTTTTTTCCTCTTGAGCTAATGCTGAGACCTTGACATCTCTGAAACATAATTAATACACACAGGTAAACATTAAGGCCTGAGGTGTCCTCTACACTCTGAATATACAAAATGAATAAATGTTTCAGATGAGATTTAAGGCAGAACTGAGCTCAAGGAAATCTTTCTCATCCATGTAAGGCAGGGAAAAGATTTTTAAAATCCCACTTTTCTGAAGATTAGAAGATTCAAACACCTGATCCCTGAATCAAACTGTTGGTGTGTGTGGCTTTGCTGACCTGGCACTCTGTGGAAGGAAGGCCTTGAGGACGTTTACTTGAGGAGGGTAAAAAGGTAACACTGGGACTGAAAAACATGCATGCCTTAATTACATATAATTGAGACTAGGTTCATTTTTCTGCTTGAATTACATGACTTGAATTAGGCAAAAGGACAAGACTAAAGCCAAAAAAAATGTATTGAATAAATTATCTACATAATTGAAAACAATATTAAAATGTTTTTAAGGCTTGAACCCTATCATTCTATGGCTCATTTTAGATCTTTTAGGGTTTTTGTTTGTTTGTTTGTTTTCTTCCACATTGCTCTCATGAGCTCTCCTAAATTGTTTTTTTGTTGTTGTTGTTGATGATGATGTTGTTTTTGTTTTTGTTTTTGTTTTGAGGTAGTTCTATTAGGGACTTTGCCCATTAAGTTAAATTCGATTAGAAATTAGGTCAAAATTGGGCTGGGGTTGTGGCTCAGTGGTAGAGTGCTTGCCTAGCACACATGAGGCCCTGGGTTCAATCCTCAGCACCACATAAAAATGAAGTAACAGTATTGTGTTCTTCTACAACTAAAAATAAATAAATAAATATTTAAAAAAAAGAAATTAGGTCAAAATTGTAGATAAGTAATATGGCATATTATATATATATATATATATATATATATATATATTAAAGTTCAAAGTAAGATCAGAAGAAAGAATGATTTTACAAATTGTTTGAAGAAGTTAACCTAGAATCCTTTATGTTAAAATGATTATTGTTGAGAGCCACAACCAAGTCAAGATGGCACCTGGCATTTTGCCAGGGGGAGTGGTTGAGGGGTAGCGCAGGCAAGCCATTGAGATGGTGATAACTGGGTTAAGCTGTGTATAATTATTGGGATGATGACTGATTGCTGTGGCTAGATGATGCTGGATTGGGGCAGGCTGTGTGTTCAGTTGTTTATATAGACCTCTGCTGTCTAGCAATGGGGCGGCTCCTGCTGCCTCGGGTGCCCACTGCTTTTGAGTTCTCGCTGAGTTCCCGTTGAGTTCCCGTTGGGTTCTCAAAATAAAGTAGTTTCTGTTTGAACCTACAAGTGGCTCGTGACCTCCCGGTTATTTGTGCCCAGCCAGACTGCGGCAGATTATACAGATTTTTTATGTTATGCTTTCAAATTTAATTTAACATCAATAATGTAACTGAATTGTTTTACTTCTTTAAGCCCAGGTAGGCATTTGTAAGCTATCTTTTATGCAATAACAATGCTAGCATTTCTCAGAATTTAGCAAAACCTTAAAGAAACATAATAGGTGCTGGGTGTCATGGCGCATGCCTGTAATCCCAGCAGCTCCAGAGGCCAAGGAAGGAGGATCAAGAGTTCAAAGCCAGCCTCAGCAACAGCGAGGCACTAAGCAACTCAGTGAAACCCTGTCTCTAAATAAAATATAAAAAATAGGGCTGGGGATGTGGCTCAGTGGTCAAGTGTCTTTGAGTTCAAACCCCAGTCTCCCCTCCTCCCCAAAAAAATAAAGAGAAAAGAAACATAATAGGTATGGGCAGGGGGACTGAGCAGAAATAATTATTGTAGGCAGATAAACCTGGCTTCAGGAACCAGTTTGAGGCTGGAAAAATAAGATGAAAGCAATTTTTAATAAAATAATATGTCTTTCAATATATAACTATTATGCAAACAAACACATTTCAACTGAGAGTGGCTCAAGAGGAAGATTCATCACCTCACTTTCATTGTTTAAATATCCTGGTCAACAGCAATGAGTTGGGTTTGGTTTCTAACCTGCTGGGAAACTTTTATTTTTTCCATCAATTATAGCCCAAGTGAAAATTGGCTGTGACAACACTGTGGTATGTATGGTCTCCAGTGGAAAACAATTAATTTATGTAATGTTAGAATATTATCAGCTACAACCTACAACTTGGAAAACAAAATGGAAATAGCACCCTGGTACTCTGTTTGTCCAGTCTTTGAATAACCAACTCAGTGATTTACATGCTGCTAGCTAAATGAGTTCTTCATGGCTACTGCATATAACTTTGATAACAAATAGTTAAAAGCCTTTCAAGCCAGTCAGTATTCCAGGCCATGAACATATATTATAGAAATTCATTTTTGTACTTTGCTTCCTTTTTGTTTGTAATATCTCAATTAAAACATAGCAAATAACACACAGAAATCAACCCTGCTTGGTTGTAAACAAGTTTCAATGGAAAATGTTTGTAGTTCTTTTGTGTGCTACAAATCTTAACAGTTAAGACAAGTGTAAAAGAATGTGCAAAAACAGTTGCATCCCAAAGGGAAGTCTACAAAAAAAAAAGGGAAAATGATGGGAACTATAGTGGTACAATAGAAAAAAAAAATAAGTCTTGTGTATACCAAGGAGTAGCACCTATTTATATATAATTCTGCTTGAAATAGATACAATTTTAAACTATTATTAATTTGTAATACTTGTTTTTTTATATTTATTTTTTAGTTGTAGTTGAACACAATACCTTTATTTTATTTATTTTTTTATGTGGTGTTGAAGATCAAACCCAGGGCCTCCCACGTGCTAGGCAAGCACTCATACAAAGAGCCACAACCCTAGACCTGTAATACTTGTTTGTAAAAATATTTTTAGATAGATGGACACAATATCTTTGTTTATTTATTTATTTAATTATTTATTTTGTGGTGCTGAGGATCAAATCCAGTGCCTCACATGGTTTAGACAAGCACTCTATCACTGAGCTTCAGCCCCACCCTACATAATACTTATTTTTAACAAAACCTTGTAGCATGGAAAAAAATCATAAATAAATTTCATCCATAAATTTAAATGTGAATAAATCTATTCATAATGTTGGTGATGAACTCCGCTTAACTCCATGTTAAAATTGGGAGCCATCTCGTCACAAAGTCTGTTTTACTATAAAAATACTAAGATTTCTATTTGGCCTTACCATAATTTGATGTTTTAAAAACTTGCTTCAGATTTCTGCCTATGCTTTGAACTCACCAGTGCCCAGTTCTCCTTGACCAGATAACAACCTTACCTGAAATCCCGGCTGCTGGAATCTGAGTTTGCTCCCTACCTTGAGATGCTAAACAATGTAGATCATAAACCTGCTATCTGCCCTTGTATTACACTTGTCTGAACCCTGTCAGCTGTAAGTTCCCAAGACAACCCCCTTTCTGTAACTTTTTGTGCTATAAAAACTTCTCTGTAATCAGATCAGTTGCTGTTCTCTGGCCCTGATTTTCCAGGTGAGACAGTTACTGATCAGCTCTCTTGTGATCTTGCTTTAATTTGGTTTAAATGGAAGACAGTGGTCTTTTCTTTGTGTCATGGTTCAAGTTGGTACCTTAACATTGTGCTTTGTTTTCCATTTCTTATTTCATTATGATTGTAGAGACCTGGCTTGTGGCCTTTCCTATGTCTTCTAGGAATGGAGGAAAATCTTTCAAACTTGATTCTCTAGGATAGCAACACGTTTTCATAAACATCCTTCGGTCAGTGTTTAGACAAGAAATTCATTGCTGTGATGGATCCTCCTATAGCCTGGCTGGAATGGAGCTTGCTTTGTCATTTGTTTGGTACAGATTCTAGAACAGCCTCCTCTACAGCTGGAACATGATGCTAGATTCACAATCCATAGTCCCTGAGGTGACTGGGTGGGTTCCATTCCCAGGGCTTTCTCCTTACTGTACAAACGGTGTCTCTCTCATACTTTTTGTTGAAATCTTGACAGGCCAGCAAGGCTAATTTAAAAAAAAAAATGTGGCTCTTCAGAAGAGAAACTTCTGGCGGAAGCTGTTGCTGGTGCTCTTAAAGGAAATCTCTATCTGGCAGTGCTTCCTGAAATTTACTGTGACTCTGAATCATCTGGGGGTGCTGCTAAGGTCAGATTTTGATGCTGGGGTGGGGTCTGAGATTCTGAGATTCTAGCAAGCTCCCTGCTGCTGTTGCTGCTGCTGCTGCTGCTGCTGTTAAGGGAACAAGAACGGCAAGGATGTACACACCTGTGCAGAGGCAGGAGACTGCCTTTCAGTGTAGCCAGCTGCTGGCCAGATTATTTGTTTGGGCTGACTTCAAAAGTCATGCTAAACAGTGAAATCTGAGCTCACTTTCTCCCACATTGTCACTTGTGCTGGGAGCCACACAGTGGAAGGAGCAAGCTGTAACTTTTGAACAAAAGACACATAAGCAAAAGAAAGCTCCAGAAGGAGTACCCAAGGCCAGCCTGTTGCCATGACACCATATTAATGACACTGGGCTAGAAGAGGGATGATCCCTGGAGGAGTTATTAAGTGACAGAGCTTTATTTCCTGATCAATACCCCTGTCTTGTCAAATATGCTTCCTGGCCATTTATAACTGAACCTTTGATGTACTTGTCCTGAGAAAGAGAATCACCTTCTCAGCCATCTCTACTTATCAGCAGCCTACATCCCATAGGACTCAGAGACATTTCTGTGTGGAGCTATTCTGAGTGGTTGGAAACTCCTCATCACTTGTTGTGTGTCAGGGACTTGGGGCTATGGGTTACAGAGGCAGGCATCTCCCCCTTGTAGCCCCTTGTGTTATGCTCCTGAGGCAAGCCTCTGTTTGAGGGAAGGGAGGGGGTTCTTGTGAGCCCCTCTTTGAGGCATTTTGACCTGGGCTTCCTGTTGTTGCCTGAAAGCCTTGTGACTGGCCATTCCATGATGTGCTGAGATACCATGATACCACCTCATTGATTGGAGAGGTTATTGATGAATACAGGGGATTGAATAGTGTCCTTCTAAAGTTTCCGTGTATTCCCTTCCCTGTATGCCTCTGATTAGAGTTAGCCATTCCTTTCCTTTCTTTCTTTTTTTTTAAACAGGGTTGGTGTTTTTTTACTTTATTTTTTGAACCTTTATTTTGTTTATTTATATGTGGTGTGGAGAATCGAACCCAGTGCTTCACACATGCTAGGCAAGTGTTCTACCACTAAGCCACAACCGCAGCCTTAGGCATTTCCTTTCCATGGATCTTTTGTCTCATCACTGAGGAGGACTGGAGACTTGGCAGAGTTAGCAGAGAAGTCCCTGTCACAATGCAGTGATGCTAGCTGACACCTTCCTGCTGAAGACCCCTGGACAGAGAAGATATGTTGGTCCTGATTCTTGGCAGTGATCTATAGAAGACCCTCTGTATAGAAAGGAAGTGAACCAGGAACCCAGAACAGCTGGCTTGAGCCTTGAGCACTCCTGTTGGCTGATGCCTTCTTGGGGTTCTCAAAAACTAAAGTGGTGGTAATGTGTAGGATCTAGGGTGCCAGGTCCTGCTGCTCCTAATGAAGCCCTAGTTCTTTCAATCGACTCTAATTCCTACCTGTGAGGGTATTGTCTGCCCTCAATCATTTCTTCTGCCTAGTTTATCAACTGTGGTGTGTTGATGAGTCCACCTGTGGGGTTCCCAGCCTCAGCCCTGGTCAGGAGGTCAAGTGTACTACCAGAGGTCAGCGGGGGAGGGGCTCTCTCTGTTGGAAGAGGGCTGCTGGCTTTCCCCACTGGCCTGTGTGGAGCAGTGTGAGCACACAAAGAGCACTTTGATGGGGCCTGGTACAGAGAGTCAGCACTGAGGGGCTGTTACCACCTGGCAGGGCCACTTCCCAGGCCTGAGCACCACAACAGGAAATGGTAAACCGATCAGAGACTCTGCCATCCTGCCAAAGCGTGTCTGGGGAAGCCACCACCAGAGGCTGATGAACCAATCACATATGCGCAGCACTGAGAGACTGGTCTGTCCAGAAAGGCTTAGCTTCTGAATTGAAGAGCAGGGCTTGTAGCAGTGCAAGTACAGCCAGTCCCAGAGGATCTTCACAGACCCCTTGGGCAAGTTCCCCCTGCACTTCCTCTTACCAGACATGGAGAGAAAGCCTTCGTCCTCACCCAGACCATAGCATTCTCGTCCTCTTATTTTGTAATTGTGTTTTGTCAGTCGTCATTGATTTCTTCCTCTGTCTTCTCACAGCATCCCTTTTGTGCTTTTCGTGTGTCATGTTGCCTTTAGGGTAATTTTGGTTGTCTATGTTGGACCTCAGCTACTACTAAAGATGAAGTTCCTTGACAGTCAAAAACTTATTACTCAGACTGGGGCTGAAGCTCAGTGGCAGAGAACTTGCCTAGCCTGTGTGAGGCACTGGGTTCGATCCTCAGCACCACATAAAAAATAAAGTCATGCTGTCCATCTATAACTATAAAATTTTTTTAATTATTATTCATATTTGTCTCCCTCACAACACATCAAAGCTCTGTGCATATACACATTTGCTGAATATTTATTGAGTGAATAATGACAACTGATTGAATTGTTAACTTTCAGATTCCTACAGGGCGGGGTCTGCAATGGCCTGGAAGAGTTACCTGGTAGATGCTTACCTAGGATCTTTACTGTGTCCTTTAAAAAATTATGTAGAATATGATTTTTAAAGCAGATTCTTTTTTAAAAAAGTTTTAATGTATTTTTTTAGTTGCTGATGAAAGTTTATTTTATCTTATATGTGGTGCTAAGAATCAAACCCAGTGCCTCACATATTCTAAGCAAGTGCTCTACCACTGAGACACAACCCCAGCTCAGCCCTGCTTTTTATTTTAATTAATGATGTTTACATTCATAGCAAGTTTTGCTGCTGCGTCGTCGTCTCCTTCTTCTCCTTCTTCTCCTTCTTCTCCTTCTTCTCCTTCTTCTCCTTCTTCTCCTTCTTCTTCTTCGGTGGTGCTGGGGATTGAACCCAGAGTCTTGTACATGTGAGGCAGGTACTCTACCAACTGACCTATATCTCTTAGCCCATAGAAATGATTTTTAAAAAGCTGTACTTATCCATCAAATCTACCTTATTTTATTTTTTGCCATCCTCAGGATTGATCTATGGCCTGGCACATGCTAGGAAGCACTGTGGTGTCCACCTGTGGGATTCCCAGCCTCAGGCCTGGTTAGGAGGTGAAGTGTACTTCAGAGGTCAGCAGGGGAGGGGCTCTCTCTGTTGGAAGAGGGCTGCTGGCTTTCCCCACTGGCCTGTGTAGAGCAATGTGGAGCACACAAACAAAGACCACTGAGTTGCATCTTCAGCCCTACTTTATTCTTTTGACAAAGAACATGTATATAAGGATATTTGAGAATTTTTTAAATGACCAAACACATCCCAAGATACATATTATTTGAATAGAATTTATTGTCTGTAGAAGTCTTGGAGCTTCAAATTTCATTGAAAGGAAATACTGATGAAGTCTAAATTAATCACAGTAAGACAAAAATGAAGGTAAATTTGTCACATGGAGTCATTAGGATGGTTTCAAACTAGCCCTTTTTTCCTTTTTTTCTCTGTTTGAAAATGATGTTCAGTTAATCTATACAGCCTTTTACATAGATAAACTAAAAGCACATTCTAAGAGCTATACCTTTAGTCATTAGCTATTGAAATCAAACTCTGATATTTTTTAAAATATATTTTTAGTTATACATGGACACAATATCTTTATTTTACTTATTTGTTTTTATGTGGTGCTGAGGATTGAACCCTGTGCCTCATACGTGTGAGGCAAGCGCTCTACCACTGAGCCACAGCTCCAGCCCTCAAACTCTGCTAGTTTTGATGGTTCACTTCAACAAGCCCTTACTCCACTGGGTCACCATATCCCTCTGTTAGAAAATAAATGCTGTTAAGAAGAAGAAAGAAGGGATGTGACAGTTCATGCTGAGAATGACTCCTCCTGTCCATTCATCTGTCCATTTAGAGCACAGGTGACTCCAAAATGGGTCTGAGACCACCTGGATTATTTTTATCTATGATACCCAATTATCAAGAGTCCCATAAAACTGTGTCAGGCTAAACCAAATAAAATAAATAACCAAATGTGAAAAAAATGGGAACATTTGGAAAATTATACAAAGAAGTTAATAAAAGGGTAGAGATCACTCACTCATACTTGAATTAAATTTTATAGTCATATAATATATTAAATAAGAAGTATTGGGTCTCTGATTACCATTATCTAGATCTTTAGGCCAGATATGAGTGTTCAATTGATCTGACACTGTGCAGGCCATAATTAAGCCTATGTGAAATGAAAATGTTTCTAACAAATATATCACGGGCTTTGTCCGATTCAGGGAAATTAAAAGGATACGAATAGGAAAAGAAGAACTCACTATACCTGTTTGCTAATGACATGATTCTATATTTGGAGCACCCAAAAAAATTCCACCAGAAAATTTGTACAACTCATAAAATAATTCAGCAAAGTAAGATAATATAAAATTAACACCCATAAATAATTGTGTTCCTGTACATCAGTGATGAATCCACTAAATGAGAAATTAGGAAAGCTACTCCATTCACAATAGCCTCATAAAAATAAAATAAAATACTTGGGAATCAATCTAACGAAAGAGGTGAAGACCTCTACAATGAAAACTATATAACACTAAAGAAAAAAACTGAAGAAGACCTTAGAAGATGGAAAGATCTCCCATTCTTGGGTAGGCAGAATTAGTATAGTCAAAATGATCATATTACCAAAAGATTTAATGCAATTCCTATTAAAATCCCAATGACATTCTTCATAGAAGTATAAAAAGCAAAAATGAAATGCATTTGGAAAAATAAGGGACCCAGAATAGCCAAAGCAATTCTTAGCAAGAAGAGTGAAGACCTTAAACTATACTACAAAACCATAGTAACAAAAACAGCATGATATTGGCACCGTAACAGACTTGTAGGCCAATGGTACAGAATAGAAGACACAGAAACAAACCCACATGAGCACAGTTCATAATAGACACAGTCACCAAAAATAATTGTGGAGAAAAGATAGTGTCTTCAACAAATTGTGCTGGGAAAACTGGAAACCCATATGTAGCAAAATGAAATTAAATCCCTATGTCTCACCCTGGACCAAGCTCAACTCATTTTTCTGTGGAAGGGCATCTAGGTTGGTTCCATATCTTAGCTATTGTTAATTGAGCTGCTAGGAACATTGAGCCCCATGCACTCTTGGAAGGAACAATTGTCCAGGGGTTTTCCTGTATTAAACCATATTTTGCTCAAAGCATATTTTCCACAGATAATATTCACAGGTGTGACTTAGGAGAACTTGATCATGCTGTAACAAGTTTGAAACAATTTTCTAAATGGAGGCCAACAGAACAATTGAGTATCATTTACAATACCTTGAAAGATTGACAAAGCATTATCTAATATCAAAAGACTATAATCCTATGGTCAAAATGTTCAAGATTAAAAGATTTTTTTTATTCCTACTACTTAGTGTGTCTCAGCTTTCTGCATCATTAAAGTTCTTTGGGACATTTGAAGTCATTCTTTTGCAGTGCTGAGGGTCCATAGTCCTAGCTTCTTGAGAGGCTGAAGCAGGAAAATTGCTTGAGCCCAGGAGTTCAGGGCCAGCCTGAGCAACACAATGAGACCTCCATCTCCAAATAAATGAATGAAATATAACATTAAACCACTTAAGCCAAGAAGGGCTGCAAGGAAATTGATTATCAAGGATGGAAACACATGGAGGTCACCATTTTATAGAATTGTTCCCTTTTTCTCGAGTTTCCATCATTCACATCTGCCTGTCTCCTCTGCACGGTCCTGACACATAAAAAGCACTGAATGTAATATTTACCATTATTGTTGATTTCTTTTATTATTACTTTGGGTCATTAATACATTATTTTAGGCTTTTTGACAGGTGTGCTTTTAAAATCCACTGAAAGATTTATACATAAAAATACAAGAATCTCAGGGAAATCATCTCAAGCCTCTGCTCCCACAAACACAGCCCACCCCCAACCCACAAGGAAAAAAAAAATCTCTGAAACAACAGTTGAGGTATTTTCACTCCCTGGATCCAAGAAATGAAAATTTTGAAAGGAGGCATGTCATCTTTCAAAAATCCAGCAGGTGGCAGGATTCCCAAATGTAAATGCTCTGGAGCTGAGAAACGGGTGATGCCCATGAGGGGAGTGCAGTGTGGAATCTGTTTACTTTCAAAAATCTAATACTTCTTTCAAGAAAAATAAGAAATCAAAACAAACAAAAAATAATATTTTAAGGTCTGGAAAAATTCCTGGTTGTATGTCATCTGCCTGCCCTGGCCTGCTGCAAGCTTGTGAAATAAACAAAGATGTGTCGGGTATTCATCCTCACTATTCTCCTTGCCTTTTGCTCTGGTACTCTCTCTGCATCCTCCCCATATCTTCCCACTTCTTTGTTTCCTTCCCCTATGGAAAACTATCGTCCAGAGAATAACTGGAATATAAATTTTAAAGAAATGGAAATCCTAGGGCTTTTATTTTATTAGCAACACAGTCAAGACTGTCACCAACAATAGGACATGTAATTTCAGATGTGCTGCCAATATGCATATTAAAAGTCGCAAAATAGTAGTAGTTTAAAGAAAGACAATTGCAAGGACTCACAGACTCCTTTGTGTTCCTGATTCAGGAAACTGTGACAGGAAGATTTCCTTGTTATGACAAATAACTCAGAGATCAATCTAATTAGGAAATATTTGTTTGGGCTCATGGTTTATAAGGCTTCAGTTTAAGTCACTTGTTTTCCTCACTTTGGTCCTATACTGAGCCAGAAGATCCTGGAGGAGGGGTGTGATAGAGAACAAAGAGAAAAAAGCCCTGGAGTTGGGGGCCAAGCTGTAACTGTTGGCAGTGGAAGAGGTGGGCATTCCGGAGAGGCTGTGCCTGCTCTGGGCTCAGAAGGCAGGATGAGGCTTGCAGGGGCGAGCGTGTGCGTGTGCGTGTGCGTGTGCGTGTGCGCAAAAGCGTGGGGCACTTCCTTCGAGCCGGAATCGAACCAGCGACCTAAGGATGTCCACAGCTGTCTGTTCAGTCTACAGTCCTCCGCTCTACCAGCTGAGCTATCGAAGGGTGCACACCGGCGGGGCCGGGTCCTCTGCCTTTGTGCAGATGGGGGAGGCGAGCTGGCAGGGCCTGTCCCGGGGTGGGGTCCCATTACAACTGTCCGCCTTCCATCCCAGGGAGCCCTCCCTGCCCCGCCCTGCCCTGCCCTACCCAGACAGGCTCAGTCCTTGCCTTCAGGGCCCAGGACCAACACACACGCACGAACACACGCACGAACACACACACACCCACGCACACACTTCAATGCGCACACACCCCTTCAGCATGGGAGCCCCTGGTATCCAGCGGAAGCCTGGCGTGCCCGGGACCTGGCGAGGACCTGGCCGGGCGGCGACCACCAAGACCCGCATCGCAGGGCGCGCAGGGCTCTCTCCTCTCGTGCTCTTGCCCTCTTGCCCCGATGCCCAACCTCTGCGTCCCGCCTTGGGCCGGGGTCTAGGAGGATGGCACTAAGGCGGCCTGAGAGGGCCAGGAGCCGGGCACCAGGTGGAGACTGACCCAGGGGAAGGTTGCCTTCTCCACACCCCTCCCCGCCCGCCCCGGGGAAGGTGGGGGTGTGGATACCGCACGGGTGCGGGTTGGTAATGGAGGAGAACCAGATGGCGCACGCACGGGGACGAGGCTGCGCAACTAGCACAGCCACAGTCCCCCGCGGTAGTGTCTGGTGGACACCTGGATCCCATCCGACCCTACCAGCCTGGCCCCTGAAGCCCCGGTCCGGTCCCGGTTCCAGGTCCCCGTGCCCCAGCCCACACGCCCTGCTACCCACAGGGCCAGCCCTGCCAGCCGCTCCCTCTTGGGTGCCTTCAGACCTCCTGCACACCACACGTGTGGCGGAAAGGACAGAGGGTTAGGGGAAGTGGCAGCCTCGCGTGCCCCGTCCAGGCCTTGCACAAGCACCAGAGATACCTGTGCCAGGGAGCCAGCCCGGCCAGGGCACAGGAGGCCCCCGCTTCCTGCCTGTCCTCACCAAATAACTCCACCTGGTCCTGGGCGCTTCCGGGAAAGGCCAAAGGGACACAACAGAGGCGGCCCAGCTGGGCTGGACTCCTGACCCCGGAAGCAAGGCTTCTCCCACCCAGATGGGATCCCAATTCCGGTGTGCCCTAAATCCTGGCCCTAAATCGCCTCCCTCTCCCAGCCGCTCAGCCCAGATTCCCTGGGGAGGTGCGGGGGGGGGGCTCCTCCTCAGTGACCCAACCTGCCCAGTTTCTTGGGGCTTAGGGGGCGGAGAGGGCCCGCTCGCCCTGGCACAACCCCCAAACCTTCACTCACGCACCAAGCCCACACCAAACCCACTCCCACCGGGACAGGGCAAGGGCCCAGCTGCGGGGGCTTCCCAAAACCTAGTGCTGCTGCTCAGCTGCTCAGCTGGCCCGGCTGCAAGAGCAGCCTCCAGGGACCCCCTTTCCTCTAGCCAAAGCCACAAATCCAGGTGCCAGGACCCAGGGGACAAAGCCCAGGGGGGATACCCAAAGGGCCATTCCTTCTAATTTGCGACCCCACTGCTGGTCTCTGTTCATGGGGTCCCTCAAGTTAGGGGGCTCTCTCTGGCCGCACAACACTTTTGTCCTCCCCAAGCCCTGGGGGCCTCACAGTCTCACCCTGGCACTCCTACTGTTGCTGCCACTGGCACTTGATCTCTTTCGCTGAGAGGTACCCACACAGTGTTGGAGGGAGGGGTGCCTGCAAAGGGAGCCAGGCCACTAAGGAGCCCTCCTTGGGTAGAGAGGAACAACCCCTTGAGTCCTTCAGTTTCACATGCCCCACCTCCGCCATTCCTGCAGGATCCCTTGGTGTTTTCTCTCTCTGTCTCTCTCTCTGTCTCTCTCTGTCTGTCTCTCTCTCTGTATCTCTCTCTCTATCTCTCTAGCTATCTCTATCTATCTGTCTCTCACACACACACACACACACACACACACACACACACAGAGACATACACAAATACCTGCACTCCACGAAAGCATTCAAGCGCCCAGGGTCCAAGGCTGTCCCCTTTCCCTCCCATTTCCAGGCTGCATTGAGCTGCCCTCCCATGCAGGTTCCAGTGACCTTCCAGTCTGTGACTGGATTTCTCTGCACATCAAGCTCTGGACATCTCTTCTCGGAAAAGGCTGAGATCAAGGGACACTCTGGGCTGTTTGTCTGGCAGCCCGCACCCCATCCCCTCTTGATTCTCCAAAGCCCAGCCCATTGCCTCCTGCACACTCTCTGGCTGGTCCTCAGCATCTTCTTGCTAGGTTCCATTTCCAACTGGGCGCTCAAGCCATCAAGCAGCTCACACCCCAGCTCACACTCCCTGGGGAGGGGGGGGGACCCTGAGTTCTGGCCTGACTCGCCTTTTACTCTCACTCCCCCTCAGCTCACCCCAGGCAGGACGATAGCAACAGGTAGGTGCTTTGGCCACCTTCCCGAGGTGAAGAGCAGAACCTGGCGTGTGCTGGCTCTTCCAGGAGGACCACTGAGTCCTGCTGCGGCTCCAACCCTATTCCTTAAAGTTCAGGAAAGGTGAGGCTGGTGGCCTGTGGGTGGGAAGGGCACATCCCACTCTTCAGCCCCAAGGGAAAACAGAACACAGGCCACCGCCACCGCCGCCAGGGCACCATGTCACCTAACCAAGCTGGGATGGACACATTTCCCTCCCTTGTCCATCCACGCATTCCTCACCACTAGACAGAGAAAGAGAGGAGCAGAGACAGGGGTCAGCGTGGGGGACAGCAATGAAGGCGGGGAGGTGGTGAAAGACAGACACAGAGACACAGACAGAGGCAGAGATTGATTGCCTGTGGCTGGAGAGATGGAGGAGAGTGAGGGAGGAAAGGAGAGAGGTGGCAGGGCACCATGGAAAGGAAAGAAGATGAAAGAGAGAGGTAGAGGCAGACAGAAAGTGAGAAAGATGGAGAGGGGCAGACGTGGGGTGGGGGCACCAGGGGAGTGGCTCCTGCCCCCCCCCCAGTTGTGGGGCCAGTTGTGGAGAGGGATGGAGCGTGGCGATCCCAGGGAGGATGCCAGGGTGATCGCTGAGCAACACATCCATGGCTCTGGACATTTGGCTTTTCCCAAGAGCCAAGTCCATGATGATCCAGGTGGGAAGGGCTGGGTGGCAGGGAAGCCTGCCTGTGTGTTGTCAAGAATCTCAGGCGGGAGGAGTGCCCTGTGGTTGAAAGTGCAGGAGCGGCGGGGGTGTGGCAGGGGCGTGGGCGGCGGCAGCTGCAGCGTTAGGGGCCAGGGATAGGGGTGTGGTATGTGGGGGCACGAGTGGTGGGTTGCTTGTGTGAGGCGACCTGAGAGCAGGAACCCCTGCGGGCAGCCAGCGAAGAATGGGCCTTCCCAGAACTGGTGCCTGGCGTTGGCGGGCAGCAGCAGGCAGGACTGCTCCTGGGGAGCGCGGGGGAGTTGGGGGCCAAGATGCAAGGGTTGGCGGTGGAAGAGGTGGGCGGTCCGGAGAGGCTGTGCCTGCTCTGGGCTCAGAAGGCAGGATGAGGCTTGCAGGGGCGAGCGTGTGCGTGTGCGTGTGCGTGTGCGTGTGCGTGTGCGCAAAAGCGTGGGGCACTTCCTTCGAGCCGGAATCGAACCAGCGACCTAAGGATGTCCACAGCTGTCTGTTCAGTCTACAGTCCTCCGCTCTACCAGCTGAGCTATCGAAGGGTGCACACCGGCGGGGCCGGGTCCTCTGCCTTTGTGCAGATGGGGGAGGCGAGCTGGCAGGGCCTGTCCCGGGGTGGGGTCCCATTACAACTGTCCGCCTTCCATCCCAGGGAGCCCTCCCTGCCCCGCCCTGCCCTGCCCTACCCAGACAGGCTCAGTCCTTGCCTTCAGGGCCCAGGACCAACACACACGCACGAACACACGCACGAACACACGCACGAACACACACACACCCACGCACACACTTCAATGCGCACACACCCCTTCAGCATGGGAGCCCCCGGTATCCAGCGGAAGCCTGGCGTGCCCGGGACCTGGCGAGGACCTGGCCGGGCGGCGACCACCAAGACCCGCATCGCAGGGCGCGCAGGGCTCTCTCCTCTCGTGCTCTTGCCCTCTTGCCCCGATGCCAAACCTCTGCGTCCCGCCTTGGGCCGGGGTCTAGGAGGATGGCACTAAGGCGGCCTGAGAGGGCCAGGAGCCGGGCACCAGGTGGAGACTGACCCAGGGGAAGGTTGCCTTCTCCACACCCCTCCCCGCCCGCCCCGGGGAAGGTGGGGGTGTGGATACCGCACGGGTGCGGGTTGGTAATGGAGGAGAACCAGATGGCGCACGCACGGGGACGAGGCTGCGCAACTAGCACAGCCACAGTCCCCCGCGGTAGTGTCTGGTGGACACCTGGATCCCATCCGACCCTACCAGCCTGGCCCCTGAAGCCCCGGTCCGGTCCCGGTTCCAGGTCCCCGTGCCCCAGCCCACACGCCCTGCTACCCACAGGGCCAGCCCTGCCAGCCGCTCCCTCTTGGGTGCCTTCAGACCTCCTGCACACCACACGTGTGGCGGAAAGGACAGAGGGTTAGGGGAAGTGGCAGCCTCGCGTGCCCCGTCCAGGCCTTGCACAAGCACCAGAGATACCTGTGCCAGGGAGCCAGCCCGGCCAGGGCACAGGAGGCCCCCGCTTCCTGCCTGTCCTCACCAAATAACTCCACCTGGTCCTGGGCGCTTCCGGGAAAGGCCAAAGGGACACAACAGAGGCGGCCCAGCTGGGCTGGACTCCTGACCCCGGAAGCAAGGCTTCTCCCACCCAGATGGGATCCCAATTCCGGTGTGCCCTAAATCCTGGCCCTAAATCGCCTCCCTCTCCCAGCCGCTCAGCCCAGATTCCCTGGGGAGGTGCGGGGGGGGGGGCTCCTCCTCAGTGACCCAACCTGCCCAGTTTCTTGGGGCTTAGGGGGCGGAGAGGGCCCGCTCGCCCTGGCACAACCCCCAAACCTTCACTCACGCACCAAGCCCACACCAAACCCACTCCCACCGGGACAGGGCAAGGGCCCAGCTGCGGGGGCTTCCCAAAACCTAGTGCTGCTGCTCAGCTGCTCAGCTGGCCGGGCTGCAAGAGCAGCCTCCAGGGACCCCCTTTCCTCTAGCCAAAGCCACAAATCCAGGTGCCAGGACCCAGGGGACAAAGCCCAGGGGGGATACCCAAAGGGCCATTCCTTCTAATTTGCGACCCCACTGCTGGTCTCTGTTCATGGGGTCCCTCAAGTTAGGGGGCTCTCTCTGGCCGCACAACACTTTTGTCCTCCCCAAGCCCTGGGGGCCTCACAGTCTCACCCTGGCACTCCTACTGTTGCTGCCACTGGCACTTGATCTCTTTCGCTGAGAGGTACCCACACAGTGTTGGAGGGAGGGGTGCCTGCAAAGGGAGCCAGGCCACTAAGGAGCCCTCCTTGGGTAGAGAGGAACAACCCCTTGAGTCCTTCAGTTTCACATGCCCCACCTCCGCCATTCCTGCAGGATCCCTTGGTGTTTTCTCTCTCTGTCTCTCTCTCTGTCTCTCTCTGTCTGTCTCTCTCTCTGTATCTCTCTCTCTATCTCTCTAGCTATCTCTATCTATCTGTCTCACACACACACACACACACACACACACACACACACACACAGAGACATACACAAATACCTGCACTCCACGAAAGCATTCAAGCGCCCAGGGTCCAAGGCTGTCCCCTTTCCCTCCCATTTCCAGGCTGCATTGAGCTGCCCTCCCATGCAGGTTCCAGTGACCTTCCAGTCTGTGACTGGATTTCTCTGCACATCAAGCTCTGGACATCTCTTCTCGGAAAAGGCTGAGATCAAGGGACACTCTGGGCTGTTTGTCTGGCAGCCCGCACCCCATCCCCTCTTGATTCTCCAAAGCCCAGCCCATTGCCTCCTGCACACTCTCTGGCTGGTCCTCAGCATCTTCTTGCTAGGTTCCATTTCCAACTGGGCGCTCAAGCCATCAAGCAGCTCACACCCCAGCTCACACTCCCTGGGGAGGGGGGGGGACCCTGAGTTCTGGCCTGACTCGCCTTTTACTCTCACTCCCCCTCAGCTCACCCCAGGCAGGACGATAGCAACAGGTAGGTGCTTTGGCCACCTTCCCGAGGTGAAGAGCAGAACCTGGCGTGTGCTGGCTCTTCCAGGAGGACCACTGAGTCCTGCTGCGGCTCCAACCCTATTCCTTAAAGTTCAGGAAAGGTGAGGCTGGTGGCCTGTGGGTGGGAAGGGCACATCCCACTCTTCAGCCCCAAGGGAAAACAGAACACAGGCCACCGCCACCGCCGCCAGGGCACCATGTCACCTAACCAAGCTGGGATGGACACATTTCCCTCCCTTGTCCATCCACGCATTCCTCACCACTAGACAGAGAAAGAGAGGAGCAGAGACAGGGGTCAGCGTGGGGGACAGCAATGAAGGCGGGGAGGTGGTGAAAGACAGACACAGAGACACAGACAGAGGCAGAGATTGATTGCCTGTGGCTGGAGAGATGGAGGAGAGTGAGGGAGGAAAGGAGAGAGGTGGCAGGGCACCATGGAAAGGAAAGAAGATGAAAGAGAGAGGTAGAGGCAGACAGAAAGTGAGAAAGATGGAGAGGGGCAGACGTGGGGTGGGGGCACCAGGGGAGTGGCTCCTGCCCCCCCCCCAGTTGTGGGGCCAGTTGTGGGGCCAGTTGTGGAGAGGGATGGAGCGTGGCGATCCCAGGGAGGATGCCAGGGTGATCGCTGAGCAACACATCCATGGCTCTGGACATTTGGCTTTTCCCAAGAGCCAAGTCCATGATGATCCAGGTGGGAAGGGCTGGGTGGCAGGGAAGCCTGCCTGTGTGTTGTCAAGAATCTCAGGCGGGAGGAGTGCCCTGTGGTTGAAAGTGCAGGAGCGGCGGGGGTGTGGCAGGGGCGTGGGCGGCGGCAGCTGCAGCGTTAGGGGCCAGGGATAGGGGTGTGGTATGTGGGGTCACGAGTGGTGGGTTGCTTGTGTGAGGCGACCTGAGAGCAGGAACCCCTGCGGGCAGCCAGCGAAGAATGGGCCTTCCCAGAACTGGTGCCTGGCGTTGGCGGGCAGCAGCAGGCAGGACTGCTCCTGGGGAGCGCGGGGGAGTTGGGGGCCAAGATGCAAGGGTTGGCGGTGGAAGAGGTGGGCGGTCCGGAGAGGCTGTGCCTGCTCTGGGCTCAGAAGGCAGGATGAGGCTTGCAGGGGCGAGCGTGTGCGTGTGCGTGTGCGTGTGCGTGTGCGTGTGCGCAAAAGCGTGGGGCACTTCCTTCGAGCCGGAATCGAACCAGCGACCTAAGGATGTCCACAGCTGTCTGTTCAGTCTACAGTCCTCCGCTCTACCAGCTGAGCTATCGAAGGGTGCACACCGGCGGGGCCGGGTCCTCTGCCTTTGTGCAGATGGGGGAGGCGAGCTGGCAGGGCCTGTCCCGGGGTGGGGTCCCATTACAACTGTCCGCCTTCCATCCCAGGGAGCCCTCCCTGCCCCGCCCTGCCCTGCCCTACCCAGACAGGCTCAGTCCTTGCCTTCAGGGCCCAGGACCAACACACACGCACGAACACACGCACGAACACACGCACGAACACACACACACCCACGCACACACTTCAATGCGCACACACCCCTTCAGCATGGGAGCCCCCGGTATCCAGCGGAAGCCTGGCGTGCCCGGGACCTGGCGAGGACCTGGCCGGGCGGCGACCACCAAGACCCGCATCGCAGGGCGCGCAGGGCTCTCTCCTCTCGTGCTCTTGCCCTCTTGCCCCGATGCCAAACCTCTGCGTCCCGCCTTGGGCCGGGGTCTAGGAGGATGGCACTAAGGCGGCCTGAGAGGGCCAGGAGCCGGGCACCAGGTGGAGACTGACCCAGGGGAAGGTTGCCTTCTCCACACCCCTCCCCGCCCGCCCCGGGGAAGGTGGGGGTGTGGATACCGCACGGGTGCGGGTTGGTAATGGAGGAGAACCAGATGGCGCACGCACGGGGACGAGGCTGCGCAACTAGCACAGCCACAGTCCCCCGCGGTAGTGTCTGGTGGACACCTGGATCCCATCCGACCCTACCAGCCTGGCCCCTGAAGCCCCGGTCCGGTCCCGGTTCCAGGTCCCCGTGCCCCAGCCCACACGCCCTGCTACCCACAGGGCCAGCCCTGCCAGCCGCTCCCTCTTGGGTGCCTTCAGACCTCCTGCACACCACACGTGTGGCGGAAAGGACAGAGGGTTAGGGGAAGTGGCAGCCTCGCGTGCCCCGTCCAGGCCTTGCACAAGCACCAGAGATACCTGTGCCAGGGAGCCAGCCCGGCCAGGGCACAGGAGGCCCCCGCTTCCTGCCTGTCCTCACCAAATAACTCCACCTGGTCCTGGGTGCTTCCGGGAAAGGCCAAAGGGACACAACAGAGGCGGCCCAGCTGGGCTGGACTCCTGACCCCGGAAGCAAGGCTTCTCCCACCCAGATGGGATCCCAATTCCGGTGTGCCCTAAATCCTGGCCCTAAATCGCCTCCCTCTCCCAGCCGCTCAGCCCAGATTCCCTGGGGAGGTGCGGGGGGGGGGGGGGCTCCTCCTCAGTGACCCAACCTGCCCAGTTTCTTGGGGCTTAGGGGGCGGAGAGGGCCCGCTCGCCCTGGCACAACCCCCAAACCTTCACTCACGCACCAAGCCCACACCAAACCCACTCCCACCGGGACAGGGCAAGGGCCCAGCTGCGGGGGCTTCCCAAAACCTAGTGCTGCTGCTCAGCTGCTCAGCTGGCCCGGCTGCAAGAGCAGCCTCCAGGGACCCCCTTTCCTCTAGCCAAAGCCACAAATCCAGGTGCCAGGACCCAGGGGACAAAGCCCAGGGGGGATACCCAAAGGGCCATTCCTTCTAATTTGCGACCCCACTGCTGGTCTCTGTTCATGGGGTCCCTCAAGTTAGGGGGCTCTCTCTGGCCGCACAACACTTTTGTCCTCCCCAAGCCCTGGGGGCCTCACAGTCTCACCCTGGCACTCCTACTGTTGCTGCCACTGGCACTTGATCTCTTTCGCTGAGAGGTACCCACACAGTGTTGGAGGGAGGGGTGCCTGCAAAGGGAGCCAGGCCACTAAGGAGCCCTCCTTGGGTAGAGAGGAACAACCCCTTGAGTCCTTCAGTTTCACATGCCCCACCTCCGCCATTCCTGCAGGATCCCTTGGTGTTTTCTCTCTCTGTCTCTCTCTCTGTCTCTCTCTGTCTGTCTCTCTCTCTGTATCTCTCTCTCTATCTCTCTAGCTATCTCTATCTATCTGTCTCACACACACACACACACACACACACACACACACACACAGAGACATACACAAATACCTGCACTCCACGAAAGCATTCAAGCGCCCAGGGTCCAAGGCTGTCCCCTTTCCCTCCCATTTCCAGGCTGCATTGAGCTGCCCTCCCATGCAGGTTCCAGTGACCTTCCAGTCTGTGACTGGATTTCTCTGCACATCAAGCTCTGGACATCTCTTCTCGGAAAAGGCTGAGATCAAGGGACACTCTGGGCTGTTTGTCTGGCAGCCCGCACCCCATCCCCTCTTGATTCTCCAAAGCCCAGCCCATTGCCTCCTGCACACTCTCTGGCTGGTCCTCAGCATCTTCTTGCTAGGTTCCATTTCCAACTGGGCGCTCAAGCCATCAAGCAGCTCACACCCCAGCTCACACTCCCTGGGGAGGGGGGGGGACCCTGAGTTCTGGCCTGACTCGCCTTTTACTCTCACTCCCCCTCAGCTCACCCCAGGCAGGACGATAGCAACAGGTAGGTGCTTTGGCCACCTTCCCGAGGTGAAGAGCAGAACCTGGCGTGTGCTGGCTCTTCCAGGAGGACCACTGAGTCCTGCTGCGGCTCCAACCCTATTCCTTAAAGTTCAGGAAAGGTGAGGCTGGTGGCCTGTGGGTGGGAAGGGCACATCCCACTCTTCAGCCCCAAGGGAAAACAGAACACAGGCCACCGCCACCGCCGCCAGGGCACCATGTCACCTAACCAAGCTGGGATGGACACATTTCCCTCCCTTGTCCATCCACGCATTCCTCACCACTAGACAGAGAAAGAGAGGAGCAGAGACAGGGGTCAGCGTGGGGGACAGCAATGAAGGCGGGGAGGTGGTGAAAGACAGACACAGAGACACAGACAGAGGCAGAGATTGATTGCCTGTGGCTGGAGAGATGGAGGAGAGTGAGGGAGGAAAGGAGAGAGGTGGCAGGGCACCATGGAAAGGAAAGAAGATGAAAGAGAGAGGTAGAGGCAGACAGAAAGTGAGAAAGATGGAGAGGGGCAGACGTGGGGTGGGGGCACCAGGGGAGTGGCTCCTGCCCCCCCCCCAGTTGTGGGGCCAGTTGTGGGGCCAGTTGTGGAGAGGGATGGAGCGTGGCGATCCCAGGGAGGATGCCAGGGTGATCGCTGAGCAACACATCCATGGCTCTGGACATTTGGCTTTTCCCAAGAGCCAAGTCCATGATGATCCAGGTGGGAAGGGCTGGGTGGCAGGGAAGCCTGCCTGTGTGTTGTCAAGAATCTCAGGCGGGAGGAGTGCCCTGTGGTTGAAAGTGCAGGAGCGGCGGGGGTGTGGCAGGGGCGTGGGCGGCGGCAGCTGCAGCGTTAGGGGCCAGGGATAGGGGTGTGGTATGTGGGGTCACGAGTGGTGGGTTGCTTGTGTGAGGCGACCTGAGAGCAGGAACCCCTGCGGGCAGCCAGCGAAGAATGGGCCTTCCCAGAACTGGTGCCTGGCGTTGGCGGGCAGCAGCAGGCAGGACTGCTCCTGGGGAGCGCGGGGGAGTTGGGGGCCAAGATGCAAGGGTTGGCGGTGGAAGAGGTGGGCGGTCCGGAGAGGCTGTGCCTGCTCTGGGCTCAGAAGGCAGGATGAGGCTTGCAGGGGCGAGCGTGTGCGTGTGCGTGTGCGTGTGCGTGTGCGCAAAAGCGTGGGGCACTTCCTTCGAGCCGGAATCGAACCAGCGACCTAAGGATGTCCACAGCTGTCTGTTCAGTCTACAGTCCTCCGCTCTACCAGCTGAGCTATCGAAGGGTGCACACCGGCGGGGCCGGGTCCTCTGCCTTTGTGCAGATGGGGGAGGCGAGCTGGCAGGGCCTGTCCCGGGGTGGGGTCCCATTACAACTGTCCGCCTTCCATCCCAGGGAGCCCTCCCTGCCCCGCCCTGCCCTGCCCTACCCAGACAGGCTCAGTCCTTGCCTTCAGGGCCCAGGACCAACACACACGCACGAACACACGCACGAACACACACACACCCACGCACACACTTCAATGCGCACACACCCCTTCAGCATGGGAGCCCCCGGTATCCAGCGGAAGCCTGGCGTGCCCGGGACCTGGCGAGGACCTGGCCGGGCGGCGACCACCAAGACCCGCATCGCAGGGCGCGCAGGGCTCTCTCCTCTCGTGCTCTTGCCCTCTTGCCCCGATGCCAAACCTCTGCGTCCCGCCTTGGGCCGGGGTCTAGGAGGATGGCACTAAGGCGGCCTGAGAGGGCCAGGAGCCGGGCACCAGGTGGAGACTGACCCAGGGGAAGGTTGCCTTCTCCACACCCCTCCCCGCCCGCCCCGGGGAAGGTGGGGGTGTGGATACCGCACGGGTGCGGGTTGGTAATGGAGGAGAACCAGATGGCGCACGCACGGGGACGAGGCTGCGCAACTAGCACAGCCACAGTCCCCCGCGGTAGTGTCTGGTGGACACCTGGATCCCATCCGACCCTACCAGCCTGGCCCCTGAAGCCCCGGTCTGGTCCCGGTTCCAGGTCCCCGTGCCCCAGCCCACACGCCCTGCTACCCACAGGGCCAGCCCTGCCAGCCGCTCCCTCTTGGGTGCCTTCAGACCTCCTGCACACCACACGTGTGGCGGAAAGGACAGAGGGTTAGGGGAAGTGGCAGCCTCGCGTGCCCCGTCCAGGCCTTGCACAAGCACCAGAGATACCTGTGCCAGGGAGCCAGCCCGGCCAGGGCACAGGAGGCCCCCGCTTCCTGCCTGTCCTCACCAAATAACTCCACCTGGTCCTGGGCGCTTCCGGGAAAGGCCAAAGGGACACAACAGAGGCGGCCCAGCTGGGCTGGACTCCTGACCCCGGAAGCAAGGCTTCTCCCACCCAGATGGGATCCCAATTCCGGTGTGCCCTAAATCCTGGCCCTAAATCGCCTCCCTCTCCCAGCCGCTCAGCCCAGATTCCCTGGGGAGGTGCGGGGGGGGGGGGCTCCTCCTCAGTGACCCAACCTGCCCAGTTTCTTGGGGCTTAGGGGGCGGAGAGGGCCCGCTCGCCCTGGCACAACCCCCAAACCTTCACTCACGCACCAAGCCCACACCAAACCCACTCCCACCGGGACAGGGCAAGGGCCCAGCTGCGGGGGCTTCCCAAAACCTAGTGCTGCTGCTCAGCTGCTCAGCTGGCCCGGCTGCAAGAGCAGCCTCCAGGGACCCCCTTTCCTCTAGCCAAAGCCACAAATCCAGGTGCCAGGACCCAGGGGACAAAGCCCAGGGGGGATACCCAAAGGGCCATTCCTTCTAATTTGCGACCCCACTGCTGGTCTCTGTTCATGGGGTCCCTCAAGTTAGGGGGCTCTCTCTGGCCGCACAACACTTTTGTCCTCCCCAAGCCCTGGGGGCCTCACAGTCTCACCCTGGCACTCCTACTGTTGCTGCCACTGGCACTTGATCTCTTTCGCTGAGAGGTACCCACACAGTGTTGGAGGGAGGGGTGCCTGCAAAGGGAGCCAGGCCACTAAGGAGCCCTCCTTGGGTAGAGAGGAACAACCCCTTGAGTCCTTCAGTTTCACATGCCCCACCTCCGCCATTCCTGCAGGATCCCTTGGTGTTTTCTCTCTCTGTCTCTCTCTCTGTCTCTCTCTGTCTGTCTCTCTCTCTGTATCTCTCTCTCTATCTCTCTAGCTATCTCTATCTATCTGTCTCACACACACACACACACACACACACACACACACACACAGAGACATACACAAATACCTGCACTTCACGAAAGC
The DNA here is from genome assembly GCF_964194105.1 of Spermophilus citellus. Lineage (NCBI taxonomy): Eukaryota > Metazoa > Chordata > Mammalia > Rodentia > Sciuridae > Spermophilus > Spermophilus citellus. Next base: position 195,628,581 of record NC_138185.1, on the reverse strand, counting down.
ATTCAAGCGCCCAGGGTCCAAGGCTGTCCCCTTTCCCTCCCATTTCCAGGCTGCATTGAGCTGCCCTCCCATGCAGGTTCCAGTGACCTTCCAGTCTGTGACTGGATTTCTCTGCACATCAAGCTCTGGACATCTCTTCTCGGAAAAGGCTGAGATCAAGGGACACTCTGGGCTGTTTGTCTGGCAGCCCGCACCCCATCCCCTCTTGATTCTCCAAAGCCCAGCCCATTGCCTCCTGCACACTCTCTGGCTGGTCCTCAGCATCTTCTTGCTAGGTTCCATTTCCAACTGGGCGCTCAAGCCATCAAGCAGCTCACACCCCAGCTCACACTCCCTGGGGAGGGGGGGGGACCCTGAGTTCTGGCCTGACTCGCCTTTTACTCTCACTCCCCCTCAGCTCACCCCAGGCAGGACGATAGCAACAGGTAGGTGCTTTGGCCACCTTCCCGAGGTGAAGAGCAGAACCTGGCGTGTGCTGGCTCTTCCAGGAGGACCACTGAGTCCTGCTGCGGCTCCAACCCTATTCCTTAAAGTTCAGGAAAGGTGAGGCTGGTGGCCTGTGGGTGGGAAGGGCACATCCCACTCTTCAGCCCCAAGGGAAAACAGAACACAGGCCACCGCCACCGCCGCCAGGGCACCATGTCACCTAACCAAGCTGGGATGGACACATTTCCCTCCCTTGTCCATCCACGCATTCCTCACCACTAGACAGAGAAAGAGAGGAGCAGAGACAGGGGTCAGCGTGGGGGACAGCAATGAAGGCGGGGAGGTGGTGAAAGACAGACACAGAGACACAGACAGAGGCAGAGATTGATTGCCTGTGGCTGGAGAGATGGAGGAGAGTGAGGGAGGAAAGGAGAGAGGTGGCAGGGCACCATGGAAAGGAAAGAAGATGAAAGAGAGAGGTAGAGGCAGACAGAAAGTGAGAAAGATGGAGAGGGGCAGACGTGGGGTGGGGGCACCAGGGGAGTGGCTCCTGCCCCCCCCCCAGTTGTGGGGCCAGTTGTGGGGCCAGTTGTGGAGAGGGATGGAGCGTGGCGATCCCAGGGAGGATGCCAGGGTGATCGCTGAGCAACACATCCATGGCTCTGGACATTTGGCTTTTCCCAAGAGCCAAGTCCATGATGATCCAGGTGGGAAGGGCTGGGTGGCAGGGAAGCCTGCCTGTGTGTTGTCAAGAATCTCAGGCGGGAGGAGTGCCCTGTGGTTGAAAGTGCAGGAGCGGCGGGGGTGTGGCAGGGGCGTGGGCGGCGGCAGCTGCAGCGTTAGGGGCCAGGGATAGGGGTGTGGTATGTGGGGGCACGAGTGGTGGGTTGCTTGTGTGAGGCGACCTGAGAGCAGGAACCCCTGCGGGCAGCCAGCGAAGAATGGGCCTTCCCAGAACTGGTGCCTGGCGTTGGCGGGCAGCAGCAGGCAGGACTGCTCCTGGGGAGCGCGGGGGAGTTGGGGGCCAAGATGCAAGGGTTGGCGGTGGAAGAGGTGGGCGGTCCGGAGAGGCTGTGCCTGCTCTGGGCTCAGAAGGCAGGATGAGGCTTGCAGGGGCGAGCGTGTGCGTGTGCGTGTGCGTGTGCGTGTGCGTGTGCGCAAAAGCGTGGGGCACTTCCTTCGAGCCGGAATCGAACCAGCGACCTAAGGATGTCCACAGCTGTCTGTTCAGTCTACAGTCCTCCGCTCTACCAGCTGAGCTATCGAAGGGTGCACACCGGCGGGGCCGGGTCCTCTGCCTTTGTGCAGATGGGGGAGGCGAGCTGGCAGGGCCTGTCCCGGGGTGGGGTCCCATTACAACTGTCCGCCTTCCATCCCAGGGAGCCCTCCCTGCCCCGCCCTGCCCTGCCCTACCCAGACAGGCTCAGTCCTTGCCTTCAGGGCCCAGGACCAACACACACGCACGAACACACGCACGAACACACGCACGAACACACACACACCCACGCACACACTTCAATGCGCACACACCCCTTCAGCATGGGAGCCCCCGGTATCCAGCGGAAGCCTGGCGTGCCCGGGACCTGGCGAGGACCTGGCCGGGCGGCGACCACCAAGACCCGCATCGCAGGGCGCGCAGGGCTCTCTCCTCTCGTGCTCTTGCCCTCTTGCCCCGATGCCAAACCTCTGCGTCCCGCCTTGGGCCGGGGTCTAGGAGGATGGCACTAAGGCGGCCTGAGAGGGCCAGGAGCCGGGCACCAGGTGGAGACTGACCCAGGGGAAGGTTGCCTTCTCCACACCCCTCCCCGCCCGCCCCGGGGAAGGTGGGGGTGTGGATACCGCACGGGTGCGGGTTGGTAATGGAGGAGAACCAGATGGCGCACGCACGGGGACGAGGCTGCGCAACTAGCACAGCCACAGTCCCCCGCGGTAGTGTCTGGTGGACACCTGGATCCCATCCGACCCTACCAGCCTGGCCCCTGAAGCCCCGGTCCGGTCCCGGTTCCAGGTCCCCGTGCCCCAGCCCACACGCCCTGCTACCCACAGGGCCAGCCCTGCCAGCCGCTCCCTCTTGGGTGCCTTCAGACCTCCTGCACACCACACGTGTGGCGGAAAGGACAGAGGGTTAGGGGAAGTGGCAGCCTCGCGTGCCCCGTCCAGGCCTTGCACAAGCACCAGAGATACCTGTGCCAGGGAGCCAGCCCGGCCAGGGCACAGGAGGCCCCCGCTTCCTGCCTGTCCTCACCAAATAACTCCACCTGGTCCTGGGTGCTTCCGGGAAAGGCCAAAGGGACACAACAGAGGCGGCCCAGCTGGGCTGGACTCCTGACCCCGGAAGCAAGGCTTCTCCCACCCAGATGGGATCCCAATTCCGGTGTGCCCTAAATCCTGGCCCTAAATCGCCTCCCTCTCCCAGCCGCTCAGCCCAGATTCCCTGGGGAGGTGCGGGGGGGGGGGGGCTCCTCCTCAGTGACCCAACCTGCCCAGTTTCTTGGGGCTTAGGGGGCGGAGAGGGCCCGCTCGCCCTGGCACAACCCCCAAACCTTCACTCACGCACCAAGCCCACACCAAACCCACTCCCACCGGGACAGGGCAAGGGCCCAGCTGCGGGGGCTTCCCAAAACCTAGTGCTGCTGCTCAGCTGCTCAGCTGGCCCGGCTGCAAGAGCAGCCTCCAGGGACCCCCTTTCCTCTAGCCAAAGCCACAAATCCAGGTGCCAGGACCCAGGGGACAAAGCCCAGGGGGGATACCCAAAGGGCCATTCCTTCTAATTTGCGACCCCACTGCTGGTCTCTGTTCATGGGGTCCCTCAAGTTAGGGGGCTCTCTCTGGCCGCACAACACTTTTGTCCTCCCCAAGCCCTGGGGGCCTCACAGTCTCACCCTGGCACTCCTACTGTTGCTGCCACTGGCACTTGATCTCTTTCGCTGAGAGGTACCCACACAGTGTTGGAGGGAGGGGTGCCTGCAAAGGGAGCCAGGCCACTAAGGAGCCCTCCTTGGGTAGAGAGGAACAACCCCTTGAGTCCTTCAGTTTCACATGCCCCACCTCCGCCATTCCTGCAGGATCCCTTGGTGTTTTCTCTCTCTGTCTCTCTCTCTGTCTCTCTCTGTCTGTCTCTCTCTCTGTATCTCTCTCTCTATCTCTCTAGCTATCTCTATCTATCTGTCTCACACACACACACACACACACACACACACACACACACACAGAGACATACACAAATACCTGCACTCCACGAAAGCATTCAAGCGCCCAGGGTCCAAGGCTGTCCCCTTTCCCTCCCATTTCCAGGCTGCATTGAGCTGCCCTCCCATGCAGGTTCCAGTGACCTTCCAGTCTGTGACTGGATTTCTCTGCACATCAAGCTCTGGACATCTCTTCTCGGAAAAGGCTGAGATCAAGGGACACTCTGGGCTGTTTGTCTGGCAGCCCGCACCCCATCCCCTCTTGATTCTCCAAAGCCCAGCCCATTGCCTCCTGCACACTCTCTGGCTGGTCCTCAGCATCTTCTTGCTAGGTTCCATTTCCAACTGGGCGCTCAAGCCATCAAGCAGCTCACACCCCAGCTCACACTCCCTGGGGAGGGGGGGGGACCCTGAGTTCTGGCCTGACTCGCCTTTTACTCTCACTCCCCCTCAGCTCACCCCAGGCAGGACGATAGCAACAGGTAGGTGCTTTGGCCACCTTCCCGAGGTGAAGAGCAGAACCTGGCGTGTGCTGGCTCTTCCAGGAGGACCACTGAGTCCTGCTGCGGCTCCAACCCTATTCCTTAAAGTTCAGGAAAGGTGAGGCTGGTGGCCTGTGGGTGGGAAGGGCACATCCCACTCTTCAGCCCCAAGGGAAAACAGAACACAGGCCACCGCCACCGCCGCCAGGGCACCATGTCACCTAACCAAGCTGGGATGGACACATTTCCCTCCCTTGTCCATCCACGCATTCCTCACCACTAGACAGAGAAAGAGAGGAGCAGAGACAGGGGTCAGCGTGGGGGACAGCAATGAAGGCGGGGAGGTGGTGAAAGACAGACACAGAGACACAGACAGAGGCAGAGATTGATTGCCTGTGGCTGGAGAGATGGAGGAGAGTGAGGGAGGAAAGGAGAGAGGTGGCAGGGCACCATGGAAAGGAAAGAAGATGAAAGAGAGAGGTAGAGGCAGACAGAAAGTGAGAAAGATGGAGAGGGGCAGACGTGGGGTGGGGGCACCAGGGGAGTGGCTCCTGCCCCCCCCCCAGTTGTGGGGCCAGTTGTGGGGCCAGTTGTGGAGAGGGATGGAGCGTGGCGATCCCAGGGAGGATGCCAGGGTGATCGCTGAGCAACACATCCATGGCTCTGGACATTTGGCTTTTCCCAAGAGCCAAGTCCATGATGATCCAGGTGGGAAGGGCTGGGTGGCAGGGAAGCCTGCCTGTGTGTTGTCAAGAATCTCAGGCGGGAGGAGTGCCCTGTGGTTGAAAGTGCAGGAGCGGCGGGGGTGTGGCAGGGGCGTGGGCGGCGGCAGCTGCAGCGTTAGGGGCCAGGGATAGGGGTGTGGTATGTGGGGTCACGAGTGGTGGGTTGCTTGTGTGAGGCGACCTGAGAGCAGGAACCCCTGCGGGCAGCCAGCGAAGAATGGGCCTTCCCAGAACTGGTGCCTGGCGTTGGCGGGCAGCAGCAGGCAGGACTGCTCCTGGGGAGCGCGGGGGAGTTGGGGGCCAAGATGCAAGGGTTGGCGGTGGAAGAGGTGGGCGGTCCGGAGAGGCTGTGCCTGCTCTGGGCTCAGAAGGCAGGATGAGGCTTGCAGGGGCGAGCGTGTGCGTGTGCGTGTGCGTGTGCGTGTGCGCAAAAGCGTGGGGCACTTCCTTCGAGCCGGAATCGAACCAGCGACCTAAGGATGTCCACAGCTGTCTGTTCAGTCTACAGTCCTCCGCTCTACCAGCTGAGCTATCGAAGGGTGCACACCGGCGGGGCCGGGTCCTCTGCCTTTGTGCAGATGGGGGAGGCGAGCTGGCAGGGCCTGTCCCGGGGTGGGGTCCCATTACAACTGTCCGCCTTCCATCCCAGGGAGCCCTCCCTGCCCCGCCCTGCCCTGCCCTACCCAGACAGGCTCAGTCCTTGCCTTCAGGGCCCAGGACCAACACACACGCACGAACACACGCACGAACACACACACACCCACGCACACACTTCAATGCGCACACACCCCTTCAGCATGGGAGCCCCCGGTATCCAGCGGAAGCCTGGCGTGCCCGGGACCTGGCGAGGACCTGGCCGGGCGGCGACCACCAAGACCCGCATCGCAGGGCGCGCAGGGCTCTCTCCTCTCGTGCTCTTGCCCTCTTGCCCCGATGCCAAACCTCTGCGTCCCGCCTTGGGCCGGGGTCTAGGAGGATGGCACTAAGGCGGCCTGAGAGGGCCAGGAGCCGGGCACCAGGTGGAGACTGACCCAGGGGAAGGTTGCCTTCTCCACACCCCTCCCCGCCCGCCCCGGGGAAGGTGGGGGTGTGGATACCGCACGGGTGCGGGTTGGTAATGGAGGAGAACCAGATGGCGCACGCACGGGGACGAGGCTGCGCAACTAGCACAGCCACAGTCCCCCGCGGTAGTGTCTGGTGGACACCTGGATCCCATCCGACCCTACCAGCCTGGCCCCTGAAGCCCCGGTCTGGTCCCGGTTCCAGGTCCCCGTGCCCCAGCCCACACGCCCTGCTACCCACAGGGCCAGCCCTGCCAGCCGCTCCCTCTTGGGTGCCTTCAGACCTCCTGCACACCACACGTGTGGCGGAAAGGACAGAGGGTTAGGGGAAGTGGCAGCCTCGCGTGCCCCGTCCAGGCCTTGCACAAGCACCAGAGATACCTGTGCCAGGGAGCCAGCCCGGCCAGGGCACAGGAGGCCCCCGCTTCCTGCCTGTCCTCACCAAATAACTCCACCTGGTCCTGGGCGCTTCCGGGAAAGGCCAAAGGGACACAACAGAGGCGGCCCAGCTGGGCTGGACTCCTGACCCCGGAAGCAAGGCTTCTCCCACCCAGATGGGATCCCAATTCCGGTGTGCCCTAAATCCTGGCCCTAAATCGCCTCCCTCTCCCAGCCGCTCAGCCCAGATTCCCTGGGGAGGTGCGGGGGGGGGGGGCTCCTCCTCAGTGACCCAACCTGCCCAGTTTCTTGGGGCTTAGGGGGCGGAGAGGGCCCGCTCGCCCTGGCACAACCCCCAAACCTTCACTCACGCACCAAGCCCACACCAAACCCACTCCCACCGGGACAGGGCAAGGGCCCAGCTGCGGGGGCTTCCCAAAACCTAGTGCTGCTGCTCAGCTGCTCAGCTGGCCCGGCTGCAAGAGCAGCCTCCAGGGACCCCCTTTCCTCTAGCCAAAGCCACAAATCCAGGTGCCAGGACCCAGGGGACAAAGCCCAGGGGGGATACCCAAAGGGCCATTCCTTCTAATTTGCGACCCCACTGCTGGTCTCTGTTCATGGGGTCCCTCAAGTTAGGGGGCTCTCTCTGGCCGCACAACACTTTTGTCCTCCCCAAGCCCTGGGGGCCTCACAGTCTCACCCTGGCACTCCTACTGTTGCTGCCACTGGCACTTGATCTCTTTCGCTGAGAGGTACCCACACAGTGTTGGAGGGAGGGGTGCCTGCAAAGGGAGCCAGGCCACTAAGGAGCCCTCCTTGGGTAGAGAGGAACAACCCCTTGAGTCCTTCAGTTTCACATGCCCCACCTCCGCCATTCCTGCAGGATCCCTTGGTGTTTTCTCTCTCTGTCTCTCTCTCTGTCTCTCTCTGTCTGTCTCTCTCTCTGTATCTCTCTCTCTATCTCTCTAGCTATCTCTATCTATCTGTCTCACACACACACACACACACACACACACACACACACACAGAGACATACACAAATACCTGCACTTCACGAAAGCATTCAAGCGCCCAGGGTCCAAGGCTGTCCCCTTTCCCTCCCATTTCCAGGCTGCATTGAGCTGCCCTCCCATGCAGGTTCCAGTGACCTTCCAGTCTGTGACTGGATTTCTCTGCACATCAAGCTCTGGACATCTCTTCTCGGAAAAGGCTGAGATCAAGGGACACTCTGGGCTGTTTGTCTGGCAGCCCGCACCCCATCCCCTCTTGATTCTCCAAAGCCCAGCCCATTGCCTCCTGCACACTCTCTGGCTGGTCCTCAGCATCTTCTTGCTAGGTTCCATTTCCAACTGGGCGCTCAAGCCATCAAGCAGCTCACACCCCAGCTCACACTCCCTGGGGAGGGGGGGGGACCCTGAGTTCTGGCCTGACTCGCCTTTTACTCTCACTCCCCCTCAGCTCACCCCAGGCAGGACGATAGCAACAGGTAGGTGCTTTGGCCACCTTCCCGAGGTGAAGAGCAGAACCTGGCGTGTGCTGGCTCTTCCAGGAGGACCACTGAGTCCTGCTGCGGCTCCAACCCTATTCCTTAAAGTTCAGGAAAGGTGAGGCTGGTGGCCTGTGGGTGGGAAGGGCACATCCCACTCTTCAGCCCCAAGGGAAAACAGAACACAGGCCACCACCACCGCCGCCAGGGCACCATGTCACCTAACCAAGCTGGGATGGACACATTTCCCTCCCTTGTCCATCCACGCATTCCTCACCACTAGACAGAGAAAGAGAGGAGCAGAGACAGGGGTCAGCGTGGGGGACAGCAATGAAGGCGGGGAGGTGGTGAAAGACAGACACAGAGACACAGACAGAGGCAGAGATTGATTGCCTGTGGCTGGAGAGATGGAGGAGAGTGAGGGAGGAAAGGAGAGAGGTGGCAGGGCATCATGGAAAGGAAAGAAGATGAAAGAGAGAGGTAGAGGCAGACAGAAAGTGAGAAAGATGGAGAGGGGCAGACGTGGGGTGGGGGCACCAGGGGAGTGGCTCCTGCCCCCCCCCCCAGTTGTGGGGCCAGTTGTGGGGCCAGTTGTGGAGAGGGATGGAGCGTGGCGATCCCAGGGAGGATGCCAGGGTGATCGCTGAGCAACACATCCATGGCTCTGGACATTTGGCTTTTCCCAAGAGCCAAGTCCATGATGATCCAGGTGGGAAGGGCTGGGTGGCAGGGAAGCCTGCCTGTGTGTTGTCAAGAATCTCAGGCGGGAGGAGTGCCCTGTGGTTGAAAGTGCAGGAGCGGCGGGGGTGTGGCAGGGGCGTGGGCGGCGGCAGCTGCAGCGTTAGGGGCCAGGGATAGGGGTGTGGTATGTGGGGTCACGAGTGGTGGGTTGCTTGTGTGAGGCGACCTGAGAGCAGGAACCCCTGCGGGCAGCCAGCGAAGAATGGGCCTTCCCAGAACTGGTGCCTGGCGTTGGCGGGCAGCAGCAGGCAGGACTGCTCCTGGGGAGCGCGGGGGAGTTGGGGGCCAAGATGCAAGGGTTGGCGGTGGAAGAGGTGGGCGGTCCGGAGAGGCTGTGCCTGCTCTGGGCTCAGAAGGCAGGATGAGGCTTGCAGGGGCGAGCGTGTGCGTGTGCGTGTGCGTGTGCGTGTGCGCAAAAGCGTGGGGCACTTCCTTCGAGCCGGAATCGAACCAGCGACCTAAGGATGTCCACAGCTGTCTGTTCAGTCTACAGTCCTCCGCTCTACCAGCTGAGCTATCGAAGGGTGCACACCGGCGGGGCCGGGTCCTCTGCCTTTGTGCAGATGGGGGAGGCGAGCTGGCAGGGCCTGTCCCGGGGTGGGGTCCCATTACAACTGTCCGCCTTCCATCCCAGGGAGCCCTCCCTGCCCCGCCCTGCCCTGCCCTACCCAGACAGGCTCAGTCCTTGCCTTCAGGGCCCAGGACCAACACACACGCACGAACACACGCACGAACACACGCACGAACACACACACACCCACGCACACACTTCAATGCGCACACACCCCTTCAGCATGGGAGCCCCCGGTATCCAGCGGAAGCCTGGCGTGCCCGGGACCTGGCGAGGACCTGGCCGGGCGGCGACCACCAAGACCCGCATCGCAGGGCGCGCAGGGCTCTCTCCTCTCGTGCTCTTGCCCTCTTGCCCCGATGCCAAACCTCTGCGTCCCGCCTTGGGCCGGGGTCTAGGAGGATGGCACTAAGGCGGCCTGAGAGGGCCAGGAGCCGGGCACCAGGTGGAGACTGACCCAGGGGAAGGTTGCCTTCTCCACACCCCTCCCCGCCCGCCCCGGGGAAGGTGGGGGTGTGGATACCGCACGGGTGCGGGTTGGTAATGGAGGAGAACCAGATGGCGCACGCACGGGGACGAGGCTGCGCAACTAGCACAGCCACAGTCCCCCGCGGTAGTGTCTGGTGGACACCTGGATCCCATCCGACCCTACCAGCCTGGCCCCTGAAGCCCCGGTCCGGTCCCGGTTCCAGGTCCCCGTGCCCCAGCCCACACGCCCTGCTACCCACAGGGCCAGCCCTGCCAGCCGCTCCCTCTTGGGTGCCTTCAGACCTCCTGCACACCACACGTGTGGCGGAAAGGACAGAGGGTTAGGGGAAGTGGCAGCCTCGCGTGCCCCGTCCAGGCCTTGCACAAGCACCAGAGATACCTGTGCCAGGGAGCCAGCCCGGCCAGGGCACAGGAGGCCCCCGCTTCCTGCCTGTCCTCACCAAATAACTCCACCTGGTCCTGGGCGCTTCCGGGAAAGGCCAAAGGGACACAACAGAGGCGGCCCAGCTGGGCTGGACTCCTGACCCCGGAAGCAAGGCTTCTCCCACCCAGATGGGATCCCAATTCCGGTGTGCCCTAAATCCTGGCCCTAAATCGCCTCCCTCTCCCAGCCGCTCAGCCCAGATTCCCTGGGGAGGTGCGGGGGGGGGGGGCTCCTCCTCAGTGACCCAACCTGCCCAGTTTCTTGGGGCTTAGGGGGCGGAGAGGGCCCGCTCGCCCTGGCACAACCCCCAAACCTTCACTCACGCACCAAGCCCACACCAAACCCACTCCCACCGGGACAGGGCAAGGGCCCAGCTGCGGGGGCTTCCCAAAACCTAGTGCTGCTGCTCAGCTGCTCAGCTGGCCCGGCTGCAAGAGCAGCCTCCAGGGACCCCCTTTCCTCTAGCCAAAGCCACAAATCCAGGTGCCAGGACCCAGGGGACAAAGCCCAGGGGGGATACCCAAAGGGCCATTCCTTCTAATTTGCGACCCCACTGCTGGTCTCTGTTCATGGGGTCCCTCAAGTTAGGGGGCTCTCTCTGGCCGCACAACACTTTTGTCCTCCCCAAGCCCTGGGGGCCTCACAGTCTCACCCTGGCACTCCTACTGTTGCTGCCACTGGCACTTGATCTCTTTCGCTGAGAGGTACCCACACAGTGTTGGAGGGAGGGGTGCCTGCAAAGGGAGCCAGGCCACTAAGGAGCCCTCCTTGGGTAGAGAGGAACAACCCCTTGAGTCCTTCAGTTTCACATGCCCCACCTCCGCCATTCCTGCAGGATCCCTTGGTGTTTTCTCTCTCTGTCTCTCTCTCTGTCTCTCTCTGTCTGTCTCTCTCTCTGTATCTCTCTCTCTATCTCTCTAGCTATCTCTATCTATCTGTCTCACACACACACACACACACACACACACACACACACACACACAGAGACATACACAAATACCTGCACTTCACGAAAGCATTCAAGCGCCCAGGGTCCAAGGCTGTCCCCTTTCCCTCCCATTTCCAGGCTGCATTGAGCTGCCCTCCCATGCAGGTTCCAGTGACCTTCCAGTCTGTGACTGGATTTCTCTGCACATCAAGCTCTGGACATCTCTTCTCGGAAAAGGCTGAGATCAAGGGACACTCTGGGCTGTTTGTCTGGCAGCCCGCACCCCATCCCCTCTTGATTCTCCAAAGCCCAGCCCATTGCCTCCTGCACACTCTCTGGCTGGTCCTCAGCATCTTCTTGCTAGGTTCCATTTCCAACTGGGCGCTCAAGCCATCAAGCAGCTCACACCCCAGCTCACACTCCCTGGGGAGGGGGGGGGACCCTGAGTTCTGGCCTGACTCGCCTTTTACTCTCACTCCCCCTCAGCTCACCCCAGGCAGGACGATAGCAACAGGTAGGTGCTTTGGCCACCTTCCCGAGGTGAAGAGCAGAACCTGGCGTGTGCTGGCTCTTCCAGGAGGACCACTGAGTCCTGCTGCGGCTCCAACCCTATTCCTTAAAGTTCAGGAAAGGTGAGGCTGGTGGCCTGTGGGTGGGAAGGGCACATCCCACTCTTCAGCCCCAAGGGAAAACAGAACACAGGCCACCGCCACCGCCGCCAGGGCACCATGTCACCTAACCAAGCTGGGATGGACACATTTCCCTCCCTTGTCCATCCACGCATTCCTCACCACTAGACAGAGAAAGAGAGGAGCAGAGACAGGGGTCAGCGTGGGGGACAGCAATGAAGGCGGGGAGGTGGTGAAAGACAGACACAGAGACACAGACAGAGGCAGAGATTGATTGCCTGTGGCTGGAGAGATGGAGGAGAGTGAGGGAGGAAAGGAGAGAGGTGGCAGGGCACCATGGAAAGGAAAGAAGATGAAAGAGAGAGGTAGAGGCAGACAGAAAGTGAGAAAGATGGAGAGGGGCAGACGTGGGGTGGGGGCACCAGGGGAGTGGCTCCTGGCCCCCCCCCCCAGTTGTGGGGCCAGTTGTGGGGCCAGTTGTGGAGAGGGATGGAGCGTGGCGATCCCAGGGAGGATGCCAGGGTGATCGCTGAGCAACACATCCATGGCTCTGGACATTTGGCTTTTCCCAAGAGCCAAGTCCATGATGATCCAGGTGGGAAGGGCTGGGTGGCAGGGAAGCCTGCCTGTGTGTTGTCAAGAATCTCAGGCGGGAGGAGTGCCCTGTGGTTGAAAGTGCAGGAGCGGCGGGGGTGTGGCAGGGGCGTGGGCGGCGGCAGCTGCAGCGTTAGGGGCCAGGGATAGGGGTGTGGTATGTGGGGGCACGAGTGGTGGGTTGCTTGTGTGAGGCGACCTGAGAGCAGGAACCCCTGCGGGCAGCCAGCGAAGAATGGGCCTTCCCAGAACTGGTGCCTGGCGTTGGCGGGCAGCAGCAGGCAGGACTGCTCCTGGGGAGCGCGGGGGAGTTGGGGGCCAAGATGCAAGGGTTGGCGGTGGAAGAGGTGGGCGGTCCGGAGAGGCTGTGCCTGCTCTGGGCTCAGAAGGCAGGATGAGGCTTGCAGGGGCGAGCGTGTGCGTGTGCGTGTGCGTGTGCGTGTGCGCAAAAGCGTGGGGCACTTCCTTCGAGCCGGAATCGAACCAGCGACCTAAGGATGTCCACAGCTGTCTGTTCAGTCTACAGTCCTCCGCTCTACCAGCTGAGCTATCGAAGGGTGCACACCGGCGGGGCCGGGTCCTCTGCCTTTGTGCAGATGGGGGAGGCGAGCTGGCAGGGCCTGTCCCGGGGTGGGGTCCCATTACAACTGTCCGCCTTCCATCCCAGGGAGCCCTCCCTGCCCCGCCCTGCCCTGCCCTACCCAGACAGGCTCAGTCCTTGCCTTCAGGGCCCAGGACCAACACACACGCACGAACACACGCACGAACACACGCACGAACACACACACACCCACGCACACACTTCAATGCGCACACACCCCTTCAGCATGGGAGCCCCCGGTATCCAGCGGAAGCCTGGCGTGCCCGGGACCTGGCGAGGACCTGGCCGGGCGGCGACCACCAAGACCCGCATCGCAGGGCGCGCAGGGCTCTCTCCTCTCGTGCTCTTGCCCTCTTGCCCCGATGCCAAACCTCTGCGTCCCGCCTTGGGCCGGGGTCTAGGAGGATGGCACTAAGGCGGCCTGAGAGGGCCAGGAGCCGGGCACCAGGTGGAGACTGACCCAGGGGAAGGTTGCCTTCTCCACACCCCTCCCCGCCCGCCCCGGGGAAGGTGGGGGTGTGGATACCGCACGGGTGCGGGTTGGTAATGGAGGAGAACCAGATGGCGCACGCACGGGGACGAGGCTGCGCAACTAGCACAGCCACAGTCCCCCGCGGTAGTGTCTGGTGGACACCTGGATCCCATCCGACCCTACCAGCCTGGCCCCTGAAGCCCCGGTCCGGTCCCGGTTCCAGGTCCCCGTGCCCCAGCCCACACGCCCTGCTACCCACAGGGCCAGCCCTGCCAGCCGCTCCCTCTTGGGTGCCTTCAGACCTCCTGCACACCACACGTGTGGCGGAAAGGACAGAGGGTTAGGGGAAGTGGCAGCCTCGCGTGCCCCGTCCAGGCCTTGCACAAGCACCAGAGATACCTGTGCCAGGGAGCCAGCCCGGCCAGGGCACAGGAGGCCCCCGCTTCCTGCCTGTCCTCACCAAATAACTCCACCTGGTCCTGGGCGCTTCCGGGAAAGGCCAAAGGGACACAACAGAGGCGGCCCAGCTGGGCTGGACTCCTGACCCCGGAAGCAAGGCTTCTCCCACCCAGATGGGATCCCAATTCCGGTGTGCCCTAAATCCTGGCCCTAAATCGCCTCCCTCTCCCAGCCGCTCAGCCCAGATTCCCTGGGGAGGTGCGGGGGGGGGGGGCTCCTCCTCAGTGACCCAACCTGCCCAGTTTCTTGGGGCTTAGGGGGCGGAGAGGGCCCGCTCGCCCTGGCACAACCCCCAAACCTTCACTCACGCACCAAGCCCACACCAAACCCACTCCCACCGGGACAGGGCAAGGGCCCAGCTGCGGGGGCTTCCCAAAACCTAGTGCTGCTGCTCAGCTGCTCAGCTGGCCCGGCTGCAAGAGCAGCCTCCAGGGACCCCCTTTCCTCTAGCCAAAGCCACAAATCCAGGTGCCAGGACCCAGGGGACAAAGCCCAGGGGGGATACCCAAAGGGCCATTCCTTCTAATTTGCGACCCCACTGCTGGTCTCTGTTCATGGGGTCCCTCAAGTTAGGGGGCTCTCTCTGGCCGCACAACACTTTTGTCCTCCCCAAGCCCTGGGGGCCTCACAGTCTCACCCTGGCACTCCTACTGTTGCTGCCACTGGCACTTGATCTCTTTCGCTGAGAGGTACCCACACAGTGTTGGAGGGAGGGGTGCCTGCAAAGGGAGCCAGGCCACTAAGGAGCCCTCCTTGGGTAGAGAGGAACAACCCCTTGAGTCCTTCAGTTTCACATGCCCCACCTCCGCCATTCCTGCAGGATCCCTTGGTGTTTTCTCTCTCTGTCTCTCTCTCTGTCTCTCTCTGTCTGTCTCTCTCTCTGTATCTCTCTCTCTATCTCTCTAGCTATCTCTATCTATCTGTCTCACACACACACACACACACACACACACACACACACACAGAGACATACACAAATACCTGCACTTCACGAAAGCATTCAAGCGCCCAGGGTCCAAGGCTGTCCCCTTTCCCTCCCATTTCCAGGCTGCATTGAGCTGCCCTCCCATGCAGGTTCCAGTGACCTTCCAGTCTGTGACTGGATTTCTCTGCACATCAAGCTCTGGACATCTCTTCTCGGAAAAGGCTGAGATCAAGGGACACTCTGGGCTGTTTGTCTGGCAGCCCGCACCCCATCCCCTCTTGATTCTCCAAAGCCCAGCCCATTGCCTCCTGCACACTCTCTGGCTGGTCCTCAGCATCTTCTTGCTAGGTTCCATTTCCAACTGGGCGCTCAAGCCATCAAGCAGCTCACACCCCAGCTCACACTCCCTGGGGAGGGGGGGGGACCCTGAGTTCTGGCCTGACTCGCCTTTTACTCTCACTCCCCCTCAGCTCACCCCAGGCAGGACGATAGCAACAGGTAGGTGCTTTGGCCACCTTCCCGAGGTGAAGAGCAGAACCTGGCGTGTGCTGGCTCTTCCAGGAGGACCACTGAGTCCTGCTGCGGCTCCAACCCTATTCCTTAAAGTTCAGGAAAGGTGAGGCTGGTGGCCTGTGGGTGGGAAGGGCACATCCCACTCTTCAGCCCCAAGGGAAAACAGAACACAGGCCACCACCACCGCCGCCAGGGCACCATGTCACCTAACCAAGCTGGGATGGACACATTTCCCTCCCTTGGCCATCCACGCATTCCTCACCACTAGACAGAGAAAGAGAGGAGCAGAGACAGGGGTCAGCGTGGGGGACAGCAATGAAGGCGGGGAGGTGGTGAAAGACAGACACAGAGACACAGACAGAGGCAGAGATTGATTGCCTGTGGCTGGAGAGATGGAGGAGAGTGAGGGAGGAAAGGAGAGAGGTGGCAGGGCATCATGGAAAGGAAAGAAGATGAAAGAGAGAGGTAGAGGCAGACAGAAAGTGAGAAAGATGGAGAGGGGCAGACGTGGGGTGGGGGCACCAGGGGAGTGGCTCCTGGCCCCCCCCCCCAGTTGTGGGGCCAGTTGTGGGGCCAGTTGTGGAGAGGGATGGAGTGTGGCGATCCCAGGGAGGATGCCAGGGTGATCGCTGAGCAACACATCCATGGCTCTGGACATTTGGCTTTTCCCAAGAGCCAAGTCCATGATGATCCAGGTGGGAAGGGCTGGGTGGCAGGGAAGCCTGCCTGTGTGTTGTCAAGAATCTCAGGCGGGAGGAGTGCCCTGTGGTTGAAAGTGCAGGAGCGGCGGGGGTGTGGCAGGGGCGTGGGCGGCGGCAGCTGCAGCGTTAGGGGCCAGGGATAGGGGTGTGGTATGTGGGGGCACGAGTGGTGGGTTGCTTGTGTGAGGCGACCTGAGAGCAGGAACCCCTGCGGGCAGCCAGCGAAGAATGGGCCTTCCCAGAACTGGTGCCTGGCGTTGGCGGGCAGCAGCATGCAGGACTGCTCCTGGGGAGCGCGGGGGAGTTGGGGGCCAAGATGCAAGGGTTGGCGGTGGAAGAGGTGGGCGGTCCGGAGAGGCTGTGCCTGCTCTGGGCTCAGAAGGCAGGATGAGGCTTGCAGGGGCGAGCGTGTGCGTGTGCGCAAAAGCGTGGGGCACTTCCTTCGAGCCGGAATCGAACCAGCGACCTAAGGATGTCCACAGCTGTCTGTTCAGTCTACAGTCCTCCGCTCTACCAGCTGAGCTATCGAAGGGTGCACACCGGCGGGGCCGGGTCCTCTGCCTTTGTGCAGATGGGGGAGGCGAGCTGGCAGGGCCTGTCCCGGGGTGGGGTCCCATTACAACTGTCCGCCTTCCATCCCAGGGAGCCCTCCCTGCCCCGCCCTGCCCTGCCCTACCCAGACAGGCTCAGTCCTTGCCTTCAGGGCCCAGGACCAACACACACGCACGAACACACGCACGAACACACACACACCCACGCACACACTTCAATGCGCACACACCCCTTCAGCATGGGAGCCCCTGGTATCCAGCGGAAGCCTGGCGTGCCCGGGACCTGGCGAGGACCTGGCCGGGCGGCGACCACCAAGACCCGCATCGCAGGGCGCGCAGGGCTCTCTCCTCTCGTGCTCTTGCCCTCTTGCCCCGATGCCCAACCTCTGCGTCCCGCCTTGGGCCGGGGTCTAGGAGGATGGCACTAAGGCGGCCTGAGAGGGCCAGGAGCCGGGCACCAGGTGGAGACTGACCCAGGGGAAGGTTGCCTTCTCCACACCCCTCCCCGCCCGCCCCGGGGAAGGTGGGGGTGTGGATACCGCACGGGTGCGGGTTGGTAATGGAGGAGAACCAGATGGCGCACGCACGGGGACGAGGCTGCGCAACTAGCACAGCCACAGTCCCCCGCGGTAGTGTCTGGTGGACACCTGGATCCCATCCGACCCTACCAGCCTGGCCCCTGAAGCCCCGGTCCGGTCCCGGTTCCAGGTCCCCGTGCCCCAGCCCACACGCCCTGCTACCCACAGGGCCAGCCCTGCCAGCCGCTCCCTCTTGGGTGCCTTCAGACCTCCTGCACACCACACGTGTGGCGGAAAGGACAGAGGGTTAGGGGAAGTGGCAGCCTCGCGTGCCCCGTCCAGGCCTTGCACAAGCACCAGAGATACCTGTGCCAGGGAGCCAGCCCGGCCAGGGCACAGGAGGCCCCCGCTTCCTGCCTGTCCTCACCAAATAACTCCACCTGGTCCTGGGTGCTTCCGGGAAAGGCCAAAGGGACACAACAGAGGCGGCCCAGCTGGGCTGGACTCCTGACCCCGGAAGCAAGGCTTCTCCCACCCAGATGGGATCCCAATTCCGGTGTGCCCTAAATCCTGGCCCTAAATCGCCTCCCTCTCCCAGCCGCTCAGCCCAGATTCCCTGGGGAGGTGCGGGGGGGGGGGCTCCTCCTCAGTGACCCAACCCGCCCAGTTTCTTGGGGCTTAGGGGGCGGAGAGGGCCCGCTCGCCCTGGCACAACCCCCAAACCTTCACTCACGCACCAAGCCCACACCAAACCCACTCCCACCGGGACAGGGCAAGGGCCCAGCTGCGGGGGCTTCCCAAAACCTAGTGCTGCTGCTCAGCTGCTCAGCTGGCCGGGCTGCAAGAGCAGCCTCCAGGGACCCCCTTTCCTCTAGCCAAAGCCACAAATCCAGGTGCCAGGACCCAGGGGACAAAGCCCAGGGGGGATACCCAAAGGGCCATTCCTTCTAATTTGCGACCCCACTGCTGGTCTCTGTTCATGGGGTCCCTCAAGTTAGGGGGCTCTCTCTGGCCGCACAACACTTTTGTCCTCCCCAAGCCCTGGGGGCCTCACAGTCTCACCCTGGCACTCCTACTGTTGCTGCCACTGGCACTTGATCTCTTTCGCTGAGAGGTACCCACACAGTGTTGGAGGGAGGGGTGCCTGCAAAGGGAGCCAGGCCACTAAGGAGCCCTCCTTGGGTAGAGAGGAACAACCCCTTGAGTCCTTCAGTTTCACATGCCCCACCTCCGCCATTCCTGCAGGATCCCTTGGTGTTTTCTCTCTCTGTCTCTCTCTGTCTCTTTCTGTCTCTCTCTCTCTATCTCTGTATCTCTCTCTATCTATATAGCTATCTCTATCTCTCTGTCACTCACACACACACACACACACACACACACAGAGAGAGAGAGAGAGAGAGAGACATACACAAATACCTGCACTCCACGAAAGCATTCAAGCGCCCAGGGGAATGCAGGTCCAAGGCTGTCCCCTTTCCCTCCCATTTCCAGGCTGCATTGAGCTGCCCTCCCATGCAGGTTCCAGTGACCTTCCAGTCTGTGACTGGATTTCTCTGCACATCAAGCTCTGGACATCTCTTCTCGGAAAAGGCTGAGATCAAGGGACACTCTGGGCTGTTTGTCTGGCAGCCCGCACCCCATCCCCTCTTGATTCTCCAAAGCCCAGCCCATTGCCTCCTGCACACTCTCTGGCTGGTCCTCAGCATCTTCTTGCTAGGTTCCATTTCCAACTGGGCGCTCAAGCCATCAAGCAGCTCACACCCCAGCTCACACTCCCTGGGGAGGGGGGGGGACCCTGAGTTCTGGCCTGACTCGCCTTTTACTCTCACTCCCCCTCAGCTCACCCCAGGCAGGACGATAGCAACAGGTAGGTGCTTTGGCCACCTTCCCGAGGTGAAGAGCAGAACCTGGCGTGTGCTGGCTCTTCCAGGAGGACCACTGAGTCCTGCTGCGGCTCCAACCCTATTCCTTAAAGTTCAGGAAAGGTGAGGCTGGTGGCCTGTGGGTGGGAAGGGCACATCCCACTCTTCAGCCCCAAGGGAAAACAGAACACAGGCCACCGCCACCGCCGCCAGGGCACCATGTCACCTAACCAAGCTGGGATGGACACATTTCCCTCCCTTGTCCATCCACGCATTCCTCACCACTAGACAGAGAAAGAGAGGAGCAGAGACAGGGGTCAGCGTGGGGGACAGCAATGAAGGCGGGAGGTGGTGAAAGACAGACACAGAGACACAGACAGAGGCAGAGATTGATTGCCTGTGGCTGGAGAGATGGAGGAGAGTGAGGGAGGAAAGGAGAGAGGTGGCAGGGCATCATGGAAAGGAAAGAAGATGAAAGAGAGAGGTAGAGGCAGACAGAAAGTGAGAAAGATGGAGAGGGGCAGACGTGGGGTGGGGGCACCAGGGGAGTGGCTCCTGGCCCCCCCCCCAGTTGTGGGGCCAGTTGTGGGGCCAGTTGTGGAGAGGGATGGAGCGTGGCGATCCCAGGGAGGATGCCAGGGTGATCGCTGAGCAACACATCCATGGCTCTGGACATTTGGCTTTTCCCAAGAGCCAAGTCCATGATGATCCAGGTGGGAAGGGCTGGGTGGCAGGGAAGCCTGCCTGTGTGTTGTCAAGAATCTCAGGCGGGAGGAGTGCCCTGTGGTTGAAAGTGCAGGAGCGGCGGGGGTGTGGCAGGGGCGTGGGCGGCGGCGGCAGCTGCAGCGTTAGGGGCCAGGGATAGGGGTGTGGTATGTGGGGGCACGAGTGGTGGGTTGCTTGGGTGAGGCGACCTGAGAGCAGGAACCCCTGCGGGCAGCCAGCGAAGAATGGGCCTTCCCAGAACTGGTGCCTGGCGTTGGCGGGCAGCAGCAGGCAGGACTGCTCCTGGGGAGCGCGGGGGAGTTGGCGGCCAAGATGCAAGGGTTGGCGGTGGAAGAGGTGGGCGGTCCGGAGAGGCTGTGCCTGCTCTGGGCTCAGAAGGCAGGATGAGGCTTGCAGGGGCGAGCGTGTGCGTGTGCGTGTGCGTGTGCGCAAAAGCGCGGGGCACTTCCTTCGAGCCGGAATCGAACCAGCGACCTAAGGATGTCCACAGCTGTCTGTTCAGTCTACCCCTGCGGGCAGCCAGCGAAGAATGGGCCTTCCCAGAACTGGTGCCTGGCGTTGGCGGGCAGCAGCAGGCAGGACTGCTCCTGGGGAGCGCGGGGGAGTTGGCGGCCAAGATGCAAGGGTTGGCGGTGGAAGAGGTGGGCGGTCCGGAGAGGCTGTGCCTGCTCTGGGCTCAGAAGGCAGGATGAGGCTTGCAGGGGCGAGCGTGTGCGTGTGCGTGTGCGTGTGCGCAAAAGCGTGGGGCACTTCCTTCGAGCCGGAATCGAACCAGCGACCTAAGGATGTCCACAGCTGTCTGTTCAGTCTACAGTCCTCCGCTCTACCAGCTGAGCTATCGAAGGGTGCACACCGGCGGGGCCGGGTCCTCTGCCTTTGTGCAGATGGGGGAGGCGAGCTGGCAGGGCCTGTCCCGGGGTGGGGTCCCATTACAACTGTCCGCCTTCCATCCCAGGGAGCCCTCCCTGCCCCGCCCTGCCCTGCCCTACCCAGACAGGCTCAGTCCTTGCCTTCAGGGCCCAGGACCAACACACACGCACGAACACACGCACGAACACACGCACGAACACACACACACCCACGCACACACTTCAATGCGCACACACCCCTTCAGCATGGGAGCCCCCGGTATCCAGCGGAAGCCTGGCGTGCCCGGGACCTGGCGAGGACCTGGCCGGGCGGCGACCACCAAGACCCGCATCGCAGGGCGCGCAGGGCTCTCTCCTCTCGTGCTCTTGCCCTCTTGCCCCGATGCCAAACCTCTGCGTCCCGCCTTGGGCCGGGGTCTAGGAGGATGGCACTAAGGCGGCCTGAGAGGGCCAGGAGCCGGGCACCAGGTGGAGACTGACCCAGGGGAAGGTTGCCTTCTCCACACCCCTCCCCGCCCGCCCCGGGGAAGGTGGGGGTGTGGATACCGCACGGGTGCGGGTTGGTAATGGAGGAGAACCAGATGGCGCACGCACGGGGACGAGGCTGCGCAACTAGCACAGCCACAGTCCCCCGCGGTAGTGTCTGGTGGACACCTGGATCCCATCCGACCCTACCAGCCTGGCCCCTGAAGCCCCGGTCCGGTCCCGGTTCCAGGTCCCCGTGCCCCAGCCCACACGCCCTGCTACCCACAGGGCCAGCCCTGCCAGCCGCTCCCTCTTGGGTGCCTTCAGACCTCCTGCACACCACACGTGTGGCGGAAAGGACAGAGGGTTAGGGGAAGTGGCAGCCTCGCGTGCCCCGTCCAGGCCTTGCACAAGCACCAGAGATACCTGTGCCAGGGAGCCAGCCCGGCCAGGGCACAGGAGGCCCCCGCTTCCTGCCTGTCCTCACCAAATAACTCCACCTGGTCCTGGGCGCTTCCGGGAAAGGCCAAAGGGACACAACAGAGGCGGCCCAGCTGGGCTGGACTCCTGACCCCGGAAGCAAGGCTTCTCCCACCCAGATGGGATCCCAATTCCGGTGTGCCCTAAATCCTGGCCCTAAATCGCCTCCCTCTCCCAGCCGCTCAGCCCAGATTCCCTGGGGAGGTGCGGGGGGGGGGGGGGGCTCCTCCTCAGTGACCCAACCTGCCCAGTTTCTTGGGGCTTAGGGGGCGGAGAGGGCCCGCTCGCCCTGGCACAACCCCCAAACCTTCACTCACGCACCAAGCCCACACCAAACCCACTCCCACCGGGACAGGGCAAGGGCCCAGCTGCGGGGGCTTCCCAAAACCTAGTGCTGCTGCTCAGCTGCTCAGCTGGCCGGGCTGCAAGAGCAGCCTCCAGGGACCCCCTTTCCTCTAGCCAAAGCCACAAATCCAGGTGCCAGGACCCAGGGGACAAAGCCCAGGGGGGATACCCAAAGGGCCATTCCTTCTAATTTGCGA
Source organism: Spermophilus citellus (assembly GCF_964194105.1). Lineage (NCBI taxonomy): Eukaryota > Metazoa > Chordata > Mammalia > Rodentia > Sciuridae > Spermophilus > Spermophilus citellus. The sequence goes on along the minus strand of NC_138185.1, from coordinate 195,606,775 downwards.
CCCCACTGCTGGTCTCTGTTCATGGGGTCCCTCAAGTTAGGGGGCTCTCTCTGGCCGCACAACACTTTTGTCCTCCCCAAGCCCTGGGGGCCTCACAGTCTCACCCTGGCACTCCTACTGTTGCTGCCACTGGCACTTGATCTCTTTCGCTGAGAGGTACCCACACAGTGTTGGAGGGAGGGGTGCCTGCAAAGGGAGCCAGGCCACTAAGGAGCCCTCCTTGGGTAGAGAGGAACAACCCCTTGAGTCCTTCAGTTTCACATGCCCCACCTCCGCCATTCCTGCAGGATCCCTTGGTGTTTTCTCTCTCTGTCTCTCTCTCTGTCTCTCTCTGTCTGTCTCTCTCTCTGTATCTCTCTCTCTATCTCTCTAGCTATCTCTATCTATCTGTCTCACACACACACACACACACACACACACACACACACACACACAGAGACATACACAAATACCTGCACTTCACGAAAGCATTCAAGCGCCCAGGGTCCAAGGCTGTCCCCTTTCCCTCCCATTTCCAGGCTGCATTGAGCTGCCCTCCCATGCAGGTTCCAGTGACCTTCCAGTCTGTGACTGGATTTCTCTGCACATCAAGCTCTGGACATCTCTTCTCGGAAAAGGCTGAGATCAAGGGACACTCTGGGCTGTTTGTCTGGCAGCCCGCACCCCATCCCCTCTTGATTCTCCAAAGCCCAGCCCATTGCCTCCTGCACACTCTCTGGCTGGTCCTCAGCATCTTCTTGCTAGGTTCCATTTCCAACTGGGCGCTCAAGCCATCAAGCAGCTCACACCCCAGCTCACACTCCCTGGGGAGGGGGGGGACCCTGAGTTCTGGCCTGACTCGCCTTTTACTCTCACTCCCCCTCAGCTCACCCCAGGCAGGACGATAGCAACAGGTAGGTGCTTTGGCCACCTTCCCGAGGTGAAGAGCAGAACCTGGCGTGTGCTGGCTCTTCCAGGAGGACCACTGAGTCCTGCTGCGGCTCCAACCCTATTCCTTAAAGTTCAGGAAAGGTGAGGCTGGTGGCCTGTGGGTGGGAAGGGCACATCCCACTCTTCAGCCCCAAGGGAAAACAGAACACAGGCCACCGCCACCGCCGCCAGGGCACCATGTCACCTAACCAAGCTGGGATGGACACATTTCCCTCCCTTGTCCATCCACGCATTCCTCACCACTAGACAGAGAAAGAGAGGAGCAGAGACAGGGGTCAGCGTGGGGGACAGCAATGAAGGCGGGGAGGTGGTGAAAGACAGACACAGAGACACAGACAGAGGCAGAGATTGATTGCCTGTGGCTGGAGAGATGGAGGAGAGTGAGGGAGGAAAGGAGAGAGGTGGCAGGGCACCATGGAAAGGAAAGAAGATGAAAGAGAGAGGTAGAGGCAGACAGAAAGTGAGAAAGATGGAGAGGGGCAGACGTGGGGTGGGGGCACCAGGGGAGTGGCTCCTGGCCCCCCCCCCCAGTTGTGGGGCCAGTTGTGGGGCCAGTTGTGGAGAGGGATGGAGCGTGGCGATCCCAGGGAGGATGCCAGGGTGATCGCTGAGCAACACATCCATGGCTCTGGACATTTGGCTTTTCCCAAGAGCCAAGTCCATGATGATCCAGGTGGGAAGGGCTGGGTGGCAGGGAAGCCTGCCTGTGTGTTGTCAAGAATCTCAGGCGGGAGGAGTGCCCTGTGGTTGAAAGTGCAGGAGCGGCGGGGGTGTGGCAGGGGCGTGGGCGGCGGCAGCTGCAGCGTTAGGGGCCAGGGATAGGGGTGTGGTATGTGGGGGCACGAGTGGTGGGTTGCTTGTGTGAGGCGACCTGAGAGCAGGAACCCCTGCGGGCAGCCAGCGAAGAATGGGCCTTCCCAGAACTGGTGCCTGGCGTTGGCGGGCAGCAGCAGGCAGGACTGCTCCTGGGGAGCGCGGGGGAGTTGGGGGCCAAGATGCAAGGGTTGGCGGTGGAAGAGGTGGGCGGTCCGGAGAGGCTGTGCCTGCTCTGGGCTCAGAAGGCAGGATGAGGCTTGCAGGGGCGAGCGTGTGCGTGTGCGTGTGCGTGTGCGTGTGCGCAAAAGCGTGGGGCACTTCCTTCGAGCCGGAATCGAACCAGCGACCTAAGGATGTCCACAGCTGTCTGTTCAGTCTACAGTCCTCCGCTCTACCAGCTGAGCTATCGAAGGGTGCACACCGGCGGGGCCGGGTCCTCTGCCTTTGTGCAGATGGGGGAGGCGAGCTGGCAGGGCCTGTCCCGGGGTGGGGTCCCATTACAACTGTCCGCCTTCCATCCCAGGGAGCCCTCCCTGCCCCGCCCTGCCCTGCCCTACCCAGACAGGCTCAGTCCTTGCCTTCAGGGCCCAGGACCAACACACACGCACGAACACACGCACGAACACACGCACGAACACACACACACCCACGCACACACTTCAATGCGCACACACCCCTTCAGCATGGGAGCCCCCGGTATCCAGCGGAAGCCTGGCGTGCCCGGGACCTGGCGAGGACCTGGCCGGGCGGCGACCACCAAGACCCGCATCGCAGGGCGCGCAGGGCTCTCTCCTCTCGTGCTCTTGCCCTCTTGCCCCGATGCCAAACCTCTGCGTCCCGCCTTGGGCCGGGGTCTAGGAGGATGGCACTAAGGCGGCCTGAGAGGGCCAGGAGCCGGGCACCAGGTGGAGACTGACCCAGGGGAAGGTTGCCTTCTCCACACCCCTCCCCGCCCGCCCCGGGGAAGGTGGGGGTGTGGATACCGCACGGGTGCGGGTTGGTAATGGAGGAGAACCAGATGGCGCACGCACGGGGACGAGGCTGCGCAACTAGCACAGCCACAGTCCCCCGCGGTAGTGTCTGGTGGACACCTGGATCCCATCCGACCCTACCAGCCTGGCCCCTGAAGCCCCGGTCCGGTCCCGGTTCCAGGTCCCCGTGCCCCAGCCCACACGCCCTGCTACCCACAGGGCCAGCCCTGCCAGCCGCTCCCTCTTGGGTGCCTTCAGACCTCCTGCACACCACACGTGTGGCGGAAAGGACAGAGGGTTAGGGGAAGTGGCAGCCTCGCGTGCCCCGTCCAGGCCTTGCACAAGCACCAGAGATACCTGTGCCAGGGAGCCAGCCCGGCCAGGGCACAGGAGGCCCCCGCTTCCTGCCTGTCCTCACCAAATAACTCCACCTGGTCCTGGGCGCTTCCGGGAAAGGCCAAAGGGACACAACAGAGGCGGCCCAGCTGGGCTGGACTCCTGACCCCGGAAGCAAGGCTTCTCCCACCCAGATGGGATCCCAATTCCGGTGTGCCCTAAATCCTGGCCCTAAATCGCCTCCCTCTCCCAGCCGCTCAGCCCAGATTCCCTGGGGAGGTGCGGGGGGGGGGGGCTCCTCCTCAGTGACCCAACCTGCCCAGTTTCTTGGGGCTTAGGGGGCGGAGAGGGCCCGCTCGCCCTGGCACAACCCCCAAACCTTCACTCACGCACCAAGCCCACACCAAACCCACTCCCACCGGGACAGGGCAAGGGCCCAGCTGCGGGGGCTTCCCAAAACCTAGTGCTGCTGCTCAGCTGCTCAGCTGGCCGGGCTGCAAGAGCAGCCTCCAGGGACCCCCTTTCCTCTAGCCAAAGCCACAAATCCAGGTGCCAGGACCCAGGGGACAAAGCCCAGGGGGGATACCCAAAGGGCCATTCCTTCTAATTTGCGACCCCACTGCTGGTCTCTGTTCATGGGGTCCCTCAAGTTAGGGGGCTCTCTCTGGCCGCACAACACTTTTGTCCTCCCCAAGCCCTGGGGGCCTCACAGTCTCACCCTGGCACTCCTACTGTTGCTGCCACTGGCACTTGATCTCTTTCGCTGAGAGGTACCCACACAGTGTTGGAGGGAGGGGTGCCTGCAAAGGGAGCCAGGCCACTAAGGAGCCCTCCTTGGGTAGAGAGGAACAACCCCTTGAGTCCTTCAGTTTCACATGCCCCACCTCCGCCATTCCTGCAGGATCCCTTGGTGTTTTCTCTCTCTGTCTCTCTCTCTGTCTCTCTCTGTCTGTCTCTCTCTCTGTATCTCTCTCTCTATCTCTCTAGCTATCTCTATCTATCTGTCTCACACACACACACACACACACACACACACACACACAGAGACATACACAAATACCTGCACTCCACGAAAGCATTCAAGCGCCCAGGGTCCAAGGCTGTCCCCTTTCCCTCCCATTTCCAGGCTGCATTGAGCTGCCCTCCCATGCAGGTTCCAGTGACCTTCCAGTCTGTGACTGGATTTCTCTGCACATCAAGCTCTGGACATCTCTTCTCGGAAAAGGCTGAGATCAAGGGACACTCTGGGCTGTTTGTCTGGCAGCCCGCACCCCATCCCCTCTTGATTCTCCAAAGCCCAGCCCATTGCCTCCTGCACACTCTCTGGCTGGTCCTCAGCATCTTCTTGCTAGGTTCCATTTCCAACTGGGCGCTCAAGCCATCAAGCAGCTCACACCCCAGCTCACACTCCCTGGGGAGGGGGGGGACCCTGAGTTCTGGCCTGACTCGCCTTTTACTCTCACTCCCCCTCAGCTCACCCCAGGCAGGACGATAGCAACAGGTAGGTGCTTTGGCCACCTTCCCGAGGTGAAGAGCAGAACCTGGCGTGTGCTGGCTCTTCCAGGAGGACCACTGAGTCCTGCTGCGGCTCCAACCCTATTCCTTAAAGTTCAGGAAAGGTGAGGCTGGTGGCCTGTGGGTGGGAAGGGCACATCCCACTCTTCAGCCCCAAGGGAAAACAGAACACAGGCCACCGCCACCGCCGCCAGGGCACCATGTCACCTAACCAAGCTGGGATGGACACATTTCCCTCCCTTGTCCATCCACGCATTCCTCACCACTAGACAGAGAAAGAGAGGAGCAGAGACAGGGGTCAGCGTGGGGGACAGCAATGAAGGCGGGGAGGTGGTGAAAGACAGACACAGAGACACAGACAGAGGCAGAGATTGATTGCCTGTGGCTGGAGAGATGGAGGAGAGTGAGGGAGGAAAGGAGAGAGGTGGCAGGGCATCATGGAAAGGAAAGAAGATGAAAGAGAGAGGTAGAGGCAGACAGAAAGTGAGAAAGATGGAGAGGGGCAGACGTGGGGTGGGGGCACCAGGGGAGTGGCTCCTGGCCCCCCCCCCAGTTGTGGGGCCAGTTGTGGGGCCAGTTGTGGAGAGGGATGGAGCGTGGCGATCCCAGGGAGGATGCCAGGGTGATCGCTGAGCAACACATCCATGGCTCTGGACATTTGGCTTTTCCCAAGAGCCAAGTCCATGATGATCCAGGTGGGAAGGGCTGGGTGGCAGGGAAGCCTGCCTGTGTGTTGTCAAGAATCTCAGGCGGGAGGAGTGCCCTGTGGTTGAAAGTGCAGGAGCGGCGGGGGTGTGGCAGGGGCGTGGGCGGCGGCGGCAGCTGCAGCATTAGGGGCCAGGGATAGGGGTGTGGTATGTGGGGGCACGAGTGGTGGGTTGCTTGTGTGAGGCGACCTGAGAGCAGGAACCCCTGCGGGCAGCCAGCGAAGAATGGGCCTTCCCAGAACTGGTGCCTGGCGTTGGCGGGCAGCAGCAGGCAGGACTGCTCCTGGGGAGCGCGGGGGAGTTGGGGGCCAAGATGCAAGGGTTGGCGGTGGAAGAGGTGGGCGGTCCGGAGAGGCTGTGCCTGCTCTGGGCTCAGAAGGCAGGATGAGGCTTGCAGGGGCGAGCGTGTGCGTGTGCGTGTGCGTGTGCGTGTGCGTGTGCGCAAAAGCGTGGGGCACTTCCTTCGAGCCGGAATCGAACCAGCGACCTAAGGATGTCCACAGCTGTCTGTTCAGTCTACAGTCCTCCGCTCTACCAGCTGAGCTATCGAAGGGTGCACACCGGCGGGGCCGGGTCCTCTGCCTTTGTGCAGATGGGGGAGGCGAGCTGGCAGGGCCTGTCCCGGGGTGGGGTCCCATTACAACTGTCCGCCTTCCATCCCAGGGAGCCCTCCCTGCCCCGCCCTGCCCTGCCCTACCCAGACAGGCTCAGTCCTTGCCTTCAGGGCCCAGGACCAACACACACGCACGAACACACGCACGAACACACGCACGAACACACACACACCCACGCACACACTTCAATGCGCACACACCCCTTCAGCATGGGAGCCCCCGGTATCCAGCGGAAGCCTGGCGTGCCCGGGACCTGGCGAGGACCTGGCCGGGCGGCGACCACCAAGACCCGCATCGCAGGGCGCGCAGGGCTCTCTCCTCTCGTGCTCTTGCCCTCTTGCCCCGATGCCAAACCTCTGCGTCCCGCCTTGGGCCGGGGTCTAGGAGGATGGCACTAAGGCGGCCTGAGAGGGCCAGGAGCCGGGCACCAGGTGGAGACTGACCCAGGGGAAGGTTGCCTTCTCCACACCCCTCCCCGCCCGCCCCGGGGAAGGTGGGGGTGTGGATACCGCACGGGTGCGGGTTGGTAATGGAGGAGAACCAGATGGCGCACGCACGGGGACGAGGCTGCGCAACTAGCACAGCCACAGTCCCCCGCGGTAGTGTCTGGTGGACACCTGGATCCCATCCGACCCTACCAGCCTGGCCCCTGAAGCCCCGGTCCGGTCCCGGTTCCAGGTCCCCGTGCCCCAGCCCACACGCCCTGCTACCCACAGGGCCAGCCCTGCCAGCCGCTCCCTCTTGGGTGCCTTCAGACCTCCTGCACACCACACGTGTGGCGGAAAGGACAGAGGGTTAGGGGAAGTGGCAGCCTCGCGTGCCCCGTCCAGGCCTTGCACAAGCACCAGAGATACCTGTGCCAGGGAGCCAGCCCGGCCAGGGCACAGGAGGCCCCCGCTTCCTGCCTGTCCTCACCAAATAACTCCACCTGGTCCTGGGCGCTTCCGGGAAAGGCCAAAGGGACACAACAGAGGCGGCCCAGCTGGGCTGGACTCCTGACCCCGGAAGCAAGGCTTCTCCCACCCAGATGGGATCCCAATTCCGGTGTGCCCTAAATCCTGGCCCTAAATCGCCTCCCTCTCCCAGCCGCTCAGCCCAGATTCCCTGGGGAGGTGCGGGGGGGGGGCTCCTCCTCAGTGACCCAACCTGCCCAGTTTCTTGGGGCTTAGGGGGCGGAGAGGGCCCGCTCGCCCTGGCACAACCCCCAAACCTTCACTCACGCACCAAGCCCACACCAAACCCACTCCCACCGGGACAGGGCAAGGGCCCAGCTGCGGGGGCTTCCCAAAACCTAGTGCTGCTGCTCAGCTGCTCAGCTGGCCGGGCTGCAAGAGCAGCCTCCAGGGACCCCCTTTCCTCTAGCCAAAGCCACAAATCCAGGTGCCAGGACCCAGGGGACAAAGCCCAGGGGGGATACCCAAAGGGCCATTCCTTCTAATTTGCGACCCCACTGCTGGTCTCTGTTCATGGGGTCCCTCAAGTTAGGGGGCTCTCTCTGGCCGCACAACACTTTTGTCCTCCCCAAGCCCTGGGGGCCTCACAGTCTCACCCTGGCACTCCTACTGTTGCTGCCACTGGCACTTGATCTCTTTCGCTGAGAGGTACCCACACAGTGTTGGAGGGAGGGGTGCCTGCAAAGGGAGCCAGGCCACTAAGGAGCCCTCCTTGGGTAGAGAGGAACAACCCCTTGAGTCCTTCAGTTTCACATGCCCCACCTCCGCCATTCCTGCAGGATCCCTTGGTGTTTTCTCTCTCTGTCTCTCTCTCTGTCTCTCTCTGTCTGTCTCTCTCTCTGTATCTCTCTCTCTATCTCTCTAGCTATCTCTATCTATCTGTCTCACACACACACACACACACACACACACACACACACACACAGAGACATACACAAATACCTGCACTCCACGAAAGCATTCAAGCGCCCAGGGTCCAAGGCTGTCCCCTTTCCCTCCCATTTCCAGGCTGCATTGAGCTGCCCTCCCATGCAGGTTCCAGTGACCTTCCAGTCTGTGACTGGATTTCTCTGCACATCAAGCTCTGGACATCTCTTCTCGGAAAAGGCTGAGATCAAGGGACACTCTGGGCTGTTTGTCTGGCAGCCCGCACCCCATCCCCTCTTGATTCTCCAAAGCCCAGCCCATTGCCTCCTGCACACTCTCTGGCTGGTCCTCAGCATCTTCTTGCTAGGTTCCATTTCCAACTGGGCGCTCAAGCCATCAAGCAGCTCACACCCCAGCTCACACTCCCTGGGGAGGGGGGGGACCCTGAGTTCTGGCCTGACTCGCCTTTTACTCTCACTCCCCCTCAGCTCACCCCAGGCAGGACGATAGCAACAGGTAGGTGCTTTGGCCACCTTCCCGAGGTGAAGAGCAGAACCTGGCGTGTGCTGGCTCTTCCAGGAGGACCACTGAGTCCTGCTGCGGCTCCAACCCTATTCCTTAAAGTTCAGGAAAGGTGAGGCTGGTGGCCTGTGGGTGGGAAGGGCACATCCCACTCTTCAGCCCCAAGGGAAAACAGAACACAGGCCACCGCCACCGCCGCCAGGGCACCATGTCACCTAACCAAGCTGGGATGGACACATTTCCCTCCCTTGTCCATCCACGCATTCCTCACCACTAGACAGAGAAAGAGAGGAGCAGAGACAGGGGTCAGCGTGGGGGACAGCAATGAAGGCGGGGAGGTGGTGAAAGACAGACACAGAGACACAGACAGAGGCAGAGATTGATTGCCTGTGGCTGGAGAGATGGAGGAGAGTGAGGGAGGAAAGGAGAGAGGTGGCAGGGCACCATGGAAAGGAAAGAAGATGAAAGAGAGAGGTAGAGGCAGACAGAAAGTGAGAAAGATGGAGAGGGGCAGACGTGGGGTGGGGGCACCAGGGGAGTGGCTCCTGGCCCCCCCCCCCAGTTGTGGGGCCAGTTGTGGGGCCAGTTGTGGAGAGGGATGGAGCGTGGCGATCCCAGGGAGGATGCCAGGGTGATCGCTGAGCAACACATCCATGGCTCTGGACATTTGGCTTTTCCCAAGAGCCAAGTCCATGATGATCCAGGTGGGAAGGGCTGGGTGGCAGGGAAGCCTGCCTGTGTGTTGTCAAGAATCTCAGGCGGGAGGAGTGCCCTGTGGTTGAAAGTGCAGGAGCGGCGGGGGTGTGGCAGGGGCGTGGGCGGCGGCAGCTGCAGCATTAGGGGCCAGGGATAGGGGTGTGGTATGTGGGGGCACGAGTGGTGGGTTGCTTGTGTGAGGCGACCTGAGAGCAGGAACCCCTGCGGGCAGCCAGCGAAGAATGGGCCTTCCCAGAACTGGTGCCTGGCGTTGGCGGGCAGCAGCAGGCAGGACTGCTCCTGGGGAGCGCGGGGGAGTTGGGGGCCAAGATGCAAGGGTTGGCGGTGGAAGAGGTGGGCGGTCCGGAGAGGCTGTGCCTGCTCTGGGCTCAGAAGGCAGGATGAGGCTTGCAGGGGCGAGCGTGTGCGTGTGCGTGTGCGTGTGCGTGTGCGCAAAAGCGTGGGGCACTTCCTTCGAGCCGGAATCGAACCAGCGACCTAAGGATGTCCACAGCTGTCTGTTCAGTCTACAGTCCTCCGCTCTACCAGCTGAGCTATCGAAGGGTGCACACCGGCGGGGCCGGGTCCTCTGCCTTTGTGCAGATGGGGGAGGCGAGCTGGCAGGGCCTGTCCCGGGGTGGGGTCCCATTACAACTGTCCGCCTTCCATCCCAGGGAGCCCTCCCTGCCCCGCCCTGCCCTGCCCTACCCAGACAGGCTCAGTCCTTGCCTTCAGGGCCCAGGACCAACACACACGCACGAACACACGCACGAACACACGCACGAACACACACACACCCACGCACACACTTCAATGCGCACACACCCCTTCAGCATGGGAGCCCCCGGTATCCAGCGGAAGCCTGGCGTGCCCGGGACCTGGCGAGGACCTGGCCGGGCGGCGACCACCAAGACCCGCATCGCAGGGCGCGCAGGGCTCTCTCCTCTCGTGCTCTTGCCCTCTTGCCCCGATGCCAAACCTCTGCGTCCCGCCTTGGGCCGGGGTCTAGGAGGATGGCACTAAGGCGGCCTGAGAGGGCCAGGAGCCGGGCACCAGGTGGAGACTGACCCAGGGGAAGGTTGCCTTCTCCACACCCCTCCCCGCCCGCCCCGGGGAAGGTGGGGGTGTGGATACCGCACGGGTGCGTGTTGGTAATGGAGGAGAACCAGATGGTGCACGCACGGGGACGAGGCTGCGCAACTAGCACAGCCACAGTCCCCCGCGGTAGTGTCTGGTGGACACCTGGATCCCATCCGACCCTACCAGCCTGGCCCCTGAAGCCCCGGTCCGGTCCCGGTTCCAGGTCCCCGTGCCCCAGCCCACACGCCCTGCTACCCACAGGGCCAGCCCTGCCAGCCGCTCCCTCTTGGGTGCCTTCAGACCTCCTGCACACCACACGTGTGGCGGAAAGGACAGAGGGTTAGGGGAAGTGGCAGCCTCGCGTGCCCCGTCCAGGCCTTGCACAAGCACCAGAGATACCTGTGCCAGGGAGCCAGCCCGGCCAGGGCACAGGAGGCCCCCGCTTCCTGCCTGTCCTCACCAAATAACTCCACCTGGTCCTGGGCGCTTCCGGGAAAGGCCAAAGGGACACAACAGAGGCGGCCCAGCTGGGCTGGACTCCTGACCCCGGAAGCAAGGCTTCTCCCACCCAGATGGGATCCCAATTCCGGTGTGCCCTAAATCCTGGCCCTAAATCGCCTCCCTCTCCCAGCCGCTCAGCCCAGATTCCCTGGGGAGGTGCGGGGGGGGGGGGGCTCCTCCTCAGTGACCCAACCCGCCCAGTTTCTTGGGGCTTAGGGGGCGGAGAGGGCCCGCTCGCCCTGGCACAACCCCCAAACCTTCACTCACGCACCAAGCCCACACCAAACCCACTCCCACCGGGACAGGGCAAGGGCCCAGCTGCGGGGGCTTCCCAAAACCTAGTGCTGCTGCTCAGCTGCTCAGCTGGCCCGGCTGCAAGAGCAGCCTCCAGGGACCCCCTTTCCTCTAGCCAAAGCCACAAATCCAGGTGCCAGGACCCAGGGGACAAAGCCCAGGGGGGATACCCAAAGGGCCATTCCTTCTAATTTGTGACCCCATTGCTGGTCTCTGTTCATGGGGTCCCTCAAGTTAGGGGGCTCTCTCTGGCCGCACAACACTTTTGTCCTCCCCAAGCCCTGGGGGCCTCACAGTCTCACCCTGGCACTCCTACTGTTGCTGCCACTGGCACTTGATCTCTTTCTCTGAGAGGTACCCACACAGTGTTGGAGGGAGGGGTGCCTGCAAAGGGAGCCAGGCCACTAAGGAGCCCTCCTTGGGTAGAGAGGAACAACCCCTTGAGTCCTTCAGTTTCACATGCCCCACCTCCGCCATTCCTGCAGGATCCCTTGGTGTTTTCTCTCTCTGTCTCTCTCTCTGTCTCTCTCTGTCTGTCTCTCTCTCTGTATCTCTCTCTCTATCTCTCTAGCTATCTCTATCTATCTGTCTCACACACACACACACACACACACACACACACACACAGAGACATACACAAATACCTGCACTCCACGAAAGCATTCAAGCGCCCAGGGTCCAAGGCTGTCCCCTTTCCCTCCCATTTCCAGGCTGCATTGAGCTGCCCTCCCATGCAGGTTCCAGTGACCTTCCAGTCTGTGACTGGATTTCTCTGCACATCAAGCTCTGGACATCTCTTCTCGGAAAAGGCTGAGATCAAGGGACACTCTGGGCTGTTTGTCTGGCAGCCCGCACCCCATCCCCTCTTGATTCTCCAAAGCCCAGCCCATTGCCTCCTGCACACTCTCTGGCTGGTCCTCAGCATCTTCTTGCTAGGTTCCATTTCCAACTGGGCGCTCAAGCCATCAAGCAGCTCACACCCCAGCTCACACTCCCTGGGGAGGGGGGGGACCCTGAGTTCTGGCCTGACTCGCCTTTTACTCTCACTCCCCCTCAGCTCACCCCAGGCAGGACGATAGCAACAGGTAGGTGCTTTGGCCACCTTCCCGAGGTGAAGAGCAGAACCTGGCGTGTGCTGGCTCTTCCAGGAGGACCACTGAGTCCTGCTGCGGCTCCAACCCTATTCCTTAAAGTTCAGGAAAGGTGAGGCTGGTGGCCTGTGGGTGGGAAGGGCACATCCCACTCTTCAGCCCCAAGGGAAAACAGAACACAGGCCACCGCCACCGCCGCCAGGGCACCATGTCACCTAACCAAGCTGGGATGGACACATTTCCCTCCCTTGTCCATCCACGCATTCCTCACCACTAGACAGAGAAAGAGAGGAGCAGAGACAGGGGTCAGCGTGGGGGACAGCAATGAAGGCGGGGAGGTGGTGAAAGACAGACACAGAGACACAGACAGAGGCAGAGATTGATTGCCTGTGGCTGGAGAGATGGAGGAGAGTGAGGGAGGAAAGGAGAGAGGTGGCAGGGCACCATGGAAAGGAAAGAAGATGAAAGAGAGAGGTAGAGGCAGACAGAAAGTGAGAAAGATGGAGAGGGGCAGACGTGGGGTGGGGGCACCAGGGGAGTGGCTCCTGGCCCCCCCCCCCAGTTGTGGGGCCAGTTGTGGGGCCAGTTGTGGAGAGGGATGGAGCGTGGCGATCCCAGGGAGGATGCCAGGGTGATCGCTGAGCAACACATCCATGGCTCTGGACATTTGGCTTTTCCCAAGAGCCAAGTCCATGATGATCCAGGTGGGAAGGGCTGGGTGGCAGGGAAGCCTGCCTGTGTGTTGTCAAGAATCTCAGGCGGGAGGAGTGCCCTGTGGTTGAAAGTGCAGGAGCGGCGGGGGTGTGGCAGGGGCGTGGGCGGCGGCAGCTGCAGCGTTAGGGGCCAGGGATAGGGGTGTGGTATGTGGGGGCACGAGTGGTGGGTTGCTTGTGTGAGGCGACCTGAGAGCAGGAACCCCTGCGGGCAGCCAGCGAAGAATGGGCCTTCCCAGAACTGGTGCCTGGCGTTGGCGGGCAGCAGCAGGCAGGACTGCTCCTGGGGAGCGCGGGGGAGTTGGCGGCCAAGATGCAAGGGTTGGCGGTGGAAGAGGTGGGCGGTCCGGAGAGGCTGTGCCTGCTCTGGGCTCAGAAGGCAGGATGAGGCTTGCAGGGGCGAGCGTGTGCGTGTGCGTGTGCGTGTGCGCAAAAGCGTGGGGCACTTCCTTCGAGCCGGAATCGAACCAGCGACCTAAGGATGTCCACAGCTGTCTGTTCAGTCTACAGTCCTCCGCTCTACCAGCTGAGCTATCGAAGGGTGCACACCGGCGGGGCCGGGTCCTCTGCCTTTGTGCAGATGGGGGAGGCGAGCTGGCAGGGCCTGTCCCGGGGTGGGGTCCCATTACAACTGTCCGCCTTCCATCCCAGGGAGCCCTCCCTGCCCCGCCCTGCCCTGCCCTACCCAGACAGGCTCAGTCCTTGCCTTCAGGGCCCAGGACCAACACACACGCACGAACACACGCACGAACACACGCACGAACACACACACACCCACGCACACACTTCAATGCGCACACACCCCTTCAGCATGGGAGCCCCCGGTATCCAGCGGAAGCCTGGCGTGCCCGGGACCTGGCGAGGACCTGGCCGGGCGGCGACCACCAAGACCCGCATCGCAGGGCGCGCAGGGCTCTCTCCTCTCGTGCTCTTGCCCTCTTGCCCCGATGCCAAACCTCTGCGTCCCGCCTTGGGCCGGGGTCTAGGAGGATGGCACTAAGGCGGCCTGAGAGGGCCAGGAGCCGGGCACCAGGTGGAGACTGACCCAGGGGAAGGTTGCCTTCTCCACACCCCTCCCCGCCCGCCCCGGGGAAGGTGGGGGTGTGGATACCGCACGGGTGCGGGTTGGTAATGGAGGAGAACCAGATGGCGCACGCACGGGGACGAGGCTGCGCAACTAGCACAGCCACAGTCCCCCGCGGTAGTGTCTGGTGGACACCTGGATCCCATCCGACCCTACCAGCCTGGCCCCTGAAGCCCCGGTCCGGTCCCGGTTCCAGGTCCCCGTGCCCCAGCCCACACGCCCTGCTACCCACAGGGCCAGCCCTGCCAGCCGCTCCCTCTTGGGTGCCTTCAGACCTCCTGCACACCACACGTGTGGCGGAAAGGACAGAGGGTTAGGGGAAGTGGCAGCCTCGCGTGCCCCGTCCAGGCCTTGCACAAGCACCAGAGATACCTGTGCCAGGGAGCCAGCCCGGCCAGGGCACAGGAGGCCCCCGCTTCCTGCCTGTCCTCACCAAATAACTCCACCTGGTCCTGGGCGCTTCCGGGAAAGGCCAAAGGGACACAACAGAGGCGGCCCAGCTGGGCTGGACTCCTGACCCCGGAAGCAAGGCTTCTCCCACCCAGATGGGATCCCAATTCCGGTGTGCCCTAAATCCTGGCCCTAAATCGCCTCCCTCTCCCAGCCGCTCAGCCCAGATTCCCTGGGGAGGTGCGGGGGGGGGGGGGGGCTCCTCCTCAGTGACCCAACCTGCCCAGTTTCTTGGGGCTTAGGGGGCGGAGAGGGCCCGCTCGCCCTGGCACAACCCCCAAACCTTCACTCACGCACCAAGCCCACACCAAACCCACTCCCACCGGGACAGGGCAAGGGCCCAGCTGCGGGGGCTTCCCAAAACCTAGTGCTGCTGCTCAGCTGCTCAGCTGGCCCGGCTGCAAGAGCAGCCTCCAGGGACCCCCTTTCCTCTAGCCAAAGCCACAAATCCAGGTGCCAGGACCCAGGGGACAAAGCCCAGGGGGGATACCCAAAGGGCCATTCCTTCTAATTTGCGACCCCACTGCTGGTCTCTGTTCATGGGGTCCCTCAAGTTAGGGGGCTCTCTCTGGCCGCACAACACTTTTGTCCTCCCCAAGCCCTGGGGGCCTCACAGTCTCACCCTGGCACTCCTACTGTTGCTGCCACTGGCACTTGATCTCTTTCGCTGAGAGGTACCCACACAGTGTTGGAGGGAGGGGTGCCTGCAAAGGGAGCCAGGCCACTAAGGAGCCCTCCTTGGGTAGAGAGGAACAACCCCTTGAGTCCTTCAGTTTCACATGCCCCACCTCCGCCATTCCTGCAGGATCCCTTGGTGTTTTCTCTCTCTGTCTCTCTCTCTGTCTCTCTCTGTCTGTCTCTCTCTCTGTATCTCTCTCTCTATCTCTCTAGCTATCTCTATCTATCTGTCTCACACACACACACACACACACACACACACACACACAGAGACATACACAAATACCTGCACTTCACGAAAGCATTCAAGCGCCCAGGGTCCAAGGCTGTCCCCTTTCCCTCCCATTTCCAGGCTGCATTGAGCTGCCCTCCCATGCAGGTTCCAGTGACCTTCCAGTCTGTGACTGGATTTCTCTGCACATCAAGCTCTGGACATCTCTTCTCGGAAAAGGCTGAGATCAAGGGACACTCTGGGCTGTTTGTCTGGCAGCCCGCACCCCATCCCCTCTTGATTCTCCAAAGCCCAGCCCATTGCCTCCTGCACACTCTCTGGCTGGTCCTCAGCATCTTCTTGCTAGGTTCCATTTCCAACTGGGCGCTCAAGCCATCAAGCAGCTCACACCCCAGCTCACACTCCCTGGGGAGGGGGGGGACCCTGAGTTCTGGCCTGACTCGCCTTTTACTCTCACTCCCCCTCAGCTCACCCCAGGCAGGACGATAGCAACAGGTAGGTGCTTTGGCCACCTTCCCGAGGTGAAGAGCAGAACCTGGCGTGTGCTGGCTCTTCCAGGAGGACCACTGAGTCCTGCTGCGGCTCCAACCTATTCCTTAAAGTTCAGGAAAGGTGAGGCTGGTGGCCTGTGGGTGGGAAGGGCACATCCCACTCTGCAGCCCCAAGGGAAAACAGAACACAGGCCACCGCCACCGCCGCCAGGGCACCATGTCACCTAACCAAGCTGGGATGGACACATTTCCCTCCCTTGTCCATCCACGCATTCCTCACCACTAGACAGAGAAAGAGAGGAGCAGAGACAGGGGTCAGCGTGGGGGACAGCAATGAAGGCGGGGAGGTGGTGAAAGACAGACACAGAGACACAGACAGAGGCAGAGATTGATTGCCTGTGGCTGGAGAGATGGAGGAGAGTGAGGGAGGAAAGGAGAGAGGTGGCAGGGCACCATGGAAAGGAAAGAAGATGAAAGAGAGAGGTAGAGGCAGACAGAAAGTGAGAAAGATGGAGAGGGGCAGACGTGGGGTGGGGGCACCAGGGGAGTGGCTCCTGCCCCCCCCCCCAGTTGTGGGGCCAGTTGTGGGGCCAGTTGTGGAGAGGGATGGAGCGTGGCGATCCCAGGGAGGATGCCAGGGTGATCGCTGAGCAACACATCCATGGCTCTGGACATTTGGCTTTTCCCAAGAGCCAAGTCCATGATGATCCAGGTGGGAAGGGCTGGGTGGCAGGGAAGCCTGCCTGTGTGTTGTCAAGAATCTCAGGCGGGAGGAGTGCCCTGTGGTTGAAAGTGCAGGAGCGGCGGGGGTGTGGCAGGGGCGTGGGCGGCGGCAGCTGCAGCGTTAGGGGCCAGGGATAGGGGTGTGGTATGTGGGGGCACGAGTGGTGGGTTGCTTGTGTGAGGCGACCTGAGAGCAGGAACCCCTGCGGGCAGCCAGCGAAGAATGGGCCTTCCCAGAACTGGTGCCTGGCGTTGGCGGGCAGCAGCAGGCAGGACTGCTCCTGGGGAGCGCGGGGGAGTTGGGGGCCAAGATGCAAGGGTTGGCGGTGGAAGAGGTGGGCGGTCCGGAGAGGCTGTGCCTGCTCTGGGCTCAGAAGGCAGGATGAGGCTTGCAGGGGCGAGCGTGTGCGTGTGCGTGTGCGTGTGCGTGTGCGCAAAAGCGTGGGGCACTTCCTTCGAGCCGGAATCGAACCAGCGACCTAAGGATGTCCACAGCTGTCTGTTCAGTCTACAGTCCTCCGCTCTACCAGCTGAGCTATCGAAGGGTGCACACCGGCGGGGCCGGGTCCTCTGCCTTTGTGCAGATGGGGGAGGCGAGCTGGCAGGGCCTGTCCCGGGGTGGGGTCCCATTACAACTGTCCGCCTTCCATCCCAGGGAGCCCTCCCTGCCCCGCCCTGCCCTGCCCTACCCAGACAGGCTCAGTCCTTGCCTTCAGGGCCCAGGACCAACACACACGCACGAACACACGCACGAACACACGCACGAACACACACACACCCACGCACACACTTCAATGCGCACACACCCCTTCAGCATGGGAGCCCCCGGTATCCAGCGGAAGCCTGGCGTGCCCGGGACCTGGCGAGGACCTGGCCGGGCGGCGACCACCAAGACCCGCATCGCAGGGCGCGCAGGGCTCTCTCCTCTCGTGCTCTTGCCCTCTTGCCCCGATGCCAAACCTCTGCGTCCCGCCTTGGGCCGGGGTCTAGGAGGATGGCACTAAGGCGGCCTGAGAGGGCCAGGAGCCGGGCACCAGGTGGAGACTGACCCAGGGGAAGGTTGCCTTCTCCACACCCCTCCCCGCCCGCCCCGGGGAAGGTGGAGGTGTGGATACCGCACGGGTGCGGGTTGGTAATGGAGGAGAACCAGATGGCGCACGCACGGGGACGAGGCTGCGCAACTAGCACAGCCACAGTCCCCCGCGGTAGTGTCTGGTGGACACCTGGATCCCATCCGACCCTACCAGCCTGGCCCCTGAAGCCCCGGTCCGGTCCCGGTTCCAGGTCCCCGTGCCCCAGCCCACACGCCCTGCTACCCACAGGGCCAGCCCTGCCAGCCGCTCCCTCTTGGGTGCCTTCAGACCTCCTGCACACCACACGTGTGGCGGAAAGGACAGAGGGTTAGGGGAAGTGGCAGCCTCGCGTGCCCCGTCCAGGCCTTGCACAAGCACCAGAGATACCTGTGCCAGGGAGCCAGCCCGGCCAGGGCACAGGAGGCCCCCGCTTCCTGCCTGTCCTCACCAAATAACTCCACCTGGTCCTGGGCGCTTCCGGGAAAGGCCAAAGGGACACAACAGAGGCGGCCCAGCTGGGCTGGACTCCTGACCCCGGAAGCAAGGCTTCTCCCACCCAGATGGGATCCCAATTCCGGTGTGCCCTAAATCCTGGCCCTAAATCGCCTCCCTCTCCCAGCCGCTCAGCCCAGATTCCCTGGGGAGGTGCGGGGGGGGGGGGCTCCTCCTCAGTGACCCAACCTGCCCAGTTTCTTGGGGCTTAGGGGGCGGAGAGGGCCCGCTCGCCCTGGCACAACCCCCAAACCTTCACTCACGCACCAAGCCCACACCAAACCCACTCCCACCGGGACAGGGCAAGGGCCCAGCTGCGGGGGCTTCCCAAAACCTAGTGCTGCTGCTCAGCTGCTCAGCTGGCCCGGCTGCAAGAGCAGCCTCCAGGGACCCCCTTTCCTCTAGCCAAAGCCACAAATCCAGGTGCCAGGACCCAGGGGACAAAGCCCAGGGGGGATACCCAAAGGGCCATTCCTTCTAATTTGCGACCCCACTGCTGGTCTCTGTTCATGGGGTCCCTCAAGTTAGGGGGCTCTCTCTGGCCGCACAACACTTTTGTCCTCCCCAAGCCCTGGGGGCCTCACAGTCTCACCCTGGCACTCCTACTGTTGCTGCCACTGGCACTTGATCTCTTTCGCTGAGAGGTACCCACACAGTGTTGGAGGGAGGGGTGCCTGCAAAGGGAGCCAGGCCACTAAGGAGCCCTCCTTGGGTAGAGAGGAACAACCCCTTGAGTCCTTCAGTTTCACATGCCCCACCTCCGCCATTCCTGCAGGATCCCTTGGTGTTTTCTCTCTCTGTCTCTCTCTCTGTCTCTCTCTGTCTGTCTCTCTCTCTGTATCTCTCTCTCTATCTCTCTAGCTATCTCTATCTATCTGTCTCACACACACACACACACACACACACACACACACACACAGAGACATACACAAATACCTGCACTTCACGAAAGCATTCAAGCGCCCAGGGTCCAAGGCTGTCCCCTTTCCCTCCCATTTCCAGGCTGCATTGAGCTGCCCTCCCATGCAGGTTCCAGTGACCTTCCAGTCTGTGACTGGATTTCTCTGCACATCAAGCTCTGGACATCTCTTCTCGGAAAAGGCTGAGATCAAGGGACACTCTGGGCTGTTTGTCTGGCAGCCCGCACCCCATCCCCTCTTGATTCTCCAAAGCCCAGCCCATTGCCTCCTGCACACTCTCTGGCTGGTCCTCAGCATCTTCTTGCTAGGTTCCATTTCCAACTGGGCGCTCAAGCCATCAAGCAGCTCACACCCCAGCTCACACTCCCTGGGGAGGGGGGGGACCCTGAGTTCTGGCCTGACTCGCCTTTTACTCTCACTCCCCCTCAGCTCACCCCAGGCAGGACGATAGCAACAGGTAGGTGCTTTGGCCACCTTCCCGAGGTGAAGAGCAGAACCTGGCGTGTGCTGGCTCTTCCAGGAGGACCACTGAGTCCTGCTGCGGCTCCAACCTATTCCTTAAAGTTCAGGAAAGGTGAGGCTGGTGGCCTGTGGGTGGGAAGGGCACATCCCACTCTGCAGCCCCAAGGGAAAACAGAACACAGGCCACCGCCACCGCCGCCAGGGCACCATGTCACCTAACCAAGCTGGGATGGACACATTTCCCTCCCTTGTCCATCCACGCATTCCTCACCACTAGACAGAGAAAGAGAGGAGCAGAGACAGGGGTCAGCGTGGGGGACAGCAATGAAGGCGGGGAGGTGGTGAAAGACAGACACAGAGACACAGACAGAGGCAGAGATTGATTGCCTGTGGCTGGAGAGATGGAGGAGAGTGAGGGAGGAAAGGAGAGAGGTGGCAGGGCACCATGGAAAGGAAAGAAGATGAAAGAGAGAGGTAGAGGCAGACAGAAAGTGAGAAAGATGGAGAGGGGCAGACGTGGGGTGGGGGCACCAGGGGAGTGGCTCCTGGCCCCCCCCCCAGTTGTGGGGCCAGTTGTGGGGCCAGTTGTGGAGAGGGATGGAGCGTGGCGATCCCAGGGAGGATGCCAGGGTGATCGCTGAGCAACACATCCATGGCTCTGGACATTTGGCTTTTCCCAAGAGCCAAGTCCATGATGATCCAGGTGGGAAGGGCTGGGTGGCAGGGAAGCCTGCCTGTGTGTTGTCAAGAATCTCAGGCGGGAGGAGTGCCCTGTGGTTGAAAGTGCAGGAGCGGCGGGGGTGTGGCAGGGGCGTGGGCGGCGGCAGCTGCAGCGTTAGGGGCCAGGGATAGGGGTGTGGTATGTGGGGGCACGAGTGGTGGGTTGCTTGTGTGAGGCGACCTGAGAGCAGGAACCCCTGCGGGCAGCCAGCGAAGAATGGGCCTTCCCAGAACTGGTGCCTGGCGTTGGCGGGCAGCAGCAGGCAGGACTGCTCCTGGGGAGCGCGGGGGAGTTGGGGGCCAAGATGCAAGGGTTGGCGGTGGAAGAGGTGGGCGGTCCGGAGAGGCTGTGCCTGCTCTGGGCTCAGAAGGCAGGATGAGGCTTGCAGGGGCGAGCGTGTGCGTGTGCGTGTGCGTGTGCGTGTGCGCAGAAGCGTGGGGCACTTCCTTCGAGCCGGAATCGAACCAGCGACCTAAGGATGTCCACAGCTGTCTGTTCAGTCTACAGTCCTCCGCTCTACCAGCTGAGCTATCG
This sequence comes from Spermophilus citellus, assembly GCF_964194105.1. Classification (NCBI taxonomy): domain Eukaryota; kingdom Metazoa; phylum Chordata; class Mammalia; order Rodentia; family Sciuridae; genus Spermophilus; species Spermophilus citellus. The sequence goes on along the minus strand of NC_138185.1, from coordinate 195,586,309 downwards.
AAGGGTGCACACCGGCGGGGCCGGGTCCTCTGCCTTTGTGCAGATGGGGGAGGCGAGCTGGCAGGGCCTGTCCCGGGGTGGGGTCCCATTACAACTGTCCGCCTTCCATCCCAGGGAGCCCTCCCTGCCCCGCCCTGCCCTGCCCTACCCAGACAGGCTCAGTCCTTGCCTTCAGGGCCCAGGACCAACACACACGCACGAACACACGCACGAACACACGCACGAACACACACACACCCACGCACACACTTCAATGCGCACACACCCCTTCAGCATGGGAGCCCCCGGTATCCAGCGGAAGCCTGGCGTGCCCGGGACCTGGCGAGGACCTGGCCGGGCGGCGACCACCAAGACCCGCATCGCAGGGCGCGCAGGGCTCTCTCCTCTCGTGCTCTTGCCCTCTTGCCCCGATGCCAAACCTCTGCGTCCCGCCTTGGGCCGGGGTCTAGGAGGATGGCACTAAGGCGGCCTGAGAGGGCCAGGAGCCGGGCACCAGGTGGAGACTGACCCAGGGGAAGGTTGCCTTCTCCACACCCCTCCCCGCCCGCCCCGGGGAAGGTGGGGGTGTGGATACCGCACGGGTGCGGGTTGGTAATGGAGGAGAACCAGATGGCGCACGCACGGGGACGAGGCTGCGCAACTAGCACAGCCACAGTCCCCCGCGGTAGTGTCTGGTGGACACCTGGATCCCATCCGACCCTACCAGCCTGGCCCCTGAAGCCCCGGTCCGGTCCCGGTTCCAGGTCCCCGTGCCCCAGCCCACACGCCCTGCTACCCACAGGGCCAGCCCTGCCAGCCGCTCCCTCTTGGGTGCCTTCAGACCTCCTGCACACCACACGTGTGGCGGAAAGGACAGAGGGTTAGGGGAAGTGGCAGCCTCGCGTGCCCCGTCCAGGCCTTGCACAAGCACCAGAGATACCTGTGCCAGGGAGCCAGCCCGGCCAGGGCACAGGAGGCCCCCGCTTCCTGCCTGTCCTCACCAAATAACTCCACCTGGTCCTGGGCGCTTCCGGGAAAGGCCAAAGGGACACAACAGAGGCGGCCCAGCTGGGCTGGACTCCTGACCCCGGAAGCAAGGCTTCTCCCACCCAGATGGGATCCCAATTCCGGTGTGCCCTAAATCCTGGCCCTAAATCGCCTCCCTCTCCCAGCCGCTCAGCCCAGATTCCCTGGGGAGGTGCGGGGGGGGGGCTCCTCCTCAGTGACCCAACCTGCCCAGTTTCTTGGGGCTTAGGGGGCGGAGAGGGCCCGCTCGCCCTGGCACAACCCCCAAACCTTCACTCACGCACCAAGCCCACACCAAACCCACTCCCACCGGGACAGGGCAAGGGCCCAGCTGCGGGGGCTTCCCAAAACCTAGTGCTGCTGCTCAGCTGCTCAGCTGGCCGGGCTGCAAGAGCAGCCTCCAGGGACCCCCTTTCCTCTAGCCAAAGCCACAAATCCAGGTGCCAGGACCCAGGGGACAAAGCCCAGGGGGGATACCCAAAGGGCCATTCCTTCTAATTTGCGACCCCACTGCTGGTCTCTGTTCATGGGGTCCCTCAAGTTAGGGGGCTCTCTCTGGCCGCACAACACTTTTGTCCTCCCCAAGCCCTGGGGGCCTCACAGTCTCACCCTGGCACTCCTACTGTTGCTGCCACTGGCACTTGATCTCTTTCTCTGAGAGGTACCCACACAGTGTTGGAGGGAGGGGTGCCTGCAAAGGGAGCCAGGCCACTAAGGAGCCCTCCTTGGGTAGAGAGGAACAACCCCTTGAGTCCTTCAGTTTCACATGCCCCACCTCCGCCATTCCTGCAGGATCCCTTGGTGTTTTCTCTCTCTGTCTCTCTCTGTCTCTCTCTGTCTCTCTCTCTCTCTCTCTCTCTCTCTCTGTATCTCTCTCTCTATCTCTCTAGCTATCTCTATCTCTCTGTCTCACACACACACACACACACACACACACACACACAGACATACACAAATACCTGCACTCCACGAAAGCATTTAAGCGCCCAGGGGAATGCAGGTCCAAGGCTGTCCCCTTTCCCTCCCATTTCCAGGCTGCATTGAGCTGCCCTCCCATGCAGGCTCCAGTGACCTTCCAGTCTGTGACTGGATTTCTCTGCACATCAAGCTCTGGACATCTCTTCTCGGAAAAGGCTGAGATCAAGGGACACTCTGGGCTGTTTGTCTGGCAGCCCGCACCCCATCCCCTCTTGATTCTCCAAAGCCCAGCCCATTGCCTCCTGCACACTCTCTGGCTGGTCCTCAGCATCTTCTTGCTAGGTTCCATTTCCAACTGGGCGCTCAAGCCATCAAGCAGCTCACACCCCAGCTCACACTCCCTGGGGAGGGGGGGGGACCCTGAGTTCTGGCCTGACTCGCCTTTTACTCTCACTCCCCCTCAGCTCACCCCAGGCAGGACGATAGCAACAGGTAGGTGCTTTGGCCACCTTCCCGAGGTGAAGAGCAGAACCTGGCGTGTGCTGGCTCTTCCAGGAGGACCACTGAGTCCTGCTGCGGCTCCAACCCTATTCCTTAAAGTTCAGGAAAGGTGAGGCTGGTGGCCTGTGGGTGGGAAGGGCACATCCCACTCTTCAGCCCCAAGGGAAAACAGAACACAGGCCACCGCCACCGCCGCCAGGGCACCATGTCACCTAACCAAGCTGGGATGGACACATTTCCCTCCCTTGTCCATCCACGCATTCCTCACCACTAGACAGAGAAAGAGAGGAGCAGAGACAGGGGTCAGCGTGGGGGACAGCAATGAAGGCGGGGAGGTGGTGAAAGACAGACACAGAGACACAGACAGAGGCAGAGATTGATTGCCTGTGGCTGGAGAGATGGAGGAGAGTGAGGGAGGAAAGGAGAGAGGTGGCAGGGCATCATGGAAAGGAAAGAAGATGAAAGAGAGAGGTAGAGGCAGACAGAAAGTGAGAAAGATGGAGAGGGGCAGACGTGGGGTGGGGGCACCAGGGGAGTGGCTCCTGCCCCCCCCCCCAGTTGTGGGGCCAGTTGTGGAGAGGGATGGAGCGTGGCGATCCCAGGGAGGATGCCAGGGTGATCGCTGAGCAACACATCCATGGCTCTGGACATTTGGCTTTTCCCAAGAGCCAAGTCCATGATGATCCAGGTGGGAAGGGCTGGGTGGCAGGGAAGCCTGCCTGTGTGTTGTCAAGAATCTCAGGCGGGAGGAGTGCCCTGTGGTTGAAAGTGCAGGAGCGGCGGGGGTGTGGCAGGGGCGTGGGCGGCGGCGGCAGCTGCAGCGTTAGGGGCCAGGGATAGGGGTGTGGTATGTGGGGGCACGAGTGGTGGGTTGCTTGGGTGAGGCGACCTGAGAGCAGGAACCCCTGCGGGCAGCCAGCGAAGAATGGGCCTTCCCAGAACTGGTGCCTGGCGTTGGCGGGCAGCAGCAGGCAGGACTGCTCCTGGGGAGCGCGGGGGAGTTGGCGGCCAAGATGCAAGGGTTGGCGGTGGAAGAGGTGGGCGGTCCGGAGAGGCTGTGCCTGCTCTGGGCTCAGAAGGCAGGATGAGGCTTGCAGGGGCGAGCGTGTGCGTGTGCGTGTGCGTGTGCGCAAAAGCGCGGGGCACTTCCTTCGAGCCGGAATCGAACCAGCGACCTAAGGATGTCCACAGCTGTCTGTTCAGTCTACCCCTGCGGGCAGCCAGCGAAGAATGGGCCTTCCCAGAACTGGTGCCTGGCGTTGGCGGGCAGCAGCAGGCAGGACTGCTCCTGGGGAGCGCGGGGGAGTTGGCGGCCAAGATGCAAGGGTTGGCGGTGGAAGAGGTGGGCGGTCCGGAGAGGCTGTGCCTGCTCTGGGCTCAGAAGGCAGGATGAGGCTTGCAGGGGCGAGCGTGTGCGTGTGCGTGTGCGTGTGCGCAAAAGCGTGGGGCACTTCCTTCGAGCCGGAATCGAACCAGCGACCTAAGGATGTCCACAGCTGTCTGTTCAGTCTACAGTCCTCCGCTCTACCAGCTGAGCTATCGAAGGGTGCACACCGGCGGGGCCGGGTCCTCTGCCTTTGTGCAGATGGGGGAGGCGAGCTGGCAGGGCCTGTCCCGGGGTGGGGTCCCATTACAACTGTCCGCCTTCCATCCCAGGGAGCCCTCCCTGCCCCGCCCTGCCCTGCCCTACCCAGACAGGCTCAGTCCTTGCCTTCAGGGCCCAGGACCAACACACACGCACGAACACACGCACGAACACACGCACGAACACACACACACCCACGCACACACTTCAATGCGCACACACCCCTTCAGCATGGGAGCCCCCGGTATCCAGCGGAAGCCTGGCGTGCCCGGGACCTGGCGAGGACCTGGCCGGGCGGCGACCACCAAGACCCGCATCGCAGGGCGCGCAGGGCTCTCTCCTCTCGTGCTCTTGCCCTCTTGCCCCGATGCCAAACCTCTGCGTCCCGCCTTGGGCCGGGGTCTAGGAGGATGGCACTAAGGCGGCCTGAGAGGGCCAGGAGCCGGGCACCAGGTGGAGACTGACCCAGGGGAAGGTTGCCTTCTCCACACCCCTCCCCGCCCGCCCCGGGGAAGGTGGGGGTGTGGATACCGCACGGGTGCGGGTTGGTAATGGAGGAGAACCAGATGGCGCACGCACGGGGACGAGGCTGCGCAACTAGCACAGCCACAGTCCCCCGCGGTAGTGTCTGGTGGACACCTGGATCCCATCCGACCCTACCAGCCTGGCCCCTGAAGCCCCGGTCCGGTCCCGGTTCCAGGTCCCCGTGCCCCAGCCCACACGCCCTGCTACCCACAGGGCCAGCCCTGCCAGCCGCTCCCTCTTGGGTGCCTTCAGACCTCCTGCACACCACACGTGTGGCGGAAAGGACAGAGGGTTAGGGGAAGTGGCAGCCTCGCGTGCCCCGTCCAGGCCTTGCACAAGCACCAGAGATACCTGTGCCAGGGAGCCAGCCCGGCCAGGGCACAGGAGGCCCCCGCTTCCTGCCTGTCCTCACCAAATAACTCCACCTGGTCCTGGGCGCTTCCGGGAAAGGCCAAAGGGACACAACAGAGGCGGCCCAGCTGGGCTGGACTCCTGACCCCGGAAGCAAGGCTTCTCCCACCCAGATGGGATCCCAATTCCGGTGTGCCCTAAATCCTGGCCCTAAATCGCCTCCCTCTCCCAGCCGCTCAGCCCAGATTCCCTGGGGAGGTGCGGGGGGGGGGGGCTCCTCCTCAGTGACCCAACCTGCCCAGTTTCTTGGGGCTTAGGGGGCGGAGAGGGCCCGCTCGCCCTGGCACAACCCCCAAACCTTCACTCACGCACCAAGCCCACACCAAACCCACTCCCACCGGGACAGGGCAAGGGCCCAGCTGCGGGGGCTTCCCAAAACCTAGTGCTGCTGCTCAGCTGCTCAGCTGGCCGGGCTGCAAGAGCAGCCTCCAGGGACCCCCTTTCCTCTAGCCAAAGCCACAAATCCAGGTGCCAGGACCCAGGGGACAAAGCCCAGGGGGGATACCCAAAGGGCCATTCCTTCTAATTTGCGACCCCACTGCTGGTCTCTGTTCATGGGGTCCCTCAAGTTAGGGGGCTCTCTCTGGCCGCACAACACTTTTGTCCTCCCCAAGCCCTGGGGGCCTCACAGTCTCACCCTGGCACTCCTACTGTTGCTGCCACTGGCACTTGATCTCTTTCTCTGAGAGGTACCCACACAGTGTTGGAGGGAGGGGTGCCTGCAAAGGGAGCCAGGCCACTAAGGAGCCCTCCTTGGGTAGAGAGGAACAACCCCTTGAGTCCTTCAGTTTCACATGCCCCACCTCCGCCATTCCTGCAGGATCCCTTGGTGTTTTCTCTCTCTGTCTCTCTCTGTCTCTCTCTGTCTCTCTCTCTCTCTCTCTCTCTCTCTCTGTATCTCTCTCTCTATCTCTCTAGCTATCTCTATCTCTCTGTCTCACACACACACACACACACACACACACACACACACACAGACATACACAAATACCTGCACTCCACGAAAGCATTCAAGCGCCCAGGGGAATGCAGGTCCAAGGCTGTCCCCTTTCCCACCCATTTCCAGGCTGCATTGAGCTGCCCTCCCATGCAGGCTCCAGTGACCTTCCAGTCTGTGACTGGATTTCTCTGCACATCAAGCTCTGGACATCTCTTCTCGGAAAAGGCTGAGATCAAGGGACACTCTGGGCTGTTTGTCTGGCAGCCCGCACCCCATCCCCTCTTGATTCTCCAAAGCCCAGCCCATTGCCTCCTGCACACTCTCTGGCTGGTCCTCAGCATCTTCTTGCTAGGTTCCATTTCCAACTGGGCGCTCAAGCCATCAAGCAGCTCACACCCCAGCTCACACTCCCTGGGGAGGGGGGGGGGACCCTGAGTTCTGGCCTGACTCGCCTTTTACTCTCACTCCCCCTCAGCTCACCCCAGGCAGGACGATAGCAACAGGTAGGTGCTTTGGCCACCTTCCCGAGGTGAAGAGCAGAACCTGGCGTGTGCTGGCTCTTCCAGGAGGACCACTGAGTCCTGCTGCGGCTCCAACCCTATTCCTTAAACTTCAGGAAAGGTGAGGCTGGTGGCCTGTGGGTGGGAAGGGCACATCCCACTCTTCAGACCCAAGGGAAAACAGAACACAGGCCCCAGCCACCGCCGCCAGGGCACCATGTCACCTAACCAAGCTGGGATGGACACATTTCCCTCCCTTGTCCATCCACGCATTCCTCACCACTAGACAGAGAAAGAGAGGAGCAGAGACAGGGGTCAGCGTGGGGGACAGCAATGAAGGCGGGGAGGTGGTGAAAGACAGACACAGAGACACAGACAGAGGCAGAGATTGATTGCCTGTGGCTGGAGAGATGGAGGAGAGTGAGGGAGGAAAGGAGAGAGGTGGCAGGGCATCATGGAAAGGAAAGAAGATGAAAGAGAGAGGTAGAGGCAGACAGAAAGTGAGAAAGATGGAGAGGGGCAGACGTGGGGTGGGGGCACCAGGGGAGTGGCTCCTGCCCCCCCCCCAGTTGTGGGGCCAGTTGTGGAGAGGGATGGAGCGTGGCGATCCCAGGGAGGATGCCAGGGTGATCGCTGAGCAACACATCCATGGCTCTGGACATTTGGCTTTTCCCAAGAGCCAAGTCCATGATGATCCAGGTGGGAAGGGCTGGGTGGCAGGGAAGCCTGCCTGTGTGTTGTCAAGAATCTCAGGCGGGAGGAGTGCCCTGTGGTTGAAAGTGCAGGAGCGGCGGGGGTGTGGCAGGGGCGTGGGCGGCGGCGGCAGCTGCAGCGTTAGGGGCCAGGGATAGGGGTGTGGTATGTGGGGGCACGAGTGGTGGGTTGCTTGGGTGAGGCGACCTGAGAGCAGGAACCCCTGCGGGCAGCCAGCGAAGAATGGGCCTTCCCAGAACTGGTGCCTGGCGTTGGCGGGCAGCAGCAGGCAGGACTGCTCCTGGGGAGCGCGGGGGAGTTGGCGGCCAAGATGCAAGGGTTGGCGGTGGAAGAGGTGGGCGGTCCGGAGAGGCTGTGCCTGCTCTGGGCTCAGAAGGCAGGATGAGGCTTGCAGGGGCGAGCGTGTGCGTGTGCGTGTGCGTGTGCGCAAAAGCGTGGGGCACTTCCTTCGAGCCGGAATCGAACCAGCGACCTAAGGATGTCCACAGCTGTCTGTTCAGTCTACAGTCCTCCGCTCTACCAGCTGAGCTATCGAAGGGTGCACACCGGCGGGGCCGGGTCCTCTGCCTTTGTGCAGATGGGGGAGGCGAGCTGGCAGGGCCTGTCCCGGGGTGGGGTCCCATTACAACTGTCCGCCTTCCATCCCAGGGAGCCCTCCCTGCCCCGCCCTGCCCTGCCCTACCCAGACAGGCTCAGTCCTTGCCTTCAGGGCCCAGGACCAACACACACGCACGAACACACGCACGAACACACACACACCCACGCACACACTTCAATGCGCACACACCCCTTCAGCATGGGAGCCCCCGGTATCCAGCGGAAGCCTGGCGTGCCCGGGACCTGGCGAGGACCTGGCCGGGCGGCGACCACCAAGACCCGCATCGCAGGGCGCGCAGGGCTCTCTCCTCTCGTGCTCTTGCCCTCTTGCCCCGATGCCCAACCTCTGCGTCCCGCCTTGGGCCGGGGTCTAGGAGGATGGCACTAAGGCGGCCTGAGAGGGCCAGGAGCCGGGCACCAGGTGGAGACTGACCCAGGGGAAGGTTGCCTTCTCCACACCCCTCCCCGCCCGCCCCGGGGAAGGTGGGGGTGTGGATACCGCACGGGTGCGGGTTGGTAATGGAGGAGAACCAGATGGCGCACGCACGGGGACGAGGCTGCGCAACTAGCACAGCCACAGTCCCCCGCGGTAGTGTCTGGTGGACACCTGGATCCCATCCGACCCTACCAGCCTGGCCCCTGAAGCCCCGGTCCGGTCCCGGTTCCAGGTCCCCGTGCCCCAGCCCACACGCCCTGCTACCCACAGGGCCAGCCCTGCCAGCCGCTCCCTCTTGGGTGCCTTCAGACCTCCTGCACACCACACGTGTGGCGGAAAGGACAGAGGGTTAGGGGAAGTGGCAGCCTCGCGTGCCCCGTCCAGGCCTTGCACAAGCACCAGAGATACCTGTGCCAGGGAGCCAGCCCGGCCAGGGCACAGGAGGCCCCCGCTTCCTGCCTGTCCTCACCAAATAACTCCACCTGGTCCTGGGTGCTTCCGGGAAAGGCCAAAGGGACACAACAGAGGCGGCCCAGCTGGGCTGGACTCCTGACCCCGGAAGCAAGGCTTCTCCCACCCAGATGGGATCCCAATTCCGGTGTGCCCTAAATCCTGGCCCTAAATCGCCTCCCTCTCCCAGCCGCTCAGCCCAGATTCCCTGGGGAGGTGCGGGGGGGGGGGGGGCTCCTCCTCAGTGACCCAACCCGCCCAGTTTCTTGGGGCTTAGGGGGCGGAGAGGGCCCGCTCGCCCTGGCACAACCCCCAAACCTTCACTCACGCACCAAGCCCACACCAAACCCACTCCCACCGGGACAGGGCAAGGGCCCAGCTGCGGGGGCTTCCCAAAACCTAGTGCTGCTGCTCAGCTGCTCAGCTGGCCCGGCTGCAAGAGCAGCCTCCAGGGACCCCCTTTCCTCTAGCCAAAGCCACAAATCCAGGTGCCAGGACCCAGGGGACAAAGCCCAGGGGGGATACCCAAAGGGCCATTCCTTCTAATTTGCGACCCCACTGCTGGTCTCTGTTCATGGGGTCCCTCAAGTTAGGGGGCTCTCTCTGGCCGCACAACACTTTTGTCCTCCCCAAGCCCTGGGGGCCTCACAGTCTCACCCTGGCACTCCTACTGTTGCTGCCACTGGCACTTGATCTCTTTCTCTGAGAGGTACCCACACAGTGTTGGAGGGAGGGGTGCCTGCAAAGGGAGCCAGGCCACTAAGGAGCCCTCCTTGGGTAGAGAGGAACAACCCCTTGAGTCCTTCAGTTTCACATGCCCCACCTCCGCCATTCCTGCAGGATCCCTTGGTGTTTTCTCTCTCTGTCTCTCTCTGTCTCTTTCTGTCTCTCTCTCTCTCTCTCTGTATCTCTCTCTATCTATCTAGCTATCTCTATCTCTCTGTCACTCACACACACACACACACACACACACAGAGAGAGAGAGAGAGAGAGACATACACAAATACCTGCACTCCACGAAAGCATTCAAGCGCCCAGGGGAATGCAGGTCCAAGGCTGTCCCCTTTCCCTCCCATTTCCAGGCTGCATTGAGCTGCCCTCCCATGCAGGTTCCAGTGACCTTCCAGTCTGTGACTGGATTTCTCTGCACATCAAGCTCTGGACATCTCTTCTCGGAAAAGGCTGAGATCAAGGGACACTCTGGGCTGTTTGTCTGGCAGCCCGCACCCCATCCCCTCTTGATTCTCCAAAGCCCAGCCCATTGCCTCCTGCACACTCTCTGGCTGGTCCTCAGCATCTTCTTGCTAGGTTCCATTTCCAACTGGGCGCTCAAGCCATCAAGCAGCTCACACCCCAGCTCACACTCCCTGGGGAGGGGGGGGGACCCTGAGTTCTGGCCTGACTCGCCTTTTACTCTCACTCCCCCTCAGCTCACCCCAGGCAGGACGATAGCAACAGGTAGGTGCTTTGGCCACCTTCCCGAGGTGAAGAGCAGAACCTGGCGTGTGCTGGCTCTTCCAGGAGGACCACTGAGTCCTGCTGCGGCTCCCACCCTATTCCTTAAAGTTCAGGAAAGGTGAGGCTGGTGGCCTGTGGGTGGGAAGGGCACATCCCACTCTTCAGCCCCAAGGGAAAACAGAACACAGGCCACCACCACCGCCGCCAGGGCACCATGTCACCTAACCAAGCTGGGATGGACACATTTCCCTCCCTTGGCCATCCACGCATTCCTCACCACTAGACAGAGAAAGAGAGGAGCAGAGACAGGGGTCAGCGTGGGGGACAGCAATGAAGGCGGGGAGGTGGTGAAAGACAGACACAGAGACACAGACAGAGGCAGAGATTGATTGCCTGTGGCTGGAGAGATGGAGGAGAGTGAGGGAGGAAAGGAGAGAGGTGGCAGGGCATCATGGAAAGGAAAGAAGATGAAAGAGAGAGGTAGAGGCAGACAGAAAGTGAGAAAGATGGAGAGGGGCAGACGTGGGGTGGGGGCACCAGGGGAGTGGCTCCTGGCCCCCCCCCCCAGTTGTGGGGCCAGTTGTGGGGCCAGTTGTGGAGAGGGATGGAGCGTGGCGATCCCAGGGAGGATGCCAGGGTGATCGCTGAGCAACACATCCATGGCTCTGGACATTTGGCTTTTCCCAAGAGCCAAGTCCATGATGATCCAGGTGGGAAGGGCTGGGTGGCAGGGAAGCCTGCCTGTGTGTTGTCAAGAATCTCAGGCGGGAGGAGTGCCCTGTGGTTGAAAGTGCAGGAGCGGCGGGGGTGTGGCAGGGGCGTGGGCGGCGGCGGCAGCTGCAGCGTTAGGGGCCAGGGATAGGGGTGTGGTATGTGGGGGCACGAGTGGTGGGTTGCTTGGGTGAGGCGACCTGAGAGCAGGAACCCCTGCGGGCAGCCAGCGAAGAATGGGCCTTCCCAGAACTGGTGCCTGGCGTTGGCGGGCAGCAGCAGGCAGGACTGCTCCTGGGGAGCGCGGGGGAGTTGGCGGCCAAGATGCAAGGGTTGGCGGTGGAAGAGGTGGGCGGTCCGGAGAGGCTGTGCCTGCTCTGGGCTCAGAAGGCAGGATGAGGCTTGCAGGGGCGAGCGTGTGCGTGTGCGTGTGCGCAAAAGCGTGGGGCACTTCCTTCGAGCCGGAATCGAACCAGCGACCTAAGGATGTCCACAGCTGTCTGTTCAGTCTACAGTCCTCCGCTCTACCAGCTGAGCTATCGAAGGGTGCACACCGGCGGGGCCGGGTCCTCTGCCTTTGTGCAGATGGGGGAGGCGAGCTGGCAGGGCCTGTCCCGGGGTGGGGTCCCATTACAACTGTCCGCCTTCCATCCCAGGGAGCCCTCCCTGCCCCGCCCTGCCCTGCCCTACCCAGACAGGCTCAGTCCTTGCCTTCAGGGCCCAGGACCAACACACACGCACGAACACACGCACGAACACACACACACCCACGCACACACTTCAATGCGCACACACCCCTTCAGCATGGGAGCCCCTGGTATCCAGCGGAAGCCTGGCGTGCCCGGGACCTGGCGAGGACCTGGCCGGGCGGCGACCACCAAGACCCGCATCGCAGGGCGCGCAGGGCTCTCTCCTCTCGTGCTCTTGCCCTCTTGCCCCGATGCCCAACCTCTGCGTCCCGCCTTGGGCCGGGGTCTAGGAGGATGGCACTAAGGCGGCCTGAGAGGGCCAGGAGCCGGGCACCAGGTGGAGACTGACCCAGGGGAAGGTTGCCTTCTCCACACCCCTCCCCGCCCGCCCCGGGGAAGGTGGGGGTGTGGATACCGCACGGGTGCGGGTTGGTAATGGAGGAGAACCAGATGGCGCACGCACGGGGACGAGGCTGCGCAACTAGCACAGCCACAGTCCCCCGCGGTAGTGTCTGGTGGACACCTGGATCCCATCCGACCCTACCAGCCTGGCCCCTGAAGCCCCGGTCCGGTCCCGGTTCCAGGTCCCCGTGCCCCAGCCCACACGCCCTGCTACCCACAGGGCCAGCCCTGCCAGCCGCTCCCTCTTGGGTGCCTTCAGACCTCCTGCACACCACACGTGTGGCGGAAAGGACAGAGGGTTAGGGGAAGTGGAAGCCTCGCGTGCCCCGTCCAGGCCTTGCACAAGCACCAGAGATACCTGTGCCAGGGAGCCAGCCCGGCCAGGGCACAGGAGGCCCCCGCTTCCTGCCTGTCCTCACCAAATAACTCCACCTGGTCCTGGGTGCTTCCGGGAAAGGCCAAAGGGACACAACAGAGGCGGCCCAGCTGGGCTGGACTCCTGACCCCGGAAGCAAGGCTTCTCCCACCCAGATGGGATCCCAATTCCGGTGTGCCCTAAATCCTGGCCCTAAATCGCCTCCCTCTCCCAGCCGCTCAGCCCAGATTCCCTGGGGAGGTGCGGGGGGGGGGGGCTCCTCCTCAGTGACCCAACCCGCCCAGTTTCTTGGGGCTTAGGGGGCGGAGAGGGCCCGCTCGCCCTGGCACAACCCCCAAACCTTCACTCACGCACCAAGCCCACACCAAACCCACTCCCACCGGGACAGGGCAAGGGCCCAGCTGCGGGGGCTTCCCAAAACCTAGTGCTGCTGCTCAGCTGCTCAGCTGGCCGGGCTGCAAGAGCAGCCTCCAGGGACCCCCTTTCCTCTAGCCAAAGCCACAAATCCAGGTGCCAGGACCCAGGGGACAAAGCCCAGGGGGGATACCCAAAGGGCCATTCCTTCTAATTTGCGACCCCACTGCTGGTCTCTGTTCATGGGGTCCCTCAAGTTAGGGGGCTCTCTCTGGCCGCACAACACTTTTGTCCTCCCCAAGCCCTGGGGGCCTCACAGTCTCACCCTGGCACTCCTACTGTTGCTGCCACTGGCACTTGATCTCTTTCTCTGAGAGGTACCCACACAGTGTTGGAGGGAGGGGTGCCTGCAAAGGGAGCCAGGCCACTAAGGAGCCCTCCTTGGGTAGAGAGGAACAACCCCTTGAGTCCTTCAGTTTCACATGCCCCACCTCCGCCATTCCTGCAGGATCCCTTGGTGTTTTCTCTCTCTGTCTCTCTCTGTCTCTTTCTGTCTCTCTCTCTCTCTCTCTGTATCTCTCTCTATCTATCTAGCTATCTCTATCTCTCTGTCACTCACACACACACACACACACACACACAGAGAGAGAGAGAGAGAGAGAGACATACACAAATACCTGCACTCCACGAAAGCATTCAAGCGCCCAGGGGAATGCAGGTCCAAGGCTGTCCCCTTTCCCTCCCATTTCCAGGCTGCATTGAGCTGCCCTCCCATGCAGGTTCCAGTGACCTTCCAGTCTGTGACTGGATTTCTCTGCACATCAAGCTCTGGACATCTCTTCTCGGAAAAGGCTGAGATCAAGGGACACTCTGGGCTGTTTGTCTGGCAGCCCGCACCCCATCCCCTCTTGATTCTCCAAAGCCCAGCCCATTGCCTCCTGCACACTCTCTGGCTGGTCCTCAGCATCTTCTTGCTAGGTTCCATTTCCAACTGGGCGCTCAAGCCATCAAGCAGCTCACACCCCAGCTCACACTCCCTGGGGAGGGGGGGGGACCCTGAGTTCTGGCCTGACTCGCCTTTTACTCTCACTCCCCCTCAGCTCACCCCAGGCAGGACGATAGCAACAGGTAGGTGCTTTGGCCACCTTCCCGAGGTGAAGAGCAGAACCTGGCGTGTGCTGGCTCTTCCAGGAGGACCACTGAGTCCTGCTGCGGCTCCCACCCTATTCCTTAAAGTTCAGGAAAGGTGAGGCTGGTGGCCTGTGGGTGGGAAGGGCACATCCCACTCTTCAGCCCCAAGGGAAAACAGAACACAGGCCACCACCACCGCCGCCAGGGCACCATGTCACCTAACCAAGCTGGGATGGACACATTTCCCTCCCTTGGCCATCCACGCATTCCTCACCACTAGACAGAGAAAGAGAGGAGCAGAGACAGGGGTCAGCGTGGGGGACAGCAATGAAGGCGGGGAGGTGGTGAAAGACAGACACAGAGACACAGACAGAGGCAGAGATTGATTGCCTGTGGCTGGAGAGATGGAGGAGAGTGAGGGAGGAAAGGAGAGAGGTGGCAGGGCATCATGGAAAGGAAAGAAGATGAAAGAGAGAGGTAGAGGCAGACAGAAAGTGAGAAAGATGGAGAGGGGCAGACGTGGGGTGGGGGCACCAGGGGAGTGGCTCCTGGCCCCCCCCCCAGTTGTGGGGCCAGTTGTGGGGCCAGTTGTGGAGAGGGATGGAGCGTGGCGATCCCAGGGAGGATGCCAGGGTGATCGCTGAGCAACACATCCATGGCTCTGGACATTTGGCTTTTCCCAAGAGCCAAGTCCATGATGATCCAGGTGGGAAGGGCTGGGTGGCAGGGAAGCCTGCCTGTGTGTTGTCAAGAATCTCAGGCGGGAGGAGTGCCCTGTGGTTGAAAGTGCAGGAGCGGCGGGGGTGTGGCAGGGGCGTGGGCGGCGGCGGCAGCTGCAGCGTTAGGGGCCAGGGATAGGGGTGTGGTATGTGGGGGCACGAGTGGTGGGTTGCTTGGGTGAGGCGACCTGAGAGCAGGAACCCCTGCGGGCAGCCAGCGAAGAATGGGCCTTCCCAGAACTGGTGCCTGGCGTTGGCGGGCAGCAGCAGGCAGGACTGCTCCTGGGGAGCGCGGGGGAGTTGGCGGCCAAGATGCAAGGGTTGGCGGTGGAAGAGGTGGGCGGTCCGGAGAGGCTGTGCCTGCTCTGGGCTCAGAAGGCAGGATGAGGCTTGCAGGGGCGAGCGTGTGCGTGTGCGTGTGCGCAAAAGCGTGGGGCACTTCCTTCGAGCCGGAATCGAACCAGCGACCTAAGGATGTCCACAGCTGTCTGTTCAGTCTACAGTCCTCCGCTCTACCAGCTGAGCTATCGAAGGGTGCACACCGGCGGGGCCGGGTCCTCTGCCTTTGTGCAGATGGGGGAGGCGAGCTGGCAGGGCCTGTCCCGGGGTGGGGTCCCATTACAACTGTCCGCCTTCCATCCCAGGGAGCCCTCCCTGCCCCGCCCTGCCCTGCCCTACCCAGACAGGCTCAGTCCTTGCCTTCAGGGCCCAGGACCAACACACACGCACGAACACACGCACGAACACACACACACCCACGCACACACTTCAATGCGCACACACCCCTTCAGCATGGGAGCCCCTGGTATCCAGCGGAAGCCTGGCGTGCCCGGGACCTGGCGAGGACCTGGCCGGGCGGCGACCACCAAGACCCGCATCGCAGGGCGCGCAGGGCTCTCTCCTCTCGTGCTCTTGCCCTCTTGCCCCGATGCCCAACCTCTGCGTCCCGCCTTGGGCCGGGGTCTAGGAGGATGGCACTAAGGCGGCCTGAGAGGGCCAGGAGCCGGGCACCAGGTGGAGACTGACCCAGGGGAAGGTTGCCTTCTCCACACCCCTCCCCGCCCGCCCCGGGGAAGGTGGGGGTGTGGATACCGCACGGGTGCGGGTTGGTAATGGAGGAGAACCAGATGGCGCACGCACGGGGACGAGGCTGCGCAACTAGCACAGCCACAGTCCCCCGCGGTAGTGTCTGGTGGACACCTGGATCCCATCCGACCCTACCAGCCTGGCCCCTGAAGCCCCGGTCCGGTCCCGGTTCCAGGTCCCCGTGCCCCAGCCCACACGCCCTGCTACCCACAGGGCCAGCCCTGCCAGCCGCTCCCTCTTGGGTGCCTTCAGACCTCCTGCACACCACACGTGTGGCGGAAAGGACAGAGGGTTAGGGGAAGTGGCAGCCTCGCGTGCCCCGTCCAGGCCTTGCACAAGCACCAGAGATACCTGTGCCAGGGAGCCAGCCCGGCCAGGGCACAGGAGGCCCCCGCTTCCTGCCTGTCCTCACCAAATAACTCTACCTGGTCCTGGGTGCTTCCGGGAAAGGCCAAAGGGACACAACAGAGGCGGCCCAGCTGGGCTGGACTCCTGACCCCGGAAGCAAGGCTTCTCCCACCCAGATGGGATCCCAATTCCGGTGTGCCCTAAATCCTGGCCCTAAATCGCCTCCCTCTCCCAGCCGCTCAGCCCAGATTCCCTGGGGAGGTGCGGGGGGGGGGGGGCTCCTCCTCAGTGACCCAACCCGCCCAGTTTCTTGGGGCTTAGGGGGCGGAGAGGGCCCGCTCGCCCTGGCACAACCCCCAAACCTTCACTCACGCACCAAGCCCACAACAAACCCACTCCCACCGGGACAGGGCAAGGGCCCAGCTGCGGGGGCTTCCCAAAACCTAGTGCTGCTGCTCAGCTGCTCAGCTGGCCGGGCTGCAAGAGCAGCCTCCAGGGACCCCCTTTCCTCTAGCCAAAGCCACAAATCCAGGTGCCAGGACCCAGGGGACAAAGCCCAGGGGGGATACCCAAAGGGCCATTCCTTCTAATTTGCGACCCCACTGCTGGTCTCTGTTCATGGGGTCCCTCAAGTTAGGGGGCTCTCTCTGGCCGCACAACACTTTTGTCCTCCCCAAGCCCTGGGGGCCTCACAGTCTCACCCTGGCACTCCTACTGTTGCTGCCACTGGCACTTGATCTCTTTCTCTGAGAGGTACCCACACAGTGTTGGAGGGAGGGGTGCCTGCAAAGGGAGCCAGGCCACTAAGGAGCCCTCCTTGGGTAGAGAGGAACAACCCCTTGAGTCCTTCAGTTTCACATGCCCCACCTCCGCCATTCCTGCAGGATCCCTTGGTGTTTTCTCTCTCTGTCTCTCTCTGTCTCTCTCTCTCTCTCTCTCTCTGTATCTCTCTCTCTATCTCTCTAGCTATCTCTATCTCTCTGTCTCACACACACACACACACACACACACACACACACAGACATACACAAATACCTGCACTCCACGAAACATTCAAGCGCCCAGGGGAATGCAGGTCCAAGGCTGTCCCCTTTCCCTCCCATTTCCAGGCTGCATTGAGCTGCCCTCCCATGCAGGTTCCAGTGACCTTCCAGTCTGTGACTGGATTTCTCTGCACATCAAGCTCTGGACATCTCTTCTCGGAAAAGGCTGAGATCAAGGGACACTCTGGGCTGTTTGTCTGGCAGCCCGCACCCCATCCCCTCTTGATTCTCCAAAGCCCAGCCCATTGCCTCCTGCACACTCTCTGGCTGGTCCTCAGCATCTTCTTGCTAGGTTCCATTTCCAACTGGGCGCTCAAGCCATCAAGCAGCTCACACCCCAGCTCACACTCCCTGGGGAGGGGGGGGGACCCTGAGTTCTGGCCTGACTCGCCTTTTACTCTCACTCCCCCTCAGCTCACCCCAGGCAGGACGATAGCAACAGGTAGGTGCTTTGGCCACCTTCCCGAGGTGAAGAGCAGAACCTGGCGTGTGCTGGCTCTTCCAGGAGGACCACTGAGTCCTGCTGCGGCTCCAACCCTATTCCTTAAAGTTCAGGAAAGGTGAGGCTGGTGGCCTGTGGGTGGGAAGGGCACATCCCACTCTTCAGCCCCAAGGGAAAACAGAACACAGGCCACCACCACCGCCGCCAGGGCACCATGTCACCTAACCAAGCTGGGATGGACACATTTCCCTCCCTTGGCCATCCACGCATTCCTCACCACTAGACAGAGAAAGAGAGGAGCAGAGACAGGGGTCAGCGTGGGGGACAGCAATGAAGGCGGGGAGGTGGTGAAAGACAGACACAGAGACACAGACAGAGGCAGAGATTGATTGCCTGTGGCTGGAGAGATGGAGGAGAGTGAGGGAGGAAAGGAGAGAGGTGGCAGGGCATCATGGAAAGGAAAGAAGATGAAAGAGAGAGGTAGAGGCAGACAGAAAGTGAGAAAGATGGAGAGGGGCAGACGTGGGGTGGGGGCACCAGGGGAGTGGCTCCTGGCCCCCCCCCCAGTTGTGGGGCCAGTTGTGGGGCCAGTTGTGGAGAGGGATGGAGTGTGGCGATCCCAGGGAGGATGCCAGGGTGATCGCTGAGCAACACATCCATGGCTCTGGACATTTGGCTTTTCCCAAGAGCCAAGTCCATGATGATCCAGGTGGGAAGGGCTGGGTGGCAGGGAAGCCTGCCTGTGTGTTGTCAAGAATCTCAGGCGGGAGGAGTGCCCTGTGGTTGAAAGTGCAGGAGCGGCGGGGGTGTGGCAGGGGCGTGGGCGGCGGCGGCAGCTGCAGCGTTAGGGGCCAGGGATAGGGGTGTGGTATGTGGGGGCACGAGTGGTGGGTTGCTTGGGTGAGGCGACCTGAGAGCAGGAACCCCTGCGGGCAGCCAGCGAAGAATGGGCCTTCCCAGAACTGGTGCCTGGCGTTGGCGGGCAGCAGCAGGCAGGACTGCTCCTGGGGAGCGCGGGGGAGTTGGGGGCCAAGATGCAAGGGTTGGCGGTGGAAGAGGTGGGCGGTCCGGAGAGGCTGTGCCTGCTCTGGGCTCAGAAGGCAGGATGAGGCTTGCAGGGGTGAGCGTGTGCGTGTGCGTGTGCGCAAAAGCGTGGGGCACTTCCTTCGAGCCGGAATCGAACCAGCGACCTAAGGATGTCCACAGCTGTCTGTTCAGTCTACAGTCCTCCGCTCTACCAGCTGAGCTATCGAAGGGTGCACACCGGCGGGGCCGGGTCCTCTGCCTTTGTGCAGATGGGGGAGGCGAGCTGGCAGGGCCTGTCCCGGGGTGGGGTCCCATTACAACTGTCCGCCTTCCATCCCAGGGAGCCCTCCCTGCCCCGCCCTGCCCTGCCCTACCCAGACAGGCTCAGTCCTTGCCTTCAGGGCCCAGGACCAACACACACGCACGAACACACGCACGAACACACACACACCCACGCACACACTTCAATGCGCACACACCCCTTCAGCATGGGAGCCCCTGGTATCCAGCGGAAGCCTGGCGTGCCCGGGACCTGGCGAGGACCTGGCCGGGCGGCGACCACCAAGACCCGCATCGCAGGGCGCGCAGGGCTCTCTCCTCTCGTGCTCTTGCCCTCTTGCCCCGATGCCCAACCTCTGCGTCCCGCCTTGGGCCGGGGTCTAGGAGGATGGCACTAAGGCGGCCTGAGAGGGCCAGGAGCCGGGCACCAGGTGGAGACTGACCCAGGGGAAGGTTGCCTTCTCCACACCCCTCCCCGCCCGCCCCGGGGAAGGTGGGGGTGTGGATACCGCACGGGTGCGGGTTGGTAATGGAGGAGAACCAGATGGCGCACGCACGGGGACGAGGCTGCGCAACTAGCACAGCCACAGTCCCCCGCGGTAGTGTCTGGTGGACACCTGGATCCCATCCGACCCTACCAGCCTGGCCCCTGAAGCCCCGGTCCGGTCCCGGTTCCAGGTCCCCGTGCCCCAGCCCACACGCCCTGCTACCCACAGGGCCAGCCCTGCCAGCCGCTCCCTCTTGGGTGCCTTCAGACCTCCTGCACACCACACGTGTGGCGGAAAGGACAGAGGGTTAGGGGAAGTGGCAGCCTCGCGTGCCCCGTCCAGGCCTTGCACAAGCACCAGAGATACCTGTGCCAGGGAGCCAGCCCGGCCAGGGCACAGGAGGCCCCCGCTTCCTGCCTGTCCTCACCAAATAACTCCACCTGGTCCTGGGTGCTTCCGGGAAAGGCCAAAGGGACACAACAGAGGCGGCCCAGCTGGGCTGGACTCCTGACCCCGGAAGCAAGGCTTCTCCCACCCAGATGGGATCCCAATTCCGGTGTGCCCTAAATCCTGGCCCTAAATCGCCTCCCTCTCCCAGCCGCTCAGCCCAGATTCCCTGGGGAGGTGCGGGGGGGGGGGGCTCCTCCTCAGTGACCCAACCCGCCCAGTTTCTTGGGGCTTAGGGGGCGGAGAGGGCCCGCTCGCCCTGGCACAACCCCCAAACCTTCACTCACGCACCAAGCCCACACCAAACCCACTCCCACCGGGACAGGGCAAGGGCCCAGCTGCGGGGGCTTCCCAAAACCTAGTGCTGCTGCTCAGCTGCTCAGCTGGCCGGGCTGCAAGAGCAGCCTCCAGGGACCCCCTTTCCTCTAGCCAAAGCCACAAATCCAGGTGCCAGGACCCAGGGGACAAAGCCCAGGGGGGATACCCAAAGGGCCATTCCTTCTAATTTGCGACCCCACTGCTGGTCTCTGTTCATGGGGTCCCTCAAGTTAGGGGGCTCTCTCTGGCCGCACAACACTTTTGTCCTCCCCAAGCCCTGGGGGCCTCACAGTCTCACCCTGGCACTCCTACTGTTGCTGCCACTGGCACTTGATCTCTTTCTCTGAGAGGTACCCACACAGTGTTGGAGGGAGGGGTGCCTGCAAAGGGAGCCAGGCCACTAAG
Organism: Spermophilus citellus; assembly: GCF_964194105.1. NCBI lineage: Eukaryota > Metazoa > Chordata > Mammalia > Rodentia > Sciuridae > Spermophilus > Spermophilus citellus. The sequence goes on along the minus strand of NC_138185.1, from coordinate 195,566,005 downwards.
GAGCCCTCCTTGGGTAGAGAGGAACAACCCCTTGAGTCCTTCAGTTTCACATGCCCCACCTCCGCCATTCCTGCAGGATCCCTTGGTGTTTTCTCTCTCTGTCTCTCTCTGTCTCTTTCTGTCTCTCTCTCTCTCTCTCTGTATCTCTCTCTATCTATCTAGCTATCTCTATCTCTCTGTCACTCACACACACACACACACACACACACAGAGAGAGAGAGAGAGAGAGAGACATACACAAATACCTGCACTCCACGAAAGCATTCAAGCGCCCAGGGGAATGCAGGTCCAAGGCTGTCCCCTTTCCCTCCCATTTCCAGGCTGCATTGAGCTGCCCTCCCATGCAGGTTCCAGTGACCTTCCAGTCTGTGACTGGATTTCTCTGCACATCAAGCTCTGGACGTCTCTTCTCGGAAAAGGCTGAGATCAAGGGACACTCTGGGCTGTTTGTCTGGCAGCCCGCACCCCATCCCCTCTTGATTCTCCAAAGCCCAGCCCATTGCCTCCTGCACACTCTCTGGCTGGTCCTCAGCATCTTCTTGCTAGGTTCCATTTCCAACTGGGCGCTCAAGCCATCAAGCAGCTCACACCCCAGCTCACACTCCCTGGGGAGGGGGGGGGACCCTGAGTTCTGGCCTGACTCGCCTTTTACTCTCACTCCCCCTCAGCTCACCCCAGGCAGGACGATAGCAACAGGTAGGTGCTTTGGCCACCTTCCCGAGGTGAAGAGCAGAACCTGGCGTGTGCTGGCTCTTCCAGGAGGACCACTGAGTCCTGCTGCGGCTCCCACCCTATTCCTTAAAGTTCAGGAAAGGTGAGGCTGGTGGCCTGTGGGTGGGAAGGGCACATCCCACTCTTCAGCCCCAAGGGAAAACAGAACACAGGCCACCACCACCGCCGCCAGGGCACCATGTCACCTAACCAAGCTGGGATGGACACATTTCCCTCCCTTGGCCATCCACGCATTCCTCACCACTAGACAGAGAAAGAGAGGAGCAGAGACAGGGGTCAGCGTGGGGGACAGCAATGAAGGCGGGGAGGTGGTGAAAGACAGACACAGAGACACAGACAGAGGCAGAGATTGATTGCCTGTGGCTGGAGAGATGGAGGAGAGTGAGGGAGGAAAGGAGAGAGGTGGCAGGGCATCATGGAAAGGAAAGAAGATGAAAGAGAGAGGTAGAGGCAGACAGAAAGTGAGAAAGATGGAGAGGGGCAGACGTGGGGTGGGGGCACCAGGGGAGTGGCTCCTGGCCCCCCCCCCAGTTGTGGGGCCAGTTGTGGGGCCAGTTGTGGAGAGGGATGGAGCGTGGCGATCCCAGGGAGGATGCCAGGGTGATCGCTGAGCAACACATCCATGGCTCTGGACATTTGGCTTTTCCCAAGAGCCAAGTCCATGATGATCCAGGTGGGAAGGGCTGGGTGGCAGGGAAGCCTGCCTGTGTGTTGTCAAGAATCTCAGGCGGGAGGAGTGCCCTGTGGTTGAAAGTGCAGGAGCGGCGGGGGTGTGGCAGGGGCGTGGGCGGCGGCGGCAGCTGCAGCGTTAGGGGCCAGGGATAGGGGTGTGGTATGTGGGGGCACGAGTGGTGGGTTGCTTGGGTGAGGCGACCTGAGAGCAGGAACCCCTGCGGGCAGCCAGCGAAGAATGGGCCTTCCCAGAACTGGTGCCTGGCGTTGGCGGGCAGCAGCAGGCAGGACTGCTCCTGGGGAGCGCGGGGGAGTTGGCGGCCAAGATGCAAGGGTTGGCGGTGGAAGAGGTGGGCGGTCCGGAGAGGCTGTGCCTGCTCTGGGCTCAGAAGGCAGGATGAGGCTTGCAGGGGCGAGCGTGTGCGTGTGCGTGTGCGCAAAAGCGTGGGGCACTTCCTTCGAGCCGGAATCGAACCAGCGACCTAAGGATGTCCACAGCTGTCTGTTCAGTCTACAGTCCTCCGCTCTACCAGCTGAGCTATCGAAGGGTGCACACCGGCGGGGCCGGGTCCTCTGCCTTTGTGCAGATGGGGGAGGCGAGCTGGCAGGGCCTGTCCCGGGGTGGGGTCCCATTACAACTGTCCGCCTTCCATCCCAGGGAGCCCTCCCTGCCCCGCCCTGCCCTGCCCTACCCAGACAGGCTCAGTCCTTGCCTTCAGGGCCCAGGACCAACACACACGCACGAACACACGCACGAACACACACACACCCACGCACACACTTCAATGCGCACACACCCCTTCAGCATGGGAGCCCCTGGTATCCAGCGGAAGCCTGGCGTGCCCGGGACCTGGCGAGGACCTGGCCGGGCGGCGACCACCAAGACCCGCATCGCAGGGCGCGCAGGGCTCTCTCCTCTCGTGCTCTTGCCCTCTTGCCCCGATGCCCAACCTCTGCGTCCCGCCTTGGGCCGGGGTCTAGGAGGATGGCACTAAGGCGGCCTGAGAGGGCCAGGAGCCGGGCACCAGGTGGAGACTGACCCAGGGGAAGGTTGCCTTCTCCACACCCCTCCCCGCCCGCCCCGGGGAAGGTGGGGGTGTGGATACCGCACGGGTGCGGGTTGGTAATGGAGGAGAACCAGATGGCGCACGCACGGGGACGAGGCTGCGCAACTAGCACAGCCACAGTCCCCCGCGGTAGTGTCTGGTGGACACCTGGATCCCATCCGACCCTACCAGCCTGGCCCCTGAAGCCCCGGTCCGGTCCCGGTTCCAGGTCCCCGTGCCCCAGCCCACACGCCCTGCTACCCACAGGGCCAGCCCTGCCAGCCGCTCCCTCTTGGGTGCCTTCAGACCTCCTGCACACCACACGTGTGGCGGAAAGGACAGAGGGTTAGGGGAAGTGGCAGCCTCGCGTGCCCCGTCCAGGCCTTGCACAAGCACCAGAGATACCTGTGCCAGGGAGCCAGCCCGGCCAGGGCACAGGAGGCCCCCGCTTCCTGCCTGTCCTCACCAAATAACTCCACCTGGTCCTGGGTGCTTCCGGGAAAGGCCAAAGGGACACAACAGAGGCGGCCCAGCTGGGCTGGACTCCTGACCCCGGAAGCAAGGCTTCTCCCACCCAGATGGGATCCCAATTCCGGTGTGCCCTAAATCCTGGCCCTAAATCGCCTCCCTCTCCCAGCCGCTCAGCCCAGATTCCCTGGGGAGGTGCGGGGGGGGGGGGGGCTCCTCCTCAGTGACCCAACCCGCCCAGTTTCTTGGGGCTTAGGGGGCGGAGAGGGCCCGCTCGCCCTGGCACAACCCCCAAACCTTCACTCACGCACCAAGCCCACAACAAACCCACTCCCACCGGGACAGGGCAAGGGCCCAGCTGCGGGGGCTTCCCAAAACCTAGTGCTGCTGCTCAGCTGCTCAGCTGGCCGGGCTGCAAGAGCAGCCTCCAGGGACCCCCTTTCCTCTAGCCAAAGCCACAAATCCAGGTGCCAGGACCCAGGGGACAAAGCCCAGGGGGGATACCCAAAGGGCCATTCCTTCTAATTTGCGACCCCACTGCTGGTCTCTGTTCATGGGGTCCCTCAAGTTAGGGGGCTCTCTCTGGCCGCACAACACTTTTGTCCTCCCCAAGCCCTGGGGGCCTCACAGTCTCACCCTGGCACTCCTACTGTTGCTGCCACTGGCACTTGATCTCTTTCTCTGAGAGGTACCCACACAGTGTTGGAGGGAGGGGTGCCTGCAAAGGGAGCCAGGCCACTAAGGAGCCCTCCTTGGGTAGAGAGGAACAACCCCTTGAGTCCTTCAGTTTCACATGCCCCACCTCCGCCATTCCTGCAGGATCCCTTGGTGTTTTCTCTCTCTGTCTCTCTCTGTCTCTCTCTCTCTCTCTCTCTCTGTATCTCTCTCTCTATCTCTCTAGCTATCTCTATCTCTCTGTCTCACACACACACACACACACACACACACACACACAGACATACACAAATACCTGCACTCCACGAAACATTCAAGCGCCCAGGGGAATGCAGGTCCAAGGCTGTCCCCTTTCCCTCCCATTTCCAGGCTGCATTGAGCTGCCCTCCCATGCAGGTTCCAGTGACCTTCCAGTCTGTGACTGGATTTCTCTGCACATCAAGCTCTGGACATCTCTTCTCGGAAAAGGCTGAGATCAAGGGACACTCTGGGCTGTTTGTCTGGCAGCCCGCACCCCATCCCCTCTTGATTCTCCAAAGCCCAGCCCATTGCCTCCTGCACACTCTCTGGCTGGTCCTCAGCATCTTCTTGCTAGGTTCCATTTCCAACTGGGCGCTCAAGCCATCAAGCAGCTCACACCCCAGCTCACACTCCCTGGGGAGGGGGGGGGACCCTGAGTTCTGGCCTGACTCGCCTTTTACTCTCACTCCCCCTCAGCTCACCCCAGGCAGGACGATAGCAACAGGTAGGTGCTTTGGCCACCTTCCCGAGGTGAAGAGCAGAACCTGGCGTGTGCTGGCTCTTCCAGGAGGACCACTGAGTCCTGCTGCGGCTCCAACCCTATTCCTTAAAGTTCAGGAAAGGTGAGGCTGGTGGCCTGTGGGTGGGAAGGGCACATCCCACTCTTCAGCCCCAAGGGAAAACAGAACACAGGCCACCACCACCGCCGCCAGGGCACCATGTCACCTAACCAAGCTGGGATGGACACATTTCCCTCCCTTGGCCATCCACGCATTCCTCACCACTAGACAGAGAAAGAGAGGAGCAGAGACAGGGGTCAGCGTGGGGGACAGCAATGAAGGCGGGGAGGTGGTGAAAGACAGACACAGAGACACAGACAGAGGCAGAGATTGATTGCCTGTGGCTGGAGAGATGGAGGAGAGTGAGGGAGGAAAGGAGAGAGGTGGCAGGGCATCATGGAAAGGAAAGAAGATGAAAGAGAGAGGTAGAGGCAGACAGAAAGTGAGAAAGATGGAGAGGGGCAGACGTGGGGTGGGGGCACCAGGGGAGTGGCTCCTGGCCCCCCCCCCAGTTGTGGGGCCAGTTGTGGGGCCAGTTGTGGAGAGGGATGGAGCGTGGCGATCCCAGGGAGGATGCCAGGGTGATCGCTGAGCAACACATCCATGGCTCTGGACATTTGGCTTTTCCCAAGAGCCAAGTCCATGATGATCCAGGTGGGAAGGGCTGGGTGGCAGGGAAGCCTGCCTGTGTGTTGTCAAGAATCTCAGGCGGGAGGAGTGCCCTGTGGTTGAAAGTGCAGGAGCGGCGGGGGTGTGGCAGGGGCGTGGGCGGCGGCGGCAGCTGCAGCGTTAGGGGCCAGGGATAGGGGTGTGGTATGTGGGGGCACGAGTGGTGGGTTGCTTGGGTGAGGCGACCTGAGAGCAGGAACCCCTGCGGGCAGCCAGCGAAGAATGGGCCTTCCCAGAACTGGTGCCTGGCGTTGGCGGGCAGCAGCAGGCAGGACTGCTCCTGGGGAGCGCGGGGGAGTTGGGGGCCAAGATGCAAGGGTTGGCGGTGGAAGAGGTGGGCGGTCCGGAGAGGCTGTGCCTGCTCTGGGCTCAGAAGGCAGGATGAGGCTTGCAGGGGCGAGCGTGTGCGTGTGCGTGTGCGCAAAAGCGTGGGGCACTTCCTTCGAGCCGGAATCGAACCAGCGACCTAAGGATGTCCACAGCTGTCTGTTCAGTCTACAGTCCTCCGCTCTACCAGCTGAGCTATCGAAGGGTGCACACCGGCGGGGCCGGGTCCTCTGCCTTTGTGCAGATGGGGGAGGCGAGCTGGCAGGGCCTGTCCCGGGGTGGGGTCCCATTACAACTGTCCGCCTTCCATCCCAGGGAGCCCTCCCTGCCCCGCCCTGCCCTGCCCTACCCAGACAGGCTCAGTCCTTGCCTTCAGGGCCCAGGACCAACACACACGCACGAACACACGCACGAACACACACACACCCACGCACACACTTCAATGCGCACACACCCCTTCAGCATGGGAGCCCCTGGTATCCAGCGGAAGCCTGGCGTGCCCGGGACCTGGCGAGGACCTGGCCGGGCGGCGACCACCAAGACCCGCATCGCAGGGCGCGCAGGGCTCTCTCCTCTCGTGCTCTTGCCCTCTTGCCCCGATGCCCAACCTCTGCGTCCCGCCTTGGGCCGGGGTCTAGGAGGATGGCACTAAGGCGGCCTGAGAGGGCCAGGAGCCGGGCACCAGGTGGAGACTGACCCAGGGGAAGGTTGCCTTCTCCACACCCCTCCCCGCCCGCCCCGGGGAAGGTGGGGGTGTGGATACCGCACGGGTGCGGGTTGGTAATGGAGGAGAACCAGATGGCGCACGCACGGGGACGAGGCTGCGCAACTAGCACAGCCACAGTCCCCCGCGGTAGTGTCTGGTGGACACCTGGATCCCATCCGACCCTACCAGCCTGGCCCCTGAAGCCCCGGTCCGGTCCCGGTTCCAGGTCCCCGTGCCCCAGCCCACACGCCCTGCTACCCACAGGGCCAGCCCTGCCAGCCGCTCCCTCTTGGGTGCCTTCAGACCTCCTGCACACCACACGTGTGGCGGAAAGGACAGAGGGTTAGGGGAAGTGGCAGCCTCGCGTGCCCCGTCCAGGCCTTGCACAAGCACCAGAGATACCTGTGCCAGGGAGCCAGCCCGGCCAGGGCACAGGAGGCCCCCGCTTCCTGCCTGTCCTCACCAAATAACTCCACCTGGTCCTGGGTGCTTCCGGGAAAGGCCAAAGGGACACAACAGAGGCGGCCCAGCTGGGCTGGACTCCTGACCCCGGAAGCAAGGCTTCTCCCACCCAGATGGGATCCCAATTCCGGTGTGCCCTAAATCCTGGCCCTAAATCGCCTCCCTCTCCCAGCCGCTCAGCCCAGATTCCCTGGGGAGGTGCGGGGGGGGGGGGCTCCTCCTCAGTGACCCAACCCGCCCAGTTTCTTGGGGCTTAGGGGGCGGAGAGGGCCCGCTCGCCCTGGCACAACCCCCAAACCTTCACTCACGCACCAAGCCCACACCAAACCCACTCCCACCGGGACAGGGCAAGGGCCCAGCTGCGGGGGCTTCCCAAAACCTAGTGCTGCTGCTCAGCTGCTCAGCTGGCCGGGCTGCAAGAGCAGCCTCCAGGGACCCCCTTTCCTCTAGCCAAAGCCACAAATCCAGGTGCCAGGACCCAGGGGACAAAGCCCAGGGGGGATACCCAAAGGGCCATTCCTTCTAATTTGCGACCCCACTGCTGGTCTCTGTTCATGGGGTCCCTCAAGTTAGGGGGCTCTCTCTGGCCGCACAACACTTTTGTCCTCCCCAAGCCCTGGGGGCCTCACAGTCTCACCCTGGCACTCCTACTGTTGCTGCCACTGGCACTTGATCTCTTTCTCTGAGAGGTACCCACACAGTGTTGGAGGGAGGGGTGCCTGCAAAGGGAGCCAGGCCACTAAGGAGCCCTCCTTGGGTAGAGAGGAACAACCCCTTGAGTCCTTCAGTTTCACATGCCCCACCTCCGCCATTCCTGCAGGATCCCTTGGTGTTTTCTCTCTCTGTCTCTCTCTCTCTCTCTCTCTCTGTATCTCTCTCTCTATCTCTCTAGCTATCTCTATCTCTCTGTCTCACACACACACACACACACACAAACACACACACAGACATACACAAATACCTGCACTCCACGAAACATTCAAGCGCCCAGGGGAATGCAGGTCCAAGGCTGTCCCCTTTCCCTCCCATTTCCAGGCTGCATTGAGCTGCCCTCCCATGCAGGTTCCAGTGACCTTCCAGTCTGTGACTGGATTTCTCTGCACATCAAGCTCTGGACATCTCTTCTCGGAAAAGGCTGAGATCAAGGGACACTCTGGGCTGTTTGTCTGGCAGCCCGCACCCCATCCCCTCTTGATTCTCCAAAGCCCAGCCCATTGCCTCCTGCACACTCTCTGGCTGGTCCTCAGCATCTTCTTGCTAGGTTCCATTTCCAACTGGGCGCTCAAGCCATCAAGCAGCTCACACCCCAGCTCACACTCCCTGGGGAGGGGGGGGGACCCTGAGTTCTGGCCTGACTCGCCTTTTACTCTCACTCCCCCTCAGCTCACCCCAGGCAGGACGATAGCAACAGGTAGGTGCTTTGGCCACCTTCCCGAGGTGAAGAGCAGAACCTGGCGTGTGCTGGCTCTTCCAGGAGGACCACTGAGTCCTGCTGCGGCTCCAACCCTATTCCTTAAAGTTCAGGAAAGGTGAGGCTGGTGGCCTGTGGGTGGGAAGGGCACATCCCACTCTTCAGCCCCAAGGGAAAACAGAACACAGGCCACCACCACCGCCGCCAGGGCACCATGTCACCTAACCAAGCTGGGATGGACACATTTCCCTCCCTTGGCCATCCACGCATTCCTCACCACTAGACAGAGAAAGAGAGGAGCAGAGACAGGGGTCAGCGTGGGGGACAGCAATGAAGGCGGGGAGGTGGTGAAAGACAGACACAGAGACACAGACAGAGGCAGAGATTGATTGCCTGTGGCTGGAGAGATGGAGGAGAGTGAGGGAGGAAAGGAGAGAGGTGGCAGGGCATCATGGAAAGGAAAGAAGATGAAAGAGAGAGGTAGAGGCAGACAGAAAGTGAGAAAGATGGAGAGGGGCAGACGTGGGGTGGGGGCACCAGGGGAGTGGCTCCTGGCCCCCCCCCCAGTTGTGGGGCCAGTTGTGGGGCCAGTTGTGGAGAGGGATGGAGTGTGGCGATCCCAGGGAGGATGCCAGGGTGATCGCTGAGCAACACATCCATGGCTCTGGACATTTGGCTTTTCCCAAGAGCCAAGTCCATGATGATCCAGGTGGGAAGGGCTGGGTGGCAGGGAAGCCTGCCTGTGTGTTGTCAAGAATCTCAGGCGGGAGGAGTGCCCTGTGGTTGAAAGTGCAGGAGCGGCGGGGGTGTGGCAGGGGCGTGGGCGGCGGCAGCTGCAGCGTTAGGGGCCAGGGATAGGGGTGTGGTATGTGGGGGCACGAGTGGTGGGTTGCTTGGGTGAGGCGACCTGAGAGCAGGAACCCCTGCGGGCAGCCAGCGAAGAATGGGCCTTCCCAGAACTGGTGCCTGGCGTTGGCGGGCAGCAGCAGGCAGGACTGCTCCTGGGGAGCGCGGGGGAGTTGGGGGCCAAGATGCAAGGGTTGGCGGTGGAAGAGGTGGGCGGTCCGGAGAGGCTGTGCCTGCTCTGGGCTCAGAAGGCAGGATGAGGCTTGCAGGGGCGAGCGTGTGCGTGTGCGTGTGCGCAAAAGCGTGGGGCACTTCCTTCGAGCCGGAATCGAACCAGCGACCTAAGGATGTCCACAGCTGTCTGTTCAGTCTACAGTCCTCCGCTCTACCAGCTGAGCTATCGAAGGGTGCACACCGGCGGGGCCGGGTCCTCTGCCTTTGTGCAGATGGGGGAGGCGAGCTGGCAGGGCCTGTCCCGGGGTGGGGTCCCATTACAACTGTCCGCCTTCCATCCCAGGGAGCCCTCCCTGCCCCGCCCTGCCCTGCCCTACCCAGACAGGCTCAGTCCTTGCCTTCAGGGCCCAGGACCAACACACACGCACGAACACACGCACGAACACACACACACCCACGCACACACTTCAATGCGCACACACCCCTTCAGCATGGGAGCCCCTGGTATCCAGCGGAAGCCTGGCGTGCCCGGGACCTGGCGAGGACCTGGCCGGGCGGCGACCACCAAGACCCGCATCGCAGGGCGCGCAGGGCTCTCTCCTCTCGTGCTCTTGCCCTCTTGCCCCGATGCCCAACCTCTGCGTCCCGCCTTGGGCCGGGGTCTAGGAGGATGGCACTAAGGCGGCCTGAGAGGGCCAGGAGCCGGGCACCAGGTGGAGACTGACCCAGGGGAAGGTTGCCTTCTCCACACCCCTCCCCGCCCGCCCCGGGGAAGGTGGGGGTGTGGATACCGCACGGGTGCGGGTTGGTAATGGAGGAGAACCAGATGGCGCACGCACGGGGACGAGGCTGCGCAACTAGCACAGCCACAGTCCCCCGCGGTAGTGTCTGGTGGACACCTGGATCCCATCCGACCCTACCAGCCTGGCCCCTGAAGCCCCGGTCCGGTCCCGGTTCCAGGTCCCCGTGCCCCAGCCCACACGCCCTGCTACCCACAGGGCCAGCCCTGCCAGCCGCTCCCTCTTGGGTGCCTTCAGACCTCCTGCACACCACACGTGTGGCGGAAAGGACAGAGGGTTAGGGGAAGTGGCAGCCTCGCGTGCCCCGTCCAGGCCTTGCACAAGCACCAGAGATACCTGTGCCAGGGAGCCAGCCCGGCCAGGGCACAGGAGGCCCCCGCTTCCTGCCTGTCCTCACCAAATAACTCCACCTGGTCCTGGGTGCTTCCGGGAAAGGCCAAAGGGACACAACAGAGGCGGCCCAGCTGGGCTGGACTCCTGACCCCGGAAGCAAGGCTTCTCCCACCCAGATGGGATCCCAATTCCGGTGTGCCCTAAATCCTGGCCCTAAATCGCCTCCCTCTCCCAGCCGCTCAGCCCAGATTCCCTGGGGAGGTGCGGGGGGGGGGGGGGGCTCCTCCTCAGTGACCCAACCCGCCCAGTTTCTTGGGGCTTAGGGGGCGGAGAGGGCCCGCTCGCCCTGGCACAACCCCCAAACCTTCACTCACGCACCAAGCCCACACCAAACCCACTCCCACCGGGACAGGGCAAGGGCCCAGCTGCGGGGGCTTCCCAAAACCTAGTGCTGCTGCTCAGCTGCTCAGCTGGCCGGGCTGCAAGAGCAGCCTCCAGGGACCCCCTTTCCTCTAGCCAAAGCCACAAATCCAGGTGCCAGGACCCAGGGGACAAAGCCCAGGGGGGATACCCAAAGGGCCATTCCTTCTAATTTGCGACCCCACTGCTGGTCTCTGTTCATGGGGTCCCTCAAGTTAGGGGGCTCTCTCTGGCCGCACAACACTTTTGTCCTCCCCAAGCCCTGGGGGCCTCACAGTCTCACCCTGGCACTCCTACTGTTGCTGCCACTGGCACTTGATCTCTTTCTCTGAGAGGTACCCACACAGTGTTGGAGGGAGGGGTGCCTGCAAAGGGAGCCAGGCCACTAAGGAGCCCTCCTTGGGTAGAGAGGAACAACCCCTTGAGTCCTTCAGTTTCACATGCCCCACCTCCGCCATTCCTGCAGGATCCCTTGGTGTTTTCTCTCTCTGTCTCTCTCTCTCTCTCTCTCTCTGTATCTCTCTCTCTATCTCTCTAGCTATCTCTATCTCTCTGTCTCACACACACACACACACACACAAACACACACACAGACATACACAAATACCTGCACTCCACGAAACATTCAAGCGCCCAGGGGAATGCAGGTCCAAGGCTGTCCCCTTTCCCTCCCATTTCCAGGCTGCATTGAGCTGCCCTCCCATGCAGGTTCCAGTGACCTTCCAGTCTGTGACTGGATTTCTCTGCACATCAAGCTCTGGACATCTCTTCTCGGAAAAGGCTGAGATCAAGGGACACTCTGGGCTGTTTGTCTGGCAGCCCGCACCCCATCCCCTCTTGATTCTCCAAAGCCCAGCCCATTGCCTCCTGCACACTCTCTGGCTGGTCCTCAGCATCTTCTTGCTAGGTTCCATTTCCAACTGGGCGCTCAAGCCATCAAGCAGCTCACACCCCAGCTCACACTCCCTGGGGAGGGGGGGGGACCCTGAGTTCTGGCCTGACTCGCCTTTTACTCTCACTCCCCCTCAGCTCACCCCAGGCAGGACGATAGCAACAGGTAGGTGCTTTGGCCACCTTCCCGAGGTGAAGAGCAGAACCTGGCGTGTGCTGGCTCTTCCAGGAGGACCACTGAGTCCTGCTGCGGCTCCAACCCTATTCCTTAAAGTTCAGGAAAGGTGAGGCTGGTGGCCTGTGGGTGGGAAGGGCACATCCCACTCTTCAGCCCCAAGGGAAAACAGAACACAGGCCACCACCACCGCCGCCAGGGCACCATGTCACCTAACCAAGCTGGGATGGACACATTTCCCTCCCTTGGCCATCCACGCATTCCTCACCACTAGACAGAGAAAGAGAGGAGCAGAGACAGGGGTCAGCGTGGGGGACAGCAATGAAGGCGGGGAGGTGGTGAAAGACAGACACAGAGACACAGACAGAGGCAGAGATTGATTGCCTGTGGCTGGAGAGATGGAGGAGAGTGAGGGAGGAAAGGAGAGAGGTGGCAGGGCATCATGGAAAGGAAAGAAGATGAAAGAGAGAGGTAGAGGCAGACAGAAAGTGAGAAAGATGGAGAGGGGCAGACGTGGGGTGGGGGCACCAGGGGAGTGGCTCCTGCCCCCCCCCAGTTGTGGGGCCAGTTGTGGAGAGGGATGGAGCGTGGCGATCCCAGGGAGGATGCCAGGGTGATCGCTGAGCAACACATCCATGGCTCTGGACATTTGGCTTTTCCCAAGAGCCAAGTCCATGATGATCCAGGTGGGAAGGGCTGGGTGGCAGGGAAGCCTGCCTGTGTGTTGTCAAGAATCTCAGGCGGGAGGAGTGCCCTGTGGTTGAAAGTGCAGGAGCGGCGGGGGTGTGGCAGGGGCGTGGGCGGCGGCGGCAGCTGCAGCGTTAGGGGCCAGGGATAGGGGTGTGGTATGTGGGGGCACGAGTGGTGGGTTGCTTGGGTGAGGCGACCTGAGAGCAGGAACCCCTGCGGGCAGCCAGCGAAGAATGGGCCTTCCCAGAACTGGTGCCTGGCGTTGGCGGGCAGCAGCAGGCAGGACTGCTCCTGGGGAGCGCGGGGGAGTTGGCGGCCAAGATGCAAGGGTTGGCGGTGGAAGAGGTGGGCGGTCCGGAGAGGCTGTGCCTGCTCTGGGCTCAGAAGGCAGGATGAGGCTTGCAGGGGCGAGCGTGTGCGTGTGCGTGTGCGTGTGCGCAAAAGCGTGGGGCACTTCCTTCGAGCCGGAATCGAACCAGCGACCTAAGGATGTCCACAGCTGTCTGTTCAGTCTACAGTCCTCCGCTCTACCAGCTGAGCTATCGAAGGGTGCACACCGGCGGGGCCGGGTCCTCTGCCTTTGTGCAGATGGGGGAGGCGAGCTGGCAGGGCCTGTCCCGGGGTGGGGTCCCATTACAACTGTCCGCCTTCCATCCCAGGGAGCCCTCCCTGCCCCGCCCTGCCCTGCCCTACCCAGACAGGCTCAGTCCTTGCCTTCAGGGCCCAGGACCAACACACACGCACGAACACACGCACGAACACACACACACCCACGCACACACTTCAATGCGCACACACCCCTTCAGCATGGGAGCCCCTGGTATCCAGCGGAAGCCTGGCGTGCCCGGGACCTGGCGAGGACCTGGCCGGGCGGCGACCACCAAGACCCGCATCGCAGGGCGCGCAGGGCTCTCTCCTCTCGTGCTCTTGCCCTCTTGCCCCGATGCCCAACCTCTGCGTCCCGCCTTGGGCCGGGGTCTAGGAGGATGGCACTAAGGCGGCCTGAGAGGGCCAGGAGCCGGGCACCAGGTGGAGACTGACCCAGGGGAAGGTTGCCTTCTCCACACCCCTCCCCGCCCGCCCCGGGGAAGGTGGGGGTGTGGATACCGCACGGGTGCGGGTTGGTAATGGAGGAGAACCAGATGGCGCACGCACGGGGACGAGGCTGCGCAACTAGCACAGCCACAGTCCCCCGCGGTAGTGTCTGGTGGACACCTGGATCCCATCCGACCCTACCAGCCTGGCCCCTGAAGCCCCGGTCCGGTCCCGGTTCCAGGTCCCCGTGCCCCAGCCCACACGCCCTGCTACCCACAGGGCCAGCCCTGCCAGCCGCTCCCTCTTGGGTGCCTTCAGACCTCCTGCACACCACACGTGTGGCGGAAAGGACAGAGGGTTAGGGGAAGTGGCAGCCTCGCGTGCCCCGTCCAGGCCTTGCACAAGCACCAGAGATACCTGTGCCAGGGAGCCAGCCCGGCCAGGGCACAGGAGGCCCCCGCTTCCTGCCTGTCCTCACCAAATAACTCCACCTGGTCCTGGGTGCTTCCGGGAAAGGCCAAAGGGACACAACAGAGGCGGCCCAGCTGGGCTGGACTCCTGACCCCGGAAGCAAGGCTTCTCCCACCCAGATGGGATCCCAATTCCGGTGTGCCCTAAATCCTGGCCCTAAATCGCCTCCCTCTCCCAGCCGCTCAGCCCAGATTCCCTGGGGAGGTGCGGGGGGGGGGGGGGGGCTCCTCCTCAGTGACCCAACCCGCCCAGTTTCTTGGGGCTTAGGGGGCGGAGAGGGCCCGCTCGCCCTGGCACAACCCCCAAACCTTCACTCACGCACCAAGCCCACACCAAACCCACTCCCACCGGGACAGGGCAAGGGCCCAGCTGCGGGGGCTTCCCAAAACCTAGTGCTGCTGCTCAGCTGCTCAGCTGGCCGGGCTGCAAGAGCAGCCTCCAGGGACCCCCTTTCCTCTAGCCAAAGCCACAAATCCAGGTGCCAGGACCCAGGGGACAAAGCCCAGGGGGGATACCCAAAGGGCCATTCCTTCTAATTTGCGACCCCACTGCTGGTCTCTGTTCATGGGGTCCCTCAAGTTAGGGGGCTCTCTCTGGCCGCACAACACTTTTGTCCTCCCCAAGCCCTGGGGGCCTCACAGTCTCACCCTGGCACTCCTACTGTTGCTGCCACTGGCACTTGATCTCTTTCTCTGAGAGGTACCCACACAGTGTTGGAGGGAGGGGTGCCTGCAAAGGGAGCCAGGCCACTAAGGAGCCCTCCTTGGGTAGAGAGGAACAACCCCTTGAGTCCTTCAGTTTCACATGCCCCACCTCCGCCATTCCTGCAGGATCCCTTGGTGTTTTCTCTCTCTGTCTCTCTCTGTCTCTCTCTCTCTCTCTCTCTCTGTATCTCTCTCTCTATCTCTCTAGCTATCTCTATCTCTCTGTCTCACACACACACACACACACACACACACACACACAGACATACACAAATACCTGCACTCCACGAAACATTCAAGCGCCCAGGGGAATGCAGGTCCAAGGCTGTCCCCTTTCCCTCCCATTTCCAGGCTGCATTGAGCTGCCCTCCCATGCAGGTTCCAGTGACCTTCCAGTCTGTGACTGGATTTCTCTGCACATCAAGCTCTGGACATCTCTTCTCGGAAAAGGCTGAGATCAAGGGACACTCTGGGCTGTTTGTCTGGCAGCCCGCACCCCATCCCCTCTTGATTCTCCAAAGCCCAGCCCATTGCCTCCTGCACACTCTCTGGCTGGTCCTCAGCATCTTCTTGCTAGGTTCCATTTCCAACTGGGCGCTCAAGCCATCAAGCAGCTCACACCCCAGCTCACACTCCCTGGGGAGGGGGGGGGACCCTGAGTTCTGGCCTGACTCGCCTTTTACTCTCACTCCCCCTCAGCTCACCCCAGGCAGGACGATAGCAACAGGTAGGTGCTTTGGCCACCTTCCCGAGGTGAAGAGCAGAACCTGGCGTGTGCTGGCTCTTCCAGGAGGACCACTGAGTCCTGCTGCGGCTCCAACCCTATTCCTTAAAGTTCAGGAAAGGTGAGGCTGGTGGCCTGTGGGTGGGAAGGGCACATCCCACTCTTCAGCCCCAAGGGAAAACAGAACACAGGCCACCACCACCGCCGCCAGGGCACCATGTCACCTAACCAAGCTGGGATGGACACATTTCCCTCCCTTGGCCATCCACGCATTCCTCACCACTAGACAGAGAAAGAGAGGAGCAGAGACAGGGGTCAGCGTGGGGGACAGCAATGAAGGCGGGGAGGTGGTGAAAGACAGACACAGAGACACAGACAGAGGCAGAGATTGATTGCCTGTGGCTGGAGAGATGGAGGAGAGTGAGGGAGGAAAGGAGAGAGGTGGCAGGGCATCATGGAAAGGAAAGAAGATGAAAGAGAGAGGTAGAGGCAGACAGAAAGTGAGAAAGATGGAGAGGGGCAGACGTGGGGTGGGGGCACCAGGGGAGTGGCTCCTGGCCCCCCCCCCAGTTGTGGGGCCAGTTGTGGGGCCAGTTGTGGAGAGGGATGGAGTGTGGCGATCCCAGGGAGGATGCCAGGGTGATCGCTGAGCAACACATCCATGGCTCTGGACATTTGGCTTTTCCCAAGAGCCAAGTCCATGATGATCCAGGTGGGAAGGGCTGGGTGGCAGGGAAGCCTGCCTGTGTGTTGTCAAGAATCTCAGGCGGGAGGAGTGCCCTGTGGTTGAAAGTGCAGGAGCGGCGGGGGTGTGGCAGGGGCGTGGGCGGCGGCAGCTGCAGCGTTAGGGGCCAGGGATAGGGGTGTGGTATGTGGGGGCACGAGTGGTGGGTTGCTTGGGTGAGGCGACCTGAGAGCAGGAACCCCTGCGGGCAGCCAGCGAAGAATGGGCCTTCCCAGAACTGGTGCCTGGCGTTGGCGGGCAGCAGCAGGCAGGACTGCTCCTGGGGAGCGCGGGGGAGTTGGGGGCCAAGATGCAAGGGTTGGCGGTGGAAGAGGTGGGCGGTCCGGAGAGGCTGTGCCTGCTCTGGGCTCAGAAGGCAGGATGAGGCTTGCAGGGGCGAGCGTGTGCGTGTGCGTGTGCGCAAAAGCGTGGGGCACTTCCTTCGAGCCGGAATCGAACCAGCGACCTAAGGATGTCCACAGCTGTCTGTTCAGTCTACAGTCCTCCGCTCTACCAGCTGAGCTATCGAAGGGTGCACACCGGCGGGGCCGGGTCCTCTGCCTTTGTGCAGATGGGGGAGGCGAGCTGGCAGGGCCTGTCCCGGGGTGGGGTCCCATTACAACTGTCCGCCTTCCATCCCAGGGAGCCCTCCCTGCCCCGCCCTGCCCTGCCCTACCCAGACAGGCTCAGTCCTTGCCTTCAGGGCCCAGGACCAACACACACGCACGAACACACGCACGAACACACACACACCCACGCACACACTTCAATGCGCACACACCCCTTCAGCATGGGAGCCCCTGGTATCCAGCGGAAGCCTGGCGTGCCCGGGACCTGGCGAGGACCTGGCCGGGCGGCGACCACCAAGACCCGCATCGCAGGGCGCGCAGGGCTCTCTCCTCTCGTGCTCTTGCCCTCTTGCCCCGATGCCCAACCTCTGCGTCCCGCCTTGGGCCGGGGTCTAGGAGGATGGCACTAAGGCGGCCTGAGAGGGCCAGGAGCCGGGCACCAGGTGGAGACTGACCCAGGGGAAGGTTGCCTTCTCCACACCCCTCCCCGCCCGCCCCGGGGAAGGTGGGGGTGTGGATACCGCACGGGTGCGGGTTGGTAATGGAGGAGAACCAGATGGCGCACGCACGGGGACGAGGCTGCGCAACTAGCACAGCCACAGTCCCCCGCGGTAGTGTCTGGTGGACACCTGGATCCCATCCGACCCTACCAGCCTGGCCCCTGAAGCCCCGGTCCGGTCCCGGTTCCAGGTCCCCGTGCCCCAGCCCACACGCCCTGCTACCCACAGGGCCAGCCCTGCCAGCCGCTCCCTCTTGGGTGCCTTCAGACCTCCTGCACACCACACGTGTGGCGGAAAGGACAGAGGGTTAGGGGAAGTGGCAGCCTCGCGTGCCCCGTCCAGGCCTTGCACAAGCACCAGAGATACCTGTGCCAGGGAGCCAGCCCGGCCAGGGCACAGGAGGCCCCCGCTTCCTGCCTGTCCTCACCAAATAACTCCACCTGGTCCTGGGTGCTTCCGGGAAAGGCCAAAGGGACACAACAGAGGCGGCCCAGCTGGGCTGGACTCCTGACCCCGGAAGCAAGGCTTCTCCCACCCAGATGGGATCCCAATTCCGGTGTGCCCTAAATCCTGGCCCTAAATCGCCTCCCTCTCCCAGCCGCTCAGCCCAGATTCCCTGGGGAGGTGCGGGGGGGGGGGCTCCTCCTCAGTGACCCAACCCGCCCAGTTTCTTGGGGCTTAGGGGGCGGAGAGGGCCCGCTCGCCCTGGCACAACCCCCAAACCTTCACTCACGCACCAAGCCCACACCAAACCCACTCCCACCGGGACAGGGCAAGGGCCCAGCTGCGGGGGCTTCCCAAAACCTAGTGCTGCTGCTCAGCTGCTCAGCTGGCCGGGCTGCAAGAGCAGCCTCCAGGGACCCCCTTTCCTCTAGCCAAAGCCACAAATCCAGGTGCCAGGACCCAGGGGACAAAGCCCAGGGGGGATACCCAAAGGGCCATTCCTTCTAATTTGCGACCCCACTGCTGGTCTCTGTTCATGGGGTCCCTCAAGTTAGGGGGCTCTCTCTGGCCGCACAACACTTTTGTCCTCCCCAAGCCCTGGGGGCCTCACAGTCTCACCCTGGCACTCCTACTGTTGCTGCCACTGGCACTTGATCTCTTTCGCTGAGAGGTACCCACACAGTGTTGGAGGGAGGGGTGCCTGCAAAGGGAGCCAGGCCACTAAGGAGCCCTCCTTGGGTAGAGAGGAACAACCCCTTGAGTCCTTCAGTTTCACATGCCCCACCTCCGCCATTCCTGCAGGATCCCTTGGTGTTTTCTCTCTCTGTCTCTCTCTGTCTCTTTCTGTCTCTCTCTCTCTATCTCTGTATCTCTCTCTATCTATATAGCTATCTCTATCTCTCTGTCACTCACACACACACACACACACACACACACAGAGAGAGAGAGAGAGAGACATACACAAATACCTGCACTCCACGAAAGCATTCAAGCGCCCAGGGGAATGCAGGTCCAAGGCTGTCCCCTTTCCCTCCCATTTCCAGGCTGCATTGAGCTGCCCTCCCATGCAGGTTCCAGTGACCTTCCAGTCTGTGACTGGATTTCTCTGCACATCAAGCTCTGGACATCTCTTCTCGGAAAAGGCTGAGATCAAGGGACACTCTGGGCTGTTTGTCTGGCAGCCCGCACCCCATCCCCTCTTGATTCTCCAAAGCCCAGCCCATTGCCTCCTGCACACTCTCTGGCTGGTCCTCAGCATCTTCTTGCTAGGTTCCATTTCCAACCGGGCGCTCAAGCCATCAAGCAGCTCACACCCCAGCTCACACTCCCTGGGGAGGGGGGGGGACCCTGAGTTCTGGCCTGACTCGACTTTTACTCTCACTCCCCCTCAGCTCACCCCAGGCAGGACGATAGCAACAGGTAGGTGCATTGGCCACCTTCCCGAGGTGAAGAGCAGAACCTGGCGTGTGCTGGCTCTTCCAGGAGGACCACTGAGTCCTGCTGCGGCTCCAACCCTATTCCTTAAAGTTCAGGAAAGGTGAGGCTGGTGGCCTGTGGGTGGGAAGGGCACATCCCACTCTTCAGCCCCAAGGGAAAACAGAACACAGGCCACCACCACCGCCGCCAGGGCACCATGTCACCTAACCAAGCTGGGATGGACACATTTCCCTCCCTTGGCCATCCACGCATTCCTCACCACTAGACAGAGAAAGAGAGGAGCAGAGACAGGGGTCAGCGTGGGGGACAGCAATGAAGGCGGGGAGGTGGTGAAAGACAGACACAGAGACACAGACAGAGGCAGAGATTGATTGCCTGTGGCTGGAGAGATGGAGGAGAGTGAGGGAGGAAAGGAGAGAGGTGGCAGGGCATCATGGAAAGGAAAGAAGATGAAAGAGAGAGGTAGAGGCAGACAGAAAGTGAGAAAGATGGAGAGGGGCAGACGTGGGGTGGGGGCACCAGGGGAGTGGCTCCTGGCCCCCCCCCCAGTTGTGGGGCCAGTTGTGGGGCCAGTTGTGGAGAGGGATGGAGTGTGGCGATCCCAGGGAGGATGCCAGGGTGATCGCTGAGCAACACATCCATGGCTCTGGACATTTGGCTTTTCCCAAGAGCCAAGTCCATGATGATCCAGGTGGGAAGGGCTGGGTGGCAGGGAAGCCTGCCTGTGTGTTGTCAAGAATCTCAGGCGGGAGGAGTGCCCTGTGGTTGAAAGTGCAGGAGCGGCGGGGGTGTGGCAGGGGCGTGGGCGGCGGCAGCTGCAGCGTTAGGGGCCAGGGATAGGGGTGTGGTATGTGGGGGCACGAGTGGTGGGTTGCTTGGGTGAGGCGACCTGAGAGCAGGAACCCCTGCGGGCAGCCAGCGAAGAATGGGCCTTCCCAGAACTGGTGCCTGGCGTTGGCGGGCAGCAGCAGGCAGGACTGCTCCTGGGGAGCGCGGGGGAGTTGGCGGCCAAGATGCAAGGGTTGGCGGTGGAAGAGGTGGGCGGTCCGGAGAGGCTGTGCCTGCTCTGGGCTCAGAAGGCAGGATGAGGCTTGCAGGGGCGAGCGTGTGCGTGTGCGTGTGCGCAAAAGCGTGGGGCACTTCCTTCGAGCCGGAATCGAACCAGCGACCTAAGGATGTCCACAGCTGTCTGTTCAGTCTACAGTCCTCCGCTCTACCAGCTGAGCTATCGAAGGGTGCACACCGGCGGGGCCGGGTCCTCTGCCTTTGTGCAGATGGGGGAGGCGAGCTGGCAGGGCCTGTCCCGGGGTGGGGTCCCATTACAACTGTCCGCCTTCCATCCCAGGGAGCCCTCCCTGCCCCGCCCTGCCCTGCCCTACCCAGACAGGCTCAGTCCTTGCCTTCAGGGCCCAGGACCAACACACACGCACGAACACACGCACGAACACACACACACCCACGCACACACTTCAATGCGCACACACCCCTTCAGCATGGGAGCCCCTGGTATCCAGCGGAAGCCTGGCGTGCCCGGGACCTGGCGAGGACCTGGCCGGGCGGCGACCACCAAGACCCGCATCGCAGGGCGCGCAGGGCTCTCTCCTCTCGTGCTCTTGCCCTCTTGCCCCGATGCCCAACCTCTGCGTCCCGCCTTGGGCCGGGGTCTAGGAGGATGGCACTAAGGCGGCCTGAGAGGGCCAGGAGCCGGGCACCAGGTGGAGACTGACCCAGGGGAAGGTTGCCTTCTCCACACCCCTCCCCGCCCGCCCCGGGGAAGGTGGGGGTGTGGATACCGCACGGGTGCGGGTTGGTAATGGAGGAGAACCAGATGGCGCACGCACGGGGACGAGGCTGCGCAACTAGCACAGCCACAGTCCCCCGCGGTAGTGTCTGGTGGACACCTGGATCCCATCCGACCCTACCAGCCTGGCCCCTGAAGCCCCGGTCCGGTCCCGGTTCCAGGTCCCCGTGCCCCAGCCCACACGCCCTGCTACCCACAGGGCCAGCCCTGCCAGCCGCTCCCTCTTGGGTGCCTTCAGACCTCCTGCACACCACACGTGTGGCGGAAAGGACAGAGGGTTAGGGGAAGTGGCAGCCTCGCGTGCCCCGTCCAGGCCTTGCACAAGCACCAGAGATACCTGTGCCAGGGAGCCAGCCCGGCCAGGGCACAGGAGGCCCCCGCTTCCTGCCTGTCCTCACCAAATAACTCCACCTGGTCCTGGGTGCTTCCGGGAAAGGCCAAAGGGACACAACAGAGGCGGCCCAGCTGGGCTGGACTCCTGACCCCGGAAGCAAGGCTTCTCCCACCCAGATGGGATCCCAATTCCGGTGTGCCCTAAATCCTGGCCCTAAATCGCCTCCCTCTCCCAGCCGCTCAGCCCAGATTCCCTGGGGAGGTGCGGGGGGGGGGGCTCCTCCTCAGTGACCCAACCCGCCCAGTTTCTTGGGGCTTAGGGGGCGGAGAGGGCCCGCTCGCCCTGGCACAACCCCCAAACCTTCACTCACGCACCAAGCCCACACCAAACCCACTCCCACCGGGACAGGGCAAGGGCCCAGCTGCGGGGGCTTCCCAAAACCTAGTGCTGCTGCTCAGCTGCTCAGCTGGCCGGGCTGCAAGAGCAGCCTCCAGGGACCCCCTTTCCTCTAGCCAAAGCCACAAATCCAGGTGCCAGGACCCAGGGGACAAAGCCCAGGGGGGATACCCAAAGGGCCATTCCTTCTAATTTGCGACCCCACTGCTGGTCTCTGTTCATGGGGTCCCTCAAGTTAGGGGGCTCTCTCTGGCCGCACAACACTTTTGTCCTCCCCAAGCCCTGGGGGCCTCACAGTCTCACCCTGGCACTCCTACTGTTGCTGCCACTGGCACTTGATCTCTTTCGCTGAGAGGTACCCACACAGTGTTGGAGGGAGGGGTGCCTGCAAAGGGAGCCAGGCCACTAAGGAGCCCTCCTTGGGTAGAGAGGAACAACCCCTTGAGTCCTTCAGTTTCACATGCCCCACCTCCGCCATTCCTGCAGGATCCCTTGGTGTTTTCTCTCTCTGTCTCTCTCTGTCTCTTTCTGTCTCTCTCTCTCTATCTCTGTATCTCTCTCTATCTATATAGCTATCTCTATCTCTCTGTCACTCACACACACACACACACACACACACACAGAGAGAGAGAGAGAGAGACATACACAAATACCTGCACTCCACGAAAGCATTCAAGCGCCCAGGGGAATGCAGGTCCAAGGCTGTCCCCTTTCCCTCCCATTTCCAGGCTGCATTGAGCTGCCCTCCCATGCAGGTTCCAGTGACCTTCCAGTCTGTGACTGGATTTCTCTGCACATCAAGCTCTGGACATCTCTTCTCGGAAAAGGCTGAGATCAAGGGACACTCTGGGCTGTTTGTCTGGCAGCCCGCACCCCATCCCCTCTTGATTCTCCAAAGCCCAGCCCATTGCCTCCTGCACACTCTCTGGCTGGTCCTCAGCATCTTCTTGCTAGGTTCCATTTCCAACCGGGCGCTCAAGCCATCAAGCAGCTCACACCCCAGCTCACACTCCCTGGGGAGGGGGGGGGACCCTGAGTTCTGGCCTGACTCGACTTTTACTCTCACTCCCCCTCAGCTCACCCCAGGCAGGACGATAGCAACAGGTAGGTGCATTGGCCACCTTCCCGAGGTGAAGAGCAGAACCTGGCGTGTGCTGGCTCTTCCAGGAGGACCACTGAGTCCTGCTGCGGCTCCAACCCTATTCCTTAAAGTTCAGGAAAGGTGAGGCTGGTGGCCTGTGGGTGGGAAGGGCACATCCCACTCTTCAGCCCCAAGGGAAAACAGAACACAGGCCACCGCCACCGCCGCCAGGGCACCATGTCACCTAACCAAGCTGGGATGGACACATTTCCCTCCCTTGGCCATCCACGCATTCCTCACCACTAGACAGAGAAAGAGAGGAGCAGAGACAGGGGTCAGCGTGGGGGACAGCAATGAAGGCGGGGAGGTGGTGAAAGACAGACACAGGGACACAGACAGAGGCAGAGATTGATTGCCTGTGGCTGGAGAGATGGAGGAGAGTGAGGGAGGAAAGGAGAGAGGTGGCAGGGCATCATGGAAAGGAAAGAAGATGAAAGAGAGAGGTAGAGGCAGACAGAAAGTGAGAAAGATGGAGAGGGGCAGACGTGGGGTGGGGGCACCAGGGGAGTGGCTCCTGGCCCCCCCCCCAGTTGTGGGGCCAGTTGTGGGGCCAGTTGTGGAGAGGGATGGAGCGTGGCGATCCCAGGGAGGATGCCAGGGTGATCGCTGAGCAACACATCCATGGCTCTGGACATTTGGCTTTTCCCAAGAGCCAAGTCCATGATGATCCAGGTGGGAAGGGCTGGGTGGCAGGGAAGCCTGCCTGTGTGTTGTCAAGAATCTCAGGCGGGAGGAGTGCCCTGTGGTTGAAAGTGCAGGAGCCGCGGGGGTGTGGCAGGGGCGTGGGCGGCGGCGGCAGCTGCAGCGTTAGGGGCCAGGGATAGGGGTGTGGTATGTGGGGGCACGAGTGGTGGGTTGCTTGGGTGAGGCGACCTGAGAGCAGGAACCCCTGCGGGCAGCCAGCGAAGAATGGGCCTTCCCAGAACTGGTGCCTGGCGTTGGCGGGCAGCAGCAGGCAGGACTGCTCCTGGGGAGCGCGGGGGAGTTGGGGGCCAAGATGCAAGGGTTGGCGGTGGAAGAGGTGGGCGGTCCGGAGAGGCTGTGCCTGCTCTGGGCTCAGAAGGCAGGATGAGGCTTGCAGGGGCGAGCGTGTGCGTGTGCGTGTGCGCAAAAGCGTGGGGCACTTCCTTCGAGCCGGAATCGAACCAGCGACCTAAGGATGTCCACAGCTGTCTGTTCAGTCTACAGTCCTCCGCTCTACCAGCTGAGCTATCGAAGGGTGCACACCGGCGGGGCCGGGTCCTCTGCCTTTGTGCAGATGGGGGAGGCGAGCTGGCAGGGCCTGTCCCGGGGTGGGGTCCCATTACAACTGTCCGCCTTCCATCCCAGGGAGCCCTCCCTACCCCGCCCTGCCCTGCCCTACCCAGACAGGCTCAGTCCTTGCCTTCAGGGCCCAGGACCAACACACACGCACGAACACACGCACGAACACACACACACCCACGCACACACTTCAATGCGCACACACCCCTTCAGCATGGGAGCCCCTGGATCCAGCGGAAGCCTGGCGTGCCCGGGACCTGGCGAGGACCTGGCCGGGCGGCGACCACCAAGACCCGCATCGCAGGGCGCGCAGGGCTCTCTCCTCTCGTGCTCTTGCCCTCTTGCCCCGATGCCCAACCTCTGCGTCCCGCCTTGGGCCGGGGTCTAGGAGGATGGCACTAAGGCGGCCTGAGAGGGCCAGGAGCCGGGCACCAGGTGGAGACTGACCCAGGGGAAGGTTGCCTTCTCCACACCCCTCCCCGCCCGCCCCGGGGAAGGTGGGGGTGTGGATACCGCACGGGTGCGGGTTGGTAATGGAGGAGAACCAGATGGCGCACGCACGGGGACGAGGCTGCGCAACTAGCACAGCCACAGTCCCCCGCGGTAGTGTCTGGTGGACACCTGGATCCCATCCGACCCTACCAGCCTGGCCCCTGAAGCCCCGGTCCGGTCCCGGTTCCAGGTCCCCGTGCCCCAGCCCACACGCCCTGCTACCCACAGGGCCAGCCCTGCCAGCCGCTCCCTCTTGGGTGCCTTCAGACCTCCTGCACACCACACGTGTGGCGGAAAGGACAGAGGGTTAGGGGAAGTGGCAGCCTCGCGTGCCCCGTCCAGGCCTTGCACAAGCACCAGAGATACCTGTGCCAGGGAGCCAGCCCGGCCAGGGCACAGGAGGCCCCCGCTTCCTGCCTGTCCTCACCAAATAACTCCACCTGGTCCTGGGTGCTTCCGGGAAAGGCCAAAGGGACACAACAGAGGCGGCCCAGCTGGGCTGGACTCCTGACCCCGGAAGCAAGGCTTCTCCCACCCAGATGGGATCCCAATTCCGGTGTGCCCTAAATCCTGGCCCTAAATCGCCTCCCTCTCCCAGCCGCTCAGCCCAGATTCCCTGGGGAGGTGCGGGGGGGGGGGCTCCTCCTCAGTGACCCAACCCGCCCAGTTTCTTGGGGCTTAGGGGGCGGAGAGGGCCCGCTCGCCCTGGCACAACCCCCAAACCTTCACTCACGCACCAAGCCCACACCAAACCCACTCCCACCGGGACAGGGCAAGGGCCCAGCTGCGGGGGCTTCCCAAAACCTAGTGCTGCTGCTCAGCTGCTCAGCTGGCCGGGCTGCAAGAGCAGCCTCCAGGGACCCCCTTTCCTCTAGCCAAAGCCACAAATCCAGGTGCCAGGACCCAGGGGACAAAGCCCAGGGGGGATACCCAAAGGGCCATTCCTTCTAATTTGCGACCCCACTGCTGGTCTCTGTTCATGGGGTCCCTCAAGTTAGGGGGCTCTCTCTGGCCGCACAACACTTTTGTCCTCCCCAAGCCCTGGGGGCCTCACAGTCTCACCCTGGCACTCCTACTGTTGCTGCCACTGGCACTTGATCTCTTTCTCTGAGAGGTACCCACACAGTGTTGGAGGGAGGGGTGCCTGCAAAGGGAGCCAGGCCACTAAGGAGCCCTCCTTGGGTAGAGAGGAACAACCCCTTGAGTCCTTCAGTTTCACATGCCCCACCTCCGCCATTCCTGCAGGATCCCTTGGTGTTTTCTCTCTCTGTCTCTCTCTGTCTCTTTCTGTCTCTCTCTCTCTATCTCTGTATCTCTCTCTATCTATATAGCTATCTCTATCTCTCTGTCACTCACACACACACACACACACACACACACAGAGAGAGAGAGAGAGAGACATACACAAATACCTGCACTCCACGAAAGCATTCAAGCGCCCAGGGGAATGCAGGTCCAAGGCTGTCCCCTTTCCCTCCCATTTCCAGGCTGCATTGAGCTGCCCTCCCATGCAGGTTCCAGTGACCTTCCAGTCTGTGACTGGATTTCTCTGCACATCAAGCTCTGGACATCTCTTCTCGGAAAAGGCTGAGATCAAGGGACACTCTGGGCTGTTTGTCTGGCAGCCCGCACCCCATCCCCTCTTGATTCTCCAAAGCCCAGCCCATTGCCTCCTGCACACTCTCTGGCTGGTCCTCAGCATCTTCTTGCTAGGTTCCATTTCCAACCGGGCGCTCAAGCCATCAAGCAGCTCACACCCCAGCTCACACTCCCTGGGGAGGGGGGGGGACCCTGAGTTCTGGCCTGACTCGACTTTTACTCTCACTCCCCCTCAGCTCACCCCAGGCAGGACGATAGCAACAGGTAGGTGCATTGGCCACCTTCCCGAGGTGAAGAGCAGAACCTGGCGTGTGCTGGCTCTTCCAGGAGGACCACTGAGTCCTGCTGCGGCTCCAACCCTATTCCTTAAAGTTCAGGAAAGGTGAGGCTGGTGGCCTGTGGGTGGGAAGGGCACATCCCACTCTTCAGCCCCAAGGGAAAACAGAACACAGGCCACCGCCACCGCCGCCAGGGCACCATGTCACCTAACCAAGCTGGGATGGACACATTTCCCTCCCTTGGCCATCCACGCATTCCTCACCACTAGACAGAGAAAGAGAGGAGCAGAGACAGGGGTCAGCGTGGGGGACAGCAATGAAGGCGGGGAGGTGGTGAAAGACAGACACAGGGACACAGACAGAGGCAGAGATTGATTGCCTGTGGCTGGAGAGATGGAGGAGAGTGAGGGAGGAAAGGAGAGAGGTGGCAGGGCATCATGGAAAGGAAAGAAGATGAAAGAGAGAGGTAGAGGCAGACAGAAAGTGAGAAAGATGGAGAGGGGCAGACGTGGGGTGGGGGCACCAGGGGAGTGGCTCCTGGCCCCCCCCCAGTTGTGGGGCCAGTTGTGGGGCCAGTTGTGGAGAGGGATGGAGCGTGGCGATCCCAGGGAGGATGCCAGGGTGATCGCTGAGCAACACATCCATGGCTCTGGACATTTGGCTTTTCCCAAGAGCCAAGTCCATGATGATCCAGGTGGGAAGGGCTGGGTGGCAGGGAAGCCTGCCTGTGTGTTGTCAAGAATCTCAGGCGGGAGGAGTGCCCTGTGGTTGAAAGTGCAGGAGCCGCGGGGGTGTGGCAGGGGCGTGGGCGGCGGCGGCAGCTGCAGCGTTAGGGGCCAGGGATAGGGGTGTGGTATGTGGGGGCACGAGTGGTGGGTTGCTTGGGTGAGGCGACCTGAGAGCAGGAACCCCTGCGGGCAGCCAGCGAAGAATGGGCCTTCCCAGAACTGGTGCCTGGCGTTGGCGGGCAGCAGCAGGCAGGACTGCTCCTGGGGAGCGCGGGGGAGTTGGGGGCCAAGATGCAAGGGTTGGCGGTGGAAGAGGTGGGCGGTCCGGAGAGGCTGTGCCTGCTCTGGGCTCAGAAGGCAGGATGAGGCTTGCAGGGGCGAGCGTGTGCGTGTGCGTGTGCGCAAAAGCGTGGGGCACTTCCTTCGAGCCGGAATCGAACCAGCGACCTAAGGATGTCCACAGCTGTCTGTTCAGTCTACAGTCCTCCGCTCTACCAGCTGAGCTATCGAAGGGTGCACACCGGCGGGGCCGGGTCCTCTGCCTTTGTGCAGATGGGGGAGGCGAGCTGGCAGGGCCTGTCCCGGGGTGGGGTCCCATTACAACTGTCCGCCTTCCATCCCAGGGAGCCCTCCCTGCCCCGCCCTGCCCTGCCCTACCCAGACAGGCTCAGTCCTTGCCTTCAGGGCCCAGGACCAACACACACGCACGAACACACGCACGAACACACACACACCCACGCACACACTTCAATGCGCACACACCCCTTCAGCATGGGAGCCCCTGGATCCAGCGGAAGCCTGGCGTGCCCGGGACCTGGCGAGGACCTGGCCGGGCGGCGACCACCAAGACCCGCATCGCAGGGCGCGCAGGGCTCTCTCCTCTCGTGCTCTTGCCCTCTTGCCCCGATGCCAAACCTCTGCGTCCGGCCTTGGGCCGGGGTCTAGGAGGATGGCACTAAGGCGGCCTGAGAGGGCCAGGAGCCGGGCACCAGGTGGAGACTGACCCAGGGGAAGGTTGCCTTCTCCACACCCCTCCCCGCCCGCCCCGGGGAAGGTGGGGGTGTGGATACCGCACGGGTGCGGGTTGGTAATGGAGGAGAACCAGATGGCGCACGCACGGGGACGAGGCTGCGCAACTAGCACAGCCACAGTCCCCCGCGGTAGTGTCTGGTGGACACCTGGATCCCATCCGACCCTACCAGCCTGGCCCCTGAAGCCCCGGTCCGGTCCCGGTTCCAGGTCCCCGTGCCCCAGCCCACACGCCCTGCTACCCACAGGGCCAGCCCTGCCAGCCGCTCCCTCTTGGGTGCCTTCAGACCTCCTGCACACCACACGTGTGGCGGAAAGGACAGAGGGTTAGGGGAAGTGGCAGCCTCGCGTGCCCCGTCCAGGCCTTGCACAAGCACCAGAGATACCTGTGCCAGGGAGCCAGCCCGGCCAGGGCACAGGAGGCCCCCGCTTCCTGCCTGTCCTCACCAAATAACTCCACCTGGTCCTGGGTGCTTCCGGGAAAGGCCAAAGGGACACAACAGAGGCGGCCCAGCTGGGCTGGACTCCTGACCCCGGAAGCAAGGCTTCTCCCACCCAGATGGGATCCCAATTCCGGTGTGCCCTAAATCCTGGCCCTAAATCGCCTCCCTCTCCCAGCCGCTCAGCCCAGATTCCCTGGGGAGGTGCGGGGGGGGGGGGCTCCTCCTCAGTGACCCAACCCGCCCAGTTTCTTGGGGCTTAGGGGGCGGAGAGGGCCCGCTCGCCCTGGCACAACCCCCAAACCTTCACTCACGCACCAAGCCCACACCAAACCCACTCCCACCGGGACAGGGCAAGGGCCCAGCTGCGGGGGCTTCCCAAAACCTAGTGCTGCTGCTCAGCTGCTCAGCTGGCCGGGCTGCAAGAGCAGCCTCCAGGGACCCCCTTTCCTCTAGCCAAAGCCACAAATCCAGGTGCCAGGACCCAGGGGACAAAGCCCAGGGGGGATACCCAAAGGGCCATTCCTTCTAATTTGCGACCCCACTGCTGGTCTCTGTTCATGGGGTCCCTCAAGTTAGGGGGCTCTCTCTGGCCGCACAACACTTTTGTCCTCCCCAAGCCCTGGGGGCCTCACAGTCTCACCCTGGCACTCCTACTGTTGCTGCCACTGGCACTTGATCTCTTTCGCTGAGAGGTACCCACACAGTGTTGGAGGGAGGGGTGCCTGCAAAGGGAGCCAGGCCACTAAGGAGCCCTCCTTGGGTAGAGAGGAACAACCCCTTGAGTCCTTCAGTTTCACATGCCCCACCTCCGCCATTCCTGCAGGATCCCTTGGTGTTTTCTCTCTCTGTCTCTCTCTGTCTCTTTCTGTCTCTCTCTCTCTATCTCTGTATCTCTCTCTATCTATATAGCTATCTCTATCTCTCTGTCACTCACACACACACACACACACACACACACAGAGAGAGAGAGAGAGAGAGACATACACAAATACCTGCACTCCACGAAAGCATTCAAGCGCCCAGGGGAATGCAGGTCCAAGGCTGTCCCCTTTCCCTCCCATTTCCAGGCTGCATTGAGCTGCCCTCCCATGCAGGTTCCAGTGACCTTCCAGTCTGTGACTGGATTTCTCTGCACATCAAGCTCTGGACATCTCTTCTCGGAAAAGGCTGAGATCAAGGGACACTCTGGGCTGTTTGTCTGGCAGCCCGCACCCCATCCCCTCTTGATTCTCCAAAGCCCAGCCCATTGCCTCCTGCACACTCTCTGGCTGGTCCTCAGCATCTTCTTGCTAGGTTCCATTTCCAACTGGGCGCTCAAGCCATCAAGCAGCTCACACCCCAGCTCACACTCCCTGGGGAGGGGGGGGGACCCTGAGTTCTGGCCTGACTCGCCTTTTACTCTCACTCCCCCTCAGCTCACCCCAGGCAGGACGATAGCAACAGGTAGGTGCTTTGGCCACCTTCCCGAGGTGAAGAGCAGAACCTGGCGTGTGCTGGCTCTTCCAGGAGGACCACTGAGTCCTGCTGCGGCTCCAACCCTATTCCTTAAAGTTCAGGAAAGGTGAGGCTGGTGGCCTGTGGGTGGGAAGGGCACATCCCACTCTTCAGCCCCAAGGGAAAACAGAACACAGGCCACCACCACCGCCGCCAGGGCACCATGTCACCTAACCAAGCTGGGATGGACACATTTCCCTCCCTTGTCCATCCACGCATTCCTCACCACTAGACAGAGAAAGAGAGGAGCAGAGACAGGGGTCAGCGTGGGGGACAGCAATGAAGGCGGGGAGGTGGTGAAAGACAGACACAGAGACACAGACAGAGGCAGAGATTGATTGCCTGTGGCTGGAGAGATGGAGGAGAGTGAGGGAGGAAAGGAGAGAGGTGGCAGGGCATCATGGAAAGGAAAGAAGATGAAAGAGAGAGGTAGAGGCAGACAGAAAGTGAGAAAGATGGAGAGGGGCAGACGTGGGGTGGGGGCACCAGGGGAGTGGCTCCTGGCCCCCCCCCCCCAGTTGTGGGGCCAGTTGTGGGGCCAGTTGTGGAGAGGGATGGAGCGTGGCGATCCCAGGGAGGATGCCAGGGTGATCGCTGAGCAACACATCCATGGCTCTGGACATTTGGCTTTTCCCAAGAGCCAAGTCCATGATGATCCAGGTGGGAAGGGCTGGGTGGCAGGGAAGCCTGCCTGTGTGTTGTCAAGAATCTCAGGCGGGAGGAGTGCCCTGTGGTTGAAAGTGCAGGAGCGGCGGGGGTGTGGCAGGGGCGTGGGCGGCGGCGGCAGCTGCAGCGTTAGGGGCCAGGGATAGGGGTGTGGTATGTGGGGGCACGAGTGGTGGGTTGCTTGGGTGAGGCGACCTGAGAGCAGGAACCCCTGCGGGCAGCCAGCGAAGAATGGGCCTTCCCAGAACTGGTGCCTGGCGTTGGCGGGCAGCAGCAGGCAGGACTGCTCCTGGGGAGCGCGGGGGAGTTGGGGGCCAAGATGCAAGGGTTGGCGGTGGAAGAGGTGGGCGGTCCGGAGAGGCTGTGCCTGCTCTGGGCTCAGAAGGCAGGATGAGGCTTGCAGGGGCGAGCGTGTGCGTGTGCGCAAAAGCGTGGGGCACTTCCTTCGAGCCGGAATCGAACCAGCGACCTAAGGATGTCCACAGCTGTCTGTTCAGTCTACAGTCCTCCGCTCTACCAGCTGAGCTATCGAAGGGTGCACACCGGCGGGGCCGGGTCCTCTGCCTTTGTGCAGATGGGGGAGGCGAGCTGGCAGGGCCTGTCCCGGGGTGGGGTCCCATTACAACTGTCCGCCTTCCATCCCAGGGAGCCCTCCCTGCCCCGCCCTGCCCTGCCCTACCCAGACAGGCTCAGTCCTTGCCTTCAGGGCCCAGGACCAACACACACGCACGAACACACGCACGAACACACACACACCCACGCACACACTTCAATGCGCACACACCCCTTCAGCATGGGAGCCCCTGGTATCCAGCGGAAGCCTGGCGTGCCCGGGACCTGGCGAGGACCTGGCCGGGCGGCGACCACCAAGACCCGCATCGCAGGGCGCGCAGGGCTCTCTCCTCTCGTGCTCTTGCCCTCTTGCCCCGATGCCCAACCTCTGCGTCCCGCCTTGGGCCGGGGTCTAGGAGGATGGCACTAAGGCGGCCTGAGAGGGCCAGGAGCCGGGCACCAGGTGGAGACTGACCCAGGGGAAGGTTGCCTTCTCCACACCCCTCCCCGCCCGCCCCGGGGAAGGTGGGGGTGTGGATACCGCACGGGTGCGGGTTGGTAATGGAGGAGAACCAGATGGCGCACGCACGGGGACGAGGCTGCGCAACTAGCACAGCCACAGTCCCCCGCGGTAGTGTCTGGTGGACACCTGGATCCCATCCGACCCTACCAGCCTGGCCCCTGAAGCCCCGGTCCGGTCCCGGTTCCAGGTCCCCGTGCCCCAGCCCACACGCCCTGCTACCCACAGGGCCAGCCCTGCCAGCCGCTCCCTCTTGGGTGCCTTCAGACCTCCTGCACACCACACGTGTGGCGGAAAGGACAGAGGGTTAGGGGAAGTGGCAGCCTCGCGTGCCCCGTCCAGGCCTTGCACAAGCACCAGAGATACCTGTGCCAGGGAGCCAGCCCGGCCAGGGCACAGGAGGCCCCCGCTTCCTGCCTGTCCTCACCAAATAACTCCACCTGGTCCTGGGTGCTTCCGGGAAAGGCCAAAGGGACACAACAGAGGCGGCCCAGCTGGGCTGGACTCCTGACCCCGGAAGCAAGGCTTCTCCCACCCAGATGGGATCCCAATTCCGGTGTGCCCTAAATCCTGGCCCTAAATCGCCTCCCTCTCCCAGCCGCTCAGCCCAGATTCCCTGGGGAGGTGCGGGGGGGGGGGCTCCTCCTCAGTGACCCAACCCGCCCAGTTTCTTGGGGCTTAGGGGGCGGAGAGGGCCCGCTCGCCCTGGCACAACCCCCAAACCTTCACTCACGCACCAAGCCCACACCAAACCCACTCCCACCGGGACAGGGCAAGGGCCCAGCTGCGGGGGCTTCCCAAAACCTAGTGCTGCTGCTCAGCTGCTCAGCTGGCCGGGCTGCAAGAGCAGCCTCCAGGGACCCCCTTTCCTCTAGCCAAAGCCACAAATCCAGGTGCCAGGACCCAGGGGACAAAGCCCAGGGGGGATACCCAAAGGGCCATTCCTTCTAATTTGCGACCCCACTGCTGGTCTCTGTTCATGGGGTCCCTCAAGTTAGGGGGCTCTCTCTGGCCGCACAACACTTTTGTCCTCCCCAAGCCCTGGGGGCCTCACAGTCTCACCCTGGCACTCCTACTGTTGCTGCCACTGGCACTTGATCTCTTTCTCTGAGAGGTACCCACACAGTGTTGGAGGGAGGGGTGCCTGCAAAGGGAGCCAGGCCACTAAGGAGCCCTCCTTGGGTAGAGAGGAACAACCCCTTGAGTCCTTCAGTTTCACATGCCCCACCTCCGCCATTCCTGCAGGATCCCTTGGTGTTTTCTCTCTCTGTCTCTCTCTGTCTCTCTCTCTCTCTCTCTCTCTCTGTATCTCTCTCTCTATCTCTCTAGCTATCTCTATCTCTCTGTCTCACACACACACACACACACACACACACACAGACATACACAAATACCTGCACTCCACGAAACATTCAAGCGCCCAGGGGAATGCAGGTCCAAGGCTGTCCCCTTTCCCTCCCATTTCCAGGCTGCATTGAGCTGCCCTCCCATGCAGGTTCCAGTGACCTTCCAGTCTGTGACTGGATTTCTCTGCACATCAAGCTCTGGACATCTCTTCTCGGAAAAGGCTGAGATCAAGGGACACTCTGGGCTGTTTGTCTGGCAGCCCGCACCCCATCCCCTCTTGATTCTCCAAAGCCCAGCCCATTGCCTCCTGCACACTCTCTGGCTGGTCTTCAGCATCTTCTTGCTAGGTTCCATTTCCAACTGGGCGCTCAAGCCATCAAGCAGCTCACACCCCAGCTCACACTCCCTGGGGAGGGGGGGGGACCCTGAGTTCTGGCCTGACTCGCCTTTTACTCTCACTCCCCCTCAGCTCACCCCAGGCAGGACGATAGCAACAGGTAGGTGCTTTGGCCACCTTCCCGCTGTGAAGAGCAGAACCTGGCGTGTGCTGGCTCTTCCAGGAGGACCACTGAGTCCTGCTGCGGCTCCAACCCTATTCCTTAAAGTTCAGGAAAGGTGAGGCTGGTGGCCTGTGGGTGGGAAGGGCACATCCCACTCTTCAGCCCCAAGGGAAAACAGAACACAGGCCACCACCACCGCCGCCAGGGCACCATGTCACCTAACCAAGCTGGGATGGACACATTTCCCTCCCTTGGCCATCCACGCATTCCTCACCACTAGACAGAGAAAGAGAGGAGCAGAGACAGGGGTCAGCGTGGGGGACAGCAATGAAGGCGGGGAGGTGGTGAAAGACAGACACAGAGACACAGACAGAGGCAGAGATTGATTGCCTGTGGCTGGAGAGATGGAGGAGAGTGAGGGAGGAAAGGAGAGAGGTGGCAGGGCATCATGGAAAGGAAAGAAGATGAAAGAGAGGTAGAGGCAGACAGAAAGTGAGAAAGATGGAGAGGGGCAGACGTGGGGTGGGGGCACCAGGGGAGTGGCTCCTGGCCCCCCCCCCCCAGTTGTGGGGCCAGTTGTGGGGCCAGTTGTGGAGAGGGATGGAGTGTGGCGATCCCAGGGAGGATGCCAGGGTGATCGCTGAGCAACACATCCATGGCTCTGGACATTTGGCTTTTCCCAAGAGCCAAGTCCATGATGATCCAGGTGGGAAGGGCTGGGTGGCAGGGAAGCCTGCCTGTGTGTTGTCAAGAATCTCAGGCGGGAGGAGTGCCCTGTGGTTGAAAGTGCAGGAGCGGCGGGGGTGTGGCAGGGGCGTGGGCGGCGGCAGCTGCAGCGTTAGGGGCCAGGGATAGGGGTGTGGTATGTGGGGGCACGAGTGGTGGGTTGCTTGGGTGAGGCGACCTGAGAGCAGGAACCCCTGCGGGCAGCCAGCGAAGAATGGGCCTTCCCAGAACTGGTGCCTGGCGTTGGCGGGCAGCAGCAGGCAGGACTGCTCCTGGGGAGCGCGGGGGAGTTGGGGGCCAAGATGCAAGGGTTGGCGGTGGAAGAGGTGGGCGGTCCGGAGAGGCTGTGCCTGCTCTGGGCTCAGAAGGCAGGATGAGGCTTGCAGGGGCGAGCGTGTGCGTGTGCGCAAAAGCGTGGGGCACTTCCTTCGAGCCGGAATCGAACCAGCGACCTAAGGATGTCCACAGCTGTCTGTTCAGTCTACAGTCCTCCGCTCTACCAGCTGAGCTATCGAAGGGTGCACACCGGCGGGGCCGGGTCCTCTGCCTTTGTGCAGATGGGGGAGGCGAGCTGGCAGGGCCTGTCCCGGGGTGGGGTCCCATTACAACTGTCCGCCTTCCATCCCAGGGAGCCCTCCCTGCCCCGCCCTGCCCTGCCCTACCCAGACAGGCTCAGTCCTTGCCTTCAGGGCCCAGGACCAACACACACGCACGAACACACGCACGAACACACACACACCCACGCACACACTTCAATGCGCACACACCCCTTCAGCATGGGAGCCCCTGGTATCCAGCGGAAGCCTGGCGTGCCCGGGACCTGGCGAGGACCTGGCCGGGCGGCGACCACCAAGACCCGCATCGCAGGGCGCGCAGGGCTCTCTCCTCTCGTGCTCTTGCCCTCTTGCCCCGATGCCCAACCTCTGCGTCCCGCCTTGGGCCGGGGTCTAGGAGGATGGCACTAAGGCGGCCTGAGAGGGCCAGGAGCCGGGCACCAGGTGGAGACTGACCCAGGGGAAGGTTGCCTTCTCCACACCCCTCCCCGCCCGCCCCGGGGAAGGTGGGGGTGTGGATACCGCACGGGTGCGGGTTGGTAATGGAGGAGAACCAGATGGCGCACGCACGGGGACGAGGCTGCGCAACTAGCACAGCCACAGTCCCCCGCGGTAGTGTCTGGTGGACACCTGGATCCCATCCGACCCTACCAGCCTGGCCCCTGAAGCCCCGGTCCGGTCCCGGTTCCAGGTCCCCGTGCCCCAGCCCACACGCCCTGCTACCCACAGGGCCAGCCCTGCCAGCCGCTCCCTCTTGGGTGCCTTCAGACCTCCTGCACACCACACGTGTGGCGGAAAGGACAGAGGGTTAGGGGAAGTGGCAGCCTCGCGTGCCCCGTCCAGGCCTTGCACAAGCACCAGAGATACCTGTGCCAGGGAGCCAGCCCGGCCAGGGCACAGGAGGCCCCCGCTTCCTGCCTGTCCTCACCAAATAACTCCACCTGGTCCTGGGTGCTTCCGGGAAAGGCCAAAGGGACACAACAGAGGCGGCCCAGCTGGGCTGGACTCCTGACCCCGGAAGCAAGGCTTCTCCCACCCAGATGGGATCCCAATTCCGGTGTGCCCTAAATCCTGGCCCTAAATCGCCTCCCTCTCCCAGCCGCTCAGCCCAGATTCCCTGGGGAGGTGCGGGGGGGGGGGCTCCTCCTCAGTGACCCAACCCGCCCAGTTTCTTGGGGCTTAGGGGGCGGAGAGGGCCCGCTCGCCCTGGCACAACCCCCAAACCTTCACTCACGCACCAAGCCCACACCAAACCCACTCCCACCGGGACAGGGCAAGGGCCCAGCTGCGGGGGCTTCCCAAAACCTAGTGCTGCTGCTCAGCTGCTCAGCTGGCCGGGCTGCAAGAGCAGCCTCCAGGGACCCCCTTTCCTCTAGCCAAAGCCACAAATCCAGGTGCCAGGACCCAGGGGACAAAGCCCAGGGGGGATACCCAAAGGGCCATTCCTTCTAATTTGCGACCCCACTGCTGGTCTCTGTTCATGGGGTCCCTCAAGTTAGGGGGCTCTCTCTGGCCGCACAACACTTTTGTCCTCCCCAAGCCCTGGGGGCCTCACAGTCTCACCCTGGCACTCCTACTGTTGCTGCCACTGGCACTTGATCTCTTTCGCTGAGAGGTACCCACACAGTGTTGGAGGGAGGGGTGCCTGCAAAGGGAGCCAGGCCACTAAGGAGCCCTCCTTGGGTAGAGAGGAACAACCCCTTGAGTCCTTCAGTTTCACATGCCCCACCTCCGCCATTCCTGCAGGATCCCTTGGTGTTTTCTCTCTCTGTCTCTCTCTGTCTCTTTCTGTCTCTCTCTCTCTATCTCTGTATCTCTCTCTATCTATATAGCTATCTCTATCTCTCTGTCACTCACACACACACACACACACACACACAGAGAGAGAGAGAGAGAGAGACATACACAAATACCTGCACTCCACGAAAGCATTCAAGCGCCCAGGGGAATGCAGGTCCAAGGCTGTCCCCTTTCCCTCCCATTTCCAGGCTGCATTGAGCTGCCCTCCCATGCAGGTTCCAGTGACCTTCCAGTCTGTGACTGGATTTCTCTGCACATCAAGCTCTGGACATCTCTTCTCGGAAAAGGCTGAGATCAAGGGACACTCTGGGCTGTTTGTCTGGCAGCCCGCACCCCATCCCCTCTTGATTCTCCAAAGCCCAGCCCATTGCCTCCTGCACACTCTCTGGCTGGTCCTCAGCATCTTCTTGCTAGGTTCCATTTCCAACCGGGCGCTCAAGCCATCAAGCAGCTCACACCCCAGCTCACACTCCCTGGGGAGGGGGGGGGACCCTGAGTTCTGGCCTGACTCGACTTTTACTCTCACTCCCCCTCAGCTCACCCCAGGCAGGACGATAGCAACAGGTAGGTGCATTGGCCACCTTCCCGAGGTGAAGAGCAGAACCTGGCGTGTGCTGGCTCTTCCAGGAGGACCACTGAGTCCTGCTGCGGCTCCAACCCTATTCCTTAAAGTTCAGGAAAGGTGAGGCTGGTGGCCTGTGGGTGGGAAGGGCACATCCCACTCTTCAGCCCCAAGGGAAAACAGAACACAGGCCACCGCCACCGCCGCCAGGGCACCATGTCACCTAACCAAGCTGGGATGGACACATTTCCCTCCCTTGGCCATCCACGCATTCCTCACCACTAGACAGAGAAAGAGAGGAGCAGAGACAGGGGTCAGCGTGGGGGACAGCAATGAAGGCGGGGAGGTGGTGAAAGACAGACACAGGGACACAGACAGAGGCAGAGATTGATTGCCTGTGGCTGGAGAGATGGAGGAGAGTGAGGGAGGAAAGGAGAGAGGTGGCAGGGCATCATGGAAAGGAAAGAAGATGAAAGAGAGAGGTAGAGGCAGACAGAAAGTGAGAAAGATGGAGAGGGGCAGACGTGGGGTGGGGGCACCAGGGGAGTGGCTCCTGGCCCCCCCCCAGTTGTGGGGCCAGTTGTGGGGCCAGTTGTGGAGAGGGATGGAGCGTGGCGATCCCAGGGAGGATGCCAGGGTGATCGCTGAGCAACACATCCATGGCTCTGGACATTTGGCTTTTCCCAAGAGCCAAGTCCATGATGATCCAGGTGGGAAGGGCTGGGTGGCAGGGAAGCCTGCCTGTGTGTTGTCAAGAATCTCAGGCGGGAGGAGTGCCCTGTGGTTGAAAGTGCAGGAGCCGCGGGGGTGTGGCAGGGGCGTGGGCGGCGGCGGCAGCTGCAGCGTTAGGGGCCAGGGATAGGGGTGTGGTATGTGGGGGCACGAGTGGTGGGTTGCTTGGGTGAGGCGACCTGAGAGCAGGAACCCCTGCGGGCAGCCAGCGAAGAATGGGCCTTCCCAGAACTGGTGCCTGGCGTTGGCGGGCAGCAGCAGGCAGGACTGCTCCTGGGGAGCGCGGGGGAGTTGGCGGCCAAGATGCAAGGGTTGGCGGTGGAAGAGGTGGGCGGTCCGGAGAGGCTGTGCCTGCTCTGGGCTCAGAAGGCAGGATGAGGCTTGCAGGGGCGAGCGTGTGCGTGTGCGTGTGCGCAAAAGCGTGGGGCACTTCCTTCGAGCCGGAATCGAACCAGCGACCTAAGGATGTCCACAGCTGTCTGTTCAGTCTACAGTCCTCCGCTCTACCAGCTGAGCTATCGAAGGGTGCACACCGGCGGGGCCGGGTCCTCTGCCTTTGTGCAGATGGGGGAGGCGAGCTGGCAGGGCCTGTCCCGGGGTGGGGTCCCATTACAACTGTCCGCCTTCCATCCCAGGGAGCCCTCCCTGCCCCGCCCTGCCCTGCCCTACCCAGACAGGCTCAGTCCTTGCCTTCAGGGCCCAGGACCAACACACACGCACGAACACACGCACGAACACACACACACCCACGCACACACTTCAATGCGCACACACCCCTTCAGCATGGGAGCCCCTGGATCCAGCGGAAGCCTGGCGTGCCCGGGACCTGGCGAGGACCTGGCCGGGCGGCGACCACCAAGACCCGCATCGCAGGGCGCGCAGGGCTCTCTCCTCTCGTGCTCTTGCCCTCTTGCCCCGATGCCCAACCTCTGCGTCCCGCCTTGGGCCGGGGTCTAGGAGGATGGCACTAAGGCGGCCTGAGAGGGCCAGGAGCCGGGCACCAGGTGGAGACTGACCCAGGGGAAGGTTGCCTTCTCCACACCCCTCCCCGCCCGCCCCGGGGAAGGTGGGGGTGTGGATACCGCACGGGTGCGGGTTGGTAATGGAGGAGAACCAGATGGCGCACGCACGGGGACGAGGCTGCGCAACTAGCACAGCCACAGTCCCCCGCGGTAGTGTCTGGTGGACACCTGGATCCCATCCGACCCTACCAGCCTGGCCCCTGAAGCCCCGGTCCGGTCCCGGTTCCAGGTCCCCGTGCCCCAGCCCACACGCCCTGCTACCCACAGGGCCAGCCCTGCCAGCCGCTCCCTCTTGGGTGCCTTCAGACCTCCTGCACACCACACGTGTGGCGGAAAGGACAGAGGGTTAGGGGAAGTGGCAGCCTCGCGTGCCCCGTCCAGGCCTTGCACAAGCACCAGAGATACCTGTGCCAGGGAGCCAGCCCGGCCAGGGCACAGGAGGCCCCCGCTTCCTGCCTGTCCTCACCAAATAACTCCACCTGGTCCTGGGTGCTTCCGGGAAAGGCCAAAGGGACACAACAGAGGCGGCCCAGCTGGGCTGGACTCCTGACCCCGGAAGCAAGGCTTCTCCCACCCAGATGGGATCCCAATTCCGGTGTGCCCTAAATCCTGGCCCTAAATCGCCTCCCTCTCCCAGCCGCTCAGCCCAGATTCCCTGGGGAGGTGCGGGGGGGGGGGGCTCCTCCTCAGTGACCCAACCCGCCCAGTTTCTTGGGGCTTAGGGGGCGGAGAGGGCCCGCTCGCCCTGGCACAACCCCCAAACCTTCACTCACGCACCAAGCCCACACCAAACCCACTCCCACCGGGACAGGGCAAGGGCCCAGCTGCGGGGGCTTCCCAAAACCTAGTGCTGCTGCTCAGCTGCTCAGCTGGCCGGGCTGCAAGAGCAGCCTCCAGGGACCCCCTTTCCTCTAGCCAAAGCCACAAATCCAGGTGCCAGGACCCAGGGGACAAAGCCCAGGGGGGATACCCAAAGGGCCATTCCTTCTAATTTGCGACCCCACTGCTGGTCTCTGTTCATGGGGTCCCTCAAGTTAGGGGGCTCTCTCTGGCCGCACAACACTTTTGTCCTCCCCAAGCCCTGGGGGCCTCACAGTCTCACCCTGGCACTCCTACTGTTGCTGCCACTGGCACTTGATCTCTTTCTCTGAGAGGTACCCACACAGTGTTGGAGGGAGGGGTGCCTGCAAAGGGAGCCAGGCCACTAAGGAGCCCTCCTTGGGTAGAGAGGAACAACCCCTTGAGTCCTTCAGTTTCACATGCCCCACCTCCGCCATTCCTGCAGGATCCCTTGGTGTTTTCTCTCTCTGTCTCTCTCTGTCTCTCTCTCTCTCTCTCTCTCTCTGTATCTCTCTCTCTATCTCTCTAGCTATCTCTATCTCTCTGTCTCACACACACACACACACACACACACACACACAGACATACACAAATACCTGCACTCCACGAAACATTCAAGCGCCCAGGGGAATGCAGGTCCAAGGCTGTCCCCTTTCCCTCCCATTTCCAGGCTGCATTGAGCTGCCCTCCCATGCAGGTTCCAGTGACCTTCCAGTCTGTGACTGGATTTCTCTGCACATCAAGCTCTGGACATCTCTTCTCGGAAAAGGCTGAGATCAAGGGACACTCTGGGCTGTTTGTCTGGCAGCCCGCACCCCATCCCCTCTTGATTCTCCAAAGCCCAGCCCATTGCCTCCTGCACACTCTCTGGCTGGTCTTCAGCATCTTCTTGCTAGGTTCCATTTCCAACTGGGCGCTCAAGCCATCAAGCAGCTCACACCCCAGCTCACACTCCCTGGGGAGGGGGGGGGACCCTGAGTTCTGGCCTGACTCGCCTTTTACTCTCACTCCCCCTCAGCTCACCCCAGGCAGGACGATAGCAACAGGTAGGTGCTTTGGCCACCTTCCCGCTGTGAAGAGCAGAACCTGGCGTGTGCTGGCTCTTCCAGGAGGACCACTGAGTCCTGCTGCGGCTCCAACCCTATTCCTTAAAGTTCAGGAAAGGTGAGGCTGGTGGCCTGTGGGTGGGAAGGGCACATCCCACTCTTCAGCCCCAAGGGAAAACAGAACACAGGCCACCACCACCGCCGCCAGGGCACCATGTCACCTAACCAAGCTGGGATGGACACATTTCCCTCCCTTGGCCATCCACGCATTCCTCACCACTAGACAGAGAAAGAGAGGAGCAGAGACAGGGGTCAGCGTGGGGGACAGCAATGAAGGCGGGGAGGTGGTGAAAGACAGACACAGAGACACAGACAGAGGCAGAGATTGATTGCCTGTGGCTGGAGAGATGGAGGAGAGTGAGGGAGGAAAGGAGAGAGGTGGCAGGGCATCATGGAAAGGAAAGAAGATGAAAGAGAGGTAGAGGCAGACAGAAAGTGAGAAAGATGGAGAGGGGCAGACGTGGGGTGGGGGCACCAGGGGAGTGGCTCCTGGCCCCCCCCCCCCCAGTTGTGGGGCCAGTTGTGGGGCCAGTTGTGGAGAGGGATGGAGTGTGGCGATCCCAGGGAGGATGCCAGGGTGATCGCTGAGCAACACATCCATGGCTCTGGACATTTGGCTTTTCCCAAGAGCCAAGTCCATGATGATCCAGGTGGGAAGGGCTGGGTGGCAGGGAAGCCTGCCTGTGTGTTGTCAAGAATCTCAGGCGGGAGGAGTGCCCTGTGGTTGAAAGTGCAGGAGCGGCGGGGGTGTGGCAGGGGCGTGGGCGGCGGCAGCTGCAGCGTTAGGGGCCAGGGATAGGGGTGTGGTATGTGGGGGCACGAGTGGTGGGTTGCTTGGGTGAGGCGACCTGAGAGCAGGAACCCCTGCGGGCAGCCAGCGAAGAATGGGCCTTCCCAGAACTGGTGCCTGGCGTTGGCGGGCAGCAGCAGGCAGGACTGCTCCTGGGGAGCGCGGGGGAGTTGGGGGCCAAGATGCAAGGGTTGGCGGTGGAAGAGGTGGGCGGTCCGGAGAGGCTGTGCCTGCTCTGGGCTCAGAAGGCAGGATGAGGCTTGCAGGGGCGAGCGTGTGCGTGTGCGTGTGCGCAAAAGCGTGGGGCACTTCCTTCGAGCCGGAATCGAACCAGCGACCTAAGGATGTCCACAGCTGTCTGTTCAGTCTACAGTCCTCCGCTCTACCAGCTGAGCTATTGAAGGGTGCACACCGGCGGGGCCGGGTCCTCTGCCTTTGTGCAGATGGGGGAGGCGAGCTGGCAGGGCCTGTCCCGGGGTGGGGTCCCATTACAACTGTCCGCCTTCCATCCCAGGGAGCCCTCCCTGCCCCGCCCTGCCCTGCCCTACCCAGACAGGCTCAGTCCTTGCCTTCAGGGCCCAGGACCAACACACACGCACGAACACACGCACGAACACACACACACCCACGCACACACTTCAATGCGCACACACCCCTTCAGCATGGGAGCCCCTGGTATCCAGCGGAAGCCTGGCGTGCCCGGGACCTGGCGAGGACCTGGCCGGGCGGCGACCACCAAGACCCGCATCGCAGGGCGCGCAGGGCTCTCTCCTCTCGTGCTCTTGCCCTCTTGCCCCGATGCCCAACCTCTGCGTCCCGCCTTGGGCCGGGGTCTAGGAGGATGGCACTAAGGCGGCCTGAGAGGGCCAGGAGCCGGGCACCAGGTGGAGACTGACCCAGGGGAAGGTTGCCTTCTCCACACCCCTCCCCGCCCGCCCCGGGGAAGGTGGGGGTGTGGATACCGCACGGGTGCGGGTTGGTAATGGAGGAGAACCAGATGGCGCACGCACGGGGACGAGGCTGCGCAACTAGCACAGCCACAGTCCCCCGCGGTAGTGTCTGGTGGACACCTGGATCCCATCCGACCCTACCAGCCTGGCCCCTGAAGCCCCGGTCCGGTCCCGGTTCCAGGTCCCCGTGCCCCAGCCCACACGCCCTGCTACCCACAGGGCCAGCCCTGCCAGCCGCTCCCTCTTGGGTGCCTTCAGACCTCCTGCACACCACACGTGTGGCGGAAAGGACAGAGGGTTAGGGGAAGTGGCAGCCTCGCGTGCCCCGTCCAGGCCTTGCACAAGCACCAGAGATACCTGTGCCAGGGAGCCAGCCCGGCCAGGGCACAGGAGGCCCCCGCTTCCTGCCTGTCCTCACCAAATAACTCCACCTGGTCCTGGGTGCTTCCGGGAAAGGCCAAAGGGACACAACAGAGGCGGCCCAGCTGGGCTGGACTCCTGACCCCGGAAGCAAGGCTTCTCCCACCCAGATGGGATCCCAATTCCGGTGTGCCCTAAATCCTGGCCCTAAATCGCCTCCCTCTCCCAGCCGCTCAGCCCAGATTCCCTGGGGAGGTGCGGGGGGGGGGGCTCCTCCTCAGTGACCCAACCCGCCCAGTTTCTTGGGGCTTAGGGGGCGGAGAGGGCCCGCTCGCCCTG
This sequence comes from Spermophilus citellus, assembly GCF_964194105.1. Lineage (NCBI taxonomy): Eukaryota > Metazoa > Chordata > Mammalia > Rodentia > Sciuridae > Spermophilus > Spermophilus citellus. The sequence continues at coordinate 195,522,736 of NC_138185.1, read as the reverse complement.
GCACAACCCCCAAACCTTCACTCACGCACCAAGCCCACACCAAACCCACTCCCACCGGGACAGGGCAAGGGCCCAGCTGCGGGGGCTTCCCAAAACCTAGTGCTGCTGCTCAGCTGCTCAGCTGGCCGGGCTGCAAGAGCAGCCTCCAGGGACCCCCTTTCCTCTAGCCAAAGCCACAAATCCAGGTGCCAGGACCCAGGGGACAAAGCCCAGGGGGGATACCCAAAGGGCCATTCCTTCTAATTTGCGACCCCACTGCTGGTCTCTGTTCATGGGGTCCCTCAAGTTAGGGGGCTCTCTCTGGCCGCACAACACTTTTGTCCTCCCCAAGCCCTGGGGGCCTCACAGTCTCACCCTGGCACTCCTACTGTTGCTGCCACTGGCACTTGATCTCTTTCTCTGAGAGGTACCCACACAGTGTTGGAGGGAGGGGTGCCTGCAAAGGGAGCCAGGCCACTAAGGAGCCCTCCTTGGGTAGAGAGGAACAACCCCTTGAGTCCTTCAGTTTCACATGCCCCACCTCCGCCATTCCTGCAGGATCCCTTGGTGTTTTCTCTCTCTGTCTCTCTCTGTCTCTCTCTCTCTCTCTCTCTCTCTCTGTATCTCTCTCTCTATCTCTCTAGCTATCTCTATCTCTCTGTCTCACACACACGCACACACACACACACACACACACAGACATACACAAATACCTGCACTCCACGAAACATTCAAGCGCCCAGGGGAATGCAGGTCCAAGGCTGTCCCCTTTCCCTCCCATTTCCAGGCTGCATTGAGCTGCCCTCCCATGCAGGTTCCAGTGACCTTCCAGTCTGTGACTGGATTTCTCTGCACATCAAGCTCTGGACATCTCTTCTCGGAAAAGGCTGAGATCAAGGGACACTCTGGGCTGTTTGTCTGGCAGCCCGCACCCCATCCCCTCTTGATTCTCCAAAGCCCAGCCCATTGCCTCCTGCACACTCTCTGGCTGGTCTTCAGCATCTTCTTGCTAGGTTCCATTTCCAACTGGGCGCTCAAGCCATCAAGCAGCTCACACCCCAGCTCACACTCCCTGGGGAGGGGGGGGGGACCCTGAGTTCTGGCCTGACTCGCCTTTTACTCTCACTCCCCCTCAGCTCACCCCAGGCAGGACGATAGCAACAGGTAGGTGCATTGGCCACCTTCCCGAGGTGAAGAGCAGAACCTGGCGTGTGCTGGCTCTTCCAGGAGGACCACTGAGTCCTGCTGTGGCTCCAACCCTATTCCTTAAAGTTCAGGAAAGGTGAGGCTGGTGGCCTGTGGGTGGGAAGGGCACATCCCACTCTTCAGCCCCAAGGGAAAACAGAACACAGGCCACCGCCACCGCCGCCAGGGCACCATGTCACCTAACCAAGCTGGGATGGACACATTTCCCTCCCTTGGCCATCCACGCATTCCTCACCACTAGACAGAGAAAGAGAGGAGCAGAGACAGGGGTCAGCGTGGGGGACAGCAATGAAGGCGGGGAGGTGGTGAAAGACAGACACAGGGACACAGACAGAGGCAGAGATTGATTGCCTGTGGCTGGAGAGATGGAGGAGAGTGAGGGAGGAAAGGAGAGAGGTGGCAGGGCATCATGGAAAGGAAAGAAGATGAAAGAGAGAGGTAGAGGCAGACAGAAAGTGAGAAAGATGGAGAGGGGCAGACGTGGGGTGGGGGCACCAGGGGAGTGGCTCCTGCCCCCCCCCAGTTGTGGGGCCAGTTGTGGAGAGGGATGGAGCGTGGCGATCCCAGGGAGGATGCCAGGGTGATCGCTGAGCAACACATCCATGGCTCTGGACATTTGGCTTTTCCCAAGAGCCAAGTCCATGATGATCCAGGTGGGAAGGGCTGGGTGGCAGGGAAGCCTGCCTGTGTGTTGTCAAGAATCTCAGGCGGGAGGAGTGCCCTGTGGTTGAAAGTGCAGGAGCGGCGGGGGTGTGGCAGGGGCGTGGGCGGCGGCAGCTGCAGCGTTAGGGGCCAGGGATAGGGGTGTGGTATGTGGGGGCACGAGTGGTGGGTTGCTTGGGTGAGGCGACCTGAGAGCAGGAACCCCTGCGGGCAGCCAGCGAAGAATGGGCCTTCCCAGAACTGGTGCCTGGCGTTGGCGGGCAGCAGCAGGCAGGACTGCTCCTGGGGAGCGCGGGGGAGTTGGGGGCCAAGATGCAAGGGTTGGCGGTGGAAGAGGTGGGCGGTCCGGAGAGGCTGTGCCTGCTCTGGGCTCAGAAGGCAGGATGAGGCTTGCAGGGGCGAGCGTGTGCGTGTGCGTGTGCGCAAAAGCGTGGGGCACTTCCTTCGAGTCGGAATCGAACCAGCGACCTAAGGATGTCCACAGCTGTCTGTTCAGTCTACAGTCCTCCGCTCTACCAGCTGAGCTATCGAAGGGTGCACACCGGCGGGGCCGGGTCCTCTGCCTTTGTGCAGATGGGGGAGGCGAGCTGGCAGGGCCTGTCCCGGGGTGGGGTCCCATTACAACTGTCCGCCTTCCATCCCAGGGAGCCCTCCCTGCCCCGCCCTGCCCTGCCCTACCCAGACAGGCTCAGTCCTTGCCTTCAGGGCCCAGGACCAACACACACGCACGAACACACGCACGAACACACACACACCCACGCACACACTTCAATGCGCACACACCCCTTCAGCATGGGAGCCCCTGGTATCCAGCGGAAGCCTGGCGTGCCCGGGACCTGGCGAGGACCTGGCCGGGCGGCGACCACCAAGACCCGCATCGCAGGGCGCGCAGGGCTCTCTCCTCTCGTGCTCTTGCCCTCTTGCCCCGATGCCCAACCTCTGCGTCCCGCCTTGGGCCGGGGTCTAGGAGGATGGCACTAAGGCGGCCTGAGAGGGCCAGGAGCCGGGCACCAGGTGGAGACTGACCCAGGGGAAGGTTGCCTTCTCCACACCCCTCCCCGCCCGCCCCGGGGAAGGTGGGGGTGTGGATACCGCACGGGTGCGGGTTGGTAATGGAGGAGAACCAGATGGCGCACGCACGGGGACGAGGCTGCGCAACTAGCACAGCCACAGTCCCCCGCGGTAGTGTCTGGTGGACACCTGGATCCCATCCGACCCTACCAGCCTGGCCCCTGAAGCCCCGGTCCGGTCCCGGTTCCAGGTCCCCGTGCCCCAGCCCACACGCCCTGCTACCCACAGGGCCAGCCCTGCCAGCCGCTCCCTCTTGGGTGTCTTCAGACCTCCTGCACACCACACGTGTGGCGGAAAGGACAGAGGGTTAGGGGAAGTGGCAGCCTCGCGTGCCCCGTCCAGGCCTTGCACAAGCACCAGAGATACCTGTGCCAGGGAGCCAGCCCGGCCAGGGCACAGGAGGCCCCCGCTTCCTGCCTGTCCTCACCAAATAACTCCACCTGGTCCTGGGTGCTTCCGGGAAAGGCCAAAGGGACACAACAGAGGCGGCCCAGCTGGGCTGGACTCCTGACCCCGGAAGCAAGGCTTCTCCCACCCAGATGGGATCCCAATTCCGGTGTGCCCTAAATCCTGGCCCTAAATCGCCTCCCTCTCCCAGCCGCTCAGCCCAGATTCCCTGGGGAGGTGCGGGGGGGGGGGGGCTCCTCCTCAGTGACCCAACCCGCCCAGTTTCTTGGGGCTTAGGGGGCGGAGAGGGCCCGCTCGCCCTGGCACAACCCCCAAACCTTCACTCACGCACCAAGCCCACACCAAACCCACTCCCACCGGGACAGGGCAAGGGCCCAGCTGCGGGGGCTTCCCAAAACCTAGTGCTGCTGCTCAGCTGCTCAGCTGGCCGGGCTGCAAGAGCAGCCTCCAGGGACCCCCTTTCCTCTAGCCAAAGCCACAAATCCAGGTGCCAGGACCCAGGGGACAAAGCCCAGGGGGGATACCCAAAGGGCCATTCCTTCTAATTTGCGACCCCACTGCTGGTCTCTGTTCATGGGGTCCCTCAAGTTAGGGGGCTCTCTCTGGCCGCACAACACTTTTGTCCTCCCCAAGCCCTGGGGGCCTCACAGTCTCACCCTGGCACTCCTACTGTTGCTGCCACTGGCACTTGATCTCTTTCTCTGAGAGGTACCCACACAGTGTTGGAGGGAGGGGTGCCTGCAAAGGGAGCCAGGCCACTAAGGAGCCCTCCTTGGGTAGAGAGGAACAACCCCTTGAGTCCTTCAGTTTCACATGCCCCACCTCCGCCATTCCTGCAGGATCCCTTGGTGTTTTCTCTCTCTGTCTCTCTCTGTCTCTCTCTCTCTCTCTCTCTCTCTGTATCTCTCTCTCTATCTCTCTAGCTATCTCTATCTCTCTGTCTCACACACACGCACACACACACACACACACACACAGACATACACAAATACCTGCACTCCACGAAACATTCAAGCGCCCAGGGGAATGCAGGTCCAAGGCTGTCCCCTTTCCCTCCCATTTCCAGGCTGCATTGAGCTGCCCTCCCATGCAGGTTCCAGTGACCTTCCAGTCTGTGACTGGATTTCTCTGCACATCAAGCTCTGGACATCTCTTCTCGGAAAAGGCTGAGATCAAGGGACACTCTGGGCTGTTTGTCTGGCAGCCCGCACCCCATCCCCTCTTGATTCTCCAAAGCCCAGCCCATTGCCTCCTGCACACTCTCTGGCTGGTCTTCAGCATCTTCTTGCTAGGTTCCATTTCCAACTGGGCGCTCAAGCCATCAAGCAGCTCACACCCCAGCTCACACTCCCTGGGGAGGGGGGGGGGACCCTGAGTTCTGGCCTGACTCGCCTTTTACTCTCACTCCCCCTCAGCTCACCCCAGGCAGGACGATAGCAACAGGTAGGTGCATTGGCCACCTTCCCGAGGTGAAGAGCAGAACCTGGCGTGTGCTGGCTCTTCCAGGAGGACCACTGAGTCCTGCTGTGGCTCCAACCCTATTCCTTAAAGTTCAGGAAAGGTGAGGCTGGTGGCCTGTGGGTGGGAAGGGCACATCCCACTCTTCAGCCCCAAGGGAAAACAGAACACAGGCCACCGCCACCGCCGCCAGGGCACCATGTCACCTAACCAAGCTGGGATGGACACATTTCCCTCCCTTGGCCATCCACGCATTCCTCACCACTAGACAGAGAAAGAGAGGAGCAGAGACAGGGGTCAGCGTGGGGGACAGCAATGAAGGCGGGGAGGTGGTGAAAGACAGACACAGGGACACAGACAGAGGCAGAGATTGATTGCCTGTGGCTGGAGAGATGGAGGAGAGTGAGGGAGGAAAGGAGAGAGGTGGCAGGGCATCATGGAAAGGAAAGAAGATGAAAGAGAGAGGTAGAGGCAGACAGAAAGTGAGAAAGATGGAGAGGGGCAGACGTGGGGTGGGGGCACCAGGGGAGTGGCTCCTGCCCCCCCCCAGTTGTGGGGCCAGTTGTGGAGAGGGATGGAGCGTGGCGATCCCAGGGAGGATGCCAGGGTGATCGCTGAGCAACACATCCATGGCTCTGGACATTTGGCTTTTCCCAAGAGCCAAGTCCATGATGATCCAGGTGGGAAGGGCTGGGTGGCAGGGAAGCCTGCCTGTGTGTTGTCAAGAATCTCAGGCGGGAGGAGTGCCCTGTGGTTGAAAGTGCAGGAGCGGCGGGGGTGTGGCAGGGGCGTGGGCGGCGGCAGCTGCAGCGTTAGGGGCCAGGGATAGGGGTGTGGTATGTGGGGGCACGAGTGGTGGGTTGCTTGGGTGAGGCGACCTGAGAGCAGGAACCCCTGCGGGCAGCCAGCGAAGAATGGGCCTTCCCAGAACTGGTGCCTGGCGTTGGCGGGCAGCAGCAGGCAGGACTGCTCCTGGGGAGCGCGGGGGAGTTGGGGGCCAAGATGCAAGGGTTGGCGGTGGAAGAGGTGGGCGGTCCGGAGAGGCTGTGCCTGCTCTGGGCTCAGAAGGCAGGATGAGGCTTGCAGGGGCGAGCGTGTGCGTGTGCGTGTGCGCAAAAGCGTGGGGCACTTCCTTCGAGCCGGAATCGAACCAGCGACCTAAGGATGTCCACAGCTGTCTGTTCAGTCTACAGTCCTCCGCTCTACCAGCTGAGCTATCGAAGGGTGCACACCGGCGGGGCCGGGTCCTCTGCCTTTGTGCAGATGGGGGAGGCGAGCTGGCAGGGCCTGTCCCGGGGTGGGGTCCCATTACAACTGTCCGCCTTCCATCCCAGGGAGCCCTCCCTGCCCCGCCCTGCCCTGCCCTACCCAGACAGGCTCAGTCCTTGCCTTCAGGGCCCAGGACCAACACACACGCACGAACACACGCACGAACACACACACACCCACGCACACACTTCAATGCGCACACACCCCTTCAGCATGGGAGCCCCTGGATCCAGCGGAAGCCTGGCGTGCCCGGGACCTGGCGAGGACCTGGCCTGGCGGCGACCACCAAGACCCGCATCGCAGGGCGCGCAGGGCTCTCTCCTCTCGTGCTCTTGCCCTCTTGCCCCGATGCCCAACCTCTGCGTCCCGCCTTGGGCCGGGGTCTAGGAGGATGGCACTAAGGCGGCCTGAGAGGGCCAGGAGCCGGGCACCAGGTGGAGACTGACCCAGGGGAAGGTTGCCTTCTCCACACCCCTCCCCGCCCGCCCCGGGGAAGGTGGGGGTGTGGATACCGCACGGGTGCGGGTTGGTAATGGAGGAGAACCAGATGGCGCACGCACGGGGACGAGGCTGCGCAACTAGCACAGCCACAGTCCCCCGCGGTAGTGTCTGGTGGACACCTGGATCCCATCCGACCCTACCAGCCTGGCCCCTGAAGCCCCGGTCCGGTCCCGGTTCCAGGTCCCCGTGCCCCAGCCCACACGCCCTGCTACCCACAGGGCCAGCCCTGCCAGCCGCTCCCTCTTGGGTGCCTTCAGACCTCCTGCACACCACACGTGTGGCGGAAAGGACAGAGGGTTAGGGGAAGTGGCAGCCTCGCGTGCCCCGTCCAGGCCTTGCACAAGCACCAGAGATACCTGTGCCAGGGAGCCAGCCCGGCCAGGGCACAGGAGGCCCCCGCTTCCTGCCTGTCCTCACCAAATAACTCCACCTGGTCCTGGGTGCTTCCGGGAAAGGCCAAAGGGACACAACAGAGGCGGCCCAGCTGGGCTGGACTCCTGACCCCGGAAGCAAGGCTTCTCCCACCCAGATGGGATCCCAATTCCGGTGTGCCCTAAATCCTGGCCCTAAATCGCCTCCCTCTCCCAGCCGCTCAGCCCAGATTCCCTGGGGAGGTGCGGGGGGGGGGGGCTCCTCCTCAGTGACCCAACCCGCCCAGTTTCTTGGGGCTTAGGGGGCGGAGAGGGCCCGCTCGCCCTGGCACAACCCCCAAACCTTCACTCACGCACCAAGCCCACACCAAACCCACTCCCACCGGGACAGGGCAAGGGCCCAGCTGCGGGGGCTTCCCAAAACCTAGTGCTGCTGCTCAGCTGCTCAGCTGGCCGGGCTGCAAGAGCAGCCTCCAGGGACCCCCTTTCCTCTAGCCAAAGCCACAAATCCAGGTGCCAGGACCCAGGGGACAAAGCCCAGGGGGGATACCCAAAGGGCCATTCCTTCTAATTTGCGACCCCACTGCTGGTCTCTGTTCATGGGGTCCCTCAAGTTAGGGGGCTCTCTCTGGCCGCACAACACTTTTGTCCTCCCCAAGCCCTGGGGGCCTCACAGTCTCACCCTGGCACTCCTACTGTTGCTGCCACTGGCACTTGATCTCTTTCGCTGAGAGGTACCCACACAGTGTTGGAGGGAGGGGTGCCTGCAAAGGGAGCCAGGCCACTAAGGAGCCCTCCTTGGGTAGAGAGGAACAACCCCTTGAGTCCTTCAGTTTCACATGCCCCACCTCCGCCATTCCTGCAGGATCCCTTGGTGTTTTCTCTCTCTGTCTCTCTCTGTCTCTTTCTGTCTCTCTCTCTCTATCTCTGTATCTCTCTCTATCTATATAGCTATCTCTATCTCTCTGTCACTCACACACACACACACACACACACACAGAGAGAGAGAGAGAGAGAGACATACACAAATACCTGCACTCCACGAAAGCATTCAAGCGCCCAGGGGAATGCAGGTCCAAGGCTGTCCCCTTTCCCTCCCATTTCCAGGCTGCATTGAGCTGCCCTCCCATGCAGGTTCCAGTGACCTTCCAGTCTGTGACTGGATTTCTCTGCACATCAAGCTCTGGACATCTCTTCTCGGAAAAGGCTGAGATCAAGGGACACTCTGGGCTGTTTGTCTGGCAGCCCGCACCCCATCCCCTCTTGATTCTCCAAAGCCCAGCCCATTGCCTCCTGCACACTCTCTGGCTGGTCCTCAGCATCTTCTTGCTAGGTTCCATTTCCAACCGGGCGCTCAAGCCATCAAGCAGCTCACACCCCAGCTCACACTCCCTGGGGAGGGGGGGGACCCTGAGTTCTGGCCTGACTCGACTTTTACTCTCACTCCCCCTCAGCTCACCCCAGGCAGGACGATAGCAACAGGTAGGTGCATTGGCCACCTTCCCGAGGTGAAGAGCAGAACCTGGCGTGTGCTGGCTCTTCCAGGAGGACCACTGAGTCCTGCTGCGGCTCCAACCCTATTCCTTAAAGTTCAGGAAAGGTGAGGCTGGTGGCCTGTGGGTGGGAAGGGCACATCCCACTCTTCAGCCCCAAGGGAAAACAGAACACAGGCCACCGCCACCGCCGCCAGGGCACCATGTCACCTAACCAAGCTGGGATGGACACATTTCCCTCCCTTGGCCATCCACGCATTCCTCACCACTAGACAGAGAAAGAGAGGAGCAGAGACAGGGGTCAGCGTGGGGGACAGCAATGAAGGCGGGGAGGTGGTGAAAGACAGACACAGGGACACAGACAGAGGCAGAGATTGATTGCCTGTGGCTGGAGAGATGGAGGAGAGTGAGGGAGGAAAGGAGAGAGGTGGCAGGGCATCATGGAAAGGAAAGAAGATGAAAGAGAGAGGTAGAGGCAGACAGAAAGTGAGAAAGATGGAGAGGGGCAGACGTGGGGTGGGGGCACCAGGGGAGTGGCTCCTGGCCCCCCCCCCAGTTGTGGGGCCAGTTGTGGGGCCAGTTGTGGAGAGGGATGGAGCGTGGCGATCCCAGGGAGGATGCCAGGGTGATCGCTGAGCAACACATCCATGGCTCTGGACATTTGGCTTTTCCCAAGAGCCAAGTCCATGATGATCCAGGTGGGAAGGGCTGGGTGGCAGGGAAGCCTGCCTGTGTGTTGTCAAGAATCTCAGGCGGGAGGAGTGCCCTGTGGTTGAAAGTGCAGGAGCGGCGGGGGTGTGGCAGGGGCGTGGGCGGCGGCGGCAGCTGCAGCGTTAGGGGCCAGGGATAGGGGTGTGGTATGTGGGGGCACGAGTGGTGGGTTGCTTGGGTGAGGCGACCTGAGAGCAGGAACCCCTGCGGGCAGCCAGCGAAGAATGGGCCTTCCCAGAACTGGTGCCTGGCGTTGGCGGGCAGCAGCAGGCAGGACTGCTCCTGGGGAGCGCGGGGGAGTTGGGGGCCAAGATGCAAGGGTTGGCGGTGGAAGAGGTGGGCGGTCCGGAGAGGCTGTGCCTGCTCTGGGCTCAGAAGGCAGGATGAGGCTTGCAGGGGCGAGCGTGTGCGTGTGCGTGTGCGCAAAAGCGTGGGGCACTTCCTTCGAGCCGGAATCGAACCAGCGACCTAAGGATGTCCACAGCTGTCTGTTCAGTCTACAGTCCTCCGCTCTACCAGCTGAGCTATCGAAGGGTGCACACCGGCGGGGCCGGGTCCTCTGCCTTTGTGCAGATGGGGGAGGCGAGCTGGCAGGGCCTGTCCCGGGGTGGGGTCCCATTACAACTGTCCGCCTTCCATCCCAGGGAGCCCTCCCTGCCCCGCCCTGCCCTGCCCTACCCAGACAGGCTCAGTCCTTGCCTTCAGGGCCCAGGACCAACACACACGCACGAACACACGCACGAACACACACACACCCACGCACACACTTCAATGCGCACACACCCCTTCAGCATGGGAGCCCCTGGTATCCAGCGGAAGCCTGGCGTGCCCGGGACCTGGCGAGGACCTGGCCGGGCGGCGACCACCAAGACCCGCATCGCAGGGCGCGCAGGGCTCTCTCCTCTCGTGCTCTTGCCCTCTTGCCCCGATGCCCAACCTCTGCGTCCCGCCTTGGGCCGGGGTCTAGGAGGATGGCACTAAGGCGGCCTGAGAGGGCCAGGAGCCGGGCACCAGGTGGAGACTGACCCAGGGGAAGGTTGCCTTCTCCACACCCCTCCCCGCCCGCCCCGGGGAAGGTGGGGGTGTGGATACCGCACGGGTGCGGGTTGGTAATGGAGGAGAACCAGATGGCGCACGCACGGGGACGAGGCTGCGCAACTAGCACAGCCACAGTCCCCCGCGGTAGTGTCTGGTGGACACCTGGATCCCATCCGACCCTACCAGCCTGGCCCCTGAAGCCCCGGTCCGGTCCCGGTTCCAGGTCCCCGTGCCCCAGCCCACACGCCCTGCTACCCACAGGGCCAGCCCTGCCAGCCGCTCCCTCTTGGGTGCCTTCAGACCTCCTGCACACCACACGTGTGGCGGAAAGGACAGAGGGTTAGGGGAAGTGGCAGCCTCGCGTGCCCCGTCCAGGCCTTGCACAAGCACCAGAGATACCTGTGCCAGGGAGCCAGCCCGGCCAGGGCACAGGAGGCCCCCGCTTCCTGCCTGTCCTCACCAAATAACTCCACCTGGTCCTGGGTGCTTCCGGGAAAGGCCAAAGGGACACAACAGAGGCGGCCCAGCTGGGCTGGACTCCTGACCCCGGAAGCAAGGCTTCTCCCACCCAGATGGGATCCCAATTCCGGTGTGCCCTAAATCCTGGCCCTAAATCGCCTCCCTCTCCCAGCCGCTCAGCCCAGATTCCCTGGGGAGGTGCGGGGGGGGGGGGGGCTCCTCCTCAGTGACCCAACCCGCCCAGTTTCTTGGGGCTTAGGGGGCGGAGAGGGCCCGCTCGCCCTGGCACAACCCCCAAACCTTCACTCACGCACCAAGCCTACACCAAACCCACTCCCACCGGGACAGGGCAAGGGCCCAGCTGCGGGGGCTTCCCAAAACCTAGTGCTGCTGCTCAGCTGCTCAGCTGGCCGGGCTGCAAGAGCAGCCTCCAGGGACCCCCTTTCCTCTAGCCAAAGCCACAAATCCAGGTGCCAGGACCCAGGGGACAAAGCCCAGGGGGGATACCCAAAGGGCCATTCCTTCTAATTTGCGACCCCACTGCTGGTCTCTGTTCATGGGGTCCCTCAAGTTAGGGGGCTCTCTCTGGCCGCACAACACTTTTGTCCTCCCCAAGCCCTGGGGGCCTCACAGTCTCACCCTGGCACTCCTACTGTTGCTGCCACTGGCACTTGATCTCTTTCGCTGAGAGGTACCCACACAGTGTTGGAGGGAGGGGTGCCTGCAAAGGGAGCCAGGCCACTAAGGAGCCCTCCTTGGGTAGAGAGGAACAACCCCTTGAGTCCTTCAGTTTCACATGCCCCACCTCCGCCATTCCTGCAGGATCCCTTGGTGTTTTCTCTCTCTGTCTCTCTCTGTCTCTCTCTCTCTCTCTCTCTCTGTATCTCTCTCTCTATCTCTCTAGCTATCTCTATCTCTCTGTCTCACACACACACACACACACACACACACACACACAGACATACACAAATACCTGCACTCCACGAAACATTCAAGCGCCCAGGGGAATGCAGGTCCAAGGCTGTCCCCTTTCCCTCCCATTTCCAGGCTGCATTGAGCTGCCCTCCCATGCAGGTTCCAGTGACCTTCCAGTCTGTGACTGGATTTCTCTGCACATCAAGCTCTGGACATCTCTTCTCGGAAAAGGCTGAGATCAAGGGACACTCTGGGCTGTTTGTCTGGCAGCCCGCACCCCATCCCCTCTTGATTCTCCAAAGCCCAGCCCATTGCCTCCTGCACACTCTCTGGCTGGTCCTCAGCATCTTCTTGCTAGGTTCCATTTCCAACTGGGCGCTCAAGCCATCAAGCAGCTCACACCCCAGCTCACACTCCCTGGGGAGGGGGGGGGACCCTGAGTTCTGGCCTGACTCGCCTTTTACTCTCACTCCCCCTCAGCTCACCCCAGGCAGGACGATAGCAACAGGTAGGTGCTTTGGCCACCTTCCCGAGGTGAAGAGCAGAACCTGGCGTGTGCTGGCTCTTCCAGGAGGACCACTGAGTCCTGCTGCGGCTCCAACCCTATTCCTTAAAGTTCAGGAAAGGTGAGGCTGGTGGCCTGTGGGTGGGAAGGGCACATCCCACTCTTCAGCCCCAAGGGAAAACAGAACACAGGCCACCACCACCGCCGCCAGGGCACCATGTCACCTAACCAAGCTGGGATGGACACATTTCCCTCCCTTGTCCATCCACGCATTCCTCACCACTAGACAGAGAAAGAGAGGAGCAGAGACAGGGGTCAGCGTGGGGGACAGAAATGTTGGCGGGGAGGTGTTGTCTTGTGCTCTTGCCAAAGAGGAGGTTACTTCCTGACTCACAGAGTGTCTATTTATGTGAAAAAGAAATAAAACAGGGCTGGGGATGTGGCTCAAGTGGTAGCGCGCTCGCCTGGCATGCGTGCGACCCGGGTTCGATCCTCAGCACCACATACCAATAAAGATGTTGTGTCTGCCGAGAGCTGAAAAAAAAATAAATATTAAAAAAAATTCTCTCTCTCTCTCTCTCTCTCCTCTCTCACTCTCAAAAAAAATAAAATAAAATATTTAAAAAAAAAGAAATAAAACTCACACCACTTCCTGTCCCTACTCAGTCCTTACACCAGTTCTTCTGCCACATTAACAGATAGCTGCTTCTTTTTCCCCCCATATTTTTATTGATTCATTATAATTATACATAGTAGTGGGGTTTACTGCTACATATTTATATATGCACATGATGTAGCAATATATTTGGCCATTATCATTCCCCAGTATTTCCCCCTTTCCTCCCCTCCTTTCTCCCCCTGGTCCCTATTCTTTACTGATCTCCTTTCAATTTTCATGAGGTTCCACTCCCCCTCCACATTTCTTTTCCTTTTCCCTCCCTAACTTGCACATCTGGGAGAAAACATATGATTCTTGACTTCTTGTTTGGCTTAATTTGTTCAACATAATGCTTTCAAATTCCACCTGTTTCCTGCAAATGACATAACTTCATTCTTCTTTATGGCTGAATAAAACTCCTTTGTGTACCTCATTGTATACTATGTTTTCTTTATCCATTCTTCCACTAATGGACACCTTGGCTGGTTCCATAATTTGGCTATTGTGAATTTTGGTTTTATAAACATGAATATGCATGTATTGCTATAGTATGATGATTTTAATTCTTTAGGAGAGACACTGAGGATTGGTATAGCTAGGGCTTTGGTGGTTCCATTCCTAGTGTTTTGAGAAAACTTCATACTGATTTCTATAGTTGGTTGATCCTTGCCAGCATTTATTATTGTTTGTATTCTTGATGGTAGATATTAACTAGTGTGAGATGGAAATCTCAGTGTAGTTTTGATTTGCATCTCCCTAATTGCTAGGGATGTTAAATGTTGTTGTTGGTTTTTTTCTTTTTGCACAAATTTGTTGATCATTTATATTTCTTCTTTTGAGAAGTGTCTGTTTAGTTAATTTGCCCGTTAATTGATTGGGTTATTTGTTTTTGTTTGTTTTGATTTTTGTGGGGGTTTTTTTGTGCTAATTTGTTTTTCAGTTCTTTATATGTTCTAGTCATTAATCTGTCAGAAGAGTAGCTAGCAAAGATTTCCTCCCACTCTGTAGGTTCTTTCTTCACATTTCTGTTTGCTGTGCAGAAGTGTTTTTTTAATTGTATGCCATCCCATTTATTAATTTTTTATTTTATTTTCCTGAGCTCTTCCTATTGAGGAAATCCTTGCCTCTGCCAATATGTTGGAGAGTTGACCCCATGTTTTCTTCTAGGAGTTGCAATACACCTCTCCACCATACATGAACTTCTTCTTTTAAGACTTATTGGGATGTTACTAATTGGTAAAAGTAGGACTGCTGCACCTAAACCCAAACCAGGGGCTGCAACCTCACAGTCACTCATCTCCTTGGGAAAAGGTCAATGCAGGGCCTCAAGCATGCTAGGAAAATACTCTACTGTTCCAGCCACAGTGTTATATTTCATTATTGTTACTATCAATAGCCCAACTTCTGCAGTGGTGGGATTTGAACCCACACCTCCAAAAAGACTGAAGCTTCAATCCAGTGCCTTAGGCCACTTGGCCACACTACCAGCCGGTACCCAGCTTTCTGCCTATCTTTCCAATGGTAACTATGTTCCTTTACTTTTCAGTGGTTTTCTAGATTGTGTTGTAGGTGCCCTAACTTTAGGCAATCATCTTTGAGTCTGTGGAGGATAGATTTGGGGAACAGATAATCCCTCCGCAAAAACTTCCTCCCATTGTTGACTCTGGAACGTTCCTGTTCCACTCGGGACTTAAAGGGAAAGGATGGTTTTAGTGAGTGAGTGGATGAATATGAGTAATGAGCAAGTGAAATCTATACCACACCATAGGCTACAGGCCGTTTGCAATTGTAGATTGTATTTAACCACAAATTTCTTAGGAGGATAAACCAGGTTTGAAGGTAGTTAAGACCACAAAATTCTGGCTCCAGGGAAATACAACTTAGAGCATTTGCAAATGACCAAGGGTCTACTTAAAGCTCCAATCTAACCAACTAGATAGCCTTGCTCTTCAACCAGCTAAGATATCACAGGGTCATATGTATATGTAGCTGTGCTATGTATAAGTATATGTATAAGAACACTGTGTGGCTGTGTTCTTTCTTCTGGGAAGGCGAGCCCTTCCCAAGCTTTTACACTCTTCCAAGTCATCTGGGGATGTCTCTGTTCTGTTTCCAGAGACAGAATAGATGCTTATGCCATTTGAATTTCAGGATTTTATTTTCCTGAGCTCTTCCTATTTAGGAAGTCCTTGCCTCTGCCAATATGTTGGAGAATGACTTTAATAGTCACCCAGGTCTGTTGAACTGATGGCATTTCAACCTTGCAAATCCACCTTCTGAACCAGCTCTTGTGGCTCCAGAACTTGTTTTGGCAAGCAGGGCAAAGAGCTCCCGTTGCTTGCTAACAAAAGCTGGCCCAGTGACACACCCAGAACAATTAAGCCCAGAGCTTGGGAATACCTCCAGGCCTTCCTGTCCTATAAACCTGATCTAGTTCAATGACATAGTGGGCATTTTTCTGAGAAAAAACTTTGGAGAGAAGTGAACAGGACCTGTTATCTCATTGAGGTTTCTTGTCTCAGCAGCCATCTTCTTCACAGCAGGTAGTTTTACTATCACAGAAAACTATGACCTCTTTTATACAACACTCTCATTCGATGAATAAGGTTGTTGCTGTTTTTCAAAAGGGCATTTATTCTTCTTCAATTTGAACCTAGCACTTCACATCCCAAAATAATTATATCTCTGGAGTAACATTGACTACTCATTAAAATCATGTGTGTGGCATTTTAAAAATTCCAATATCAAGACCACTCCACAGACCAATTATATCAGAATCTCTATGGGTGGTATGGAAGCATCAGTAGCTAAGTATCCCGAGCGCAGCCAACCCAGTGTGAAGCTGAACATCTCTGAAGAAGCCACATATTAAAAATTCTGCAGACTGACCTTGGCAGAGTAGAACAAAGTGACTGTGGAAAGCTAGAAATTTTGCAGGGTGAGAATCAGATTTATCTTGGACTATCTTAGGCCTTTTAGAAAAATAGCCATTTCCTTTTAACCTTTATATCTGACCTCACATTCTCTGGACAATTAGGTAAACCTCTCAGAATGTATTGTTAAATTTAGTGAATCTCTAGCTACCATCAATCTTAAAGCTAAGAGTGCAAAAAAAAAAAAATGCCATCTGACACTTATTGGAAAGACTTCCTCACTTTGCTGTAGCCTACTTACCTGATGCCCCCACCAATGTTTTTGTTGAATATGTGGATCTATAACTTTCTTTGGTTAAAAAACTTCATGTAATTTCTTCACTTTGTAACACATCATTTAAGGTACCTTGAATCCATGTTCTTGGACCATGGGCACTCTTATTTGGCTTAGAATTAAACAATTTTCTTATTTCCTTTAAAGTAGAGTTGTTGTTTCATGTAAACATTGTAGAACCAGTGCCTGAATTTACTCTAGCAAGCCATTCTATTCCTTTTATGGACATGTCCCTTGTCCTTCCTGTCATATCAAAACTCCTTTGGGCCAGTTGCTGTTTCTCCAGACACTGCTCAGAAAGGCGAGTACCAGTTTCAGTGCTTGAGTGGCAGCTGCCAAACTACTCTGCCTGGTACCTACATGTGATGGTGAGTCTTCTTATATGAATGTATGTCTCCTGAGTAAAAGTCCCTTGCATTTTTTGTTCAAAGAGAACACTGTTTTACAAAATTAAATCCAGGGCTCTGCTTATGCGTTGCAAGTAATAAATCCCTCTTCATTCCTTTCTCTCCTGGTTGTATTTATTGGCTTTGCACTCACGATGAGGCAAACCCATTGAATTCAGTCACAGTAATTTCTCTTTTCTTTTGGCGGTGGTACTGGAGATTGAACCTTGCACACATGCACTCTACCACTGACATCCCCGGTTCCAGTAAATCTTTAGAGTAGATCTCAAGAGCGTTTTAGAAACCTGCCTTAAATAACCAGCCTCCCCTATAAAAAGAAAGAAGAGTATAGGAAAATGCTTGATTAACAGAAGATAGCCAGAAAAAGACCATATACAAAAGTAAATCTGCTGTGCAGATTTAAGTGATGCATTCTCTGTGGATTTAGAGTTTCTAGTTATTAATCATCATTTTCTTTTTAAGTTTAAATTTTTTTTTTAGTTGTAGATGGACACAATATCTTTTTTTAATAATTATTTTTTAGTTGTAGGTGGACACAATACCTTTATTTTATTTTTATGTAGTGCTGAGGATCAAACCCAGTACCTCACACATGCTAGGTGATCGCTCTACCACTGAGCCACAACCCCAGCCCCTGGACACAATATCTTTATTTTATTTATTTTTATGTGGTGCTGAGGGTCAAACTCAGTGCCTCAAGCACTCTAACACTGAACTACAAGCCCAGCCCATCCCTTTTGTTCTGATACAGAGGAGTCACCCTTTCAAATGAAGACTTCCTTTATAGATGGAAGTCTATTACACAAGGGTAACTTTTGGCTTCTCCTCTGTCCATGGTTTCTGAACATGACTAGCTCAATAAATCCTTGTGGCAAAGAGGCATGTTTTGGAGTGGCTAAGTCATGTTTTGGGGTAGTATGTCCTGAACCCCATCACTCACAACGTGGAACCACATGAAGGAAAGGCTCTTCTCTTGTCCCTCGGAGTTCGTCTGTTTGCTTTTCAGTCCCATTCTCCAAAGACATGAGACTTTCTCAGGCTCTCATGATCCCTACCACACGTGCCAGGCAAAGTCCAGATTTGCTGCCTCAGCTCTTGGAACAAATGTGTTCACAATGACACCTGAGAATGGAGAATGGGTTTTCCTATTCACTGTTGCATAGATCCCAGGTCATTCATTTTCAAACCTAGGAAGCTGACCTGAGTTATACACAGTATTCTAAAAGTATTGGTTTTTCTGTAGTAGGGCTTATAGAAGAGATGGGACAGAAATCCTCCTCCAAGCACCAGGTGCCCTCTTCCCGCAACTTCTTCGAGAGACTTGGAAGATGTTTGGAAGCCAGAAGCTTTGATGAGGTCTGGTATCAGTCTCAGAGGAGTCTGCCCCTTACACGTTAGAGATTTTCCCAGGTCAGGAGAGGCAAAGAGATCATCATAATGGGCCCATATTTCCCCCAGTGTCAAACAGAAAAAATCTGAAGTGGGTAGAAAGCAGGGGCTTCCTCCAGGAGATGTTTACACAGATCATGATCCTTGTTTGATCTGCGGCCTTAGCTTCTGGTATCCTGCCCTTGGGAGAGTAAGTTGCAATTACTTGAGCCTAAGGATATGTATCTGCTCTTTTTTTCTTCTCTGTCAATTTTGTTAGTTGTGGAACAACAAAATGAAGATGTCTCCTAGAAGAGCAAATAACACAGTACTGTGTCTCAAGGGTTCTTGCACCAGGAAGTAACTAAGGTGAGTTCTAGCACCCTTCGGGCTCCAGTTATGGCAGTTTTTATACTCTAGGATTTATTTACCAACCTCAGATAACTTCACTGGTGAACTTTAGCAAATACTTCAGTAATTATGCCAGGTCTACACAACTTCTTCCAGAAAAACTGCAGAGGAGGTAATGAGAAACTGATATGACTCCATTTTTGAAAACCTCAAGGTCTGTCCAGAGGGAGGGGGCGTGACCCTTGTCCTTGGAAAAACCCACAGAGCACTCCTAGGAACATAGCCACCCTGCTGAGTTGTTTATCTGCAAATAACAGGAGAGATCTGTGGCTCCAGGTGTCCCTGACTCAGTTAGGGGACCCATGGCAAACCCCTAGCAACCACCAGTCAGCATGAGACAGGGAAAATACCTGGGATGCCAGAAGACTCCCTCAGTAGTCTTGATGATTGATAACATGTTAGGAAACCATGTAGTTTACACGTACACCCCTCACGGATTAAACCAATCAGTTCAAACTAATCCCCATCTTGTACTAACCAATCACCCCTACCCAACTTGTTCCTGCCTGTGAATGTGCTAACCAATGTTAAGAGTTGTTGATTTTCCCACGGTATGAAATGATTTGCTGTGTGATGTTGTGACACATAGAGAGTCCCCAAAAACCTATAATCTCACTGAACAAAAGACCAGGACTCACTCCCTAGGACTGCTGCGTAGGAAACTGTTTTGAGTCCAGGCTCCAGCTTGCAATAAAGACTCTTGTGTGATTGCATTGGATTCGGCTCCTGGAGGTCTACTGGGGTCCCACGAATCTGGCATTACAGTAATAACTTTCAATTTTCTATGAGGATAGAATATTCTGATATTAAAAGCAGAAAAAAACACTACAAGAAAACTATAGCCCAATCTTAACAAATCTTAGCATGTTGAATCCAACAGCATATATAAAACAATAATATACTAGGATCAAGTAAGATTTATCCCAGAAAAGCTAAGTTGATATAATATGCAAAATCATTTAATGTAATTTATGTTAATAAAATTAAAACAATCATATGATCTTATAAAAGGATACAGGCAAAATATTTTGACAAGTTTCACATTCATTTCTGATTTAAACTCAGCAAAATAGGAATAGAAGAAGGCTTCCTCAACCTGATAAAAAGCACCTATAAAAAACTTTTCAGGGGCTGGGATTGTACTCAGCAGTAGAGCTCTTGCCTAGCACGTGTGAGACCCTGGATTCGATCTTCAGCACCACATGAAAATAAATAAATAAAATAGAGATACTATGTCCAACTACAACTAAAACATAAATATATATATATATATATAAAAGAAAAACAACTTTTCACCTAACATCATACTGGTGAAAGCCTGAATGTTTTCCTTATAAGATTAGGGACAAAGACATTTGTTTTCCCACTTTTAGCAACTTTGTACTAGGGATTCTTGCCTATTCAATGAAGAATAAATTAAAATGGAAAGCATCAGGCCTGGGGATGTTTCTCAGTGGAAGAACACTGGTCTATCTTGTGCAAAGCCCAGAATTCAATCCCCAGCACTTTGGGCCGGGGGCTGGGGCAGGGGAAACTGCCTGGTGGGTGTTTAAATGAAGAACTAAAACTTTTTTGGAGCTAAGTCATGAGGTAGAGTTCTCATGAATTGAATTAGGGATTTTATGAATGCACCTAAAACTAGCTAAGCCCCTTTTGCTTCTGTCCCTTCTGCCTTGGGAGAATATAGGACACACAATCTTGAAGGTAGAAACTGTGCCCTCAACAGACATCAAAACTACTAGTGTCTTGATCTTGGACAACCAGCTTGCAGAACTATGAGAAACAAATTTCTGTTGTTTACAAATTGCTCTAAGTATTTTTGTTATAGCAGCAGGAAAGACCAAGACAATAATTAAAAATAGAGCCAGGTGCAGTGGCAAAAAAAAAAAAGGCAAAGTTGAAGGATACAGAATTAATATTTAAATTAATAGTACATATTATTTTATATGAAACAATGAATAATCAGAAGTTGAAATTTAAAAAAAACAATCCAATTTTTTGTTTTGTTTTGTTTTTTGGGAGGTACCAGGGATTGAACTCAGGGGCACTTGACCATTGAGCCACATCTGCAGCTTTATTTTGAATTGTATTCAGAGACAGAATCTCAATAAGCTGTTTAGTGCCTCGCTTTTGCCGGTGCTGGCTTTGAACTCGAAATCCTCCTGCCTCAGCTCCCCACCAACCCAGAGGTTCTGGAATTACAGGCATGGGCCACCACAACCAGCAAAAATTCCAATTTTATAGTGGAATCATTAAAACTGAAATACTTAAGAATAAAATACATCCAAGGCATATACTCTAGAAAAAAAAGACAAGCAAAATGAAATACCACCTAAATACATGGAGCAAGTTTTTATATTAGTGAATGCAAAGACTCAATGTTGTTAGGATATCAATTATCCCTAAAATGATTTATAAATTCAATTCAATCTCAATAAAAATCTCAACAGGGTTTCTTAAGAAGAAAATTGACAGGCCAATTCCAAAATTTATATGAAAATTCAAAGACACAGTATGCACAAAACAACTTTATAAAGAACAATACATTGTCTTTAGAAAGACAATATTTTTGTAGCAAATCAATGGGAGTCTAGAGGCAGTCAACAGTAGGGGACACAAAAACACTTTCAGCTCTGGGCAACTACCCAAATTCCTTCAGGCTAATTTAGGAGTAAAGGAGACCAAGGTTCACTTCACTTGATGCTCAGCACTCCTACTCTTTCACAGACCACATTTTATGCTTGGAAAATTATTTCAAGGTTCCAATAGCAATGTCACTCCTTAAGGCCTTACTGGCTGCTTTCCAAAGGGAAGATGAGGATGAAAAGGAGAATCTTTTAGGGGATTATGTAGGACTGAATTGGAAGCACCTTGCCTGGTAGGCAGTAATAACCACAGCAACCCCCCCTACCCAATCTAGTAGTAGGTGTTCATGAAGTTCATATGAAAGCTTCTTGCCAGTGGTTAAACCAAGACACTGGGAACATTTAACGATAATTACAGAATCAAAACTTGGCTGTGATGAGATTCAAACCCCCACACCCCAAGAGAGACTGAAGCCTAAATCCAGGGCCTTAGTCCACCCAGCCACATGACCAACTAGCAACAGTGCCTCTGTCTACTCTTCCTAGCTACATCATTCTGTACTTTTTCCCAGAACTGTATTCCGGACCTCTGACTTGGAACCATTAATTCCAGGTATCACTGAAGGGCTAGGGGAGAAATTCCCCGGAAGAACCTGTTTTTCACTTCCCTCCTTCCTACACTCCATTTGAACCTCATCCACAGAGACTTAAATTACATTGCTAGAAAAAGTGGCCATACGGCAGGTTATAGTTTCTGACATAGGGTGCTCCCTGTATGAAATGGAGTTCTCCCTCCTGTTGCTTATGTAAAGTGATCCACTTTATGTTTTTAATGTAACGGTCCCTGCGCTGCTGCTGCCACTAGAATGGACATGTTTCTTACTCTTCCTCTCTCCCTGCTCCTTCCTAATCTCTCTGCTCCCTAATCTCAGCGTAAACAGGATTACTTTTCTTCCCCATCCTAGACAGAGTTATCTATCTTTGAGTACATACCCACCTTAGAAAAGAAGTAATCCAGACTTTGGGGATGTACCAAAAGATCTCAGAAATGACTGTCTCACAAATTAACAAGTAAATTTCAACACCAACAGAGAACACATGGAATGCAGCCTTTGGATCACCTCTTTAAAAGCCCTCATTCCCCCTGATGGGCAGAATGACAGCCTCTGGGACAGGAGTTCCCTGTGTTTCTCTTTTGCTAGCAAAGCAATACACCTTCTTTTTCTTTTTTCTCAAAACCATGTCCTCGTTATTGGATTGGCACCAGGGACAAGGACCAAGCTTTCAGCAACACTTAAAAGTGGAAATTACAGAATGCCAAGATGCTGATGTATCCCTTTGGTTGATGTGTGGCAGTAGCAGAGACTTTAACTCAGTACTGTTGAGAGCATAGATGATACCAGGGCTGAAAATAAGAATCCAGTCCCTGTTCCCCTGATGCTAAAGATGAACACCTGAGAAATGCCAAGGCCAGAGAAAAAAGTTTTACTTAAAGGATAGAAGGGAGAGAGAGAGAGAATGAAAGAGAGGAGAGATTCCTCCATAGAGGAGGGGATCCAAAGCTGGTGCCCGAGGGAGTGGGGGTGTCCTGCCCTTTTATCCTTTCTTCTCATGCCCCCTTCTCCTCTTATATTGCCTAAATGAATAAAAGGTGGGAAAGGAACAAAACTTCCAGAGGTGCTTCTCCATATCTGCAGAAAGGCAGCCACCCAAGAGGTATTTTCTTAACCATTCCTCATTGGGAGGAACAATTCCCTGGATGTATGTAACCTTGGCAACAGGTGGGAAGGAGGGGGAAGTGTCCTGAAAGTATTAGCCTCCATCTTCCCGATTTGACTGGAATATCTCTCTATACTAGCTGCCTGTCCTTTGTTCTTCCTTCACTGTTGTCTAGGCTTGCAGTGATTGTCCCAGCAAAATGCAGGGGATGGGATTAGAGAATGTTTTGGCAAATTTTGTACCTTCCAAGGGGAGAAAATGGGGTTCTCTGGTAACACTCAATCACATTTTAAAAAATTTGGTTTATGGTGGGGGGACTCATATCCACAAAGAGCTGTGAACCAGGAAATTGTATGTGTTCATGTTCTGTTTTTTGTTTGTTTGTTTGTTTTTTCTCTCTTGCAAACATATTGTCTACGTTAGAGAAAAAGCACCCAGATCTGGCATACTTCCTTAAACTATGGTTACTACCTATAAATCACTTGTGTTTTCCAAGAGAAGGTAAAACTATTCTCACTGCATGGCAGGGAGGTGGTGGGGAGATATTCTCAGGACATATATAGGGGATTTTCCCATTAGTCTCCCATAAACTTCTATGGTCTTTGTTATGGGTTGAATTGCGTCTCTCCAAGAAAGATAATGTTGAAGTGCTAACCCCCAGTACTTCAAAATGCATCTTTAATGCTGAGGATCTTATTTGGAAATAACATTTCACAGAGTGAAATAACATTTCACTCAAGGACATGAGTGACTGAGAGGATTCAAGAAGAATTTGGTGGGAAAAAAATGAAGAATAGAAGGAAAGGAAAACGTGCCACAGATTTAATACAAAGCATTTAATATATACTCAGAGGGTATCAGGATGTATACTAGGGTCTCAGCAGTCTTGAGATTAATATCTAATTGAAATGAGGTGAATTTGAATGTGAAGTGTTTTCTAAAATTCTGACTATGCTAAGAACTTGATTTTCTAACCAATAAAGATGAGAGTTGACCCACAATCCTAGTAGCCCTAAGAAAAAACACTGGATTTGTAAACTCTGATCGAACAACAAATGTCCTTCTCAGAGTTTCTGCATTTACTTTTCTTCTATATTAGGGGGTTTTTGCTTGTTGGTTGTTTTTGGGACCAAAGATTGAACCCAGAGGTGTTTAACCACTGAGCCAAATCCCTGGCCCTTTTTGTATTTTATTTAGAGACAGGGTCTCACTGAGTTGCTTAGGGCCTCGCTAAATTGCTGAGGCTGGCTTTGAACTCACAATCCTCCTGCCTCAGTCTCCTGAGCCACTGGGATTATAGGTATGAACCACCTTGCCCAACTAAATTGGGTATTAAGTAGTGGTAACTCAAAAGACTAGGGACTGTGAATGCTCCAGGGAAAGAAAACTCAATGTATAGAGGGAGCTGAAGATGAAATGAAGAACATAGAAATTGTGGTTACCCTTTCAAGTGTGTGCTTAAACTCCCCACTCTCTTCCTTTTCAGGATCCAATCCTAAAGCGCTGTTTGAGTATCACTGCCTAAAAGGTCTGCAAAACTAATGTGAAGGGAAAACCCTGGACAAAGTCGTAAAAGCCAGGCAAGGCATCAGTCTTTCGTGGCATGTTTCTCACTAGATTGTAACTCCTCAGGTGTTTTGTAGATTGCTGGCTTTCTGTGATTCAGAGTGAGTTGAATCACCGGTGATCCTTCTTGTGGTAGCCCCCCGAGGCCCCATAAGTCTAACTCCACAACTTTCACCCCCTTTCTTCTTGGAGAATCATCTCTAATGTGAGGTTCCGGACTGTCCCTAGGAATGGGTATGATGAAAGCACGCACACTGCATTAAGCTTTATATTGAAATCACACTAAGGGGAAATTTCCTTAAAGAGACTCCAGAATTACTCAGAACAAGGACATGAGTGACTGAGAGGTTTCAAGAATTTGGCGGGAAAAAAAATGAAGAATAGAAGGAAAGGAAAACGTGCCACAGATTTAATACAAAGCATTTAATATATACTCAGAGGGTATCAGGATGTATACTAGGGTCTCAGCAGTCTTGAGAGTAGCTTTCTCAGCATTCATTACAACACCCATATGAGCTGACTTCTTCTACTAGAGTATCTGGAAAGCTAAAAACTATATTCCCCAAACATCACAGCTAAGATCCTATTGTGACGTAGGCGCTGATGCTTAAAGGAAGCTAATAAGGAGGAATGAGAATCATAACTTAACAGCATGAAAGATTTTTTTTTTATTTCTAAAATAACCACATAGCTGGTCCTCAGCATTAAAGATGCAAAATTGCATGAAGCACCAATGGCTTGCCAGATATTTTCTTTTGTTATGTAGTACTTTTCCTGCCCTTTCTATTGTCTGCATACAGAACACTGGAAATTGGAAATCTCTCTTTTCCAGACTCCCTTGCCAGTTGGTTTCAGCTTATGCTTTATCAATTGGATTTACTGACAAGAGGTTAGCAAATGGCATCTACAATGAAGCCGTTCTACTTTTGGCTCTGGTAGAGGTAGCAGCAATGATGGGTCAGGTATCTGCAGGCCACACAAGCTTGAGGAGTCCTATTGGCAGGGGGGAACTTTCTGTCTGGGTAGCACTGATGCTTTAAACAACTCAAGGGCAATGTGGCTTTTCAGCTCTAGCTCAGAAGTGATAGCAGTTTTCTGTCCCAGGTAACAATTTCTGTTCTCTTTTGCATCTCCAGCTTTTCCAACATCTGTGTTACCAATTTCTCTCATTAAAATGGTCTCTGCTTTAAATATGTAGTATGGTTTCTATTCTACACATTGGAGATGGTCTAGAATCATCCAGTGATGTACTTGTTTCTGGTGTGGGGCATCTATAGTTGGTACTCTAGCACCCTAGAAAATCTGTAAGCTACTCAATACCCAATAATAGATACTATTCAAAGTAAACTAGAGTGAATTCAAGTTTCAAATAATCTGCACTGATACACAGCCAGGTAAGAAAGAGACAAATAATCATTGCACTCAATGTGCATAAATAAATCATACACTAAAGAAAAACCCAAAGAACTATTCAGAGCTTTATAATGGCTTTAAGGAGTAGTTATTATGAGCTGAGATTTACCTTGGAGGAGGTGATGGATCATAAGGAGGATCTTAAGGAAAGTATAAAAATATTCAGGGCAAGAATTTTTATGATATTCTTAGAAAGGAATATGTGGGGACAAGAATGAAAATCGTGGTGTTCTGCAAACTGTCTTACACTAAATGTAAGGAAAATTGGAAGATAATGCTGATGATGGCAACGGTAGTAGCAATAACAACAACAACAACAAAACATTTTCTGAGTCCTTAGTAAATTGGGTCTTAATAAATTCCAGGCATTGTGTTGGACAAGTTACATATGTGGGTTTTTTTAAATATTTATTTTTTAGTTGTAGTTGGACACAATACCTTTATTTATTTATTTTTATGTGGTGCTGAGGATTGAACCCAGGGCCTCACACATGCTAGGTGAGCGCTCTGCCGCTGAGCTATAATCCCAGCCCCTACATATGTTTATTTTAATTTTCATAATAAGCCTATGAAATAAGTAGAAAAGCCTGGATTCAAACCCTGCAACTTATAAGTCAGAATTCCTATCTTCCTTTCATTGAAAAGTAGTCTAAACTACAAAGTACATTAATAACACCTAAAAAAAAACTTCTTTTATTGTTTCCATTTGATTAAATGGCTTTCTATTACCTTCAAAAGTAAGACTAAAGACCATAGTGTAGCTCACAACCAACTACTCTATGATTATCAAATTTATTAAATATGACATCCTGGTCACTGTTCATGGAACTGTGAGGAAATACTTGATACAATAAGGTATAATCCAAAGTCTTCTCCCAGAAATGATGGAATTGAGGGATAAAATACAAATGGTTATGGCTCTACACTAAGGGGAACCCAAATGCCCATCAATAGTATAATAAATAAATACATTTTGGTAAAATATTCATATAATAAATATAGTTCAGCAGTGAGAACAAATAAAATAGAGTTACATGCAAAGATGTGAATGAATGTTAAAAAACATAAATTTAGAAGAAAGGAGAAAGAAACAAAATAATAGTATGCTTCTACTTATATACATTTAAAAACAGATAAAGCAATATACTTAGAAGTGAAGATATAGGTGGTGAAACTTAAAAGAAGTAAGGAAATAATTAGTGTAGGCCTTCAGCCTTCAACTGGGGCTTTGATCCCCTCTTGTTCTAAGGCTTCCAGCTTCTGAGATTGACTAGTTTCTGCTTTCCTCAGCTCTCTCCAGCCTGCAGATAGCCATTGTGGAACTATTCAGCCTCTGATTACCTGTTATGTTTAAAATCTTAAATTTCCCCTGAAAAGTCATGTTTTGAAAGCATGATCCCCAGTGCAGGAAGGCTTAGTGGGGCTTTTAGGCCATAATGAAGGCAGAATATCACCAGTAGATCAGTGAATCAGTCCATTTGATGAATTAATAATTTGAATGGACCACTGGGTGGTAACCGCAGACAGGTGAGGCATGGCTGGAGGAAGTAGGTCACTGGGAGCATGCCATTGGGGATTATATTTTGTCCCTGGCCACACACACATATTCTCTCTCATTCTCCTCTTGCTTCCTCCCTCCCCCACCCCTCTCCTTCCCAGCTGCCACAAGTTGAGAAGTTTTTCTCCTCCATCCTCTTCCTCCGTGATATTCTGTCTCATCTCAGGCCTAGAGCAATGGAGTTAGCCAATTATGGACTGAACCTCTAGAACCATGAGCCCCAAATAAACGTTCTTCCTTTAAGCTACTCTTGTCAGTTATTGATCCACTAACACATTGTATAAACTAATCTAATAAGTCTAATAAATCCCCTTTTATATATGTATTCTTTTGGTTCTATTTCTCTAACAAATACAGGAATACTCAAACCATATTCATACCAAAGCATCACCCCATACTATATATCTTTACCACATATGGTAAGATGTCAGAAAATACATATATGATTTTTTAAGCATTCAAGTCTTACTTACTTCTGAATTGTGGCTCCCCATCTATCTTAATATCAATTTTATTCAAAACTTTGCAAAGATATAAACAAAGTACTGAATTAATAGGAAGAGAGAAAGCACTCAAGTCTGGATTCACTTATTTTGTTCTTAGATTCATGTACATTTGCTTAGTATCAACCATGTCTTCAGCTTACTTATGACAGTTATGTGATTACATTTCTATTTCTCCAAAATATTTAAATTCTTGACCGGAGGAACAAAAAAAATGTGGCTATGTGGAGTGCAAAGGAAATTATTGTCCGTGGGGATATGGAATACTATGGAATTCTTCAGTTTTTTGTTGGAATTTATGAGTCATCTCTAACCTCCCTCTACCTCTGATATAGTATGAGTATGAATTACAGAAAGAAGTCTGCATTCAGGTGCTAGTTCTGTGTGTGTGTGTGTGTGTGTGTGTGTGTGTGTGTGTTTCCCAATGAATGTACATTCTCTCCCCCTCCCACACACGCATACACACTTTACAGAAAAATAGGAAAATTAATTGGCTATATATTGAGGGTACCTATCTTGAAGTCAATGTTCTTTAACAATATATATATATATAGTTTAACATATATATTCCGTCTTATTAGGCCAGGATGTTTTGAGAAATGCTGCATTTCCTTTCTCAAGACAATGCGTGATAACAAAGCCTCCAAAAGATGTACTTTGCACAGAGAAGCCCCACCTTATGATGAGTGATTGATTTATTTCCTCTTCCAGGTACCTTTTTATTGGCCAAAATCCAGGGCTGTCTTGAGTATGATTATCATTCCAAATCTATTGGCTCTTGAACCACAAAAGTTGAGTGACTTCTGAGGGGAGGCAAAGGGATTATCTCAGCTTCTTGGATCTCAGCTTCTATAGGGCTCCATTTGTTCAAGTTCTGGCTGTGATTGTTTCCCATTCTTAGAGGTTAAATTTACATATCCAAGGGAAAGAGATATTAGATTTTAATATTGAGTGTGGAAAAAAAACAAGTTTGAATAATATTGGAAGAAGAACAAATAAAAAGTGGAGAAACAAATACCAAAAGGCTTTTTAGATAAATTTCATGGTGTTAAGAGTGGAAATGGGGCTGGGGATGTGGCTCAAGTAGTAACGTGCTGGCCTGGCGTGCGTGCGGCCTGGGTTCGATCCTCAGCACCACATACAAACAAAGATGTTGTGTCCGCCAATAACTAAAAAATAAATATTAAAAAATTCTCTCTCTCAAAAAAAAGGAGAGTGGAAATGCACATCATTTATTATTACTATCATTATATTTGTGGTGCTGGGGATAAAACTGAGGACTTTACACGTTAGGCAAGTGCTCTATCACTGAGCTATTACCCCCCCCCCCAGTCCCAAAATGCATGTCCTTTAAACGACTAAGATCTAACTAGTGCTTAGTGCTTTGATAATTTCGTAAGGTAATGATAGATTCCCCGTATTGCAACTCCAATTCAAATCCCAGATGAGCTTTCCTTTTTCAAAAACAGCCTTATCAAACAGTAATTGGCAAACAATAAGGTGAACAAATTTAAAGGGTACAATTTCATAAGCTTTGATGAGAAACCATCACCAAAATCAAGATAATCATTTGCAAGTCTCCTTTTACTCTTGTGTATTTTCTCCTTTCCATTCTTCCCTGTCATTCCTAGGCATTTCCTAGAATTGGCACACTTATTTTGGTACTCATCCATATTTTGCACATTTTACACTCATCAGATATGCATGACTTTTGGCATGGTAACTCTTAAGTTTTAGCCAAAGTAATATCACATTGTGGTTATGATTTTTATTTCCCTAGTGATTAACAACGTTGAGCATCTTCTCATGTATTAATTGTCTATTCCTATACTTTTTTTGTGTGAAATATCTGTTCAAATATTTTACCCACTTTTAGTTTTCTTACAGTTTTGCAAAATATATACACACACACACACATTATATACATATATATATGGTGGGCACATACACATACCATATATACTAGCATATCTGTTATATAATATTTATATGTGATGGGTATAAATCCTTTTTCATATGTGTGATTTATAAATATTTTCTTTAAGTCTGCTTTCTTTTTTCATTCTTTTCAATATGTCTAGAAGAGTGAAAGATTTTAGTTTTAACGGGATCTAATTTATCCGTTTTTTTTTTCTGTGAATTATACTCTTTTTTTTTTTTTTTTTTTTTTTTTGGTACCAGGGATTGAACCCAGGGGTGATTAACCACTGAGCCACATCCCCAGCTCCTTTTTTATGTTTTAGAGACAAGCTCTTGCTGAGTTGCTAAGTGCCTCACTAATCTAATGAGGCTGGCTATGAACTTGAAATCCTCCTGCCTTAGCCTCCTTAGTTATTGGGATTACAGGCATGTGCCACTGTGCACGGCTGTGAATTAAGCTTTTGATATTACTTCTGTTAGTAAGCTTTCTGTCGGTGACAATACCTGAGAAAAATCAACTTAAAGGAGGAAAAGTTTATTTTGGCTCATGGTTTCAAAGGTTTCAATGCATGATCACGTGTCCTTCTTGCCTTTTGGTCTGAGGTAAATCAGTATGTCATAGAGGAAGCATGTGGAAGAGAAAATATCTCATTGCATCAGAGAAGCAAAGGGAGAGAGAAGAAGGGACTGGGGCCCCCAAAACCCTTCACAGGGACACTCCAATGACTTACTTCCTCCAACTAGGCCCTAAGTTCCAAAAATGTCTACCTCCTCTCAATAACATCAACTGGGAACGAAGCCTTTAACACATGAGTTTGGGGGCAACATTTAAGATCCAAACTACAATAATATCTAAACAATCTTTACCTCATTCCAGTTCACAAATATTTTTTTTCTGGTCTTTTTTAGAAGTTTTATAGTTTTGGATCAATGACCACATATGATGTCAGAGATGAATCCAAGTTCATTGTTTTGCATGTGGATATCCAATTGTTCAAGATTCATTTGTTGAAAATATTATTCTTTTTTTTTTGCTACAAAATAATGACTCAGCTTTAAAGGAAAATAAGAAAATTATTTATACTGAGCCAAAGTAAGTGACCATGGCCCAGGAACTTGGATTCAAGTTACCTCAAATGACACGAAAGGGGTTACATGAACTTTTACAGGCACAGAACAAGGAAAGTCATAAATCAATACATTCTCTAAATACACTGATGGGGGTGGGTTACATAGATAGTTTAAGATAAACCTGGGGAAATCTGACCTTTGGACTAAGACAGCATTTCACTGTGTTCTTAGCAAGAAGACTGGTAAAGTCAGTGATCAGTTCTTCTACCTAATAGTCATGAGTATGTAAGATCAGACAAAAGAGAGAAAGTGATGTCCTGTTTTCCAAAGGGCTTGGAGTAGCTTTTCTCTCCAGCCTCCCAGTCCCTTTCATGCATGCAGGCAGGCCCATTTTATTTCCTTTTGGGAGAAAGACGTTGTCCTCTGGAACATGCTTGAAGAGTTCTATTGCAATATAGCTTCTTAGGGAAATGTTAATTTTCACATTTTACTAAATTGTTTTTGCACCTTTGTTAGAAATCGGTCATTATGGTTAGGATATGAGGTATCACCCCAAAAGCTCATGTATTAATGCAGAAATGTTCAGAGGTAAAATGATTAGATTGTGAGAGCTGTAACCTAATCAGTACACAGATTGAATGGGTACTGGATGGTAATTGTAGGCAGGTAGGATGTGACTACAGAACATAGGTCACCAGCATGCCCTTAGGGATTTTACATTGTACCTGGCTCCTTTCT
Source organism: Spermophilus citellus (assembly GCF_964194105.1). Classification (NCBI taxonomy): domain Eukaryota; kingdom Metazoa; phylum Chordata; class Mammalia; order Rodentia; family Sciuridae; genus Spermophilus; species Spermophilus citellus. The sequence goes on along the minus strand of NC_138185.1, from coordinate 195,491,565 downwards.
CTCTCTGCTCCACAGCAGCCATAAGCTAAATAGTTTTATTTCCCCATACCCTTCCACCATGAATTTTTGCCTCATTTCAGGCCCAGAGCAATGTAGTCAGCCAACCATGGATTAAGTCTCATCAGTAAAAGGAGGGAATTTAAAAATCCCTTCAATTCAAATGGGTTGGGTGTGTAACAGAGTTTCCTTCCCTTCTTTGTCTTCTCATTAAGTTATTTCTTTGTATCTTTTGTAGCATTTTCATAAAGATGGACATGGGAGTAGATAAGATACTACAGTTCAGAAGTAGTTCTGGAAAATTATAAAAGTAAGATTGAAATATGCTTTATCTTTTTCACATGGGATGAAGTATGGCAAGGAGGACAGGACAATTTGAAGATTTCATAATTGACAGAATATATGCACATTAATCATGATGTTGAATCGATAATGTCAGTCTGGCTGTTTACTTTTAGGTGCCATGGGCCACCTCCATTGCATGTGTCCTGTTTAATATCTTTAGAGAGGGAGTAAAGAGAGGATAGCAAAGATAAAAAGGTGTTATGGAACTAGAGAAAGAAGGAAATGCATCTGGGTGAGCAGTCAAGGCATTATAAATAAGAACACTGAATTGGCCTTTCTAGGATAAGTAATTTTGATAGGCATTGAGAGACAGGAAATCATTCTGGTTTAAGAAATAATAAGCAAGTGATCATAATTGAAAAGATGTGAATTAGATTTGGGAAACTATAAGAAGATCAATTTGATTAGAACAAAGATCTCTACAGGGCAACCTGTTGCCAATATATCACTGTAATTTGATAAATGTTGAACTGAATATTAGAAAATAAAGGTAGTAAGTAATGTAGATTGTCAACTAGCACTGAGCGTAAATCTAGTCTTAGTCTTTAAATTGAGAATAGTTTTATTTCAGGAAGTGTCACAGAATCTAGGAATATAGGATACAGCCAGGTCCCTGAATTGGAACTAGGAGTTTGGAGGGTATCCAGGCTTCCTTCTAGCTATCACCAGTCCTCCTTTTTATGCTTTGGCCTCTCTCTCTTATGTAATATAGATATGCTTGGTCTGCCTCTCAGTCATATAGTAGAATATGAATGATGTAATAGCTCCTACAATTTCAATCTCATTTCTAGTAATGGTAGGATAATTAATTTAAACTGTTCCCTTAAACAAAAATGATTTTAAAATATTGGATATGATTTACCAAATCTCTGTAAAAGCATCAAAGTGTTGATATGGTAGTTAAGTGACTAATACGCCAAGATTTATGGGAAAGACAGAATCTAGAGACTTAAGAGAAGTATTTGGACATTGAGTTTTGCTAATTGCTACAAAGTTGGGCTTCATTTTGGTAGCCTATTTGGGTGGGAGAAACATGAGGATCAGATTCCTAATATTAAGTTGGGACTCTAAAGAGCTATTCATAAGGTAAAGAGGAATAAGAAGTAAACCTATATTTATTTTCCCATTTCTTGAAATCATTGTGGAGCTCAGCAGAAATCAGTTGAGTTTAGCAAGGGAAAACTGAAAGAATAAGGTCATTTCCTAAGAAGCTCCGACAAAGGTCAGCATTCTCTCTGATATGCAGCTTGTATTAACATATGGTGGCCCCCCTCATCAATGCCTAACCAAGAACTTTGTTTAGGTTGATAGCATTTTAGGTGCCTATGAGAAACAAAAGGAATGTTTGATTTGTTTCATTTTAAAGGAAGACAGCTGGACTTCATGGAGCAGGCCTGTAATTCCAGCAGTTTGGAAACCTGAAGCAGGAGGATTACAAATTTAAAGTCAGCCTCAGCAATTTGGCAAGACACTCTGGGTTCAATCCTCAGTATAAAAAAAAAAAATCACTGCATGTAATTTTGCAAAGACATTGAGCAGTATACATTGAAAGATGACCAATCACACAAGGAAAAAAAAGAACATGAGTGAGAATCAACAAAAACAATAACATAAAATTAAATTAGGATGATCAGTTATAGATATCAAAACACTCTAATGATTTTTTTAAAACAAGCTGAAAAATATCCATAAGGAACAGAAAACACAAAATTTGGTCCAGCAATTTTGAAGAAGAATCAACTAGAATTTCTAGAATTGGAAATTACAATTTAAACCAAAATAAGTGATATAATAGGCATGCTTTTTTTTTTTTTTTTTTTTTTTTTTGTATTAGGGATTGAACCCTGAGCCACATGCCCAACCCTTTTTTAATAGTTTATTTAGATGCAGGATCTCACTGAGTTACTTAGGGCCTCATTATGTTGCTGAGGCTGGCTTTGAACTTCCTGTCCTCCTGCTTCAGCCTTCTGAGCCACTGGGATTACAGGAATGTTCCACTGTGCCTGGTGTGGCAGGCATATTTAACAGTTGATTAAACATAACTGTAAGGAGAGTTAATGAGCAGTATTATAGGTAAAAATGTGTTATCCAGAATGCAGTATAGAGAGACAAAAATATATGGAGAGAGGTTAAAAGAAATGGAAGACAGAAGCGAAGCTCTAATATAGATTTAACTTCAATTTCAAGAAGAGAGAAGAATACAGAACACAATATATGAAAAAGAAAATGGTTATAATGTGTTAAAATATGTCTCCACACCCCAAAATCATATGAAGTCTTAGTTGCCAGTACCTCATAATGTAGCTGAATTCAGAAATAAGAATTAAAAAGAGTTGAGGCCTCTAATAGGCCTTAAATTACCTTTAAAGAGATGATTAAGTTAAAATGAGGCCATTAGAGTGGGCCTTAATTCAATCTGATTGTATCCTTATAAGAAGAAATAAAATACACCAACATCTTGATCTTTGATTTCTGACCTCCAGAATCATGAGGAAAATAAATTTCAGCTGTTTCGGCCACCCAGTCTATGATATTTTGTTATGATATCTCTACCAAACTAATACAACAGCTGAGAATTTTCCATAAGTAACGAAAAACAACAGTCTACAGATTTAAGAAAATTCAGACCCCTAAAACATAAACCTATTCCATATTTGGAAAATCGTAGGTTTTCCCTATGGGATTATTAACCTCTGTTTTCTACTTCTAAACTGAAATCTTCCCTGGCTTTATCTGACTGGTTGAACCTTGATAACATGTTCACTTCCAGCTGCAAAGTGGGAAAGCAAATTTTCTCCCACTTACTTATAATATGTGAAATTACCAAGTGTAAAGAGAATGTTTAAACGATGTTGGACAACACTAATATGACAAATACCTACAACAGGGCTGCTCAAAAGGCTCATGTTCAGACCTCTGCTGTTTTCTCCTTTTGTTTTCTTCCTTTAAGAACTCATTGCTTGGGGCTGGGGCTGGGGCTCAGTGGTAGTGTGCCTTCCTTGAAGGTGTGAGGCACTGGGTTCAATCCTCAACACCACATTTTTTTTTTAAAAAAAGATGAAGTGTCCATCTACAACAACAACAACAAAAATACATAAATTAAATTAAATTTAAAAAAAGAACTCATAGCTCTCGCAGGCCCTAACTCAATGGATGACTTGTATGATTTGATCTAACCTTGACTATTAAATTCTAGACTCAAGAGTATTCTGTTGTACAATTCCCACAAATTGTTCCATCCTCACCTCAAATTCAGTCTACCTAAATCCTAGCACTTCCTCTTCCCTTCTGTCCTATCCACATACCCTGAAGGAGTAGGCTTTCTTTTCTCCCTGCAAAGATCATCTTGCTTCTCCAAGGTAAAACTGAAAGTCCTCTCTCTTTCCTCTCTGTTGTAATTTGTATTTAAGTTCAGCAGAATCTTCCTTCCCTGTATCTCTCATTCTTTCCTTCCTTTCCATCTCATGACTATTAGCTTTTGGCCTCTTTAGGGTGTTGCCGACTCTGGTTTCTCCTCCCTTAAATTTATTCTACAATCCATGCTTGGAAAGTTTCCATCTTCTATTCTTGAAAAGGGTCTAACTTCATTCTATTAAACTGTCTTCTCACCTACTCACTTCGGGGGGGGGGGGGTGTGCATCTGCTCCAGAGAGTGGTCTATCATAGATCCTTAAAATACCTCAGTCTTTATCTCCGACTGTGCTCCTAATTTTCTTCTATAGTGGATTGCCGGGGCCCCTAACTTGTGTAAATCTCGACCTCTCCTCAGAATGCAGCCAGCATCTAAACATCCCTCAGGGAGGACGGTTCACTTTGTAAGTTTGTGCACCTTGGAAAACAGCTGTTTCTTGAAAATCATAGTTTTTCTATTCCACAAAATTATGACAGTGACTTCAGGATAAAAGTCATCTCTGCATCTCTAGTTCCTAGTGTAGAACCTAACACAGTATTGGAATTCAGTGTTTGTTGTCTTAAAGGATGAATTAAGTAGCGAGTTAGTGACTGCTTGCTCTGGCGCTGACTTGGAGCTGTGAGACAGTTTCATGCTTTTAAGGCATTTGGTAGAGAGACTGTTGCAGGTTCCTGTAAATCCTGAGTCCAGGAAAAAACTAAGGGTGCAAGTTGCAGTTTCAGGAGAGACCGTGGCAGATTTCTCTTTGCCGGGTTTCCCTTCTTAATTTTACAAACCGAAGATGTGCGTGTGTGTGTGTGTGTGTGTGTGTGTGTGTGTGTGTGTATGTCTTTTATTGTGTCAGTTTGTGTCGGGTAGGGCACATATCTCCAATCTTAAAACAGTGGTGGTTTCTGTCGCTGGCTTCCTTACTGCACCATTTCCAGTAATCCCAGAACCCGCAGAGAAAAGAAATCCAAGTTTTGCGTTCTATTCTCACGTGGTCTAGTGGAAACTCAGCAACACGTTCCTTTTCTGAGAAACATGGAACGGCTGCCCTCGCGAGGCCCTATAGCTCAGGGGTTAGAGCACTGGTCTTGTAAACCAGGGGTCGCGAGTTCAAATCTCGCTGGGGCCTCATGGGTTTGTTTCTTTTTTTCTTTTTTCTTCATTAATTTCCCTTCCACATTACGAAGAAAATGGGCTAATTCCAACTTGCTGGTGCTCCCGAATGAACACCAACTGAGCGGAAATCTCTTCCTTTTAGGTTCATGTATGAATGCGCATGTCCTGCTCTGCTGACTGGAGCGTGGCGGAGTCCATTACAAGCTGCGGGACGCGAGGTCAGCCTCCGCGGACACCCCAGCATTGTGGACCCTTCGACTGGTACCCCGCGCCTGCAGCGTTGGAGCAAGGAAGAAGAGGGGCCCAGGGAGAACAAACCGAGCCCTCAAACACTGGGCAGATTTCGAGTCGAGAACAAGATCTTTCCCTAAAGCGAGAAAACCGGCGACAGCCGTTTAGCTCAGTCGTCCAGAAGGCGTGCGCCATCCGGCCAGGGTTCAGGATCACTGGATCTTGGACCCTTCGCTGTCTCATCGGGGAGAACTAAGTGCCGGTAAATTTGGGTGCGAGACTTAGGTCTCTAAACTTGATAATGACAAAAATAAATTGTGGTTTCCTATTTGAAAAACTTAATGTATTTTCTTCAGACTCGAATCATCACAGAAACACTAGATTTACGCTTCTCTATTCTTCTCCGCACGCTGTCCCACCCCCAAGCGTGAGGACGTGGCGGCTGCACGGAGAGACCGCCCGCCAGAGCCGACGCGCCGCACCCTGCAAGCGCCCGAAGTGAGGCACTGGGAAGGCGGGTCAGACTCGCGGCTGGGCGGGCTGGGAATGTCTAGGTCCTCAGATCTTCGATGACGGAATGCCGGTCCTATTCGCCACACACAAAGGCACATGTCCTGGAGGACAGCAAGCCCCTATAGTGAAGCAGGAGAATTCAGCTCCAAAAGAGCTGTCCCTATAACCACAGACGCATGACTTTCTCACAAACCGTGCTTTCGCGGTGGTCATGCTCTAAAATAGTCTTGCGCCCGCTTCTGGTTGTTTATGCCTTGAACAGGGAATTCTTGAGAGTTGCGTTTGTGCTGCCTTCGATAGCTCAGCTGGTAGAGCGGAGGACTGTAGTGTGTCCCGGTGTAGTCATCCTTAGGTCGCTGGTTCGATTCCGGCTCGAAGGAAAAGCGCTGTTTTTGGATTCACACTACTAAATTAAGAATTCCTTTGTACCCGTATTGTGATCTGAAGCCCTCCAACCTTTGAGGAGGCCTAATGGGCTTGGGAGAATAGTACACATCTGTTTATCACACTAATGAAATTGAGCCCCTTTGCTCCAATTCTGAGGTACAGAAATGTGCGAGTCTACCTAAAGGCAAGAGATACCCTGATACCCTCCTTGCCGGCCTACTTTTGACTTCTGTGCATCCTGGTTTGCCTGAAGTACAGAAGAACATTGTTGATATGCATGTTTGTGTATGTACCCCGCTTCCTGCAGAATTCTGATTTGCAGAAGAACCCTCCTGTGACTTTCCGCCCGAGTGATTGCCCTACTCCACACACACACACACACACACACACACACACACACACACGTCCTTTGAGGAAAAGGAAGTTTTAAGATACTTAAGTATTATTTATTTATATAGTTCTACCAAAACATTTTCATCTGAGGCAGGACAGAAAAGAGAAATAGAATCTGACTTGAGTTGGGATGAAAGTGGGAGCATGAATTCCAGAAAGATCAAACAACTGAAGCAAAGGTGGGGAGGTGGAGGACGTGGTGCATATTCAGGGAGACTGTTGGGGCTCTACAATATCAGGAAACACAACAAAGTGATTCACTTCCAACCTACTTGTTCACCCGCAGCCTACTCTAGCTCCCGGTATTTTGATGTCTCCCAGTCCTGTTTCTAGGATCTTATGCCAACGCGAGGGTAGAAGCAGGCCAGTCCAAAACTCCCGGTGCGCCTGTCCTGGGCTCAGGACTCTACTGTCCTGCGATCGAGGTCCGCTCCGGTCCTGAAGCTCCAACCTGGTTCGCTTCAGGCTCGAGCATGAAGTTAGACCCTCCCGGACCTGGCTCAGTGGAACTCAAGCGTGTGGCCTGAATTCTGAAAAGCTGCCTCTCTGATCTCCCTGATCTCCTGGGTCCGGAGGTTTACAGGACGTGGGAGGGAAGGAGAATAAGCGGGGACGGGTCCAGTGTCAAATGTGGAAGTTGGTAAAGATGGGAGAAAGAACTAAGCAAGATGGAAAGAAAATGTTACCAAAAGAAAGAAAGAAAACTAAAACTCAGAACGCAAGAGCACCCTGGCGGCCAATTGCTGGCGCAAAAGTGTAGTTCAGAAGGAGGCTGAGAAAACCGACAGCGCCGTGGCTCGTTGGTCTAGGGGTATGATTCTCGCTTTGGGTGCGAGAGGTCCCGGGTTCAAATCCCGGACGAGCCCAGCCGGCGGGGTTTTTTTTTTTTTTCTTCTTCTTGTTTTTACACCTTTTGACAACCGCTGGAAAAAAGCTAAATTCAGTCTAAACTAATCACACTTGAGTTACCCTGTTAAAGAGGACAGCCCTGAATGAACGTGGCAAATGTGGCTAGTGACTGGTGACTGAACAAAATTCCCTGGGTTCTCTGGGATGCCTTCAGGGCGCCCTCGTTCTTGGGAGGAAGTTCTGCTCTGGTCTGATCTTCCCTGAGGCTGTGTCCTCCCTGCGGCTGCCCCTCAGGTTCTACCTAGCGGCGGGGCGGGGTCCCCCCCGGCTCGCTTTCTGTCCGGTGGGGATTGGCTAGTTGCCCAGGGGCGGAGGTTGTGGCGTCTGAAGGCGGATACAGGCGGGAGGCGCCTCCTCTGCGAAATCCCGCCGGGTCCCAAGCCACGTCGAAACTAGAACGCGGACTCTCTTCTCCGCACCCCATCCCGGTCGGTGCGCACCCGCCGGCGCGCGCTCACACCGCAGATCTCCATCGAGGTTTAAAAGCACATCCGTACGTTTTCTACCAGCTCTCCATCAGCTTACTGGGGAGGAAGGAGCGGGTGAGAAACAAAATCTTCTTTCCACTGTCCTGACGTTTCTGCCGCCTAGTTCCCAGGCCGAGGTTGGGTTCGCACCCCTGCTCCTCTTCCCGCTTCTCGGTAGCCTGGCCAGGAGCGATTTGGCCGTGGGAATCCCTTCTTGGCCGAGGCCGTGTGGGACTCATCAGAGAGGCGTTGGAGGACCGGACTGAGGAATTGAGGAGCGGGGAAGGAAACTAAAGGTCTTTTTTTTTTTTTTTTTTTTTTTTTTTTTGCAGGAGTAAGCAATATTTTGTTCCCTCCCCGAGTTTTACTTTACTCAGCTAGGCAGAGATGCCAGCGCGAATGCCCCATTGTCCTGAATCCAGGCTCAGAAGGGACCACAGATTTTGCAAACTGAGGAGAGGCCTGGGGGGAAGTCTACGGTTGATCAAAAACGAGCAAAACTTTGCCAGGTGCCCAGGGTGATCATCAGATTTGTGAAGCAGGCCTTGTCCATTTTTTGCCCACATACTAACTTTTGGAGACGGGTGTTTCCGTTTTCTGTTTTCTGTCTCCCACCCTTACCACACCCTTAGCCAGTGTTATGAAATTCTTGGAAACCTTTGCCAACTGCCTCTTCTCTAAGCTTTCTTACTGGTTTCTAGTTCTCCTTCTCTGAGACAACACATCAAATGAGAACTTAACATTGGTAACTCAGAACATCTTTCTTTTAGAAAGGGCAGTGAAAACCATTTCAGTTACATTCCCAGAGCTGGGAAATTTCGAAGGAGCCAAGCCCACAGCCAACTTTTCAGAAGCAGTCTCCAGTATTCAAAAATCTGCTTAACCACACAGCTAGGTCGTTAATGCTGAAGGGTAATTTTGTCACAGCGACTTTAATTCCAGCAATTCTTTTGCAGATAATATGGGGAATAAATATTTTTGGAACATATGAAAATATTCAATATAGGCTTCCTTTAAAAGACTCATTCAGTATCAGCTTTAAAATTAACTTTGATTAGCTGGGCCTGGTGGGCAAACATGTAATTCCAGGGACTCAAGAGGATGAGGCACAAGTTCAAAGACAACCTCAGCAACTTAAAAAAACAAAACAAAACAAAACAAAACAAAACAAAAAAAAAACAGGCTGGGGATGTAAACCCTCATGGGTTCAATCCCTGGTACCAAAACAAAACAAAAACTTTGATTTTGATTTTTCAGAAATTACTCAAATGGCAACTAAAAGCTATGTGGTACATTGGAGAGCTTCTATTCCCAGGAGCATCATAAGTTCTTGGGCAACTAATATCTCCATCTGATTCTCAGTTTCATCATCAGTAAAATGCATCTTACTAGAGAGGAAGAAACCAATGAGAAACATAATCCTCTTTAGTTCCTCAGGGTCCCTCCCTCTCTTATTCCCCCACTGTGTGGGGTAGTGATGCATTAGTAATATAACTCTTAGATAAAAGAAGGTACTTTAGTAAAATAGAGATGAATTACGGGGGAAATTGTTCAAGGAAAAGAGGAATGGCCTTGGCTCTAGTGAGAAAGCAAATGGCAGGTTATAAGCAGATAAGAGTAAGAGGTTTCGTGAGTTATCATTGGAAGCATTTGCCTGTGACTCAAATTAAAGTAGGTGGATTAATAAGAGGACCAATGCACATGGGTGAAACCTGTTTTAGTATTTTTAATTTAATCTGTATTTGAGCCAAGAAAAGTCTCTGTAAACAGTTGTTTTCAGAAGAATGCCTGGGAAAGAGGGAATAGGCAGGCACAAAGCCCAAAGTTTGTTGAAAAGTGAATGTTTAATTTTTGTCTTTTGAGATATAGATATGTCCTCAGGACTTTGTTCCCATTCACCTTCAGTCAACAGTGTCCCTGTTTCCTGGAGCCATGACCCTTCTTCTTCATGTGTTTCCTCCTTTAACTATTACCTCTGTTACTGAATAAGTGTTGTATTTATTGCTATAAATGTTACTGTTATAACAGAATTTAGAGTACATGTAATTCATTCCTTCCATCACCTAATTTTGTATTTACTCCTAACGACAGAATCACACATGTATACTCTGTATAAAGGAGGAAAGTACATAAACACTAGAATCTTTGGAAGGAACATTTCATGCTTCTTGTGTCTACATGTGAGGACACAACTGGCTGGGGAGAGAGACATAGGAAAAAAATCCAGAAAAAGGGAATAACTTTTAAGTTCAAGTTGTCAGAACATTTTTCATTTTTAAATTTACTTATTTTATATATTTATTATATATAAATTTTATATATTTATGTGGTTCTGGGATGTGAACCCAGGGACCCTTTACCACTGAGCTACATCCCCAAGTAGTTAAGTTGCTGAGTGTCTTGCTAAATTGCCCAGGCAAAACTGTGATCTTCCTGCCTTAGCCTCCTGAGATACTAGGATTACAGGCATGTACCACCATACCCCACAGAACTTTTTTTTTTATGAGTATTTTTTTAAAATCAGCAATGCTTTGCATGTATTAAAATTACTGACAAAGATATAATGTTTGTTAATCATAGACTATAATTTCTTGTATTTTGAAACACACATGAGTAAGTACTAGATGTATTTTAATGAAATAGCAAAACTTTCTTTTCTGTACCAGGGTACTTTACCACTGAACCAATCCTCATCCCTTTTTATTTTTTTATTTTGAGACAGGGTTTTGCTAAGTTACTTAGGGCCTTGCTAAGTTTCTGAGACTGGCTTTGAATTCGCCATCCTCCTGCCTCCGGCTCCAGAGTCACTGCGATTACAGGTGTGCACCACCATGCCTGGCTGATGTGTTTGTTTTTTTAAAAAAAACAAACAACCCTATTTTCTCTTTCAACATAACCTCCTTCTACCTAGTTGAAAAGTAAAGAAATGGCTTTTTGCATTATCAACTATGTGAGCAGGTTGTGAATCCTCTAGGGTTGTCAGGCAGAGAAGGGCTCTGACTGTATTCAGAGGCCTGAGGCTACTCCTTCCTACTACCCCGTGACTAAAAGTAGAGGCAGCTCTGTTCTGATGAGATGGTGCTTGAATTGGTGTTTCAAGGCCAGAGGCATGTATGTGTGTGTGTGTGTGTGTGTGTGTGTGTGTGTATCCATGGGTGTGTGTGCAAATTGTGGGTTAGGATAGAGCACCTTATCTTAGTTCTTAGGCTATTTATCAGAGAAGGGACATATTAATCAAGTCGTTTCTAGCTGTGGGAGTTGGCTGCTGCTTCTACTGATGACTGCTGAAGCAATTGGGGTGTTGCAATCAGTCTGGCATCTCTCCTCCCTAACAAACAAGTGGTCCATAACTTTTTAGACCTTAGCTCTCCAGTGTCCTTTTAAATGGTAATGTGTGATTAATTTAAAATAGGTACCATTTGCAAATGGTGTTTGCCCACAAAAGGAACCAAGCATTTGGGCACTCTGTTGGATGCCAGTTGAAGCCCCATCTTGTGGGCTCCTATGTGCTGTTATTTCTCTTTGCTCCTGAAATACTTTAAACTTTGGCACTTGGCAGAACAAACTTTGGCTTTTGGTGTTTGATGGTACGTCAGAGGCATGCCAGCCCATCCCTTTCCAAGGACTCCAGGACCTCTGAGGCATCAGGTCCTATGGGCAAGCAGTATGTGGCAGTTTGCTTTAGTCCTCTTCTCATTACCCCCAACCTCTTTTCCTTTTAGCTCAGGGTTTGACTGGGGATGCTGGGACAAGGACAACAGTGAAGCTCAGGCAGGTCTGTGCTCCAACAAAACTGAAAACTGGTCCTTTTCCATACAAGGGGTGCTTTGCCACTGAACTATATCCCCCAGCCCTTTTTATGTTTTATTTTGAGACTGAACCTTGCCACCCACTTTTCTTCTGCCTTAAATCATCAAGCTTCCCCAGTTACCAGAAACTGTTCTTAACAAAGGATCTGAAGCACATTCCTAAGGTTGTGTAAATTACTGTCAGATATGTAAAGACTTTACCCTCCTAGGGATTTTTTTTTTCATTGGAGCCAGGACCAATACCTCAGAAATGAAGGGTACTCAGTGGGATTTCAGAAATGAGCAATAAGCTAGAAGCAGAGCCTTCCTGAGACCCTTGAAAGCCTTCCTTCTCTGTCTGGAAATCAGGACTGCCTAAATTAGTGACTGCTACCATGCCACTCTCATTTGTAAACCTTCAAGAGAAAGGAGTGATGGTTAGCAGACTATTTTCCTGGTTACCCTATCCTGAAGTAAAACCAGGTTGATCCCATCCAATTATAAGTACTCCAAATCAGTGCACCTTTTTTTCTGAAGTTCCCAGCCTGCAAATTAGCTTTTAACCTACACAGTAAGGCTGAGTTTTTACCTGTCCTGTTTCAGCTCCCTCTGAGAGGTCTATTCCTGCCATACAAAGTGACCTGTGCTTCTGAGAGTGACTAAAGGTGACAATACACAGTGTCCTCTTCCTTTCTGGTAGAGCAAATGGTATGAACCGATGCTCCAGTTCTTTGTCCAGACTTGCCTCAAAAGTGTCCCAACATGATTCCCATGTGGGGGAAGGTAGTTTGCCCTTGCTCCTGCCCCCCCTACTCCACTCCTGTAGTGAATCCCTAAAAGAGAATAAGTACAGCTTTAGTTATCTATATATGATTATTACATAGAAAGATGGAACAAAATGTATAAATTGACAATCAATTGAAGTGAATATTATGTTTCCCCCTAGATACAAGATTACAAGGTAAGTATACAACAATCACAGTGAATTTCTTCCTTTTTTTTTTTTTTTTTTTAGAGAGGGGATTGAATCAAGGGGTGCTTTGCTACTGAACTACATCCCCAGCCCTTTTTATGTTTATTTTGAGAATGAGCCTTGTTAAGTTGCTTATGGTCCTGCTAAATTGCTGAGGCTGGCCTCAACTTGTGATCTTCTTGCCTGAGCTTCCTGAATCACTGGGATTGTGGACTTAATTACACTGCTTTGCTATTGACTCTCTGAGTTTTAGAGAGATTTCATGAAATAGCTAGGTGTGGTTCAATTCCCAGTACCAAAGAGAGAAAGACAGATTTTATGAAACAAAACTTATTTTTATTTAAGTTGTATGTGTGTGGTATGGAGGTTGTACCCAGGGCCTCACATATGCTAGGTGAACACTCTACTACTAAACAACAACCCTCCCCACTCCTTTATTCAATTTTTTTATTGCAGGGTCTTCTCCCTAGGACTCAGGAAACTGAGTCAGAAGGGAATGTAAATAACACACACCATACTCCCCACACTGCTGTGTGGCCTGTGTATCTTTCTTCTACCCCTCATCATGTTCTTCTGTTAGGATGAATCCTTTCTTGAGGCATTACAGGTCCTCCTTACACAAACAGACTTCCTTCAGGCTGACTCACCTGCTTTTCAGACAGACCAGCATATATCTGAGGTTAACTCAGTGCTGTCATCTTGGGATCTCTGCTAAATGCTTGCCTGGTTGCAGGTATGTACTGGATGCCAAGAACTAGCTGGGACTCAGAGGAGGCATTGCTGAGCTGAGTCTGGAAAAACAAGTAGATTTTCTCTCTGCAGTTTAAGGGCTTGAAGTCTGACTCCACCATTCATCTGCTGTTTGATCTTGGAGTTTCTAATAAGCAAAAGAGACTTATGTAATACCTACCTCACACAGCCCAGAGGGTTAAATGTAGTCATGTATATGAGAGCTTCACAAAATAAAGGGTAACACTGATTATTATAATTACTGTAATGATTTCAAGTGCAGTTGCTTTACTGGCAGCCATCCTGTCTTGAGTTGTCACTTTCTCAAACATGGGCAGATTGAACACCTGGTGTGGGGATGACAACAGAGTGTTGAGGATTTAAAACAGGATGACAGTGTTCTAGATGCAGCACAAATTTAGGTGAGTACTGGGAGTCTGGGAATTTGGGGCATCCCACTTTTGCTTAATATTTGAAACTATAGGATGTAGAAAGTGATAATGGTGACAGAGGCCCATGTTCCTATATAAGTAGTGATGCTACTTTGTGAGTGTCTGAAAGAGCGAAGTTGCATCAGTGGTGGAGATAATCAATTTTGCAACTGTTTTTGTCAAGGAACAGAAGATGGAGTGCTCAGAGTTAGTCTCTTGTGCACAGGTAAAGATAAAAGGAAGGCGAAGCCTTTACCATTTATGTATGATATATCAAGTGCATAAATGTATTCTGCTGTCATATATAACTAATTAGAAAAAAATTACAAAAAAAAATTTAAAAGGAAAGAGAAGCCTAAGAAACACATCGAGGTTATTTCTGGGGGTAGCATCTGGGAGGCTGAGGTAGGAGGCAGAGTATTAATAGCTGTCACATAACCTTCACTAAAAGTGTTTTTCTGGTTCCATGAAATTTCTAGTATAACCTTCTTAGCATCCTTTCATGAAACCAAATTCAATAGATACACAGAAAGTACAGTAGAAAAGCAACCACAGGAAGACCATAACTTACTCTATAGACTTCTTCCAAGGCAGTTCTTGGAGTTGGCTCATCAGGTCAAAGATAATATCTTAAAGATTCAGATAACTGTGTGTGAACAATGAAACCTCAGTTCTGTTGTGGGCGAGAATAAGAACATGGACATCAGAAAGAGGCAGCTTTGGGATGAAAGGCCATGTTTACCAAACTTTTCCCCCAGGACAGATTTCCAGTCCATTCAGGTGGGTTAATATTTGATCCAGTCATGCCCAGGGAAAAGGTGAATGACTCTCCTCGTTTGTCTAAGAGCAGGGTCCTTGGTTTGCTTGTCTCTGCCAGGATTTGGGACCTTAGGTCAGTTCTCCCACCCCTTCATGTGAACACTATATAATCAGAACCAGGAGGGACCTCTACGTTCACACAGCTGGAACTCATCTCCAGGAAGAACAGCCAGATCCATCTCTAGTTGGAGGGAAACTGCCAGATTTTTGTAAGATTCTTCCTCCTGGGTAATCTATTGTTATATTTCTTTATATCTATATACTATTTCTAGTCATTCATCCATTTCAATGAAATGCTTTATCCCTTTTTAAGATCTCTGGGACCAAGTTGATGAGATAAAAAGAAAAAAAATAAGACTCTCAAATTTAAAATGTAAACAGTTTTCTTTTGGGATAACCTGTATGTGTATAATAGGAAATTAGTGGGATTGGGAGCAAGTGGAGGTTTAAGGCCATTCCTAAATTGTAATAAAATCCCCAGAGATCTGGAAAGCCATTTGCTAAAGGGCATCTGAAATACTTATGCTCCTGCCCCCATTATAAGCATTATATGTGGTTTAAGGAGAGATACAGAAAGTATGCTTTCAGCACTGTTTCCTTCTAACATCCCGAACAGATTTCTTTACTTAGAAAAGTTTTGGAAGCTCTTTAAAAACAAAGTGGAACACTTTGTTTGGGATCAAAAGAAGGTACACTGGCCAATTGAAGGGAAGAAACAAGAGAGATAATGGGAAGAATATGCATTTAGTGTTATTGTTTGCCTCCGGAAGATATTGCCCTAGAATGTATAAAAGGGCCAGACTACATTTATGAAAATGATAACCATAATTACTCATCATAAACTGTCATGTTAACTCGCTAGTACCTAAAGGTTGGTACAGCCCTTGGATACAAAACATTACCTTTGAGAAAAGGATGGGGATATTAATTGTTATGAAGATTTAGGGATTAGTTTGAGATAAAAGATAAAGGAGTCTGAAGAACATTGTGACATATTCCACTGATAAAAAGTCAACTGACAGTTCCATGTTTGGGTATAGATGCGTATCTGAGTAAAGCTCTGTATGTATAATACACCAAAATACATTCAGATCCTTGGCCTAGGCGGATTCATTTCTACCTCACAAATAATCTGACTCTTGTTTTCTCCCAATTCCATTTTGCCTGGTCTTGGGAAATTTGGGGTTGAACATGTAAATGAGGAGGTTGAATATGTGAGGAGGCAGATTGTAAATATCACTGGTTGTGGTGTGTGCTGATTGGGGTTTGGTTTCTATGTGTTTTAGGGAGTCAAGATTACAATAAAACTGAACAGTCCGAATTACAAAATGAGTTTACGAATTCTGCGAATTGGAAACAACGTTACCCCTCCCCCTTGCCATATTAAGACCTGAGGGCTTTCAAACTCCAAAGAGTAACCTGTGTTTTAGGAGGTAAAGCCCTCCTATAGTATCAGTCTAATCCCTTAACTAAAGATGATATGTGGACTTGTCTTACACACCTAGCTTTAAGAGATGATGCATCTCAGTAAGACAAGACTACAGATCACCCTATTACCAGTTTCTGATACCCTTATGGTCAGATTATCATTTTCTTCTTCCTCTTCCTCCTCCTCCTCCTCTGCTAGCTGGTGCTTTATGCCACCAACCAAACTTACATAAATCTGTCTCTACAATTCCGTTGCCATTGGACTTATGCTACTGATACAGGTAAAGACTCTGTTATACCTAGAACCATGGACTTTCTGACTTTAGAGTTAGCAACTCTTGTTTTATAAATGAAAAAAAACCTATGCCTGAAGAGGAAAATGAAATTAGTCATTTAGACAATATTGCCTCTCTATGTGAGGCAAGCACAGGATTCAAGGTAAATAATGTGGGCCCTGCCCTCCTGTAGATTATACACCAGTAGGAAACACTGACAAGTAAATAGTCTAATGTTTGTTCAAGATCACATGAGTCATAGCATTCTTGGAAAGAGCACCCATAAAACCTGACAACAGGTAAATCTATTTTGTGATATCCTTATGGTCAGATTATCATTTTCTTCTTGTTCTTCTTCCTCCTCCTCCTCCTCCTTCTCCTCCCCCTCCTTCTTCTTCATTCTTTTTCTATGTACATGACAATAGAATGTATTTTGGTATATTATACATCATGAAGTATAACATTCTAATTAGGATTCTATTCTTGTGGTTGTACATGATACAGAGTTACCTTGGTCCTATGTTCAAATACAAGGAAATTTATGTGTAATTCATTCTACCATACTTCGTATTCCCTTCCCTTCGTTCCCCTTTGTCTCATCCAATGGACTTTTATTCTTCCCCTCCCCACGACCATTGTTGTGGGTTAGCATCCACATATTAGAGAGAACAGTCTGTCTTTGGGACACTGGCTTATTTCACTTAGCATAATATTCTACAGTTCCATCCATTTACCAGCAAATAATTTCATTCTTCTGAATGGCTAAAGGTCTTCATGGTCTTAATATCTAAAGCATAGAAAGTTTGGACAGAAACTCAGCAGAGCTGCAGCTCAGACTCCCTTCTGTGAACATTAATATACCCATAACCTGTATATTGGCACCTCTAAGGACCAATTGTCGTTCTACTTAAGGGAAGACATTACTAACATCCCTAGCCACCACTACCACCTAATGGCTCTTTTGAGTACTATCTGCCCTTGTTCTGCTTCCTAATTTTTGAACTCAGGGATTCTGGTACCAGAGGGATGTTGACTATGTGACTTCCATGTTCCTCTCCAATCTTGAGAACTTGATATTTTACTGTTGCCTGTGATGTTTGAAGTCAATATTTGTCCAATATATGACAATATATTTAATTGATTACAAATCAGTGAAAGGGATAAGATTTAAAAAAAAAACAGAGAAAACACTCCCAGGAGACTGAAAAGCACAGTATAAATGTGAAGAACTTGTCACACAGGTAGCAAGGTACCCCAGCCATGTGTGAATACTTGTTATTATTTTAGGGGTGGCTGTCACTTTTGCAATCATTGCCACATTCTTGGTAAATTCCAGAACACACTTTTACTTGATTCTCTTACAAATTGTAGTCTCTTGCTTAATGGAAACTTTTTAAGCTGCAATTTATTTCTGTACTGTGAAATAATTAAAAGATTCCTTGGTGTCTAACTTGGCATTCTTCAACAATGTACCAAATTTGTCTACAGTTACCATGAAACAGACAAGGAGGATCAATGCTTATTAGAAAGACAGCTTGCTTTCAATCATAAATTAAATGAGTTATTGGTAGACAAATTACTTAAAAATAAAAGTTCTAAAACTCAGTTAAAATTTTACAGTGAAAAGCCATTTTTATTTATTTATCCAAAACTAATAATAAAAATAGCAGCATTTATAGATATTTGATATGAGATGGTATAGATCTATGGTGTTTTTTTTTAAAGGCTCGGAATGGTTTGGGTTTTGTGGGTTTTTTGTTTTTTGTTTGTGTTTTTTTTTTTTTTTTTTTTTTTTTTTTTTTTTGGTACAGGAGATTGAACCCAGGGGTGTGTGCTTAACCACTGAGCTGCATACACAATTCTTTTTTCTTTTATTTTGAGACAGGGTCTCACTAAGTTGCTTAGGGCCTTGCTAAATTGCTGAAGCTGATTTTGAACTTACAATCCTCCTGCCTCAGTCTCCAGAGCTACTGGGATTACAGGCATGCACCACCACACTTGGTTGAATGGTATTTAAATTTTTCTTCCAAGAACTAAGGTTACTGTCAGAAACTACTTGCTGCACGCTGGGCATAATGACACACACCTCTGGTCCTAGCTACTTAGGAGGCTGAGGTGGGAGGATCACTTGAGCCCACAAATTTGGGACCAATCTGGGCAACAGAGCAAGACCCCATCTCAAAAAGCAAAACAAAATAACAACATCAGAAAAATACTTTTTACAAATGCCAAAAACCTTTTAATTCTCAAAATTTCAAATTTTGTAAGAAATAAAATCTCAGAAGTTTGTGTCTGTTTTCTATTTTGTTATAATCCACATTTAATTCTATTTTCAATGATCTGTCATTGAATTAAAGTCATGTTCCAGGAGGAAGTTTATCCCAAAGCTGCGTTTGAGTCACACACATACCCACACACACACCCACATATACAATGGTGTGTGAATTCTACAGTTCAAGGCTATTAGCTCTTGACAGATGGTGGCAGGGATCTTCTTCTCTTTTTCTTTTCAGAATGATGTTGAGAAAAACATTTTAGCCAATTGCAAGTCTTTTGACCTTATGAAAAGATCTTGGGAATTTTTGTTTGTTTGTTTAGTTTAGTTTAGTTTTTTACCACATGGTAACATCATTTGCCAATTGAGGGACAGTTTATGTACATATGCAGAGAGAACTAGAAAATATTCTCTAGAATAATTCAAATTCCCCCACTGTGAGAAGCCCCTCAGAATAAACTTGAATTGCCTTTTCTGCTCTGTGGGAATTAACCTCAGACTCACTTCCAAGCATTGCATGGCTTCTTCCATGCTCCTCCCTGTTCTTTCTTTAGAGTATAAAACAATTCTGCCTTAGGCCATGAACCACAGACTTCTTAGAGAAGTGGAACTGCCTCTTTTCACCTCTAGGTGACACCACTCTCCACTGCTCTCCTCATAGAGAGATGATTGATTAAAATATATGTCCAGGAACCCATCTAAAGCAGTACTCAGGTGACCATTTTCTGGGCTCAGGATCCCTTAAAAGTCATCCTTCATAGCTCTCACACGAGTATTGTGGTCTCATCTCAGCAAATTGGAGCTGTCACATTCCTATTTAGGTTGGCATTTGGTGTGTCTTTTCTTTCTCTGTTTTAGGCAAGGTCTTATATCTTACCCAGGCTGGCCTGGAGCTCCTGGGCTCAAGTGATCTTCATCTTAATGGTCTTTAATGTCCTAAGGTCTTGCACAGTGCCCACACCCAGAAGAGACTTATATAATGTTTGGTATTAAATTATATGAATAAATTAAGAGTCTGAATGGATTTTGTAACACTATGACTGATAGAAAGGCAAACACTCAGTGATCCTAATAGATAAGGAAGAATGGCTGGAGTTGGAAGTTGTATTAGGAAAACTATTAAATAGACTTTCCAAAGAAATGGATTAACCCTAGGTAGAAAATTTAGTGAGGAAGACTAAAGAAAAGCTGTAATTAGGTGACTGAGGATGCCTGAGACATGATGCCCTGACAGAAAATTACCTGTCCTTTTAGCCTAATTTGGAATGAAGATATGTGCCCCTACCACTCCTCCTTTTGCCCTTGGCAGGAACCTCTGTTGGAAGCGATGGTGCTGGGCCTAGGCCCTTTATTGTTGGTCTTCATGCTGGGTCTGGTTGTGACCCCACCGACCCTGGCTCAGGATAACTCCAGGTACAAACACTTCCTGACCCAGCACTATGATGCCAAACCAAAGGGACGGAATGACAGATACTGTGAAAGCATGATGGAGAGACGAGAGCTGACCTCACCTTGCAAAGACACCAACACCTTTATTCATGGCAACAAGGGCAACATCAAGGCCATCTGTGGAAATAGAAATGGAAACCCTCACGGAGAAAACTTAAGAATAAGCAAGTCTCCTTTCCAAGTCACCACTTGCAAGCATGCAGGAGGGTCCCCTCGGCCTCCATGCCGGTACCGGGCTACAGCAGGGTTCAGACACATTGTTATTGCCTGTGAAAATGGCTTACCTGTCCACTTTGATGAGTCCTTTTTCCGTCTATAACCAGCAGGCCACTGCTGGCCACTGGCCCTGAGCTGGTTTTGCTTTCCTTTCCTTGAGCTTCCCCTCTATACTTCAGAACAGTGACAGCAGTATTCACTTCCAGGTGCCCAGAAAATAAGCCATCTGCATCTTTTGTGTTTTACAACCTATGTTTAATAAATAAAAATGTCTCTGAAACCAGTAAGAATCTCTCAACTGCTTCCAAAGAGGATAGAATGGAGTAGAAACATCTTTTTCTTTATCACCAGTTCCCCATCAGTCAATGGGGAGGTATACTTTACCTTTGTGGGAGGGTAAAGTTGATAAGCTCATCTATAGAGAGAGCTGGGAAAACTCTAGGGCTTACAGTTATAAGAAGAATTTTCAAGAGATGAAAACTGTTTTTTTTTCTTTTAAGTAATGAGCCAACATTACTTTCACAATTATGAGACCTTGGGAAGAAAGTTTAAAACCAACTACCAATACACCAATTATTAATTATGCTTTCTGTCTCTCTCTTTCCTTTTCCTCTCTCTTTCTTCTCTCTCTCTCTCTCTCTCTCTCTCTCTCTCTCTCTCTCTCTCTCTCTCTCTCTCACACACACACACACACACACACACACACATGACTCTTTTCCAGGAAATCACATGGTTATGGGAAGAGGCTCTGTTCTGCTGAAGTTAGAACCCAAGTACCAAGTGAACCTTCAGATATACTCTACTTCCCAGACCAATACCAGATGGCAGTTTTGGTCTGGGAAGTAGAGTATATCAAGCGTCAGCTCTTCCTGCCACTCTTCTTCCCAGAACCACTTTACTTCCTCTCTTTCCAACACAATTATCTTGTATCTTCAGCTATAATCAAAGGAATAGGATATAGAGGTTTGTGTCATTCTGTACAAAGGCAAAAGGTGACTATGAAATAGGAGGTGACATTTAAAAGAACAATAGTTATGTTTGGTAGTGGTCACTATCACCAAATCAAAGGATGGAGTAGTGGTGGAATGAAGTAGTCCCTCATAAGCCATCGCAGTCACTCACATGGTGGGCTCTTCCCTCAAGAAGCAGGATCTCTGAAAAGAAAGAACAGTAGTAAGGCTGGGGATATAGCTCAGTGGTAGAGCACTCATCTAAGCCTATTTGTGCAAATCCCAGGGTTCCATCCCCAGCACTGCCAAAAATAAAGGGACAGGTATCCATATATGTCAAACAAGGAGTTCAGCTGGGGCCAGACCTTGAACTACACAGGTAGAGAAGAATCTGTTTGACTCTCAAAAAACTATCTTTGCTGCTTCAGATTGCTCACTTCCTTTCAAATCAGAGCTGATTCCTCCCCAACATCCCCATTGCCGCCAGTAGAATCAACTCAGACCAGCGTCACAGTTCAAGTCAATTCTAGTAGCGACTGCCAGATGGCAGTATTGGTCTAGTCAGAGTTGTCAAGTGATTTACACCTCCATCCCTGAAACCTCAAGGGAGAGAAGCAATTCTGAGCATGTCTTTAATATCCTAATTTTAAACACACACACACACACACTTACACACGTATACATACATGTATGAAATCATATGTATGTATGTATATACACATATGATTTCCAAAGGACCTGATTTTATTCCACTTGGAGAATAGTCATATGAGAGCAAAGGCTAGTCTGAAATTTTACTCTATTCTCTTTTCTCCACCTCCCTCAATTCCTAGATGTAAGCTATTCAAATTGGTGCATAAACTTTCTTTGACCTGAGTTTGTCTAAACTGTTGGAACTTCCAGTAAATCAAACATTCCCCATACCAGGTAATTATATCACAAGACAATTCCAATTCTGTGTAGATTTGCATTTCCTCTTTTTGTACCTGGACCACACAGGCTTGGACAGCCACCCAGCAAGTCCTGTTCTGGTTCACTGTACAGCTTCTTTCTGGAAAAGAGAGTTTTGCATTTAGAGAAGTGCCATGTTGGAAAATTGTTCACTCGTGGGAAAATGAGGATGGGAAAAGTTGGGAGCAGAAAAGAGTGGCAAGATGGTACATAAAAGAAGGGGAAAGATGAGACTGTGGCGTCAAGGAAATATCAACGTGTCATTCTCAACCCCTCTCTCCAGAACCCAGTTCTCACTGTCCCTTCTCCTGCCTCTTGCTTTCTCTAGGCACCACTAAGGCGGTGATGGCTCTGCAGAGGACCCATTCATTGCTTCTGTTCTTGCTGCTCACCCTGATAGGGCTACAGCTGGTGCAGCCTTCCTATGGCCAGGATCGCATGTACCAGCGGTTTCTGCGGCAACACGTGGACCCTCAGGAGACAGGTGGCAATGATAACTACTGCAACTTGATGATGCAAAGACGGAAGATGACTTTACATCGGTGCAAGAGCTTCAACACTTTCATCCATGAAGACATCTGGAGTATTCGCAGCATCTGTAGCACCGAAAATATCCAGTGCAAGAACGGCAAGATGAACTGTCATGAGGGTGTAGTGAAGGTCACAGACTGCAAGGAGACAGGAAGTTCCAGGACCTCCAACTGCAGATATCGGGCTAAGGCAAGCACTAGGCGGGTGGTAGTTGCTTGTGAAGGTGACCCAGAGGTGCCTGTGCACTTTGACAGATAAATGCCATCCTTGGGTACTATATAGCCAGTGATTGGCCTCTGATTTACTCCAAGAATAGCAATGAGTAATGCATTTAAATTGTTTTGGACTCTGTCTCCTCTGCTCATTACTTACACTTTCCCTCTATGTAACCCATTTTATTAAGTATCCAAGAGAAATGGAGACAAACTATGGTGAGTCCAGGCTTTTCTATTATAAGCTTCTTTATAAAAGACAAGTCAACTTAGCCGTTTCAGATCCTATACTCTGGAATTGAGTCATTATGTGTATTTATATCACATTTCAAGCATTTTAAAGTACTTTCTTCTCAGTTATCTCATTTTCATACCCCTTGTACCTCTTTGATGCTGACAATGCTGTTAAGGGAATTTACTGAAGACCATTAAGTTAGTGGAAGATCTGAGACAAAATTCCAGTTGAATTGGCTCCTCATTCGGGGCTTTTTCTGTTCATTATAAGGAGTGTTTTGAAAGTGTCTGCTTTTTATTATTCCCAAAATTCAGCTGTTTGGGGAGTCATTAAATGTTTAGAAATAACATACTGGTAAAATTAGAGCTCTGTGTGATTTGACATTGTTATGTTTGTGTCTGATTATATCAAGGAATGGTATTAGAAAATTTCTCTTTTTCTTCGCAAACTTTTGATTCATCCTAAGATGTTAGGGTATTAAAAATGTACTAGATCATTAAGATTAATTTACTCTTAAAGTCAGGCATAGTGGAACAGGCCTGTAATCCTACCTACCTAGGAGCCTGAGGCAGGAAGATCACAAGTTGAAGGCCAGCCTGGATAACTTAGTGAGACCCCCATCTCAAAATAAAAATTAAAAAGGGCTGGGGAATGTAGCTCAGTGGTAGAGCATCCCCGGGTTCAATTCTCAGAACTGAAAAAAAAAAAGACTTCCTGTTTAAAAGATTTTTCATGTTTCCCTTGTAATTGTAATAAAAGACTTAATCTGCAAGTATCTAAAGGGATTTTTTTATTTTTACTTATTATTTTTATTTGTTAATTTTTCTCCTATACTCTAAGTTTGGGTCTTCCGTATATACACCTGAATATCCTCATACATTCTGGCCAGAATGCACATCAGATCCATGACCACAGCACAGAAACATTTATCTTGTTTATTTCAGAAGAAGTGATTCATCTCAAAAACAAGTCTCACACCCATTCCCTCACCCTTTGGAGATTCAGAAATAAATTGGAGAGCAGAGATATACGAAGATGCTACCTGCAAGGAGGGAAGTGTGTGGGGAGGGGAGAATAAATTGAAAATATTTAAATAACAGAAGATACAGAAAGAAATTTTATTCGAACTCCCCTTATCTGATTAATGCATAGCTTCCTGAAAATAACAGCCAGCATTAACTTCCCTCCATGGGAATCTCCAGGCAGGAGGTATTCCAAGACAATTGTACAAATAAACCTTACCTGAACCTTTCATTTATACTCTCTAAAAGTCCATTTGCTTTCCCAGAGAGCACTTCCTCTCTCTAAAAGCACGTCAGTGCCCCAGTGTTTGAAACCTGTGGAGGGGCTTGGTGGTGTGGCAACAGTACTTGCAGGGACAACAGAAGCCATTTCACTCCATTGCAGAGTTCAGACATTGCTTCAAGATCACAAGCATCATGACAAATTCACAAACACTTATCAGGCTTTCCAGTCACTGAAACGCCATGGAATTGGAGAGTATTATTGAAGTTTGGTGCCTATTCATTTCCATAATGGATTCAGCAAAGTCCTTTTCTTTGGACTTCAAAGTTCCATTAAGGAGCATCTGCCTACTGCAGTGATTCACACGATGCTCTTTTCGTCAATGACCTTATCTGTGGAGGTCTGTTGGGTGCCATGGTGGGATTCTTGGTTTCGGGATATTTTTTCCCCTCAATTAATGTTATAAAAATTCGTATACAATCTCAGATTGGTGAAAATTTTCAATCTTTCCTCAAGGTTTTAAAAACAAATCAGGGTAGAATAGGACAGGAGACAGACAAATATTTTCAGAGGTGTCCACCTGAATGACCATGGGTCCCTTATCTCTTGGCGCATAATCAATGCCACTTACGAGTTCTTGTTGAAGGTTATATGAAAAAAGTCATTGGTGAAGTTCCATTTATCAACTAAATAGACCTAGAAATGCAGTTTGGTCTTGTTCCTAATTGACTCAAATTCAAGTTGGTGTCATTAAGTCCACGTCTCAGGAATTATGGGCAAAGCTATTTTCTTTAAGCTTCAACAACAAGAACAAAACAATAAAAAGTTTCAGTAGGAAACTTAAAAAGAAGAAGAAGGGGTACAGGGTAAGGAGGAGGGGAAGGATGAGAAGAAGGAAGAAGAAAAAAATAATCTAACTTATCCCTTCATCCTAGCCCTCCCACAAGTTATGAATAGAACCAGTTTCCTTTCCTCCTATTGATCTGTTTACTGTTGATTCATAGGTCCTTGGCCATAGAACGTTGGTAGATGGAGGGCAAGGTTTTCCTCCAACAGTTTGTCCATATATGAGTAAGGACAGCCAGGCACAGTGGCAACATCTATAATCCCAGTAATTTAGGAAGTTGAAGCAGGAGAATTGCCAAGTTTAAGACCAGCCTCAACATCTTAGTAAGACTCTGTTTCAAAAATTAAAAAGGATTAGGGATTAGGTCAGTGGTAAAGCACCCCTGGGGTTAATCTCCAATCCAAAAAAAAAAAAAAGAGTGAGGACAGAGAATTCTGCCCTTGGCACCGTCCATGTTGTCATGGGAGTTGGTAACTGTGGAGCAAAATAAAATATATTTTGTCTTTGTCCTGATTTCTGTCACAGAACTCATGAAATCTACTTTGTCTGATAGTATATTATAAGACCCCCCTTTGGGAAAGGTCCTGTTACATGTCCAGGAGGAAGGAATGCTGTACAGGGAAACTGGGAGCAAACTGACTTGCTGGGTTTCCCCATCCAGTCTATTAGCATTAAATATGTGATGGGGTCTCCATAAAAGCTCAAAAGGACAAGGTTTGGGAACTCCCAGATTGCTGGACCTGTACAGGTTCCTGGAGGCCTGAATAGGGCATGGAAGGAAGCTCTGTGCCTCTTCCCCTATACCTTACCTTATGAAGCTTTTAATATGTATCCTTTGTAATGTCCTTCATAGCAAACCTCATTTTAAAAACCTTTTGGAATTTCTGAATTAGGAATATTTTGTTATTAAAATGAGCCCCTTATCATCTGAGTTTTTGCTAATGATGTGACTTAGATTAAGTTCCCTAGATAGCCTCTAGATGGGGCTGGTGACCAGAAAGAACAAGTGATTATGGAGTAGAACTTTCAGCTTCAACAATTGACCTCCAATAATGGTTGGCAGGCAAGGAAAACAGTCTCCATAAGAACTCGCAGACAATGCAATTTGAACAGCTCCCAAGTTGCTAGGTACTGGGAGGGAGGCACATCCTAAGAAGGCATGGAACTTCTAGATCTCCATCCCTTGCTCTATTCATCTCTTCCACCTGGCTAATGGAGGTTAACAATATAAAATGGAGTAATTTATGTCAAAGTTCTAACCCAAAGGAGTTGGGAATACCCATAAAGCTCTCTTGAGTGCATTTCTAAATTACCTTGATACCTTGTAACCAGCTTATCTCAGGAATTTCCTCTAGCCATAGTATTTCAGATAAGCCAAGACTGTTGCCTAGCAATGGCTATTTCTCCCAAAACAATAATACCAACTCCAACAATGAATTCCTGAGACCAATTACCTAAGTTTTGAAGCTGTTTACCTGATTTCTTTGTCTTTAAAAACTCCATCTTTGTTCCAATTACTTGTGTGTGCCTAGGATTTTCTTAGTCTGTATACCCCAAGTTGAAAAACTTTACTAATAGTAAATAAAATTTTTTGTTCCAGAGGTCCTATATTTCTTCTTTCTTCCTTCCTTCCTTCCTTTCTTTCTTTTTTTTTTTTAGGTTAGCATAAACTGTTGTCAGAGAAGTCAAATCCAAAGGAAAATCATTCTGGAAAAAGAGGTGACCCATGGAAATCAAGTGTAGTATCCATCAAGGAATCTCTTCAACAATAGGGATGCAAAGACCCAGTGTACTGTTTACTGATCCAAGAAAAAGAATTTGGACTCAACAGAGTGAGTTTGGACATTTTATTACTTGGATACTCCTTGGTGGTGGCAGGCCAGGACAGTATGGGGGCCACACCATGCCTACAAGCAGTCGGAATATATATAGGACAGATAGTGTTCCTACTTTATAGATGGATTCCTTTACTTCATAACCAAGTTAATTCTGCTTTAATTCAGCTAATTTCATTCAGCTAAAGATCAGACATTCGAGAATTGGCCAGATTCTTTCCCCCTTACCCTCTATAACATTTTTTTAAATGCTTCTTAACTCACTGCCAGGGACAAAAGACTTCCTAGGTACTAACCTGCATTAAACCCACAACACTCCACACCTTCAGTGGCTCAAAGACCCTTTAATGACTCTAACATTCTTATGCCTGTCCATATATTCCACAAAGTCATTAGAACAGGCTCCAGAGGCACCTTGCATTCATATTCCACAACAGCAGTACAAAGAGCAAGAACCTATCATCAAGCATGGAAAATATTGCATCATGTTAAAGGAAGGGACATTAACCATCTAAAGAATGGATCAATCAAAAGGACATCCATAGCACTAATTTTTTAGACACTTGGGTTGAGACATGAAGGTGTCTTTACTCCAGTTCCATTTTAGTCAAGTCCATTCTGTCTCATCTGTAGGTTGGACTACTCAGGGGAATGCATGTGCTGTGGTCACAGTGAGTCCTGAGCAGATTCAAGAATCAGTCTGACTGGCATGATGTATAACTTCTGTTGCCCAATCCAGGAAGAGATTACTTGTTGCTAACCTATGGAGATTGAAAAATGTTTAATAGGCACCAATAATGAAAAACTCAACTCCACAAAGCAATATATAGGCCACTGTACAATCTTGTTAGTAGAGTGTCTGTACAGCAGACTTGCCCAAGCACATAAACCAGACTAATCTATCTATTTGCACTTCACAGGAATAGAAAGAATAAAACACCTTAGGAATATATGACTGCCATAAACTGTTACAAAGCGTTCCTGTCAAAATTTCGATGAAATTCCTCACAGAAATAAAAAAAATAATAATAAAACCCATCTGGAATCCCAAGAGATCCTGAATAACCAAAACATTCCTGAGCAAAAAGAATAAAGCTGAAGGCATTAACATCCCTGACTTCACAATGTGAAGGAAAGCTATCATAACCAAAACAGCAAAGGTACTAGCAAAAGGTATATAAACAACACAGAGATGAATGGAACTAAACCCAGAAATAAGTCCATGTGTTAACAGCAAACTGGTTTTTGGTAAAAGTAACAAGAACATACATTAAAGAAAGACAATCTCTTCAGCAAATGGTGCTTAGAAAACTAGATCACCCCCACAAGAATGAGGTCCTAATTAAAATAAGATATATTCCATGCTTGTATGTTTATATCATAATGGATTCTACTGTTATGTATAACCAAAAAGAACCAATAAAAAAAAAAGAAAACTGCATCACCATACACAGAAAACTGAAAGGAAACCCGTATCTCTTACCTTGTACAAAAATTAACTCAAAATGAATTATATATAAACAAATTGTTAGGCAACTATCTTGGCTTATCTGGTCTTAATTAGAAGACCCAAAATTATAAAGCTCATAGCATAAAACATAGAAGAAATACTTTGGGACATTGGTATAGGCAAAAATTTATTTGGATAAGATCCCCAAAACACAGGCAACAGAAGCGAAAATAAGCAAAACAGACTATTAATCAATTAAGAAGCTTCTGAAGAAAAAACAATCAACAGTGAAGATACAAAGTTCAAAATGAAAGGAAATATTTGTAAAATATCACTCTGGAGAGAGAGAAAGAGAGAATATATATATATATATATATATATATATATATATATATATATATGAATGATTAATATCCAGAATAACATATAAGGAATTCAAATAACTCAACAGCCAAAAAATAAAACAAAATAATTTGATTAAAAATGGCAAATGGTGGCTGGGGCTGGGGCTCAGCAGTAGTGCACATGCCTGGCATGTGTGAGGTATGAGTTCAATTTTCAGCACTGTGTATAATTAAATAAAATATAAAGGTCTATCAAAAACTAAAAATATATATATATATTTAAAAAGAAATTTAAAATGGCAAATGAGCTGGGCTCAGTGCCACACACCTGTAATTTAATTCCAGCAACTCAGGAGGCTGAGGCAGGAGGATCATGAGTTCAAAGCCAGCCTTAGCAACTTAACTAGGCCCTAAGCAACTCAGCAAGACCCTGTGTCTAAATATATATAAATATATATAAATAAATGTGTCTAAATATATATAAATATATATATATATATCTAAATATATATATATATATATATATATATATATATATATATATATATATAGAGAGAGAGAGAGAGAGAGAGAGAGAGAGAGAGAGATAGATAGAGAGAGTGAGTTGGGGGATGTG
This sequence comes from Spermophilus citellus, assembly GCF_964194105.1. Taxonomy (NCBI): domain Eukaryota; kingdom Metazoa; phylum Chordata; class Mammalia; order Rodentia; family Sciuridae; genus Spermophilus; species Spermophilus citellus. The sequence continues at coordinate 195,462,208 of NC_138185.1, read as the reverse complement.
ACTCAATGGTTAAGTACCCCTGAGTTCAATCTTTGGTACCAAAAATAAAGGCGAATTATCTGAATAGACATATCTCAAAAGAAGACACACAAAGTGCCAAAGAGCATATGAAAATTTTTTTTCAATATCATTAGTCATTAGGGAAATAGAAATCAAACTGGCTATCACTAATCACCACACCTTTTATTTCCAGCTCCTCAGGAAGCTGAAGCAAGAGGATTGTACATACAAGGTCAGCCTGGGCAACTTACAGAGACTCTGTCTCAAAAAAAAAAAACTTGGGGGCTGAGGTTGTGGGTCAATGGTAGAGCATTTGCCTAGCTAGTATGTGTGAGGCACTGGGTTCAATTCTCAGCACCACAAAAAAATAAATAAATAAATAAAGATATTGTGTTCATCTACAGCTAAAAATATTTTAAAAATAAAAGACTTAAAGGGCTGGAACTTTGCACAGTGGCAGTATCATATAAATGATGTTTATCTGAGGCAAAACTACTGCTAATTAAAAACTTCTCCCAATATCTCACCATAATGATTTGCTATATAGTCTCTAAGGAGACTGAATAAAATCAGTTAATAAATAAATAAATAAATAAATAAACAATGAAGGGCTAGGGATGTAGCTTAGTGGTAGAGCACTTACCCAACATGCTCTAGGTCCTGGGTTCAGTCTATAGGACAAAAAAAAAAAAAAAAAAAAAATATATATATATATATATATATATATATATATATATATATATTTTGTCACATCTTCTTTCTATATCTCACTTTAGTAAGGATGCTATCATTGAAGCCAAGCACATTGATGCTCTCCTATAATCCCATGACTCAAGAGGCTGAGGCAGAAGGATTTCAAGCTTGAGACCAGCCTCAGCAACTTAGTGAGACCCTGTCTCAAAATAAAAAATAAAAAGGCCTAGGGATGGGGCTCAGTGGTAAAGCATCCGTGGAATCAATCCCATGTACCAAAAATAAATAAATATTTCTTAAAAACTAAGAAAGAAAGAAAAAGAAAAGACAAAAAAAGTCTGGTGAGAATGTGGAGAAAGAGAAACCTTTTTTCATATATTGTTGGTGGGAATGTAAATTTGTACAACCATATGGAAAATGGTATGAGGTTTCTTAAAAAACTAAAAATAAGACTATCATATGATCCAACAATCCTACTACTCATTATATATTCAGTGAAAAGGAAGTTTATATATGACTGAAACATTAGCACACCCATGTTTATGGCAGCACTATAGCAATATTCATAATAGCCAAGATGTGGAATCAATCTAGGTATCCATCAATGAATGATTTGACTGGGGTATTCACTGATGATTGATTTAATGCAGAAAATGGTGTGTGTGTGTGTGTATGTGTGTATATATATATATATATAGAGAGAGAGGGGGGGGGGCAGGAGTTCATTTTTTTCTTATGAATAAATAATATTTCATTGTGCATATATATATATATATATATATATATATATATATACATACATACACATATATGCACAGTAGAATATTATTTATTCATAAGAAAAAAATGAAATCCTGTCTTTTGCAGCAACATGGACAAACCTGAAGGACATTTTGCTAAGTGAAATAAGCCAGGCACAGAAAGAAAAATACCATATGATCTCACTCATAAATGGAACCAAAAAAAAAAAAAGCTAATTTCTTAGAAGTTAAATACAGAATAATAGTTTCAAGAGGCTATAAATGAGTAGAGATTAGAGAAGTGTTCATTAAGGTATTCAAAAATTCAGCTACATAGGAGAATTATGGGACTTTTTGTTTTGTTTTATTTTCTGCTTTCCTCATGCTCTATAACACAATAGGTTGAGTATAATTCACAAAAATTTACTGTATATTTCAAAATACCTAGAATGTAGGATTATGAATGTTTCCAACACAAAGAAATGATAAATGTTTGAGGTGTTCAACATACTAATTACCCGGATTTAAACATTGCACAGTGTACGTAGGTGTCGAAATATCACACAGCACCCCGTGAGTATATATAATTACTATATGTCAATAAAAACATAACCATAAAAGTAGAAAATAAAACAAAACAAAAAGTCCACATAATTTGCTTCACTACAGACAACAGTCTCAAAACTGAGGCAATGAAAATATTAAGAGGATAAAAAACTTTAGCAACTAAGAGAACTTGTGCTCCTGAGCCTTCTCCTCCTCCTCCGAAAGCCCCTCTTCCTCCTCCTCTTTAGTTTTCTCCTGCAGAGCTTCCTTTCTTTCCAGACTCCTCAGTCTCCACCACTCCCTAAATTTATTCCATTAAAACCTGCCCCTTTAATATAAAGCCCCCTGATGAGACCAGATAAACTCCAAGCTTCCAAGTTTCTTGGACTAAGGCTTATCTTAGAATCATTCCCAGGAATTCCAAATGTCACTGAAGACCTCATCAATTTGCTCAGAATTTAACACAGTAATTCAGGCCTATCAGTCAGGTTTTTCTGGTCTATAACATTTGGTTCACATGACATCAGGAGGGCTAGGCCCAACAACGGATGGCTGAAGCTCTCTAGACTCCTTCTGAGGTACAGAAATGTCCCCACATTGGGATCAGATGTGAAAGTTGTCCAAAAATCTCCTCAAAGCTATCCTTGAAGCATTTCCTAAGGTTTTAGACTGGAATAAAATTTAGGCTTGTACTGGGGAACCTAAAGAATCTGTTTACAATTACTACAACTGACTTTAATTCATTTTTAAGGAAAACTCTGACCTTTCCTGTGACTGTCGACTCTACTTGAGTACACTTCCCTTCTGTGTTTGTGAGTGGCCAAACTTGAAAGCTCTCCCACCTTTGTAAAAGAACCCACATGGAATAGGAAACTATGACCACTCCAGATCTCAGAAATTTGGCTAATCAGTTAGAAAATTGCTAAAAGTCTCTCAGATACAAGTCCCCAAACAAAATTCTAGATGAAATCCTCCTGGCTTATGCTATTATTACAGAAATCCTGGAAAAGAGACTGCTACAAGGCAAAACAACAACCAGCAAAAAAAAGACCTCCTTCCAGAACCATCCCGTGACAGGTCTCTGAGGAAGACAAGGGCTTTTCCCAGTCTTTTCCCTTAATACCTTGGGGGTGGGGAGAAGTCTCTTCATCTTGGGAACGAAGTTCTGATTATCCTTAGAGATACTAGGACAACCCTCTGAGCATTTAACCTCACTGGCTTTAAACACCCCTACACTGGAGCAATAAGACAATCCAAATTGTGCATTCTCTAACAAGCCCCAAAATGTTTTCATGTCTTTATCTCTTCATATCTTGGTCTTTCATAAACACTCCCTTTTCCTTAATAGCTGTGTTCCAGTTTGCATTCTTGACACACATTTTGAAAAAAAAAAAACCATGCAGGATTTTTTTTTTTCCTCTGAAAAGGGTAGATAATTTTAGAATTTGGCAAACCAGAAAAACTAAGACCAACTCCAGGTCTTCTGAGTCTCCTATTTCTCTCATTTGCTAAGCCACTCTTTGTTTCTATGGTAAACAAAAACTAACCTGCTCTTTTTTGTTAGAACATATATTAATGAATGATATTGTCAGTAGGTCAAATAGGCTCCTTAGTGTACTCACTATTAAGATTCAGATCAACCCATTGAAAACTTGACCTAGAATTAACCAGTACTCTTTAAACAAAGAAGCTCTTTTGGACATTAAACTATTATAAAAGGATAAAAGACAAAATCTCATTATTATCCTATGTACCAGTTCTTGTAATATTGTTATACCTCACTACACAGTTGCCCCAAACCCACATACCTTGCTGACCTTGATCATGAACAACAGCAAACCAGTATGTAAGTCATCTAATACCTTTTAGCCTTCTCTTTGGCCAGCCAGCAATATATTGGGAAAGTAAAGGCCTGAGGTTTCAGTGAAAGTCCCTCATTTCTCAACTCCTAAAGGATGACTATTTTTCCCTCAGTGATGTACCTTACAGCCACCTGTGTATGACTCTTCTTGTGCACCTCCCTCACAATCAGTGTGCAAGAAAGATAGTCTACACTTGTTAAAACTCTAAGATGCTACAGGTCATAGGATTCATAAGAAATATTGCAACTGGTAAAAATTCAAGTAAAATATTTAGGTTACCTAATTTCAGGAAGTAGATTACAAATTAGATTCAGAACTGATACAAGGCATCTTACAATTTCTTCAAGTTCACTATCACTCCATGGTTTCTTGGATTTGCCAGTTATGGCTGCAACAGTATCCCAAACTTCTGGCCCAACCCTTATATGCTTTACTTAAAACCACTAAACCTGATCTCTTTGTTTGGAGAGACCTTGAAGACATGGCTTAACTAACTATCAACTCTCCTTCTTCTTTTTTTTAATATTTATTTTTTTATTATAGGTGGATACAATATCTTTATTTTATATTTATACAGTGCTGAGCATGGAACCCAGTGCCTCATACATGCTAGGTAAGCACTTTACCTCTGAGCCACAGCCACAGCCCCTCAACTCTCTTTCTTCTATTCTGTGTATGAAAAGGAAAGAAATGCCCTGCGGTTTTTCCCCTCAATGGCAGGAATACAACCAAGACTTTACACATGCTAGGCATGTCAATCATTACTGATCCATGGGGTACAAGAATCAGAAACTGAGGTCAGATGCCCATGGTTCCTCCCCTTGTCTGTGGGCTGTCCCTGCTACAGCACTATTGGTCAAATCCACTAAAGAAATCATCTCTGGAGCTCTGTTGGCCATTTTTGTTCCTATGCTGTGGAATCTCTTTGAAAGTGTCTTCATACTTAACATCTTACTTTAGTTTTCTCAACTAACATGAAATCCTATTAACCACTCCATTTGACTCTTCAAAGGATTTATAGGACACTTCTCTGAACAATGCTGAGATGTCCTGGTTCACGGATGCCTCATACTTAAAAGGCAATAGAGGTAAATATTATGCAGGTCATTAATATTAGTCCCTTTGAAATTAAGGAAGCAATCCCTTGACTTTCAGGGTTTTTTTTTTTTTTTTTTTTTTTTTTTTTTTTGCCTAGCAGGTGGAAATGTTTGCCCTAGTTGAGCATGCTTTCTTGCTAAAGGAAAAGCTGCTAACACTTATGTAGACAGTAGATATGCACTAGAAATGGTCATGATTTAGGAATATTATGGAAGCTGACAAGTTGCCTCACTTCTAACGGAGACAAAATATAAAAATGGGCCATATGGAAAAATTCGTTAGATTTGATAGTGACCTGGTGTGTAGGCCAATATTAAGATTTCAGGCCATTCTCAATTAGGCTCTGTGAAAACTAGGGGATTACTACTCCTATATCTCACTGGTCAAATTTCTTGTCATATCTCAGATAGAAAAATTTCTGAATCATGATCTTAGAACAATTACTGAAGAATCACAATTTTGGCACCAGAAGCCAAAAAATAAAAATAAGTAGATGGTGACTACTTGTTTGTATGTTCTCCTTTTAAGCTGAAATATTAATTATATTTTAAAAATATTCCATTCAGGTGCAGTAGTGTACACTTGTAATCCCAGTGACTTGGAAGGTTGAGGTAGGAGGATCACAAATTCAAGAACAGCCTTGGCAACATAGTGAAACCCTGTCTCACAATAAAAAGTGCTGAGGATGTAGCTCAGTGGTAGAACAACCCGGGTTCAATCCCTAGTACCACAAAATAAGATTAAAAATATTCCCTACCTAGTAAACCTCCATTGTAAATTAAGAACACACTTCATTGGATAAATTACAACATGGCTATGTGCTCTCTGTCCCATCTTACAATATTTTCTTTGTGTTATCATCCCCAATTAACTGTACTGGTTGAATGATACTCCTAAAAATCAATCCACAAAATTTTATGAAAACTTTGCAATTTTCCTGGCCAGAAATCCTATGTAAATTATTATACATAAACCCTATGTATAATAATTTTGAATTTACAAGCTACTTTCCCCTCTTTGGATTGCATAAACTCTCAACCTTTGAAATAGTCATGGGCTGCCCTAGGCATTTGGCTCTTGCTGTTCTTTTGACCATCATTTTAAAAAAGGTACGTACTTTTGTGTTATAAATATATAATTAACACCATGGATAAAAAATTATATAAAGGTATAATCAAAACTATGAATAAACATTATATTCTGGTAGCATATACAAATTTGGTAAATAAAAAGACTTGAAACATTAGAACTTTTGTGTATTGGAAGACATTTCCAGGTCTGCCTCCAACCTTGTTGGTCAGGCCAATAGCAGCCCCTTTTAACCAACATTTATGCTGCCAAGCTCCAAGGAGCTGATTTCTGGATACATATATCTCATTTATAGAAGGCACCAACCTCTTGTACCTGGACTCCTCTCTGGGACTTAACACTAATAATTTTTAGGAAATGAAGCAGATGTCATCTGATATGGACAGCTCTCCAAAGGTGACCAGACCAGACCTGTTTAAAGCCTTTATCTCAAAAAAAAAAAAGCCTTTATCTCTCTGAATTTATTTATTTATTTATTTATTTAATCATTTGGTGTTGAAGATCAAACTCAGGGCCTTATGCATGCTAGACAAGCACTCTATCACTGAGCTACAACCAAATCCCCTTACCCCCACTCCATAGTCTTTACTCTCTTCTTTTTCGTGGAGGGACAATACCCTTATCCGTATTTCCCAATCTCTTGCCAAAAGCAGAAATTTTATTGACTATTGGGTCTATTATCAAAACCCCCAATGCTTCTCTTTTGGTTTACAACAATGCACAAGTCCCATAAGGAACTATGCATCATACTCCCTAATATAAAGATATAAAGATTTTTCCACTTTCTTATTGGGGCATAATAGTTGTACCCACAGATGGAATTTATACTTATTTGTACATGCATACAATATAACAATGTAATTTGGCCAATATCACTCCCCACCTCCCACCCCTTGGTCCCTTTCCTCTACTGATCTCCCTTTGATTTTCATGAGATTTGCCCCCAACTTTCTCTTCAGTTTTTCCTCTCTAGCTTCTGCAAATGAGAGAGAACATTCAACTCTTAACCTTCTGAATTTGACTTATTTCACTTAACACGATGGTCTCTAGTTCCATAAGTTTTCCTGCAAATGCCATAACTTTATTTCTCCTTATGACTTGAATAAAACTCTATTGTGTATACATACATCATTTTCTTTATCCAGTCATCCATTGATGGACCAAGGCTGGTTTCAAAGTTTGGCCAATGTGAATTATGCTGCTATAAACATGGGTATGCATATATCACTGTAGTATGATGCCTTTAATTCTTTAGGATAAATATTGAGATGTGGTATAGCTGGATCATATGGTAATTCCTTGCCTAGTCTTTTGAGGAGCCTCCATGCTGATTTCCATAGTGATTGTACTAATTTACAGTCCCACCAACAGTGTAAAAGTGTGCATTTTTCTCCGCTATTTATTTTTGTTGTATTCTTGAGGGCTGCCATTCTGACTGCTGAGATAAAATCTCAGTGTAGTTTTGAAGGGTGAGGCACTGGGTTTGATCTTCAGTACCACATAAAAATAATAAAGATATTGTGTCCATCTACAACTAAAAAATATTAAAAAGAAAAAAAGAAATGTATCTATTACTTGTCTTTGCAGATTCCACTGCAAAACCTACTGCCACTCAGAAGCATTCACTATATTCTGTTGCTGGAATGTTCTGAAATAACAGAATTGCTCTTAATCATTTACTAGCTGAACAAAGAAGTGTCTGCATCATCAGTAACACTACATGTTGTACCTGGATAAATCCCTCTGGAGAATTTGAGACCCAATTAAAGGAAGAGAACAGGCCACTTAGCTAGAGAAGGTCTCACCAAATTCTCCATGGTTATTTAATTGGTTATCTTCAGGCCTAGGCTCATGGCTCAAAACCATTTCGTAAACTGGAAATATAATATTGCTGTTATTTTTACTATGAGTTCTACTTCTTAAATTTTGTACCTGTTGCTTGTTGAATTTCCACAGAATTCTAATCCAGTAATGCAGGCCCAGTGCTTTGAGATGATCGCCAATGCTCATGATATAGAAAAGCTGAATTTAACAATAAACTCCATGCACTCTTAGCTCAATAGCTTCTCATTGTGGCCCTCCTTGTTGCTCAGATGTGGTTGAAAGGATTGTCTTGTTTCTGACACAGATTCACAATTCCTAAGGATTTTCTAACAAGGAATCAGACCAAGAAGAACAGGTCCTTCCCAGTGGTGAGGGACAATGAAGCCTGATTGAGGGTTGATCAGTGATGCCTCCAGAGAAAGATCTTTGTCAAAAGAGAAAAAGGGGAGGGCTGGGGATATAGCTCAGTTGATAGAGTACCTGCCTTGCATGCATAAGGCCCTGAGTTCAATCCCCAGAACCAAAAAAAAAAAAAAGGGGAGAGGTGAAAGTGGGGTTAAAATAGGGTCACATATCAAACCCTCAACCAAAATGGAGTCCGAGAGGGCCAAAATGGAGCTCTCATGCATGAATTCCCCAAAGGCCTGGCTTTTTGCTTGTAACTTGTAAACTGATAAACAAGTCAAATGTTAGCCTGACTTCTGTGTGCAAATTATTTTAGCAAATATGGAACGTGATGAAGGAGTGGGTAGAATGCTGATTTATAGCTGGTGGGTCAAAAATACTAGAGGCTGGGACTCAACATGTACATGTGAAATAGGTACAGTTTTTTGGGATTGAGATGTTAACTTGTGGGATCTGAGGCTAACTTCAGGTACATTCAAAATTAAATTTAACTGTAAGACAACCAGCCTGCATTTGGAGACTTACAGAATTGTGTGGTTGAAAAAAAACCATACATGTGGTATCAGAAATGTTGTGAGAGAGTGGAGAGAAACAGAGTGTGTTTTCCTTAAGTGATTGTTTCACTTGGGGTGGAATTTATCTCCTATTTCTGTCTTTATACCTCTGCCTCTGTTCTACTGGTTTTGGACTGGAACCTCTAGGATCATTAGCTAAATAAATCCATTCTCATTTTATAAGTTAATTGCCTCCAGGCTTTGTTGTAGTAATATGATGCTGACTAATACTAAGAGTGTACCTGATCTATTCAATAAGCTTCATCTTCCCTCATTCTTACCATAATGCATATGGCATAACTGATGCTTTCACACTCAGAATTTCCTTATTATGATCGATAAGCAGGTGGTATTTTGATTGTACACGAACATTCTTGGCACTCTCTCAATATCCAACTTAAAGAGGAAGTCTCTGGTGATATCCTTTCCTCAACTTCCTCCCAGTTGACCTGGGGCAGGGGGACAATAGAGCTAAACTTTGGAGTTAAACAAGTGTGAGGGCACAATGTATTTCTGCCAGAATGTGGCTGACCTAGGACTTCATATATTTACCCAAAACCTAATAGCAACAACTGCAGCATTACCTTTTTTGAGTTTTTTATTTATTTACTTACTTACTTATTTTTGCAATGTTTATATCCTAGTTCTCTTTATTTAAAATAGTTAAGGGAGAACTGGTGATGTAGCTCAATGGTAGAGTACAGGCTTAGCATGAGCAAGGCCCTAGGTTTGATATACCACCACCACCACCACACACACACACACACACACACACACAAATGTTAATAAGGTATAGTTGTATCATAACTTTTTTTTTTCAGTACTGGGGGTATAATCCAGGGCTTCACACATTTTAAAGTAAGTATTCTACCACTGAACTGTATCCTCAGCCTGCATCATAACCTTATTAATAATAAAATAATACCACATTTATCAAAACTGTAAAAGTAATCAAAAGGGGGTTAGCTAGGGTAAAAGTAGGTTTTGAAAACAACACATTATTTTAAGTACAAAGAATTTTATTTCTTTATCACTTGAGAATTCTTAGGTAAATGATGAAAGTTATTCAAGGATCAAGATTCCTTTCATTCCTTAATAAGACTCCTATAGCACAAGAAATAAAATCAAGAATCAATAAATGGGATGGATTCAAGCTGAAAAGCTTCTTCTCAGCAAAAGAAACAATCAAAGAGATGAATAGAGAGCCTACAGAATGGTAGCAAATTTTTACCATGCACATCAGAGAGAGCACAAATCTCTAGAATATATAAAGAACTCAGAAAACTTAACATCAAAAAACCAAACAACCCAATCAGTAATTGGGCCAAAGAACTGAACAGACACGTCTCAGAAGATGATATACAATCGATCAACAAATATATGAAAAAATGTTCAACATCTTTAGCAATTAGAGAAATGCAAATCAAAACTACTCTAAGATTTCATCTCACTCCAGTCAGAATGGCAGCTATTAAGAACACCAACAACAATAAGTGTTGTCGAGGATGTGGGGAAAAAGGCACATTTATACATTGCTGGTGGGACTGCAAATTAGTGAAGCCAATATAGAAAACAGTATGGAGATTCTTTGAAAAACTTGGAATGGAACCACCATTTGACCCAGCTATTCCACTCCTTGGTCTACACCTAAAGGACTTAAATAGCATACTACAGGAACACTGCCACATCGATGATTATTGCAGCACAATTCACAATAGCTAAATTGTGGAACCAACCCAGATGCCCTTCAGTTGATGAATGGATAAAGAAACTGTGGTATATATACAAAATGGAATATTATTTAGCATTAAAATTGAATAAAATGGAGGAATAAGATAGATATCATTACCCTAAGTACATGTATGAAGACATGAATGGTGTGATTCTGTGAGCAACCAGAGACATGAAAAATTGCGCCCTATATGTGTACTAGGAATTGAAATGCATTCTGCTATCATGTATAACAAATCAGAGTAAATAAATAAATTTTTAAAAATTGGATGTATATATGAATAGCTGGTAATCAAATATGATGTGAATTTGGTACTTTGAAAAGGGCTTTTATATTAAACGTATGGTGATAGTAGAGCATCACTATTTTTGAATCCTTTGAGATAAAACTATAATACTTTTATAATAAATAGTTACTGATGGAAAAAAAAATCTTTCATTGGGTTACTCTACCATCCCTTGGGAAAGGGGGTTAAATTGTTTTTGTTTTGTTTTGTTTTTGCGGCATTCAGGCCTTTGGCATTGTGGTGAAGCCAAAGAACAATTAAGAGCAAACATAATAATTGAAAACAAGAGAACAAATATCATCAAGTATAATCCTTTGGATTATAAAGGAAATTAAGTATCAAATATTTAAAGTTTGTGACCTAGTAATACATAATAATACATGTTTTATTAATGTTTTTAGTAATAAGGTATAAATATGAACATAATTATGACTATAATTTTGAACTTCTAATCAATGTAAATGATTTTGAGATATTTGTAGTAATGTAAACAGATATAAAAATCTATGATTTCTATTTTTTTCCCTACATTCATAAATGAAGGAATTGCTAAATCCAGTTGTGGCTTAATGAAAACAAAAACATTTTTTTCCCCAACACATCAGTTCCTGGACCCTGGGAATTCCATCTTTGGAGCCCTTGTGAGACAGTCAGATCTCTCCTACAAAGTTCAGAGACCTCAACGGCCAGCTTGATAGTTATTAAAAGCATGGTATGTGCTTTCCCCTGCACTCTGTTTTAACTCATGGCTTTTTAGCTATAAAGAGCATAATGTGTGCCTTTCCTGTACCTTCACTCACTAACTCTGTCACTAGCCTCAGAAACAGATATATGATTAAAACCAGGATACTTCCCCAAGAAACAAAAAGGATAAAACTGTTGAGGAGTCACCAACACAGAAAATTGCCAGGGCCCTTAACTTGTTTCTGCCCTGATTTGTGTTCACTCCCATTTCCCATCTGTGTTCTCTTAACAGCTACAGCAGTTCATCCTTATCCCAGGGCAGAACCATTTATACAAGAGGCAGCAAGATAATAAAAAAACTAACATTTTACACCAAGGCGGCCAGCTGACTACCCTTCCCTCAAGATTGAAAAGTTTGCCCAAAGAAAAACACCTTTTAAAATGCATCTAAAGCCAATTAATAGTCCTAAACTCTGGTCCACCCCCTCCCCCTTTCACATGAATAAAACTAGCTCCTTTGTCCTGAGAGCCAGCTTGACTCTGTCACTGCTGGGTCTCCCTTCTGCTGGAACAAGAAGTCCCAATAGACTTGTTCCCATCCCCCAGGGCCTTTATCTGATTCTCTGATAGACTGCACAGGAACCCACCGAGCTGGAAACCCTTGGCAGCATGTGCAGCCCACATGAAGCCTCCTTGAGACATTCTTGTCATCTGCATCAGGAAACTTAAGTCTCTATTATGGTTCTGAAAACAGGTGTAACAAAAAAGTATTGAATAGTGGTCAACAAAGGAAATATCAAAGAACTAATAGAAAAAAAGAGTTAAAGAAAATGTTTAAAGAAAGAAAATGATTAAGAAATAACTGAAAATTTATATTCAAAGGATAATATCACTCTAATAACTCAAATCAGAAGTCACCAACAAAGGTAATATAAAGGGATACTGCTCCCCACAATTTAGTTCTGGTTGCTTCCTATATAATTTGCTTTATATCCAAGAGGACTTAGGACTTTGGGCTTAGGGTATTGTAGGATTCCTGATATGTGCCTGGAGTTCACAGTAATTTTTTTCTATATTTAAAGTAGAATATCACTTATTGAACATACTGGATTAACTAGTTAACACTAGAAATGTCTAGGATAGAATAATCCTACATGCAATAATATTATCAACAATAGATGCCAGCATAACAAATATTATTCAAGAACTACTTTCACATGCATTCTTCTTACAAGTCTCAAAATTGCTTGCTGATATTCTATAAGATCCCATAAAATATGATGCTTTGAAAGACTATGGATCTTTTTCTTGTTTTTTCAAATATTGGTCCCCCATCTTTTCTATATTTATTGAAGCACTACTTGAATTTTAATCTTCAGTAGGTAGCACAAACTTGTTAGAAAGGGCTGTAGACAAGCCAGGCATGGTGGTATATACTTGTAATTCCAGCCACTCAGAAGGCTGAGGCAAGAGGATTACAAGTTCAAGGCAAGCCTGGGCAACATAATGAGATCCCATGTCAAAATAAACCATAAAAAGGGCTGGGGATATAGTTCAGTGGTAGAGCATCCCTGGGTTCAATCCTCAGGAAAGAAAGAGGAGGGAGGCAGGGAAAGAAAGACATACGTGCACGTGATTGTGACCTTATTTGTCCTTGGAATCATCTCTAAGGTATCCAAACTCAGATGCTCAGAATTCCCCCTTGGTCACCTAAAGAACTTGGGTATAGAAGGATATAAAGAATGTGCTTTGAGCCAACCTCCCAGCCAGTCTACTGGCACATGATTCCCTATTATTCCAAGAATGCTTAATATGAGTTAGAGTCTGAAGGTAAATTCTGGATGTAAGCTGAACATTCTGATATTCTAATAATAATGTGGCTCAGTGAGAAATTCCATGGTGGTAGCTTAGCTAAGCCATCCTTGAAGATGTTGATAGAAAGCATATTTCAGTGTCTCAGTCTATCCATAAACTGCACCTTGGACGAAATACTCTTTCTCTTTTCAGCAAAGTTCCCACAGTTCATACCTCCAGAGGTGTTTTTTTTCCCCCCTGGAGTTCCCATAGAACATAGCCCAGCAAATTATAGCCCAGAAGATAGTCAGGCAATGAGTTTAGAAGTCAGATCTCTAGTTGTCTTCTGAAAACTATAGATAACCCTCTCTAGGGTCACTCTTCGGTGCCCTGCAATTCCTTTGTACCCAGGAGTCATTCTTTGATGTTTGCAGCCTTTGCTCGAGGCTATTCTCAGAGTGAACTCAAGTGTTCTACATGAGAAGGTGTAGGATCAGGTTCACACAAAAAGATATCCTTGACCCTGCCCTCCACTCCACCAGCAGCACAAATCATCAGGAATGCTGTGCCTCCCACTGTCAATCCTTTGTCCGCTACTGAATACTCCTTGGGCACTAAGAGAAGAAAGACGCAGACTCTGCTCTTCCCTTCCATATACTGATACCAAGCGCAAACAGTGACAGGATCGCAGAATCTGAAGAAGGTGAGTTACAAAACTATGCATAGGAAGCTTGGGTGAAGGACCCAGAAACACTGGAAGGAGCGTGATCGACTTTTTATATAGAAAAGATAGAAATTACAGAAAAAGGAGGCTTCAATTCAACTCCCACTAATATAGTCTTTCCCCCACCTGCTCCTCCAAACCCTGATCTTCCAAAGCATATACACATCCTAGTACACTCTCTCAGGTCTGTCTTGAAGGAAATATTATTGGGTCCATTGAAGGACACTGGTATTCAGAGTTGCAAATCAGGATAGAGATTCAGTAGGGCCAAGTACATTCTTCATGCAAATGAGGGCAGAGTCCTAGTTTAAGGAGGAGAGTTTTCAAATAACTCCCTCTTCTAGGTCAGAGTTACTCCTGTGAAGGCAGTTTTAGTCTTAGTACTTAATTGATTTGAGCAATATTTCAAAATTCGAGTTCCTTTACCACAACATTCTCAACAAGCAGCTCTGTCAAATTGAGATCATTTGTAATAAGGGTTGGGGAAATGGCCCCTGAGAAGGGATGTGTAAACCCAGGCTTTGGGTAGCTGTTATAAGGAAGTTAAGGTTAGAGAAGCATCATCATGCAAAGTCAGCATAATTGCAGCCTGAGCTATGATTTCAGGGAACCAAAGCCTTTCACCTAGAAAATATCTCCCAAGAAGTTATTTATCTTCTACATGCCCATTAAAGGTGACAACCATTTCTACTTTGCAGACATAGGTTTAAAAATGCCATATTCTTTAGGACACATGATTTCCTGCAAGTCAGTTGGGGGAAAGGAGCTTACTAGACATAGCTATAGTCCTTTGGGTTCCATGGGTCTTATAGAGGGGAGGGCAATAGAAAGAATTCTTAAATATTGTCTACTTTTTCCAAATTTTGTTCTTGGTACACTCAGTCTGCAACACATTTTTATTTTCTATAAATATTATTATCTAAAAAGAGTTGTCATCTAAGTTGGGCACAGTGGTACATGCTTATAATTCCAGCAACTCGGGAGGCTAAAAGCAGGAGGATCACTAAGTTCAAGGCCAACCTGGACAATTTAGCAATGCCCTAAGCAACTTAGTGAGACTTTTCTTAAAATAAAAAATAAAAAGGGGATGAAGTAGTTCAGTGATAAAGCATCTCTGGGTTCAACTCCCAGAACCCCTCTGCCCCCCAAAAAGTTATCATCTTCTAGTATAGGAATCAAATAGTGAAATTAGGCCCAAGTGCCCTCATTGGCAGGAACAGGAATTTTTTTTTTCTCTCTCTCTCTTTATTTTTTTTTAAGAGAGAGAGAGAGAATTTTATTTATTTTTTATTTTTTTTCCGGCAGACACAACATCTTTGTTTGTATGTGGTGCTGAGGATCGAACCCGGGCCGCACACATGCCAGGCAAGTGCGCTACCGCTTGAGCCATATCTCCAGCCCAGGAACAGGAATTTTGAAGTGCAGCGCAACCCTCCAGGCATGCCTTAATATTTTCCTCTCTCTTCCCTGTGCATACACAGGTGGTCCTGGTCACTGAGATGGCGTCCTCTCTAAAGGTCTGGGTCACCCTCTTGGTCCTGCTGTGTCTCCAATGCAGTTTACTTTTGCACAGTGAGAACATTTCCAGGAGGAAATTTATGGAAGAACATCACCTAAGTCCAAGCCAAGATTTTGCTTCCTACAAATGTAACAATCTCATGAAAAAAGGAAATCTGAGCCACAAGCTCTCTCACATGTTCATTTATATCTCATGGTACAAAATTGAGCATATATGCGTTAGTAGCAAATGGAATGATCGTTACAGAAATACATACATATGGGCCCAGCGTCCCATCAAAACACTCACTTGTCACTGGGAGAAATTAAATAACTACAGAGAGACCAGGAGCTATAGCTATATTCAATTCCATTGTAGCATGGATGGGTATGTTGATAATATAGAAGATGTGAAGCTCATAAAGCCTCCCTTCAACTAGACAGTCTGTCTGGGACCTCAGGTTGGGGAGAACATTTCGTGATTTTCAGGTGATGGCCCTGCATACATCAACAGCCACTGCCACTCCCCAGTTTGCATTTTCATGTCAATGTTTTCCAACCAGAGTTATGTATCACAGTCTCATGATACTACAATTTTGTTTTTGTTGTTCTCTGCCTGTAATAATAGTCTGTCCTCATTTACCTAAGTTACTCCTAAGTGTTCTTTCAAGGTTCAGCTCATATGACATCTCTTCTTGACTAATCCAGGACTTTTCCTGACATTGACATCTTTAAACCTACCAAGCTGAATGACCTTTCCTTCTATAAATAAAGTATGTTATTCCAATGTGTATGATGAGCATATTTATGCATGCAGTTTGTATTATGTCACTAGTATGAGCAGTGTGGCTGCACTTACTACGGTGTATGAGTAGATGTGATTGTATTGTACATAGGTCTGTGTGTGCCTAAATGTATGGAATATGTTTATGTATCTGGGTATATAAACGTGTTTGTGTGTGCTTAGCTGAAGGCAAGCCATGACCTAAGCATTGTTGTGGTAGCATCCTTAGATCCACCCAAATGAGTGGCACAGGTAGAGCTGACTGATAGTCACATGGCTCCTGGCTCACAGTAGGTACTCCAAGGAAAATTGACTTTTTATTTCCTCATTCTTTGGATAAAACATGAGACTTTAGTCATCTGCTCTCCCTGACTAGAAGAGGGGGATTTCTAATATGCAAAGCATAGTAGGCTGTGAACACAACAGAAGCTATGAACCTCAGATCAAAAAGTACCCCTCCTCCATCAACCAGACTGAGACACCCCCACTGGACTTATTTATTAAGAACATTCCTAAGAAGGCCAATTCATTTTAGATGGGTTAAGGCATTTTATTTCCTGATAACATTCCACATTAAGTAGAAGATAATAGTATAAGTGAGTTTGCCTGATAATAAACATTTTCATTCAGCGGGGAAATAAATTAAGTGGAAGTTTGAACACTTCAAAATGTCAAGTTTTTCGATTGAGAATGAGATTTTAGACTTAAATGTTGTTATAAGGAAATAAATAGGAGAAGAAAATGTTGGGGGTGCAAGCAGGTAGAGTGTATAAGAATTCTATTTGTAAATTAGGGAGAGAGATACAGGGTAAGAAGAATGTTCTCTTCATATAGGAGGGGTATGGGCAGGATAAATACTAAGCATTCAAATACCTTAAGTTCTCTAGTCTCCTACAATGTTACATGATTCTGAATCTGAAACAATCAGAGAAAAGACCAAGGTATCAATCTTTTTAATTAGGTGACTGCACACCTTCCTATTAACTCTGGTGTCAGTCAGCGACCAGTATATCTAGATGGGTCATCATGTTTGTAGGGCAATTCCTGAGCCTTGAAATTTTTCAGTGAATCTGGGGATGAGATGATACCTGGTGAATGATAATCTATATTAACCAAAATAACAAGAGATTAGTTTTAAACCAGAGTCCTTCAAGATCAATTTACCTATGGGGAATATTAGTTTATTTGTTTTTTTCCCCACATGGTAAATGCTCTTCTTAATATATTATAGAAGAGGAAAAAATATTTTCCTTCTAGGTTCTTGCTGGAGGTCCATATAACAGAAATCATATTAACAACAGAAAAACAAATGAAAGTTTATTAACATGTGCATCTCATATACACATGGAGGTGGGATCAGGGATGAATAACTCAGAGGGGGCTAAAGTTCCCTTGTCTGAATTGGAAGTTCCTCCTGAATGCAATTATCATGAACTCCTTCTCTGCAATCTCATTAAATAAAAATATTTATTTTTGGAAAATAAGACTGAAGATCTGAAATCTCAACCAGAAAGACTTTGTTGCAAGCAATCATCTATTTTTCTGAAGCCTGTTACCTGAGAAACTTCATGCACAGAGCAAACTCTCCTATTTGCCATGCATTTATTTCCTTTAATTCTCTTTGTAAACTGTCATAATTCCCCCCTACCACCCAGAATCCCAAGCCTTTATTCCCTCCTGTAGACAGAAATGCTTTTTACACTTCAAACATCTGGACCTTCTTTGAGTCTCATGTTGAAACAGAACCCCTCTGAAGTTAAAGCCTCCAAATTATTTTAGCTCCTGAACTTCTTTATAGTGAGAATGGAGGCTGAGGGCCAGCCCCCTGACCCTAGTGGATGCCTGGGAAACAGAGAATGTGACTTGTTTCTTAGTCGAGCTAAATCCACATTTCCTAACTTTAGTCCCACTGTGCCTCCTTTATTCTTATTTTTTTAATTGATTCTTTTCAGTTATACATGACAGTAGATTCCATTTTGATATAATTATACAAGCATAGAATATTCTTTTGCTAATTAGGGCTCCATTCTTGTGGATATACATGAAAGTGAAGTTCACTGTTGTATATTCATATATGTACACAGGAAAGTTATGTCAGATTCATTCCACTGACTTTCCTTTTCTTACCCCCTACCTTCCCTTCATTCTCTTTTGTCTAATCCAGTGAACTTCTATTCTTCCACTCCTCCTGCTTCCCTTATTGTGGATTAGCTTGTACATATCAGAGAAAACATTTGACTTTTGGTTTTTTGGTATTGGCTTATTTCACTTAGCATGATAGTTTCCAGATCCAAGTGTCATATGGCAAGTGTCATGAAGTCATTCTTCTTTATGGTTGAGTAATACACCATTGTGTTTACTTACCACATTTTCTTTATCCATTTATTTGTTGAAGGACACCTAGGATGTCTCCATAGCTTAACTATTGTGAAATTTACTGCTATAAACATTTATGTGGGTGCATCACTGTAGTGTACTGATTTTAACCCCTTTGGGTATCTACCAAGGAATAGGAAAACTGGGTCAAATGGTGGTCCCATTCCTAGTTTTTTGAGGAATCTCCATACTGCTCTCCAGAGTGGTTGCACCAATTTGCAGTCCCACCAACAATGTATGAGTGTGCCCTTTTCCCACATCCTCACCAACATTTATTGTTTTTTTGTATTCTTGATAATTGCTATTCTGACTGGAGTGAAATGAAATCTCAGTGTAGTTTTAATTATCGTTTCTCTAATTGCTAGAGATGTTGAACATTTTTTCATATATTTGTTGACCATTGGTATTTCTTCTTTTGAGAAGTGTCTGTTTAGTTTCTTTGCTTATTTATTAATTGGGCTGTTTGTTTGTTTTGGGTATTAAAGTTTTTTCAGTTCTTTGTATATCCAGGAAATTAATGCCCTATCTGAGGTGCAGGTGGCAAAGATTTTGTCCCATTCTGTAGGCTGTCTCTTCACACTCTTGATTGTTTCTTTTGCTGTGAAGAAGCTTTTTAGTTTGATGCCATCCCATTTACTGATTTTTAAAATTTTACTTCTTGTGCTTTAGGAGTCTTTGAAGTCAGTTCCTAAACTGACATGACGGAGTGTTAGGCCTACATTTTCTTCTAATAGGCACAGCATCTCTGGTTTAATTCCTAGGTCCTTGATCCACTTTGAGTACAGTTTTGTGCAGGATGAGAGATAGGGGTCTAATTTTATTCTACTGCATATGGATTTCCAGTTTTCCCAGCACCATTTGTTGAGGAGGCTATTTTTCCTCCAATGTGTGTTTTTGGCATCTTTGTCTAGTATGAGATAATTGTACTTATGTGGGTTTGTCTCTGTGACTTCTATTCTATTCCATTGGTCTTCATGCCTGTTTGGTGCCAATACAATGCTGATTTTGTTACTATAGCTCTGTAGTATAAGTTCTGTATTGTGATGCCTCCTGCTTCACTTTTCTCACTAAGGATTGCTTTGGTATTCTGGGCCTCTTATTTTTCCTAATGAATTTCATGACTGTTTTTTCTATTTCTATGAAGAATGTCATTGGAATTTTAATGGAAATTGCACTGAGTCTATATAGTGCTTTTAGTAGTAATTTTGGCAATATTAATTCTGTTTATCCAAGAACATGGGAGGTCTTTTAATCTTCTAAGTTCAATTTATTTCTTTAGTGTTCTGTAGTTTTCATTGTAGAGGTTAATTGCCTCCTTTGTTAGATTGATTCCCAAGTGTTTTTTGTTTTTGTTTTTTTTTTTGTGTGTGTGTGTGTGTGTGTGGATGTGGGTATTTTTTTTTTGAGGCTATTATGAATGGGATGATTGTCCTAATTTCTTTTCAGATGATTCATCATCAGAGTATAAGAACACAATTGATTGATGTGTGTTAATTTTGTATCCTGCTATTTTGCTGAATTCATTTATGAGTTCTAGAAGTTTTATGGTGGAGTTTTTGGGGGTCTTCTAAATATAGGATCATGTTATTGGCAAACAGAGATAGTTTGAGGTGCTGGGGATATACCTCAGGTGGTAGAGTGCTTGCCTTGCATGCATAAGGCCCTGGGGTTCAATCCTTAGCACCACAAAAAAAAAAAAAAAAAAAAAAAAAAAAAACCAGAGATAGTTTAAACTCTTCTTTTCCTGTTCACCTCCCTTTAATTTCTTTCTTTTGCCTAATGGCTCTGGCTGGAGTTTCAAGGATTATGCTGAATAGAAAGTGAAAAGGTGAAAGTGGGCATTTGTGTCTTATCCCTGTTTTCAGAAGGAAAGCTTTCAGTTTTTCTCTATTTCGAATGATGTTGGCCTTGTGTTTGTCATATATAGCTTTCACAATGTTCTTTGTTTTTTTTTGGCGAGGCTGGGGGTGGGGTGGTAACAGGGATTGAACTCAGGGGCACTCAACCACTGAGCCACATCCCCAGCCCTATTTTTGTATTTTTATTTTAGAGACAGAGTCTCACTGAGTTGCTTAGTGCTTTGTATTGCTGAGGCTGGCTTTGAACTCCTCTTGGCTTAGCCTCTGGAGCTGCTGGGGTTACAGGTGTGTACCACCACCCCTGGCTCACAGTGTTCTTTCTATTCCTATTTTTTTCTAGTATTTTAAACATAGATGGATGCTGTATTTTGTCAAATACTTTTTCTGCATCTATTGAGATAAATATATGGTTCTTGTCTTTAAGTCAATTTATGTGATGAATTACATTTATTGATTTCCATATGTGGAAGTATCCTTGCATCCCTGAGATGAATCCTCTCTTATAACTTTCTGTACCCCTCAACCCCTGAAATTGGAGATTTGAGAAAGAAGTTGTTATCCTCCATTATCCACAAAGTAAAACTCATTTCTGCTGAGGGCCATTGCCAAGTAGGAATGAATGGGCTTGCCTTTGGACCCAGGTCATTTGCAGTGACATTGCATGTATGCTTGAGTAAGGTGACCTTGCTCAAGGACCAGGGCGGATCTGGGTTTAGGGCGGATCTGGGTTTAGGGCTGATCAGGTTTTAGGGAGTATCCCGCTCCTTGGGTTTAGGGCCTTGGATTTAGGGCAGTTCCAGGTTTAAGGTGTACCCTGCTGGGAATAGGACGTATCCTGCTGATAAGAGCCTGGGGGAGTACGTGGATTTTGCTCAGAACTTGGATTTGCCCAGAATGTGTGTAGACTGCCGGTGTGAGTTCGGGAATAAAGAGTTGCTGTTTGAATCTACAAGGTGTGTGGTGGCTCGTGATTTTGTGCCCAGCCAGACTGCGGCACATTTCCCCTGCTAATCTGCCTTCTGAGTTTTAGTTGGATACTGAGAGCTGTAAAGTCCTTCCTGTTATCACTGTTTTGTGTGGTTCTCCCATGCACCTCATACAAATAAACTTCTCCCTTATTATGAATCTATTATCAGTTTATTTCAGCAGATTCAATTGTGGAAACCCAGAGGGCAGAGGGGAACTCCCCTTAATGTCTACTGTTGCAGAGGAGACCAGCCAGCGCAGCAGAGCCCCAGCAGCAGCACTCAAAGAGACCCCCAACCTGGATTCTTGTGTTCTTGCTCAAGACATGAGACTTAGTAAAAGAAGAGCAATGATTGTTATAAGGGAAGGGAGATGGAAGAAAGGAAAGAGGGACATCCTTGAGGGCGAGAATAGGTTCTCTCAGAGAGAAGAGTGACAAGAGCCCTCATCACGTCAGGGCTTTCTAAGGCAATGAGGCTCCCTGTGGGTTTCAGTTGCCCTTCCTAGTCCTTTCCCTGCTCCCAGCTCATAGCTGACTCACTTCCTAACACTTACTATTTCCTTTTCACCTAAGACAAAGAAAAAAGGTGGTGAAGAGGCAAGATATGCAAGAAAAGAATGGTAAATGAGGAAAAAACCTGCTATGCTGCTTTCCATTGAGAAGAGCTTGTTGTGGTTCATAGACATCCTTCTCTTTCTGGTACACAGAGGAAGACACCAGTAGAAGTGGAGATTTTCTTTGTTAAGTGTAAATTTCCCTTACAAAAGGATAATTTATTTATGCTTTGAGAGATTCTCCTGTGTTTGTTGTTTTTGAAAAAGAAATCAGTTCAGCTGGGTTTGGTGGCACACACACGACTATAATCCCAGAATGGCAAGCTCCTGGGCAATTTACAGAGGCCCTAAGCAGTTTAAGAAGACCTGTCTCAAAATAAAAAATAAAAATGGGTGAGGATGTAGTTCACTGGTGGAGTGCTTGCAGGAGGCCCTAGGTTCAATCTTTAGGACCAAAAAATAAAAAAGAAGGCGGGGGGAGGCACGGGGAGGACAGGAGGAAGAAGAAGAAAGAAACTCTATAAATATTTTTGGTTTTGTGGTAGTGGGGATTCAACCCAGGACCTCATGCCTGCTAGATGAGTGCTCTACTACTGAGTTACATCTCCAGCCCCTCTATAAATATTTTGATCAAAGGATTAGCAGATAGATGGTGATTCAAACAGTGTAGAAGAAAAATAGAGTCAAGAATAATTAGTATATTGCCACCCCTGGCTTGAGATAACATGGCAAGTCACTGAGGGGGCCTAAATAAAACTGGCCTCTTTCTAAGTTGATTATTTCAGGGTTTGGTCTTGTTTTGCTTTGCTTTTACGGTAACAGACAGCTGACTAATTACTCTAGGTGTATAGTATTTTGAAGTTGGGTGCTGTTAATCTTCTTTTTGCTTCTTTTCCAGCATTGTGTTGACATTCTGGATCTTTGCCTTTTCAGATAAACTCCAATAATATCTTGGTATTATCCTCAAGATAACTTTCTGAGATACTGACTGCGATGATGCTTAATGTATGGATTGAGTTGAGAGGAAGTAACATCATGAGAATTTTTTTTTTCCTTGTAAGTACCAGGGATTGAACTCAGGGGCACTCGACCATTGAGCCACATCCCAGCCCTATTTTGTATTTTATTTAGAGACAGAGTCTCAGTTGCTTAGCGCCTCGTTTTTGCTGAGGCTGGCTTTGAACTCATGATCTTCCTGCCTCAACCTCCCAAGCTGCTGCAATTACAGGCATGCACCACCAACCCCAGCCATCATAAGCATATTGACTCTTCCTATCCATGAATATGGGATGTCTACATGTTTATTTATTTCTTTTGATGTCTTTCATCAGATTTTTATATTTTTTCTCATATCAATCTTTTTATTTTGTTACACTTAAAACTAAGTATATCCCTTTTCTTTTTGCAATGTAAATGGTATGTGTTTTCAATTTCAAATTGTTCATTGCTGGTGCTTAATAAAACAATTAACTTTTATATATTAACCTTGTGTCCTGCAACCTTGTAACCTTGTGTCTTCACTGTAGGTAAACCATAAACAGTCTTATTTTCCTGTAGATAAATATTTTTCTACAGGAAAAGCATTGGACAAGAGTGTTGTACTACTATAAGTACCCTCAAAGACGACTAATCTAGAGGCAATGTGTACAGTGGATTAGAAGGAAACATGTCTCGAAGCTGGGAGTCCATGTAGGAAGATTTTTATTTGATTTGATCCTAGGGATTGAACCCAGTGCTGGGTCAGTTTGAGGTGGCTAAGGAACAAAGCATCAGGCAACCCACACGTGAGAACCACCAATCAGGTGCTGACAGAACCACCTGTCAATCAGCAGGGTCTCCTGACCAATCCTGGATCTCAGCAAGCTCCCCCGACCAACCCCAGTAGGACAAGGGACTCTTAAAACCTACCTTTCCTGTCCCAAGCCCTTTCTTTCCTCCCTTCCTGTCTCAAGCCATTTCCTCCCTTCCTGCCTTAAGCTCAATGAAAATTCCAGTCCAGCTGGGCCATGAGTGATTCCCTGGACCACTCTGTTGGCCTGGAGGGTCTCGCCTGGGAGACAATCTCAATAAAGCCTCGTTCAGCAGCTTTTAATCTGCCTCCTTTGGTCACCAGTGCCTGACCTTACACCCGGGAGCACTATTTGAGTCAGCTGTTTCACTTCTGTGACCGTAAAGCCTGACAAGAACAATTAAAGGCGGAAAAATTTCTTTTGGCACACATGGTTTCAGAAGTCTCAGGGCATAAATGGCCAACTCCATAGCTCTGGGCATGAGACGAGTAGAACAGCATGGCAGAGTGTGTAGCTGAGGAAAGCTGCTGGAAACACGGCACTGGGAAACAGAGACCAAGCTCAGCTCACTAAATATATACCCCAAAGGCGCACGACTATGACCCACCCTACCTGCCTACAATCACCACTCAGTTAATCCCTATCAGAGGAGTAATGCACTGATTAGGTTAAGACTCTCATAACCTAATCCGCTGCAAATGAACTACTGCTGAGTATTAGGTCCTGCAATTATGCATGAAGTCTCTGAGTCCTAAAATCGACAATTTGTTTACTAGAGGAAGCTGGGAGCCTGCAAAGCTGCGGACCACTTTGTTCTTGCACAGCACATCTTTTATAGGGTAGTGTGAGGTTAAATCTTAACTATGACATAACATTTTTGAAAACACTAACTTGTTTGCTAGTACTAAGGAAACATTTTTCCCAGTGACAAAACATGATATGTTCGCATAAAATGCCAGGAAACAGACCTCAAGTACATAGCAGGTAGAACAGTTAGTGCCTTATTTTTCTCCTTAATCAGAAGGGTCATCGTGTCCCACAAGAATTAGCCAATCGTGAGGAGTTATTGCTGTCCTGCTATGAGGCTTCAGCTAATAAAAAGAAACTCCATGTTCAGATTCTTCAGGGTGTACTCTTCATGACTTCAGGAGATCAGACCCCAACACCAATCGTTTCACCTCTAAATGTTCTTGCATTATTTTGTACATGGCCTAATCTAAACCATAACAGGCACTTTACTGGTGAGCTACATTTCCTGGTTTGAAGCTTTTTATTTTGAGGCAGAGTCTCTCTAAGTTGCCCAGGCTGGCCTCGAACTTGGGATCCTCCTGCCTCAGGCTCCTGAGTTGCTGGGATTACAGGCATGTGCCACTACAGTCAGTCCATGTGGGAAGTTTATACAAGCCTTTCATGAGATAATGAGCTTCAGAATAAGGGTATTATATAGCACCAGTGGAAAGAAAAAGAACAGATTTAAAGGCAAATATCCTCAATTTGTCCTTTTTCATGCTTATGGGTATTTTTTTTTCCTTTTCACAGTCTTCTCCCTTGCTACTCTTTTTGCCTAACTTCTAATTATTCCTCAAAATTCAATTTAGATGCCTTTCCTTCTACTCTCTCCCCACATCCCCTTTAATGTCCCCCATCACACTGTAAATGTTATTTATTCTTATCAACTTGTACTATACTTGACTATTCACCTGTCTCTTTTTTTAAAAAATTAACTTTTAGTTGTAGATAGACAGCATGCCTTTATTTCACTTATTTATTTTTCGGTGGTAGTGAGTATCAAACCCAGTGCCTCACGTATGCGAGACGAGCGCGCTACCACTTGAGCCACATCCCCAGCCTTCACCAGTCTCTTTTATTAGATCATGAACCCCTGAATCTGAGAGGCCTGACATCTGGCCCAGTAAACATATGCATAAACAAATAATTTATTTGCATCTGTTGTTGGAATTCACAATGTTACCAAGTATGTGGCAGGTATTATATCAGGTTTACATGGTATATTTTCTCTTAAAAGACTGAAAGCAAAGAGCTTCAAAAAACTGAAACCTCCAATCAAGAAGGAAGTACTAAACCCATATCAGAAAGGAATCAGTTCCTCAAACTTAGTTTTGAATCATCTTGTTTTTAAAAGTGGGCTTGCTTCCTCTATAAATAGTAATAAGACACTATTTTCAAGACAGATTTGGAAGTCTCTAGTCTCATCTTCACTGTGCAGGAGTTTTAGGTTTAGTTTCTCTTTCCTGTGGGTCAGACCATTTCTTCTTCTGCCTCACATATGCAGCTCTGGCAGACTTGAGAGAAGAGAAGCAGACAAGACCCTGTGAGCCTGAGATTAACCACTGCCTCTGTTCTCAGCAGGAACTTCAGCTCGAACACCTGGTAAGAGAAGGAAACTCAGGGCTGAGGTGAACAGGGCTGTGAACATGGCTGGGAGGAAGTAGCTATAGATGAAGGGTAAACATCTCAGAAGGGAAGATGTAAAAAATCAGATGTCTGACATGCGAGTTGTTGAATGCATAAATGCAAGTCATAGAGAAGAGTGAGAAAAGCCAATCTAAGAAAGGGCTGCT
Organism: Spermophilus citellus; assembly: GCF_964194105.1. Lineage (NCBI taxonomy): Eukaryota > Metazoa > Chordata > Mammalia > Rodentia > Sciuridae > Spermophilus > Spermophilus citellus. The sequence goes on along the minus strand of NC_138185.1, from coordinate 195,435,768 downwards.
CACCTCTCTGGGCTTCAGAGTCTTCATAGAATTGTGAGACCTGATGTGAAAGTTTTTTTTTTTTTTTAAAGCTATGAAATCTTAAAAGGCAAAACAAAAATCTAAATAAGAATGATTAATAGTTATTAATAACTATGCTCTTATTGCTTCTTCTATTACCATGATCTTCACTCTTCTTACACAGGAAAGATAATGATACTAAATCTGGGATGCTTTCCTCTCCTCCTGATGCTGCTGGGACTATGGAGCACAGTGTGCCCACTTTGTGCTTTGCCTGAGAGGCTCACCAAGGCTCATTGGTTTGAAATCCAGCACATACAGCCAGGTCTTCTCCAATGCAACAGGGCCATGGATGGTGTCAACAATTATACTCAGCATTGTAAGCCTGAAAACACCTTCCTTCATGACTCTTTTCAGAATGTAGCTGTTGCCTGCAATATGCCCCACATCATTTGCAAGAATGGCCAGAACAATTGCCACCAGAGTGCAAAGCCTGTTAACATGACCAAATGCAAACTCACTGCAGGGAAGTATCCTCACTGTCGCTACAGTGATACTGAAGAATACAGATTCTTCGTTGTTGCCTGTGACCCCCCTCAGAAGAGTGACCCTCCCTATCAGTTGGTTCCTGTACACTTGGATAAGCTCATCTAAGGTTTTGCTCACTTTCCTCTCATTGGACACAGGTTCTCTTAAAGTTTCTTCTGCTTTGTCTATTCTTTTGTTGATTTTCTTGTATCCATGGAAGAGAAGGAAGGTGTTGGAAGAATTTGAGTATCTAGGATACCAGACTAGAGTTGGGACAAAAAGAAATAGGATTTTTTTCTGCTTTGGAGTTCTGTCTGTTTTGAGAGAAGACTAATAAGGAAGAGGGCAAAGCATCATCCAGGCTGTAGGCCTTGGGACTACCTTGGGACTTTTTCCAAACTTTATAAAACTACATTCACAGCAATAAAAACCACTCTTGCTGCATTCTGATGAGTGTGAAGGTGTTTTTATACCCGTTCAAATCACTGCCTGCCAGGATTCAAAGAAGAACTATTTTGGTCTTAGGTCCCAGGCCACCTATGAAGCCTCCTTGGGGCCTCTACCACTTCCCTTGCCCCTGTGTCTTTGGGACTTGAGAGCAAGAAATCCTCCACCCCTTCAAACTGCTCATGATTTCACATATTCCCTTGAAATCATTGTCTATGCTTATTAGGAAGTGGTACTGATCCCTCAGAGAGAGGTGACGATTTGCACATAGATTTTAACATCGGTGACTGAGGGTTTCTTTGATCTTTTCTATTTGTTTTTACATTCAATTGGGCAATATTTTAAATATAAGGTATCAGTAGTATCTTTTGGACTAAGCAAAAATAAAGCATAGATCAAGATAAAAAGGCACTGGAATATAAAAACCCTTCTAGGCTTACCTAAATACCAAAATATCACGGAAACATTGGGTTTAAGAATTGAATCTGAATTTGGAAACTGAAGGATTGGTATTAGAAATTTGTTCAGATTAAGAATTAAGGTCTTAGGTCACATACACAAAGGGACCTTCAGTTCCTCAACAACCTCCAAAGTAAGGTACCAGACTAGGGAGCCAAGTATGTTAGAAATGCTTTGTAGAGTGATCAGTGTTTTAGTAGCAGCCAAGACCATGGAGATTGGAAAAATCACTTACAGAAGTAGTTAAAAGTGTAAGAATTACTTTTGGTATAGAATGATTCTTTCCAACCACACAGTTACTTTAATAGATGTGTTAAGTGAGCTCACTTTCCTTTAGGCCGTATGTAAAATTGTGGTTTAGGACCAAAGTATGGAGTAAGATGTTTCAGGTTTCAGGAACCTGGATTTCTTGGATGATGAATGTACAAGGAGCCCCCCCCCCCATTGTGAAGAGATTATCAGGCCAGGGAAACACAGCACCAAAGAAGCTGGGTACCCAGTAGGGAAACCCACAGAGGGACCCAAGTCCTCTAACACAGTGGATTTTAGTAGTATTCAGCTTTAAACTGTCTTGACTATATATATTTTATAGTCCCCCAGTAAAGTCTATGAGGGAGTAGAGGAAAGGTTCTGTGCTCATGTTAACCAGTATAGGAAAAGAAGAATCATTTATAAGAAAAGATATTCAGATAATATGTGTTGGTCTGAGCAGTAATCAGAATGGATTTATGTCCCATATCAGCATTACCTGGAACTTTCTAGAGATTCTTGAAGAAAATAAACCTACTAAAAAATTGAACTTCCCAGTATCAAACACCTAATTGCTCACACTATTGTTTGTTTTTGTTTTTGTTTTTTTGTACTGGAGATTGAACCCAGCAGAGCTTTACCATTGAGTCACATTCCCAGCCCTTTTTACATTTTATTTTGAGACAGGGTCTCACTAAATTGCTTATAACCTGACTAAGTTAAGGCTGGCTTTGAACCTGTGATCCTCCTGCCTCAGCCTCCCATGCTGCTGGATTATAGGCATGTGCCACCACATCCAGTGCTCACACTATTGTTTATACATTAAAAACACTTCATGGCTTGGATACATATGTGCTGCTCAAGTTTTGGGGCTTTTAGAAATGTTAGGGAACATGAAATGTTAGTTAAAATTAGTGAAATAAATTTTGAGGTCTACATTGGATTTTTTTTCTGTGACAATAAAAATACTGCAAATATGTTCCAACAATAGATGAAAAATAAAACACAAGGGGCTGGGGTTGTGGCTCAGTGGTAGAGCGCTCGCCTAGCACATGTGAGGCCCTGGGTTCGATCCTCAGCACCACATAAAAAAGAATGAAGGTATTGTGTCCAACTACAACTAAAAAATAAATATTTAAAAGAAATAAAACACAAGTACCATCTTTTGGAGATTTACAGCCAACAATATCTAATCTTTCGCAGCCTCCCATCCCCACCAACAACCGTTGTCATTTTGGGTCTCTTATCAAGGAGGGGGCAAAAACAAAACTAACTTTTGAACAATCTATTATGCCCAAACTCTTAGAAGGTGTTAGTTCTAAAATGTGAAATAACTAAGATGGAACTCTTTAGATTTGCTTATTTCCTGCATAGATTTATATATTGTAGAAGAGTAAAGATGATTGGCTACACAGAAGTTCATTTAGCTGTGTCCCTAGATTCACTTAAATCACCAGTCCTTTGAGATGATCTCAAAGTAAGCAAAGCCCAAAAATGATTACAGCAAATGTTCCAGCCCTTCTTAACTCTGGCTTCGCTTTATATTCACCCGGGAGATTTTAGAAAAATAACATTATGGACTGAATATGAGATGTCTCCCCAAAGCTCCTGTATTAATGAAGCAATGTTTAGAGGCAAAGCAATTAGATAGTAAGAACTGTAACCTAATCAGTCCATCCTAGTTTGAATGGACTGACAGGGTGGAAACTGTAGGCAGGTGGGGTGTGGCTAGAGGAGGTTAGTCACTCAGGGTATAACCTGGGAAGGATATTCTTCACGTGACTCCTCTCTCTCTCTCTCTCTCTCTCTCTCTCTCTCTCTCTCTTTCTCTCTCTCTCTCTCTCCTGATTCCACCATAAGCTTTCCTCTGCTGAGCTCTTTCCCTGTGATGTGCTGCCTTATCTTGGTCCCAGAGCAATGGAATTGGCCACCTATGGACTGCGACCTCTGATGCTGTGAGCCCCAAATAAACTTTTCCTCCTTTAAGTTGTTCTCATTGGGTACTTTGGTCACAGCAATGAAAAAGCTGATAAAAACAAATAGCAATACATGAATCCTATTAAATCAATTGGATGAACATTTAATGGACAATTCAATGAATTTCTGGGGATGGGACCTGGTCACTACTAGATTTTCCCTCCCTCCCTCCCTCCCTCCCTCCCTCCCTCCTTTCTTTCTTTCTTTCTTTCTTTCTTTCTTTCTTTCTTTCTTTCTTTCTTTCTTTCTTTCTTCTTTTTCTTTTTTAAAATTCCCTTGTAATTGTAATAAGCAGCCAGAATTGGGAACCACTTTAGACCCAGCATAGGCAAACAACAGTGTATGGACATCTAGCCACTAACCTATTTTGCACCGTCTGGAGCAGAATGGTTTTCATATTTTTATAAGGACGAGAAGGAGGGGTGAGGGAGTAAAAGGCCCTATTTGTCTTACAAAAGTAAAATATTGACTTTCTGGCCACTTACAGAAAAGGTTTACAGACTCTTGGTCTACTAGGCTGTTCCATGGATCTTGCACTCCGGCTGTGGCTAAGGCAGGTGGCTAGAAGAGATCTAGCAGGCCTAAAATTTTGAACAAAGACTTCTGGAAAGCAGAGGTATGAAGACTGGAAAATATTTGACCTTCAGCTGTCTCTCATTAATGTTCCTTTTTGTACATTTTCTCAGTTTTTTTTTTACAGCATACCATTTCCTCTTTTCTATTTCACATGGAAATAGACGGTCATCCTTCTCCATTTCACTTGCTAATTATCTTTTACATATATATGTAAAAAAGTTCTGATTGGCCACCTAAATCAAATCATAATGACCACTCAGACAGAGTCCCATTGCACAAAATAGCTTCCAGGAAGTTTTTTTGTGGACCCTGCAGAAGAGAGGGCTAGAGAGAATTGCCCTTTCAACTTGGCAAGTGGGCTCTTTACCCTGGTCCACTCTTCAGAAACCCTTGCTACTTGGAATATCTTTCTCAACATTTGCTGTTTCCCTGCAATGGCCACAGTTGATGCACCCGGTAATGAGAATCAATAAGGGCTGAGTTTCATTTCCCCAAATGTGAAGATTGAACACCAGAGAAATGCCTAGGCATATGTAAAAAACAAGTTATTTTTTTTGCACCCCTTACAGTCAGCCTGGGCTGGCAGTGCTTGCCCTAAAACCCTGGTGGGCTCCCATGCGGCTTCTCCCCTTCAGGTTTTCTCCTCCCCCTGCCCCAGCCCATGAGGCACTCAACTCCTTCATATTTTCCTGGGGAGAGGCCTGGTTTCCTGGAGGGTTAGCCATGGTTATAGAAGCCACAATTCCCAGAGAAAAAGAGTAAGGACTAAGCACACAATTCAATACATTTCCCTACACAAGCTGTAGAAACAGAGTTTGAACATCAGATCAGATAACATTGTATCTCAAAGAATAGAGGAGGCTTTATATTGAATTAGACATTGTGGGGCAGTAAAAGAGAGTTGATACTCTTCCATTTTTCCTTCCCGTGTTAGACGAATATTTCAATTAGTTTTGTCTGAATTTTAAAATCTAAAACTAATTCTATTTTCTTGATATTGTGATTGGTGTTTCTTTAAGTCATCTTCTTAATCTGTAAAATTCTTTTAAAAGATGCCATCCTAGGGCTGGGGTTGAGGCTCAGAGGTAGAGCGCATGCCTAGCACGCATGAGGCACTGGGTTTGATCCTCAGCACCACATAAAAATAAAGATATTGTGTCCACCTATAACTAAAAATTATTTGGAAAAAAAAGATACCATCCTATCTAGATAGTGCTAATAAACACAAAGTACTGTTTGTCCATATTGGAAGCGTTGCCAAGAAACCGCAGGTATGGGAAGGCAGCAGGGCTCAAGAACCTCATAAGTAAGAGGCAGCAGCTCAGAGGAACAGGAATTCTTTTAGAGCTCTTGACACTTCTCAATGGGTTTTATGAAGTCTTTTACCTTTTCCCGTCTCCTGGGCTCATTATATTTTTTAAAAGGTGATTATATTTCAAAAATGAATATTGAGAAATACAAAGCCATAGATAGCATTCTAAATAATAATATTAAAATTTTCATTTAAAAAAATGAGTAAATTTGCTCTTCATTTTCTTACATGAAATCACACGTTAGGAGTGCATCCAGTCCTGTTTTTATAATTTTACTTCATGTTCAACACTTTCATAAACAAAGTAAAGTGTTTCAGTGTGCACTTTAAAAGTAAATTTTTGTACTGGGGATGTAGTTCAGTGGTACATCACTTGCCTTAGATATGTTAGGCCCAGGGTTAAATTCCCAGCACACAAATACATTTGTACAAGTAGTATCATATGGTAGACATCATTCCTTAACTTGCTTTTTTCACTCATTTTTTAAGGTTCATCAATATTAAAATATTTTTTGTTTCTTTACTATCATTTATTTATTAATTGGAGAATTTCCAAATTCTCACTCAACCAAAGTCAACTGAAACAACCAATGTGGCAGTGAAAACTTTTGCACATTTTTTCTATATGCACATGTGGAAATTTTTCACTAAGGTATATATCTAGAGGTGGAATTTCCAAGCCATACACATTTTCACATTTTCAGTTTCACCAAACACTGCAATGTTTTCTTCACACTAAGCATAGAACATTGTACTTTCCATGTCCACACCACCAACATATTCCATTCTCTCTCTCTCTCTCTCTCTCTCTCTCTCTCTCTCTCTCTCTCTGTCTTGTGTGTGTGTGTGTGTGTGTGTGTGTGTGTGTGGTGTGGGGATCGAACCCAGGGCCTTGTGCATGCAAGGCATGCACTCTACCAACTGAGCTATATCCCCAGCCCCATTCTCTTATTTTTATGGTGTGATGTTGCCATTCTATCAAAAGATAGGTCTATGCTTCCTTCCTGTGAGTGTGGTTTAGCTTTAGAAACTCACTTTAATGAACAGAATGCATTGAAAGTGACACTGCCAGACTTCTATGGCTAGGGGGTAGAAGGTGATAGGGCTGCAGCTCTCTCCCTCTCAAATCTTGGGACACATACTCTTGGACCAATCCTCCCATTGTGAGGAAACCTATGCCCTCTGGCAAGGTCTTGCATAGATATTCTAGTCAACAGGCCCTGCACCAGTCTCAGCCAGCATCAGCCACTTAGCATGTGGATGAAAGAACCTTCGAGTATTTCAGGCTCCCAGACTTTGACTCATCTAGCCACAGCCTCAGTCACTGAAGCAAAGACAAGCTATCCTCACTGTATCGTATGTGAGTTTCATAAAACGTATATTAACTGCATGGTTAGAGCTTTATTTCCTACCATAATGCTTGGCACTAGTAGCTTTTCAAGAAATATTTGAGTGTAGCAATCAATAAATGTCTACTCTTTGCTGAGCTCTATTCAAAGTGGTTATATGACCTGTTTTAATTAATTTATACACAAATTTTTATGAGTGTTATTATCTTCATTTTATAAATATTAAATAGCTTCCAAGCAATGAAGTGAAAGTACTATGGATTGGACCCAGGGGTATTTTACCACTGAGCTACATCCTAGCCCTTTTTATTTTTTAATTGAGACAAGTTCTTGCTAAGTTTCCAACTTGTGATCCTCCTGCCTCAACCTCCTGAGTTGCTAGGGTTGGAGGCAGGCACCACCACACCTGGCTCCAAGTTCATTTTGTAGTGATTCCCAACTGTGCTCTGTTGCATCTCTGATGGGTCACCAAAAATTGATATACAGATATTTAATGCTATGATTTTACAACTTCAAAGGGAAATGGAGTGCAGTGTATGTCCGTGTCTTGATGACATTGCATAAGGGTAAAAATAAACAATGAACAGTGTCAATATACAAAGGTTAATGATTTTCTTTATATAACATAGCTCTCTCCTATCTCCCATCTCCCATAAGGATTTGCCTGGGTCCCTGTCCCCACACCACTCTGACTCAACAGTTGTTTCATCTTCTGCCTCAAGAGTAGATTCAAACTGTTCTTCCTCAGCTGCATCAAGGTGCTTGGTTCTGAGGAAGCTAAGACCACAGTGGAGGTGGTCCTGGCCTCGTTCTCATAGGTCTCTCCAGAGAGAGAGCTGCCTCTGGGGGAAGAGTGGGCAGGAGAAGGAAGATTCAAGGGCTGGAAGTCTGGTAGAGAGGGGTGTTCATTTGCTCCAACACCATTTGTTGAAAAGACTACCTTGTTGGTGCCTGTAATCCCAGCGATTTGGGAGGCTGAGGCAAGAGGATCACAAGTTTGGGGGTAGCCTCAGCAATTTAGCAAGACCCTGTCTCAAAAAATAAAAAAGGCTTGAGGTGTAGCTTAAAGATAAAGCACCCCTGCATTCAATTCCCAGTACCAAAAAGGAAGATGGAAAAAAGGAAGGAAAAGAGGAGAAATGTTTACAGCCGTTCTCTCCATAATCACACAGAGTGGAAAGAGGTGAAATGTTCTTTAGTTGGTAAATGGATAATCAAGTTGTGCAGCATCCTGGAATATAAAGAAAAACAAACTATTCATACATTCAACCTCTTGGATGGATTTCGAAGGAATTATGAAAAGATTTATACTCTGCAATTCTATCTGCCTGACATTTCAAAAAGAAAAAAAATACGGTGAAGGAAAACACATCAGTGGTTACTAAGCAACAGAAGCAGAAGGAGGGAATGACTACAAAGAGACAGCAAAGGAGATTTTTGAGGTGAGGGGATTGTTCTGTTTCTGATTGTGGAAGTGGTTAAAAATCACATTGTATACTAAACACTCAGTTTTACTCTAAGATAATTTTTTAAAATGAAAAAAAGGAAGGAGAGAACTTGGAGAAAGAGAACTTGGAGAAGGCATAAAAGCACACATTCTCAGAATCAACAGACCTGGTTTTGGTTTTCTTTCTTCCATTCTTGGTTTTACTTTTGTTTTTTGTGGGTTTTTGTTTTGTTTTGTTTTTGGATTTTTTGGTACTGGGCATGGAACCCAGGGATACTTTACCACTAAGCTACATTCTCAGCCTTTTATATTTTTTAATTTATATTTTATTTTGAGAAAGTTTCTCACTAAGTTTCTGAGGCTGTCCTCAAACTTGTGATTCTCCTGCCTCGGCGTCCCAAGTCCCTGGCGTCACAGATATGCGCCACCATACCTAGCCGTTGCTTTACCTTTCTTTAAGATGAAGATGTTTTAGTCAGATCACAAAAGGCCATTCCCAGAAGGATGTTCCTTGATTCCACAAGTCTACAGACACGATCTCAGGCATATCCAGTAGTGTGCACACACACGTTCCCATGCAGATTGTGTCCCTATATTATACAACCCCAGGTCTACCCTTAAATAGTCATTTGGTGGTGTCTGTGGGAGAGGAAGGGGAGGTGAAGATGAAAGGCTGCCATGCTGATCTGAAGCAAGGCCCAGTCCTGCACCTTCTTTGGACATGTCCTCAATAAAGCCCAGGGAATTCCTGACCCCACACCTGAACTTTCTCATTGCTGCGCTGATCTCACCTCCACATCAGCCTCTCCCTGAGAGCTCTGAGCCAAACCAAACTCCCTATGGGTTCTGGGGGACCAGGAAGGACTATGGGCCCTGCGGAGGTTAGTTGCCATAACTGTCTAAAGTGGACTGAGGAAAATCTGCTCTGACAGGGTATTTGAAATCTGCTAGGATGATCAGTCCTCTAAAGTGGCTTTGTGGTGAGAAGAGCACTCTGAACTAAACCAGATCTCGATGAGGCGACTTTATTAGAAATGAGTGATCATATATAACTACATGCCACTAATCATAAGTATAAAGGGACTTTGAGATTATCAAGCCTCAACCCCTGGATTAGGAGCTATAGACTAGGGAGCTGCATGGCCTTGGCTCAGGAGCACAGGGAGTTGATAGTGGAGGTAGAATTAAGCCAGGGACCCTGGCCCAATTATCCACAACATGCAGACTCAGAAGGTGGAAAGAAAAGGAAACAGACCCTGGGTAGAGGCCCTTCCCAAACTTGTAGCAAGGAGAAACTAGAGAATAATAGCATATGGGTGCTATGAGCTTTAAAATATAACCCCTATGCTTACTAGTATAACAAACTCTATCCATTCAAATTAACTACTCATTTACTGTTGATTATGAAGGCAATCATGGCCTAATCAGCATGGGAATCTAATACTGCTCTAAAAAATAAAGTGTGTTTTGTTTATAACAAGGGAATGGGAAGGAAGCTAAACCCGAAGGGGAAAGATCCTACACTTCCTGAAAGCCACAAAGAAATCCCAAATATACCAAAACATATTGAATGATTTGCAGAGGCACAATGGAAGTGTGCCCCTGGTTAGTCTTAGTCTTAGGGAGGCACACCTTCATTATGTATTTTCTATTTAGGACCCCCATCATGAGTCATGCATTATGTATGTGACAAGAGCTTTGTCATCTTCATGATCAATTCCCCAAAGCAATACTGAAGTCACCTTTCCACCATGGATACTTCAATTCAGAGCCCCCTAAACATTCCCACTTGCTCCATGAGATCTGAATCAGCCTAAAGAAGCAAATGTGGGGACTGGGAGCAGCCTCTCCTTTCACAGGGAGAAATCTCAGGGTGCAGATACTGATGGAAGTGGCATGTGGAAAGAAAGCACCAGAGGCAATGACCATTTACTCTTCTGAGTGAAGGACTCATCACATATAGAGGATGGATCTGTTTTGATGTGGGGGAGTGTGGATCTGGGGAGCTACTGGATGCTGGAATTAAAGGAAGAATTTTGGTGAAGGCGATCCCCCACTCACTGTCTTGACAGGGTCACAGTGAGAAAAAGTGTTGGCAAAGCCGCTCTCCCACTGTCTTGACAGGGTCACAGTGAGGATGAATGCTGGCAAAGCCACACTGGTTGGTGGGTAACCGAAACCATGAGACCCTTTTTTATGTAATTGGGACTTTGCATTTTCATGCTTATGTTTCTCACAGGAGGCATGAGTATGTTAAATGCCAAACAATTAAATTTCAGATGGCTAGAACAGAACAGGTAGTTCATGCCTTGGAAGCTGTTCTGCTACCCACCCCTCAGCATATCAAGGACAAAATAAAAGGCTATTCTTCTATCTTAGTACATTGTGGACAAACCTAATAACAGACAACAATCATCCTCTGAAAAACAAACTCTTTGAGAACTAGTACACCTTGACTGAGAAACAAACTCTTTGAGAACTAGCGTACCTTGACTGAGAAACAAATTCTTTGAGAACTAGTGTACCTTGACTGAGAAACAAAAGAAACTCTCTGAGAAAGCAGCTCAACCAGTTTTATGAGAATAAATTTAGGAATTAATTAAAATAGCTTTATAAGACACAGTTTTAGAATAATGTTAAAAATATTATTTAGATTCTTAAGTTTAGAAATTATTAAGTCTTTAGTTATATAAGTTTCTGATATGCTTTAAGGATGATTCATAAACTTTAGGACATTTTAAATATAAGATTTAAAGGGACTTTTTTAGATGGGAATTTTAGATTAAAAATAAAGTGCAGGTGTACTTTAGGTTAATGATTAATTAGGAGACTTAGAGTCTGGTTACGTAGTTTGACATTAGTTAATAAGGAAATAACATCTTGGGAAAAATAGTAAATCTTGGGAAAATCTGAAGGATGTAAATTGGTGACATGTTTTATTGATGAATCTGTACTTTGATGATTGTATGGCTGGGGGTCATATCCTGGAAGAATGTAGATCGGTGTGCTCTCAATCATGGTTAAGGAAATGTCATGTCTTGGCAAAGTTTTAAGTTATATAATCAATGACGTATTGTGAATCTATAATGATGAGAAAAATTGTAATAAAAAGGGGACCCAGAGAAAAGCTGTTTTAGCTCTCTCTCTGAAGATTGCTCAAAGGGAACGACTCCTGTCTCATCATTTCGCCGACGCCACTCCTCCTTCGGGACTCCCTGGACCCCGCCGGGGCTGGCCCCCGGCAGAATTTACCATAGAAATAAGCAGGAGTCTTAAGAGGGATGATCAGCCAATCAGAAGAGACAGAAAATTCTATAATTTTGTCAATATTCTTAAAGTTGCCAGGAGTAAGGAGGAGATGTGTTTACCTCTTGTCTTGGTCTAATTCGTGCTGCTATAACACAACACCTGAGACTGAGGAACTTAAAATGAACAGAAATGTATTTGGCTCACAGTTCTGGAGATGGGAAGTCGGAGACTGAAGGGCCCCAGCTGGTGAGGGCCTTCTTGCCCTATCACCCCACGGCAGAAAGTAGAGAGCAAAACAGCACCAGAGAGCAAGAGAGGGTTGAACTCCTTTATATAATGAATGCACTCCATGATATGGCTTTAATCCATTTCATCAGAGCAGAACCCTCATGACCTATTTACCTCTTTCAACACTGTTGTATTGGGAATTCAGTTTTCAACATATGTACTTTGGGGGGCACATTCAAATAGCTCCTGTTCACTGAAAATATAGAATTACAAAAGTTCATTTGGTTTGGAGAAACAGTCACACTGTCCTCAGAAGACTCCCTGGACATGGCTCTTCTGCCTTCAAGCAGATACCATCTTAACATGTTAGTTCCTCCACTTTAAAATCAGTCTACATTGGTGAATCTCCTGGAAAGAGCTGGTGCTCTTCTATTCACAGAGGGGCAATTGTCTCCCACTCAACAGTGATGCCTGATTTTTTCCTGGACAACTAAGCTGTTTCTCTCTGTGGCTGTGCCTGGCGCTCAGCATAAGGTGCAGCCTCTCCTCCCTGTGTCCTCCTGTTCAGGAATTTTCCCTCCCCATGGAGTTTCCTAGCTGCACATTCTGCACCTGGACCACCATCTTCACCTATCATTTCATTCCCCAGATGGGAACCCCAGCTTTCCTCTAGCCGGGAAGGTATGGGGAGCCTGGAAGCCAGTTAGTGAAGGTGGAGGTATGTAGGCAGCAAAAACCCAAGTGTTCTTAAAAGCTCCACAGAAGTATTCTCTTAGGACTAAAGGGAAGGAAAACTGGAGCTGGAAACAAGAGCGAGATGAGCTTAAGAAAAAAGTTGATTAAAGGAAACATATTTAGAAACTTGAAATTTCCTCTTTCCTCCCCAATTCTCATTCATAATATTGAGATTCTCCACTACCTCACTACCATGGCTCCTTTATACCTGCAGGTCTTCTTCCTCCTTCAGAGACCTCGGGGCTAAGAGTTCACTCTATACAAGAAAAATCACAATAACTTCCAACATCTACAAGTATAGCATATAATAGCAATGACACAACTGGTCCCAGCAGTGGCAAGTAGGGCCTTTAGTTCTATGACCCTGTCTAAAACCAGATGCAACATTAAATAGAGAATTAAATGTAATGATTAAGAGAAGACAGAAGCTTACTCTAGTCCTTTGAATGGCTCTAAGGGACCATTGTTAAGAACTGTGAGGGCCAAGAATACTGGAAATATGTAGAAGAGCCACCACTCCATAGCATTTAGCAAAGTTAATGTCTGTTTCTTCCTGAGTTAGACTCCAGCAGCAGAAAGAATAATGCCAGGGAGGCCAGGAACCTGGGTTCCAATCCCAGCTGGGCCACTACTAGTGGGTCATGAACAAATCCCTTAAAAGGTGAAGGTCACATTATGTCAGGGATAGTCAGTGTGCAGTACATCCATGATAACTTCTCTGGTGCCTCCAATAGAGACTGTGGTTCAACTACAGTCCTGTTTAGAATGTTTTTCTACAGCATTCTAGGCAGGTACCTCCATTAGGGTTGGTTCACAGGCTGAAATACTTGTTATTCTTCAACTCCATGACTTCCAAAGTCCCTTCCACTTCTACCTTTTAAGGTTCTGACTTTTCAGGTAAGAGAGAGAGAGAGAGCCATTTTTCTGTCTCAATAATAGCTCTCTCAACAAAAAGACTAATGAAAACTTTTGAGATGATAATTTCATAAACTCCTCCTCTACACCCTGAGGCTAAGCAGAGTCTTCCTGCCATCACACTGTCCTTCCTTCTGTGCCATAGAATTACTGTGTTTGAGCTTGACCCTCTGTCTGTTCACCCAGCATGAGAGTGTCCCAGCCTGTAGCTCCTTTTTACTTAAAATACTTAGCAGTTTTGCACTTGGCATCAAGGAATCTACAAGGAAAGGAATTTTCTCTGGCCACTGAAATCCAAGAGTCAGAAGGGAAGGTATTTAATTACTTCGTTTGCTTCTCATCAATGACTAGTCAGATTTAGTTCTTAGCTCTAGCTGAAAAGTAACCACAGAAACCGTACCTGGATAAGACACTTCAGAAATCAGGTGATTTGCAACTATGTTTTATTGGAAGAAATGGTAAGGAATTAATCTGGAGCCACAAACCACTCCTCACCCCCAAAGTTGTGCAGGAATAAGACTCATCTGTGTGTTGGATGGGAGCCCTAATTGGAGTTATTTCTTTTAGAGCAAGGAAGGAAAAAGGGAGAGGCAAGCGTCCCAAGGATAGGTCATGGGGAGGTTGGCATCCCCTTGCTCTGGACTTAAGCGGACCCCTCTACAGAAGCATCGAAGTGGACAGGCACAGACGGGTTTCCCTCACAGGCCACGATGATTTGCCTTTCTTTCTGGCTGGTCTTGTATGAACAATTGGGGTACTTGGAGCCCCCGGTCAGGCGGCAGTCTGTGATGTGCATGTTGGATCTGCTCTGGAAGCAGTTGGTCTGCCCGTTCTTGCATGTGACATTTTCCTGGGTGCAGACAGCTTGAACATCTTCCAGAGACTCGTGCACAAAGGTGTTCACAGGCTTGCAGTGGCCCTTTGTCATGTTCCGGCGCCTCATCATTTCATTGCAGTAGGTGGGGCTGGGGCTTAAGGAACCAGTGGAGTCCATGTGCTGCCGCTGGAACTTCTTGGCTGCGGATTCCTTGCCCAGGGTGGGAGGGATCCACTCCAGCACCAGCAGCACCAAGACTAACAGTGGGAACAGGATGAGGGACTTCTCCAGAGCCATGGTGGCCTCACTGCCTGAGAGATCCTAACCGGGGAAAGGAGAAAGAAGATGACGACCTCAGAAAGAGAACTCCAGCTACCCCCTGCTGCTCCCTTGGTGCACAGTCTCCCTTTCAGGTCAGACAGTAAGACATCCCTTTTCTTGAGAGATTTTCCACACAGTAAGTCAGTCTCTCCCTCTCTCTCTCCCTCTCTCTCTCTCTCTCTCACACACACACACACTTTCCAAGTGTGTTTTACTCCCACTCACTAGAGAGGGGCCATCCTCCCCTCTAGGTGGTGATCTATGATACCACCCCAAATTTTGCCAGTACTGTTTGAATTCCAGAGTTTCTTTCATCTAAAATACATTTGAAAAATAAAATACATTTGTACCCAGAGCTCAAGTAGCTCTTCAGAAAATCATTTTTTGATTCAGAAAATCATTTTTGAATAAACTGTGAGTCAAATTATATTCCTGCATTATCACATGACACCCAGGACCATGACTGACAGAGCCTTGTTGCCTTATAACACAAGGGAAACTCAGTCCTGTGCCTGACACTGGCCTCATAAAGGGATTCCATTGTATTCCAAAGAGAGATGCTTATCTCCCGCAACTTGGGGGTCCTTTCTTTTCCAGCCCCATGTGTTCTTTGCACCTGCCTGCTCCCACAGCCCCTCCCCAAGCTCCACTTGGTCCCTCTGCCCCAGCTAATATTTGCCTGGCTCAAGTTTTTTGATTTCTAGTGTCAGCACAAGCATCACCCATCTTGGCTCCCATCTCTCTGACCCTCAAGCAGAAGCCTCTCCTGAGACCACCTCTTAGGTCACCTACCTGATCTCCAAGTCGGGCTCCCTGACAGAGTGGAAGGCCAGTTTCTGCAATCACTCAAACCCTGCGTGGTCAACCTTATATAGATTGCAAAAGGGTTTGGCTTCCAAGAAAAGTGGGAGGAGCATCTTGGGCTCTATTCAGATAAAAACAAGGACATTGTGAGGAAAGAGGCTAAGGAACCACCCAGACCAACCCCTTTCCAGGGTTGCTGTGGAGTGAATCTTCACCATGGGACTCTTTCTACTATGTGAACTTCATTTGTCTGCTTATTCACAAGGAGCAACAGACAGCCACTATAGTGCTGGAACTCAAACCTTGCACACCCCAACAAAGTTCTTGTGACTTCCTTGCCTGACATTTTATCAAATAGCCCTTTTGTTAATAATCTGTTGATACAGGGCTGAGGGTATAGTTCAGTGGTAGAGCATTTGCCTAGCATGTATGAGGCCCTAGGTTCAATCCCCAGCAGTTGGAGATAACAAAGGGCACATAAGGTGATCGTGGAGAGGGAAGCCCTCTCTCTACAGAGTCCTGAAGCTATTTGGACAGAATTCCACATCTCCCAACAGTATCTCTCCTGAGTAGGAAAGGGAGACAGAGTCAGCTATCTGCTCTCAGCTACAGATTCTATATCCAAGGAAGAAAGGGGGAGAGTTCCTAAACAGAGAGAAATCCTTTATGTAAGCTCGCCCAGTTCTGGCAACTACCCACCACTCTCCACCCTGCTCTGGGGCACTGATGGTAGTTGGCAGTCTGTAACCACAAGGACCACTGATCCTGTAGGTGAGAATTGAGTCAAATTAGAATTTGTTCATTCATTCCTTAAACAGTGGGCTCAGAGATAAACAAGGCATAGGTCTTGCCAAAGGGTGCCATATGGTATGATTAGTCAGATGGACCCTGATATGGAGCAACGATGAGCCTGGTGCATGTAGAAGCCAATACCCTAGCACTGTTTTTTTTTTTTTTGCAAAAAGAAAAAACTTTACTGTGCAATCATTGTGCCTCTTCACAATCACATATTTCTTCCATGTGTTTCTTTCTAGGGGTGTTAATTGTGTTCTAGGGAGGATTTTGAGCTTGTGACATCCAAAGGTCATTGATCAGATGAGCTGGTTTCTGCTGCATATGTCCATTCTTAAAAAGCCGGTTCCTGAACAACAATTTAAGCACTTCATCATTCAAGGGATTTATGTTCCGTGTATTCAGGCCTTAACTGATTTTAATGGCACCAAGACACTGGGCATAGTTGCACTAAAGTGGCCATTCTTTAGGCACCTTCCCATTGCTGAAATAATTTTAGGGAGTTGGCCCATCAAGATCTCAGAACCACAGATATGAATAGGCCCCCTGCAACTCCTATAAATGTCTTTAACAGCCTCCTTCCTAGGTGTCCCTAAACTACAAAAAAAAAAAAAAAAGTTAATCTATCTCTGCATGACAATCTAACAAGCCCTCAAAGTTTTAATTCAACTTTATGAGGAACCATCAAAAACCACTATCAACCTAAAAGGCAAGTTGTGGGAACAAAGAGTTTATTTGAGCCTAAATGAGGATGGCCATCAGGAAGAAAACAAGAATTCTAGTTGCTCAGAATAAGTGCCCCAAAAATGGCATCAAAAGGGGTCTGGCATTTTATGATTTTTTTTTTTTTAAGGATGTGAAGGAGGTTTCAGAAAACTTGTTGTTAAGAGGCTGGGGTATGGGCTGGAGATGTGGCTCAAGCGGTAGCGCGCTCGCCTGGCATGCGTGCGGCCCGGGTTCGATCCTCAGCACCACATACCAAAGATGTTGTGTCCGCCGAGAACTAAAAAATAAATATTAAAAAAAAATTCTCTCTCTCTCTCTCTCTCTCTCTCTCTCTCTCTCTCTCTCTCTCCCTCTCTCACTCTCTCTTTAAAAAAAAAAAAAAAAAGAGGCTGGGGTATAGCATGTGTGAGGGTTCAATCCCCAGTCCTGGAAAAAGAAAAAAAGAAAAAGAAAAGCCTGTTAATTTCTCCTTCTCACATTACTATTTACAGTTTCCATGGCCTGAATCTGCCACTCTCCTGCCCCTACCAGAAAAAGGAGAACCTCATGATTGTCTTACCTCAGTTAGGGAACATCCTGTATCTTAATCAGATTTGTTAGTGACTCTGATGAGAACCCTGACCTAATATTATTTGTTGATGGATTGGACTTCAAAATTGAAACTTAAGTTTATTACAGGGAGAAGAAAATATCTTCTTCCTCTACCCTCCCATATTCTAGGACTGGTACCCTGTAAGTTATACTAACAAAAGTCAGATTAAACAGGAGAATAGGCATACAAATTTTATTTATTAATATTTTTATACAAACATGAAGAGCCTCTTAAGAAATGAAAACCCAAAGAAGCAGTTAACCTGGGAGATTTTATAACACATTAACAAAGAAAACTGGGTGGAAGTGAGAAGACACAGAAAAAAGGGCTTTGAGCTGGTGAGGATGGGGTGTGGGAAGGTGACTAGGAAATGTATGGTAGATGGTTGTTTAGTAAGGTCTGTTATGCAAACTCAAGCTGGTTGCCTTTTTCATTTCTCCATTGCTAAGAGTCTCCAAAGCTATAATAACAAAGATGGCATGGTATTGGCACCAAAACAGACACATAGACCAATGGTACAGAATAGAATACACAGAGACAAACCCACATAAATACAATTACTTTATACTAGACAAAGACATCAAAAGATAGCCTCTTCAACAAATGGTATTGGAAAAATTGGAAATCCATAGATAGCAATATGAAATCAAATCTCTATCTCTCACCCTGAACAAAACTCAACTTAAAATGGACCAAAGATTAGGCACTATAATAGAGAACCTAAGGCTAATAGAATAAAAAGTAGGCCCAAATCTTTACCGTTTTGGCTTAGGAACTGACTTCCTTAACAACACAGCTAAACCACAAGAAATAAAATCAAGAATCAATAATGAGATATTCAAACTAAAAAGCTTCTTCTCAGCAAAGGAAACAATCAATAATGTGAAGAGAGTCAATAGAATGAGAGAAAATGTTACCACATGCACCTCTGATAAAGCATTAATCTCTAGGATATATAAAGAACTCAAAAAACTTAACACCAAGAAAATAATCAATAAATGGGCTAAGAAAATGAATAGACATTTCACTGAAGAAAACATTCAGTTGATCAATAAATACATGAAAAAATGTTCAACATCTCTAGCAATTAGAGAAATGCAAATCAAAACTACTCCAAGATTTTATCTCAGTCCAGTCAGAATGGCAATTATCAAAAATACAAACAATAATAAAGGTTGGCAAGGATGTGGGGGACACTCATATATTGCAGGTAAGAATGCAAATTGTTGCAACCGTTGTGGAAAGCAGTATGGAAATTCCTCAGAAAACTTGAAATGGAACCACCATTTGACCCAGCTATCCCACTCCTTGGTTTATACCCAAAGGACTTAAAATCAGCATACAGTGACACAGCCACATCGATGTTAATTGCAGCTCATTTTACAATAGCCAAACTATGGAATCAACCTAGATGCCCTTCAACAGATGAATAAATAAAGAAAATGTGGTATATATACACAGTGGAAT
Organism: Spermophilus citellus; assembly: GCF_964194105.1. Classification (NCBI taxonomy): domain Eukaryota; kingdom Metazoa; phylum Chordata; class Mammalia; order Rodentia; family Sciuridae; genus Spermophilus; species Spermophilus citellus. Next base: position 195,416,778 of record NC_138185.1, on the reverse strand, counting down.
ATTACTCAGCCTTAAAAAAGAGTGAAATCATGACATTTTCAGGTAAATGGATGGAGTTGAAGAATATCATGCTAAGAAAAACAAGTCATGTTAAGTAAATCTTTTCTCTGATATGCGGATGCTAATTCACTATAAGAGGGTGGGCTCTAGGGAAGAATAGATGTACTTTAGGCCAGACAGAAGAGAATGAAGGGAGGGGAGGGGATATGGAGGTAGGAAGGATAACAGAATGAATTGGACATTATTACCCTATGTGCATATATGATTACAAGACTGGTGTGATTCTACATTGTGTTCAACTAGAAGAGTGAGAAGTTGTACTCCATTTATGTATGATGTGTCAAAATGCATTCTACTGTCATATATAACTAATTAGAACAAATTTAAAATATATACATAAAATAAATCCTCTATATTAAGAAACTTAAAAAAAATTCCAAATTAAATTTGCTTTTTATGGTAGTTATATCATAAGGATGTTATTATTTTAATCTTTTTTCATATTTATATAGAAAGAAAAATATCTTTAATATTTTACTTGATACCCTCCATATGCTAGTAATAATTAATGTTGATATGTATACATTGCTATATTTGACATATAATTTCACAGAAGCAATAAGGAATACTTACAAGATTTAGTTACTTAAACATAGTTGTCTCTTCGATTAAAAAATATTGTTTGTGGCACTGCTGTAATCATCCCTTTTGGCCCAGATATATGGTTTTCAAGGCAGAATGTAAGGTAACTTTGAGACATATCTGAAAGGACTAACAAGTGAAAGAGGAATTGAAAAGTGGTTCAGCCATTCGTGTTAAAAGTGCTTGGTTCAAACTGCCAGTTGTTCACTAAGTGTGGGACTTTATGCAATGTAAAGGTACTCAGGTAGGGTTTTTTTGTTTTGTTTTGTTTTTTTGTGGTGCTGGGGATTGAACCCAGGGCCTTGTGCATGTAAGACAAGCTCTCGATCAACTGAGCTATATCCTAACTACCAACAAAGAGAAAGGCCAAATTTGAGCCTGTAATCAATCACATAGGATACACGGCTTCTCATTAGCCTGCCTACAGCTTCCCTATGCTAACAGTCTCCAGTCAGAGAACATCTAGAACCTTCCCTTTTTGTACTCTAGAGCTCTCCCACCTTTGAGTATCTGTCAAATGCAAGTGATGATGGATGATGAACAGTACTTCTTCCTCCACCTCTGACTCTTCCTCCTCTGCAGAAAGCTCAGCCTTGGCCTGCAGCATCCTCTTTCCTGGCTCTTCTGTACTTGGGCTACCCCCAGACTCATGCTGATCAGCAACCAGGAGCAGATGTGGGCAATAGGCTACAGGAGTGGGAGGTGAGTCTGGAAAGTGACTCTTCCTCTTTCCTCCCTGGTTTTCAGTCATGTGTGAAAAGGTACTTCTGAGTCTGAGGGCCTTTGGAGACATGTGCAGAGCAAAGAAGCCACTTCAGCAGAGCTGTGCTTTAAGTCTCTCCTTCCTGAGTTTCTTCCTCTCCTCATCCCTTCCACACATCTGTGCCCAAGCTCACACTCTTTCCAGCCCATGCTCTCTCTTCTTCCTCCTCTTCTCCCTCTTCTTCTTCCTCCTCCTCCTCATACTCCTTTTCCTCTTCTTCTTCTTCAGAATCCAGAACCACCTAGAACCCAGTCAAATTGGATATCTATTATAAGACTTATTTCCAAATGTAGAACAAAATGTTTCATTTCTGGTTATCTCACCCAGGGAGGAGGGACTGCTTTTTAATGGAAGAGAGGGAAGTGTTTCCTGTCTCCCTGAAATCTCTCTAAGGAGACTGTGGATGAGTATGAGGGTGACAGGAAGGGGTGAGGGGGGACACCCAGTTGCAGGCAGGTGAGAAACAAGGAGGTGGAGTCCCGTGGTTTCCAGAAGGTGACCAACTACAAAGAGCAAGAAGTACAAGGCTGTGCAGGTTATCATTCCTCTTGATTATTCCTGTAAGACTTCCCACAGCAAGAAGGAAAAGGAAAAGGCTTGACAACACAGTCCCCAGTTGAGATCAGTCAGGCACAGGCTCTACTTTCCCAAAGGGTGGCCCTGACCAGCCTGTGAGCCCAGCAGGTGAAGTCAACAACCCAGCTCCAGAACACACAGAGGGGACGGCACCCACCCTGGCATCGCCACACCAGGCTTCTGACACTATCAGTTTTTCTCAGTTCCAAGAACAGGACTCATTCTCGGTGTGTCCTTTCCCACCTCTGTACCTGCCCAAGGTCTTCTTAAGTGGAAAGCAAATAATGCCATGGGCTCCAAGGAAAGATAGAGACTTGGCTGTCTCTGGTTCCTGATTATAGAAGGACCTAGACCTAGATATCTTACAGCCTGGTAGTTCAGCAGTCTCTTAATTTCTTCCATTTTAGGAGAACCATCCCTGTTTGTCCCCTCCTGTCTCTCTCCAATACAGGCACGGGTGCCTTTCATCCCTTACCGATGGGGCAGCTCACTTACCCTCGCTCCCTGACAGCTTATCACTCAGGTATAAATATTGACCAGGACTCCTATGTGAATGAAAACAGCTGTCAAGAGAAGGTAGGACAGCTGAGGGACCTGGGAGCCTGGACCACCTTGCCTTTCTCTCCAGACCTAATTAAATCCAGGATTCTGTGTAAGACTAAGTGCTGAGAATTCTGGGCAACAGCAGCAACCCATAAAATTATAACACAAACCAGACTGTGGTAAGAGGTACAATAGAGGTGGCAGAGTTATTAGGAAGCAATATGTGGAAAGGGGTGGGGTTGGGGAAAATCAGGAAGACTTGAAAGCAAGGATATCACCTGGAGGAGGACTTCCATGCATACATACATTTTTATGGGAAGAGTAATTCAACAGAAGACTAAAAAGAGAAGCAGAGACACTGGGTAGACAACGGTGTGCTTGGAAAATAGTAAATTTCTCCATGCAACTGGGATGAGGCAGTGTAGATACACACAAATACACACACACACACACACAGAGAGAGAGAGAGAGAGAGAGAGAGAGAGAGAGAGAGAGAGAGAGAGAATTGAGGCCAAAGGAGAAGTGTCTTGAATGTCATGCAAAAGAATTTGAACTTCAACATATAAAAGATATAGATATCTGTCTCTGAACTTGAACAATGGGAGGAAACTTCCTCCACTCATCTCACTCTACACACAATGCAACTAAGGGCCAGAGAAGCTCAAGGTCAGATAGTGCCTTGTCCCCAGAAGCAGAAACCAGGGACCTCAACTTCCATGGGTGCAGTGCTTTTGCCACCTGCCTGGTACTCCATGGGTGGGGAACTACTTGTGGAAGGTGCACCCAAAAGGCTGCATTTCTCATGGTGAAACCAACCTGTTCTACTTCTGGATATCTCTTGAGAGTTCTCCCACTGCGGAATGAGTACCTTGGTCCTCAGACCATATACCACAGCATCCACCACACTTTGTCCTGTCACTTCCTTGGCATATACTTCTGAATATGTTCAGAGAACATGGAGTTTCAACAATGATTTGGATCAATTGTCCTCTACTTAGGTTATCAATATTTTAATTTTAATAGATCAGGAGACCATTGTTCCTCAGCTAAATGGCAGTATGTAATACACACTATAAATCTCTGCCTAATCCTCTGATTTTGCAACATCTTACCCATACTCTATTATACCACTTTCCACTTGCAATCAGAATTCTTTCTTCTTAGTCTCCTCCATTATACTGTGTGCTTTTGAGAACAGAGACTGTGTCTTATGCACATTTATGTCTCCTGATTTCATGCTAGGTCCACAGTAAATCTCCAGTAAATGCATGTTTAAAGAATTAATGCCTTTTTATAGAAGGCTAGGGAGTCATGGGAGAAACTGGCTAGAAGCTGAGTTAATACCATATGAGAATCATCCATCTGGTGCAGAATCAAAAGGTGACTGCAAGAAATGAGCTGTGTTTTAAGGAGGAGGAAGGTGTCATGATATTCACAATGTGATCTGAAAAAGAACAAATGAAAAGCCCAGTTCTCCAATAAAGAGGTAATAAAAGACGTAGTGGTTACTTCCGTTGAAGGGATGTAGATTATCAGATGCAGAGAAGTGGTGAAGTAGATACAGATTAGGTAACAGAAAAGGTCAGGGGGAAAGTGAGGATTTCCCCCAGTTCTGCCACTTAAAATTCTCTGAAGTTTTTCAAAAAACCCCTTTGGAAACTGTTTTTTGGTTTTTGTTTCTGTTTGTTTGTTTGTTTGTTTTAAATTCTAACACCAGAGATTTCTGAGGTAGTAGTGTGGGGTAGATCTGTTAATCATTACTTTTAAATCTCTCCTGGTAATTCAAATTGTTCAAATTGAAAAAAAAAATCTCTTCACTAATGTATATTAACTCTCAATATCCTCATATGCAAAATGAAAGAGAAATAAAGGAATTTATAAAATGAGGATGTTAGTTTGGATCATCTCTAAATTCTCTTAAAATTCCTTTGTTCCTAATTCTTTTAACATAAGTGAGAAGAGAAGCAAATTCCCAGATCCATAGAGCTGGCTGAGAGCTGGCTGGGGAAGACGATCTGACTTAGGTTACATCTCCCGAGTCCTCCCTCTACTGAAGGAACAGTGAGCTCATTTCTAGAGTGTGGCCTATCGTAGCAGAGCAGGATTCTAAAATTCTTCCCAGAACCACACAAGACCCTGTGAGACTAGAAATAAAACCCATAATGCTTGTAGGAAGAAAAAAAAATGAAAACAGGTTTTAGAAACACAAATATGTTTCATAATGACTGATTCACGGCCTGGTGAGAATAGACAAATATAAATGTTTACAAATGTATTTGTATTGCTTCAAGGCTCTTAGATATGATTTATTGAAAATAAACTTTTCAACTGACATATAACTGAAAACACTGCTATTGATTGTGATAATTGAATCTTGTACCAAACTATGTACTTCACACATAGGTCAAATATAGCTGTAGAAACAGAGTGGGTGGTGCTGGGGATGTAACTCGATGGCAGAACCTTTAAAAGAAACCAAGTGGGTAACATACTTTTTTCAAATTAAATTTGAAGTTTACCTCTAAGTGCAACAGTATGGATTAGAAATCAAGATAAATTATGATCAGACAATTAAACATGGCAATAGCTGTAGTTCAGACCAATCTAGATTTTCTTTGTCTTTCTCCTTTGGGACAATAGTTTAGTATGGTTTCTGAAATTGTTTTCTGGTTAGGGCTGTGTTGTGTTCATGATGCTCTATGTGAGCTACATTCTCTGAGACCTTACCTTTGATAAGCATACTACAGGTAGCGCTTGATTAACTGATTTTATTTACCAGTTCTTTAAAGTGATTAGGGAGTCCCAGGAGCTCAGCATCCTCAGAAAAGACAAACACATCTTAAAGTACTACATTTGGTTCTGATTTGTCTAAAAATCTGCCCTCTCAAAATGTATAGTAGAAAGAAGGGTTGTTCTCTCTCTCTCTCTCTCTCTCTCTCTCTCTCTCTCTCTCTCTCTCTCTCTCTCTCTCCCTCTCTCTCTTTTGCAGTATTTGGAATTGAACCCAGGGGTGTTCTGATGCTGAGCCATACCCCCAGCCCCTTTCATTTTTTATTTTGAGACAGGGTCTTGCTAAGTTGCCCAGGATTGCTTGAACCTGAGGTCCTCCTGCCTCAGTCTCCAGAGTAGCTGTAATTACAGGCATCACCACACCTGGCCTACTTAACATTGATCTGTCTAGACATATCCTCTTGAAGATAGAAGCAAGAAAATGATTCCAATGATTTTGATTTTAGAAAAATAGAATGTGACTTTAATCAAATTTATAGATCACCCAATATAACCCAGGATGATAATTTTTAACATGTAAAGGATATTTTAACAGTCACATTTCCTGATATGCAAATGTCATCATGACCAATGCAACCTAACAAGCCAAATCATAATTAGAAGGTTGCTGGGGAAGATAGAGTTAGAGAGAAAGGTGACCATCGAAACACTGAAATGTCTGCCATCATCAGGCAATAATGGAACTCTGACAGGTGAAATCATGTGTCAAGACCCAATGTTCAATGGAACTCCAGCCATTTCTGCTTCTTGGGTTCCTTGTTTTCATGTTTCATTGTTATAGTTAAAGCAACGTTCCGGGGTTTCATAAATTGACTTCCAGACCATTCACGTATAATGGAATCAAGCCTTTATTGAAGCACACTGGTGGCGACTGGGAACATAAAGTCTGTTCCCTGAAATGCCCTGAACAATTGTAAGGGTGCCCCTTTTAAGCCTGAACACCACAAATGGGACATTTGGGGGTTTAGCCAATGCAAGCAGGCCAAGTTACACAAGCGGGAGATTGCAGTCAGGCGGCAGGAAACTTAACTAATCACAATTAGCCCAGTCACCCCAATTACAGAAACACAGCCCCGTTACCCTAGTTATAGAAACAATGCCCCATTAGGTAGTTCCATGTTCTTAAGGGTTTCTACAGCAAAAAGGAAAAGAACAACTTGCCCCAGTCATGACCTTTCTATTTGGCATGATTGTTTTACAAAATGGAGTTACTAAACAAAATGGAGTCACTTTGGCTTGACTATCACATCATTACTGACTATGCAAGCCATTTGATTCACACATTTTTTATTTATGTAGAAAACATTAAGACTAAAATTTAGACAGTGTACTATAGAAGAGAAAAATAATTTTTCTTCATCCCTCATAAATTCATACTCAGAACAGACCATTGTAACAAAAGACAGATTAAAAAGAGAAAAATGAAAATAAATGTATTAACATGTACATTACATATGTATATGGGAAATACCGAGAGAATAAGTATTTCTCAGAGGTAGCTTTGAATTCCAGGTTACATAGCATTTTAAACAAAGAACAATATATTTTTAAAGAAGTGATATGAAAAAGAAAAAAAAATTGAGTCTCTAGCCAAATTGTAGAAAAACAAATAAATGACAGCTAAAAACGATTTAGTAACACTTACTAATGTAGTTTCTTATGGTACCATCTCCAGGTCACATCAGATGTTTTCTGTGTTAATCTTTGTCCTCTCTGGTAGAGAGGACCGGAGAAATACCTTGTGTCTTTCTAAGTTCATGTCCCGATTTTATTCAAATAGAAGAACAGTTTTCCTAATTTGCTGCTTCTTAATATTTTCAGCAAAAATGATCCTTACACCAAGGAAATGTATTTTGGGGTGGCATATTCTAGTCTCCCACAGGAGGCATTTCTCTGATATTCCAATCAAAGGTGCCCCACTTGAACTTAATCATGAAGAAGCATAAAACCCTAAATTGAAGGATAATTTACAAAAAAAAAAAATGACCTGTAATATTCAAAAGTATCAAGAAACGAAAGTCAAGAAAAGACTAAGAAAGGCGGAGGCTACAGTTCAATGTTAAGGTACTGAGCAAGCACAAGGCCCTGGGCTCCATCACTAGCACTGCAAAAGCAAAAAAAAAAAAAAAAAAAAAAAAACTAAGCAATCACTCCAGACTAAAGGAAAATGAGGAGATGTGCAACTAAAAACAACATGTGATTCTAAACTGGAATCTTGTGCTATATATAAGACACAACAGCAAAACTTGAATGGGACCTAAGGAGTAGTAACACATCAATGGTCATTTCCTCTTTTTTTTTTTTTTTTTTTGTATCCAGGATTGAACCCAGGGGCTCTTAACCACTGAACCACATCCCCAGTCCTTTTTAAAAACAGTTATTTAGAGACAGAGTCTCGCTGAATTACTTACGGCCTCACTAGTTGTTGAGTCTGGCTTTGAACTTGTAATCCTTCTGCCTCAGCCTACGGAACTGCTGGAATTACAGGTGTGCACTACTTCACCTGGCTTGTTTCCTGATTTTTGATGGCTGTTTCCTGATGTTTGGTTATGCTCAAGTAGGAGAATACTCTTGTTTGTATGAAATAGATGGTAGTGCATTGAGGTAGGGAGAGGATAACAAGTCTGCAATTTGGTTTACATCTCGACTGCTTCAAGAAAAAGAAAACACTTGAGGTAAAACTCTACTCGCAATATTTAAGTAAACTTGAAATGTTATTTCAAACTGAAAAGGAAATCATATTTTTAAAGTATCTTAGGGGGAAATACAGGTGACGAACTTCTAAATCTAAAGACAAGTTGTAAATTTTCAAATGCAAGCTTGTTGCAGAATATTCAAAACCAGAGACATGAGATTGAGCACAAGAAAGTCTGGGACAAAAGGACATGAATGTTCTTGAGTGATCCTCTAAGATACTTGTAAAGACAGGCTGGAAAGATACCTGGGTGCTCTGGCCTCTCAAAGGACCAGACAAAGTAAAAACAAAAGAGAAGTAGGTGGAGCCAGAAACAATACACTGATCCCAGGAAACACTCAGGTGAGTTTATTGAGACTATGATGGTCTATTTGGACTTTAAATGGAAGAGATAATAAAGACCAGCACAGACTCATGGAAATCATGTTAGACAATCCTGCATCCTTCCTTGACAAGGCAGAATTAGAAAATGTGGGTTTATTTTGTTTTGCTTCAGCAAAGAATTTAATAAAATCTCTCAGTATAGTGGCTACCCTCCTAACTGGTTAAACCAGGTCTTGTGATGCTGTGATATGCACAGAGCTGTCTCCACAGACCTGTCTTGTTCCAGATGGAGAGAGATGTGAAACCACCACAGTAGATGACATAATATATAGAAATAGCAAATAACATGGATGATAGAGATCCAAAAACATCTTACCTCACTGAAGCAATAAATTACATCCACCAAGAAAAGAAGATAAAATTACATAAGTGTATGTGTGTGTGTGTGTGTGTGTGTGTGTGTGTATATATATATATATATATATATATATATATATATATATATTTGTCCTTGGAACAGAAAACCAGTTGCACATGTATAGGACTGGTGCTGGGTGATAATAAGGAGCTTATTGGCAGAAATTTTACTCACTCAATGTTAAGAGCTTACCCATGTGGGGCTACGTTAGGCACTGGGAATTCAAGAGAAATGAGAGAGTTCCTTCCTTCAACGTCTTTGCCGTCTAGTGAGGGATAAGAACAAGTAAACAGGAAATTATGTTACACGGCAAAGACCACCAGTACCACTCAACTCTGGTGGGATTAGGAAACTTTTCCTAGAGTGAGTCACAACCCAGTGAGGACCCAAAATGAGTTGGTGTTAAGCGATGTTGAGGGAAAGAGCTTTCCAAGCAAATGGAGTAGCAAGGCAATGACGTGTGGAATAGCTGGGGAGCCCTGGGGACGGCAGTAAGGGATAGAAGATCTGGAGAAGGGGGTGGTGAAGGACTGGTCAGGGAGAGGATCTTGAACTTTACCCATGTTATGGGCCAGGCTATATGGACAATGACCAAACAGACTCCCCATTTTATCTTGGGACTCCACATCGTGTAAGAAATGCTTCTCCCATGGGAAAGCCCTCCCTTTGTACCCATCAACAGTTGTTTAGCATAGCATATTTGGCAATACAAAATGGCAATTCTTATACAATGTAAAATTGTTCTCTCTTTGGTTCCCATTTTTCTTGGATGATGTGTCCTGTCAGAGAATGATTGTTTAGATGTTAGTAATCATTCTTTAACTTGTACTCGACTAGGGATGTTTTTGACCCACTTCCCTTTCTGCTTCTGATTTTTAGATCCCATGACACTTGTTTATGGTCTTGAGTCATCTCAACAGTCACTTATGATTAATATGGTTTTGGACTATAAAAGGTGTAGACTTGCAGCCTTTTCCTTGGCCCATGGCCCACCAGCTGGTGGATCCAGACCTCTGGCTGGTGAATAAAGTTTCCTTCTCTGGCTTTAAGATGGACTTGGTGCTTTATTTCAGTCTTGCCATAACACTTTGAGGATTGAAGACTTTTAAACAGAATGTCAGGCAGTGCAATAGAGAATGGATTAAAGTGGGGCCAGCCTGGGAACAAGGAGATTATCAAAGAGCAGTAAATAACCTAGCAGAAATAATGATGACCTGAAATAAACAAGGGGAATGAAAATCAGTAGACAGTAGATCTGAGAGAGGGAAAATCTACAGAACATGGTGTTTGATTTCTTTAGGACAGTGACAGAAAGGAGAAGTAGAACAGAGAATTGCATCACCCTATGTAGCAATTAATTTTTCATTTGACACTTTCAATAACACTAACAGATGGACACAATTATTATGTCTACAGAGGAGCAAATTCAGAGAAGTTAAGTCACTTGTCAGAGTTCAGGATAGAAAGCAATGTATTTGATATTCAACACATATAAACTAAAATGCAATGGACTGGTCACTCGTTTTCAATATCAACTATTAGGCATAAACAAGCAATTAGACTTTTTAAAATATTAATTCCAGCTTAAAGATATGTAACTATCCTATTTTCTGAACGTCAAGTCTTTGTGCATAGATGTTCATATAATAGGGGTAGTAAAGCAACATACAACATCTTCCTTTGTTACTACTATAATGCCACCAGCCAAGGAGGGACAGAAGTCCTTGGCAATGAAGACTACCAGGATTATGGCTGACTTGACTTATTTACAAAGACTTTTAACAGGAGAGTATCCAGCATAATGAGAAAGTCTGCAAAATTTTATGATTTCCTTCAAAATGAAATAACAATGATGTCTCAATAAAAATGTTGTAAGCCAGGAAAAAGTGGGGCTACTATATAGCTAAAGTACTGAAAGAAAATCTCTGTCAACTTAGAATTACTAAAAATATCACTTAAACATGAAGGCCAACTGTACATATATGTAATAATTATAAATATGTAATGATAAATATGTAACGATTCCCACCATTATGCACAACTATAATGCACCAAAAATATTTTTAAAAATTTAGAACAGTTAAAATTCTTTTTAAAAAAAGGCCAGGGCTTGAAAATGTAGCTTCGTGGTAGAACCCTTGCCTAGCACATGTCTGTGTTTGCTCTCCAGCATTCCCAAAAGAAGGTGGTCAAATAAAACATTTTTAGACAAAAATAAAATAAAATAAAATAAACTCTAGGAGAGTTTTATAACTAGCAGCCCCTCACTAAAGGAAACTTCAAAGGATGAATTTCAGGATGAAGAGAAAAGTCACCAGATGAAAACTGGAAATTCAGGAAGGAATGAAAAACAAAAAGCAAAATAAATATATAAGCAAATATTTAAAAATGTTTGCTTTATAAAACATTAATGTCTTATGAAATTAAAATTATAAAATATAACTATACAACATTGTTAACATAATTTGAGTCTTATATATTAATCAAGTGTTCAAGAGATGGCTAAATGTATTGATTACTTTTAGACTTTAGTAAGCAATTTGAAATTTCTAGAATAAACAATTAAAAGAATATGTTCACAGTGTATGAATTCCAAGCTAGAAGAGATAATAAGTGAAACATGGATCATTTAAGATAGGCTAGGTTGTGCTACAATGACAAACACTCAAAATTTCAGTGACTAAAAGTTTGATTCTTATTTCTTGCTTCATGTTCATGCTGGTCAAACAAAGGGTTCTGCCACTGGAGTCACTTGGGAACAAAGCTGACTCAGGCTGCATATTTACACACAGTTTCACAGTCACAGAGACAAAGAAAAGAACATAGCAATCCAGACACTGCCTCTTTACCCTCTGCCAGAAGGGACATATGCCACTTCTACTCACTTCACTGACCAGAAAAAGTCATGTGGTCACATCTAAGTACAAGGGACAGAGACTGGGATCCTTCTAGGTGTTTGGAACAAGAAAACTGAACATTTTAGCTAGTTTTCATAACTTTTATAGGGTCTATACAAGTACACAACTAATCCCAAAGAAAGGAAAACAGGAAAGGAAAAGGAAATACCAAATAAATAAATCAGACAAATAAAAAAAGACAAACTGAGATGGTAGATATACACTGAGAAAGATGGTGATAAAATACAATAAATGTAAATGGTGCAGTCAAAAGACAAGATTGATGAATTTGGAGGAAATCTAACTCTGTTTACAAAAAAAAACTTCAAAAACATAAGAATTTATGAAAACTTTATTAGAAAAAGTATACAGTGATGTATGGTAAAATCATGGCATGTCCATGTTTTATAATCCTATAGAGCATAAAAATGAACAAAATATGCCTATTCGTAGAAATATGAATGGATTTAAAATGTTGAGTTCAGTCACAAAAAATACATAGAAATTTTATATAAAATTCAAGAACAGACCAAATTAAAGAGATACATACCTAGATAGTACAACTATAAAAAGAAAAGAAATTGTTCCTTAGGGGAAAAAAAAATGGTTTTTTTTTTTCCTCAAGGAAAAGAGGCTGTGGTCAAGGAAAAGCACATGGTTGAGGGCTCTAGAAATACTAGCATTGGTCTATCTCTGAATGGCAGAAGTTAGAAAGGTGCTTGCCTCTTAACATTATTTTTTTACATTATTTAAATTTTATGTGCATGCATGGTTTTGGCATTCTGCTATTCATGTGTATGTGTGACAGAGAGAGATGAGTTTTAAAAGTGCTTAAGTAAAGGTTTTATTAGATGACTAGATGTGAAAATTGGTCACCTGATTATTTGCTAGAATAGTTTCAGAACTTAGTTACTTCAGTGAGTTGAAGAGAAAGAAATTAAAAAGTCAACCAAGGCAAATTTGCAATGAGGGGAAGGAGCTCACGAGTTCAATAGCCTGGTGTGGGAGGGTCAGGGAGAAGTGTGTACAGACCCTGAGGGAAGTCAGTACAGGAGAAGACACTGAAAAGGCAAGGCAAAATGGAGCTTGGCCCCAGCACTTGGATAGAAATGGGATCCAGCTCATAGGCAAAAAAACAGGACACTGACCTACCTGTGAGAATAGTGCAAAGGAAAGGAGGTGGAACCGGGTGGAAAGCGATGCAGTTGGGAAACAGGGAAGTTGCTCAAAACATGAGCAGAAGAGGAAAGTCCTTTTCAGCTCTAGGACCTACTTGTACAAGTGGGACCTGAGTCACTTCTTTGTCTCAAATTCGTTCTGAAAAAGGCTATGATAATGTCAGCCTCACCTCTGTTATCTGGGTCTTTAGGAAAGATATCTGGTATGGAAGGATCCATTATCAAGAAGGCTCATTTCTTATGCATTAAATCATAGCTATTCTATTTGCTTTCATTACATATGCTAAAATGTGATATTCATGTATATCCCAATTCAATGTATATTGCAATTGTAGTTTCCCTACAAATAAAATGTGTCATCTATCTCCATATGTACTTGAGTATACAAGCAGAGCCAGTAGAAAGAGAAGATCAAATGTATGAGTAGCAGCTTTACAGTAATTTTGCTGCATTCAGGGGAAATTATCTCAACTCTCTGTACCTCAGTTCTTTCATCTGTGAAATAGGTTAGATAACTGGCAAAGCAAATAACAAAGAATAATTTAAATTATCCACCCAATAGATAGATGGATGGGTAGAAAGATAGACAGACAGCTAGGTGTCAGGTGGATTTAAACAGGCATACAGTTCACCTTTTTAATTATTCCTCGTATTTTCCTGGATGGGTGCAGATTTACACACAAAAGTCCTGATCAACTATTTTAAAGATCAGTAATATTTGAACCTGTATACTGTTTCCTTATCTACAAATTAGAGATCAAATATCTTACCCAAGGAATTATTGTGAGATTTAAATAAAGAAATCCATGAAAAGCACCTGGAACAGTGGTTTGTAGCCATGAAACTGTGTCCCAGTTTGCCCAGGACCATCCCTATTTGTGCCGCTCTGCTGGCATATTTGTTCTCCCCATTCAGAGCACGTGGTAATAATTATATATTATCATTGACATTATAATGATGTCTATGGACATCATTATATTATTATTATTACTACCAGTGTTGATACTGCTTCTTAAAGAGTCACAATTAAAAGTTAAGTTTCCACTCTGAATAAGTAAGAGTAACAAATGATTGAAGTTTTTGACTGAGCAGGAAGGATACACTGGCTGGTCTCTAATTCTGTCTTCATAGAGCAGCACAAATGGAGCGGACATGTAGGGAACACCAGGCAGGCAGACCCCATCTGGAGGCACTGGCGAAGGTTAAGGGTGGTGAGGACACAGATTCACATGGGGGAATGTGCAGCAGGCAGGGGGTAGTTCAAAGTGGTGCTTCTGATACCAGCTTGCGAGGCCTTACACAAGTGCTCATATCTCCAAGGGAGTGATTGTAGGAGCCCCTGCAGTGCTGAATCCTGAGGGAAAATTGAACAAAAGATTGTAGAAAGGAGGTAAAGGGGGTGGGAGTGAGAGAATGAAGACTGGAGGATGAGGGTCTAAACAGTGAGGCTTTTCTGTCACCTGAAGGCTGCCTTTGGAGAGGACTCCCTGTGTGGGACATTGAGGTGGCCAGTTAAGAGGAAGGGAGCCAACAGAGAGACAGCAGCACCCTGTGCCCTCTTCTCTCTCGGTCTCAAGAACCTTTAGTCCCCATCAGGCTCTGAGGGAGCCTTGCTGGGCAGCTGCAAATCTCCCTGTGTGCCCTGGCCCCAGAAAACAGAGCTTTGCAAATGCCATTTCGGAGCTGGAAACTAATCAGCCAGCTCAGATGACTAGAACTGCAGCTCCAATTCGCCTGAATAATAAAACCATTGTTGCCTGGAGTTCTTAGCAAACAGTGGGGTATTTGTTTAACATTTCTGAACTGCTGCTGGTTTCTCAAATTCCAAAAGAAATGCTCCCTTCCAGAGAAAAGTATTTAAAATGGGATAGGGAGTGGAGAGTAAAGGGAATATTGCCACTGAGGGGAGGTCCGTGTTGTGAGTTGATCTTTGACTACTTGCCAATTCCCGAGAACACACTTCTTTATCCTCTGTCCTTCATGCCCAATGGTCAAGCTAAGGGAAGAGAAGGGAGAGATCTCTCCATACTGGCCTGCACCCGGATGTTTACAGCAGCTTTATTTATAACCATCAAAGTTTGAAAGAAACCAAAAGAGCCTTTAGAAATTAACTAAAACACATCCAGCCAACAGAATATTAGCACTAAAAAGAAATGTGCTACAAAGCCAAGAAGACACATAAAAGAGCCTTAAAAACATGTTGCTAGGTTAAAAAAGCCAATCTGAAAGGACTAGCTAGTGTATAATTCCAACTATAGGACATTCTGGAAAAGCCAAAACTAAGGAGACAGTAAATAAATGACATGGTTGTCAGTGGTTTGTGGAGAGGAAGAGAGCAGTGAAACTACTCTAAATGATACATAGAGTGGATTTAAAGGATACACTGGCTGGTCTCTAATTCTGTCTTCATAGAGCAGCACAAATGGAGTGGACATATGGGGAATACCAGGCAGGCAGACCCCATCTGGAGGCATTCTCTAAATGATATATAATGGTGGATTGCATGTTATCATACATTTGCCAAAACCTATAGAATGTATAACACCAAAAGTGAGCCCTGATGTAAAGCATGGACTTTGAGTGATGATGATGTGCCAATGTATGTCTATCAATCATAACAAGCGTACCAGGGCCATGGGAGATTTTAATGGGGAAGGCTGTACATGGGGACAAGGTATATATACGAACTCTCTGTGCTTTATGCTGAGTTTTGCTGTGAATCTAAAACTACTATTTAAAAAAACAAGCATATTTAAAAGAGATGGGGGGATGTCTCCCCTTTTTTGATTTCTTGAAAAATGTCAAGGAACAAAATACACTGAAAACCTGTGAAAATGTAACAAGGTGGCTGAAGAATGGCAGCCAAACGTAATACCTGACACTTGACCTGAACCTATACTAGAGGGGGAAATATACTATCAAGAATATGTGGGGATCAATTGACAAATTTGACCAAAACCAATAAATTCGAAAAAAGTATCACATCTGTGGTAAACGTATGATTCCTGCCAAATTTGTCTGTTCACCATTGTCTGAATTTTTCTTTTGAATTACTGTTTCCATTCCTGATGCCTAGGGTACCTTTTCCTATCTAAATTCTGTCTGCCTTCAAGCCTCACCTAAACACCTGGATTCCCCAGGACCACCCAGAAGGCTTGTCCAAGCACTTCTGCCCTGAGGGCTGTAGTCTCTCTTAGAACTCACAAAACTTGTTTCCAGACTGCTAACTGTATGCTCCATAGCATTGCATTCTGTGTTGTTTCCATAGATAAATATGTACAACCTCAACCTAAATGGAAAGCAAATTAATAAGGGGAATGTTGTTTTAGGCTTCCTTTTACTTCATATACCTTGTTTATGATATTCACTTTAACTCATTTATTTGACATTTACTATGTACTCAATATAGAAAAATAATAGGATATGGTCCCTGCCTCCAAGAGACTTATCGTTCTATGTGGACAACCAAACTATAAGTACAAAATTTTTAATATGCAAGGTATATAAAGTACGCAATAGGAATTTTTCCAAAGTAGATTTCATGAGGTAGTTCCCATGTAGAGAAGGAAATATTGGCAAGATCTTAATATGGTGCACATCTGAAGGAGAAAGCATAGAGGATACAGAGAGTCTCTGCAGATCCTCCATCTGTGCTTGCAAGTCTTTGCATAAGAGCCATGCCTCTCGCCATCCCATCTCTACCATTGCAATATGCATGAAAGAGGGGTAGTGATGGGTGACCTCAGGAGATTAGAGAATCGCTGTAGATAGAGGGAGCTATAGTGGGGCAGGGGTTGTGTCAGGGTTTGCCAAGGACAGACAACAGAGAAGTAAGCCTTGATATAAATCAGGGACCAGTGAACCACCTGTGAGATTGATACAACTCAATTAAGCCAGCCTAGGAACAAACCATCATGTGCTTAAGGATCTTCATCCATTGACCACACACAGGAGAATAGTGTGCTGTCTGTGGGGTCCAACTAATGTTCTTGATAAACCATGGGAGGAATTCAGACTCAATTCAGACCCTTTCCATCTTGCCAACCATCCCCATCCCAAACAAAGCACAGAGGTCTTTATCAGGAGAAGAGAAGGAATAAGTTTTCATGTTTCCCCTGAGGAAAGAACTAGACAAGTTTTCTTCATGGTATTTTTATGGCTCTTCACTCTGTGAAGGTAATGGGTACCATCTCTCCATTGGCATTTGAAAGCTTCTACCTGGTAATGCTCTTGTGAACTGCTGGCATCATAAATTCTGTTCAGAACTGTGTGTTCTTCCTAATGTTCAGGTTCGCGACCTAGTGTGACTTCAAGATTACATTAACACTGAAGAGGAGATATGAGAAGGAACAGAATTCCAGCTCCCAAAAGGAAACCGTAAAATATTTCAAGAGCATTTCCCCAAGTGTATTAGGAGTTATTTAGGGAGAAAGCAATTCCAGGGCCCAAACATTTGGGAATAAAGAATGAAGTAAGATTCCAACATGGCGGCGGGCGCAGAGAGATCAAGTCTCTGACCTCTTCAGCTGTGCGGGTATAGGGAGTCATAAACAACCTAAATCTGTTTGCTCAGGATCACTAGGCAATACTGAACTGACGTGGATCTGGGGCGAACAGTCTGGGCCTCTCAGAACACACTCTGAGCCCGGATCGGCTGAATTCAAGCTTCCGTTCGCCTGCTTCCCGCAGACAAACAGCTGTGACTCAGCACTAATCCATCCGGCTGAAACAACTGGACAGCCCTTCTGATCCAATGCCAACCGAGCCTTCATAGGTAGTGGCCACAGGTTTGAAACGGGGCTTGGGGGAGACAGTAAGGACCCACCCGTTGCATTGGTTGCCCGGCAAAGGGAAACGAACTGTCGCCATTTGCAAGAGATACCACCATGGCAGAGAACTGACGTCATCAGACTGTGGCGGAGGAGATAACTTCATTGAAACCTGCGGCTACAGGTGTGTAATTCCCTAGCCTTCCCTCTCCACACAACGGGGAAACCTTAAGGGCCCCTCCCAGCTTTCCCGTGAGCACGATAGCCAGACCCAGGGAATCAGAGGTGGCGCGGGACCCGCGTTGTGGAACTACCACTCCCACCAGTGCTGACAGCTGAGGTCTCTTGCACCAGCTACTGGGGGCGTGGATACCAGAGGGCAAGTAAAATTCGCTGAAGATTCTCAGCCCCAAGCTCTACAAATTGAGGATCTGAGGGAATGGCAAACTGGAAGAGTGTGCCCAGTCGTTCATGAAAACAGGGCTCCCGGGAGCAGCAGACCTGGCGTGTAGCCAGTATTGTGGTGAGCGGCACCCGTGAGAGGGGCCTGGCTAGAGGAAAAGTGGGAAGTGACTAGACACAAGAGGAGGCCCTAGGCACTCAGGATTGGAGACTCGCCCAGTCTGGGAGGAGCTGCTGCACAGTGATTGGTTCCCGCGTATTGACAGGAGAAACTTGGCCTGGAGGGCACAGCGCCACCTACTGGAAGAGAAGTTAATCAAACTCTAAGACTGCATTTATTAGTTTTTTTTTTCTTTTTTTCTTTTCTCTTTTTTTTTGATTTGGGTTTTTCTTTCATTTTTATTTTTCTTTCTTGTTGTTTTTTTTTAATTTTTTTTCTTCTAATTTTAATTTTAATTTTTTTTATTTTTTTTTAATTTTTTTTTCTTTTTTTATTTCCTATTTTTTTCTTCTTTTCTCTTTTGATTTCTTTTCAATTATCTTATCCCCCCTTTCCTTGAATTCTACCTGCTTACTCTCATTCTCTTTAGTGACTTCTTCCCTTCCCTTCTAATACCTTTCCTCCCAAGCATCTAATAAATTTATAGGAGTAAACAGTAACTCATCAGTCAAACAGAACAAGAAGTAACATGAGCAGCTTCAAAAAGCAAGGAAGAAAAGGAGTACAAACAATGCAGGACAGCCTAAATATTCAGGAGGACCTAGAGTCATCAGAAAAATGGTCATATAAAGAACTCAAGGAACACCTTAGACAGATGGAATGGAACCTTAAAGAGGATACAAGACAGCAAATTCAAGCAGCAAAAGAACACTTTGAGAATGAATTACATAAACAGATAAAAGAAGAAGTTAAGCATCTTTATCAGGAGATAGAGATTATAAAAAATAATCAAACAATAATTCTAGAAATGAAGGAAACGATAAACCAAATTAAAAACTCAATTGAGAGTATCACTAACACAGTGGAGCAAGTAGAAGCCAGAACATCAGATAATGAAGACAAAATATATCATCTTGAAAACAGTCTAGCCAACTCAGAAAGGCTGGTAAAAAAATCATGAGAAAAACATCCAAGAGTTATGGGATAACATAAAAAAAACAAACTTATGAGTCATTGGGATAGAAGAAGGTACAGAGATTCAAACCAAGGGAATGAGTAACCTGCTGAATGAAATAATTACAGAAAACTTTCCAGAAATAAAAAAGGAAACAGATATACAAATTGAAGATGCATACAGGACACCGAGCACACAAAATCACAGTAGACCAACGCCAAGACACATTGTTATGAAGATATCCAATATACAGAACAAAGAGAAAATATTAAAAGCTACAAGAGAAAGGAGACAGATTACATTCAGGGGTAAACCAATAAGGTTAACAACGGATTTTTCATCACAGACACTGAAAGCAAGAAGGTCATGGAACAATGTATTTCAAACACTGAAAGACAATGGATGCCAACCAAGAATTCTGTATCCAGCAAAATTAAGCTTCAGGTATGACAATGAAATAAAAATCTTTCATGATAAACAAAAGTTAAAAGAATTTGCAGCCAGAAAACCAGCATTGCAAAGCATTTTGAGCAAAACACTACACGAGGAAGAAATGAAAAACAATAACCAAAACCATCAGTAGGAAGTGCCTCGGTAAAGACAGAGGGTGAGGGGAAAGATAATCATGGAGAAACAAACTAATTTTTTTTTAAAAAGGATAAATAATCAAACATGGATGGAAGTACAAACCATATATCAATAGTAACTCTGAATGTTAATGGCTTAAACTCTCCAATAAAGCGACATAGGCTGGTATCATGGATTAAAAAAACAAATCCAACAATATGCTGCCTCCAGGAGACACATCTGATTGGAAAAGACATACACAGGCTGAAGGTGAAAGGATGGGAAAAAATATACCATGCACACGGTCCTCGTAAGCAAGCAGGGGTGGCCATCCTCATATCGAATAAAATCGACTTCAAGACTAAGTTAATCAAAAGGGATAAAGAAGGACATTATATACTGTTAAAAGGAACCATTCACCAACAAGACATAACAATTATCAATATTTATGCACCAAATAATGGTGCTGCGACATTCATAAAACAAATTCTCCTCAAGTTCAAGAATCAAATAGACCACAACACAATAATTATGGGTGACTTCAACACACCTCTCTCACCATTGGACAGATCCTCCAAACAAAAGTTGAATAAAGAAACTATAGAACTCAATATCACAATCAATAACCTAGACTTAACTGACATATATAGAATATATCAACCATCATCAAATGGATATACTTTTTTCTCAGCAGCACATGGATCCTTCTCAAAAATAGACCATATATTATGCCATAGGGCAACCCTCAGTAAATATAAAGGGGTGGAGATAATACCTTGCATTTTATCTGATCATAATGGAATGAAACTGGAAATCAATGATAAAAGAAGGAAGGAAAAATCCTACATCACATGGAAAATGAACAATATGTTACTGAATGATCAATGGGTTACAGAAGACATAAAGGAGGAAATCAAAAAATTCTTAGAGATAAATGAAAATACAGACACAACATATCGGAATCTATGGGACACAATGAAAGCAGTTTTAAGAGGAAAATTCATCGCCTGGTGGTCATTCCTCAAAAAAAGAAAAAACCAACAAATAAATGAGCTCACACTTCATCTCAAAGCCCTAGAAAAGGAAGAGCAAAACAACAGCAAATGTAGCAGAAGGCAAGAAATAATTAAAATCAGAGCGGAAATCAATGAAATTGAAACAAAAGAAACTATTGAAAAAATTAACAAAACTAAAAGTTGGTTCTTCAAAAAAATAAATAAGATCGACAGACCTTTAGCCATGCTAACGAAGAGAAGAAGAGAGAGAACTCAAATTACTAACATACGGGATGAAAAAGGCAATATCACAACAGATGCTACAGAAATACAGAAGACAATTAGAAATTATTTTGAAAACCTATATTCCAATAAAATAGAAGATAGTGAAGACATCGATAAATTTCTTAAGTCATGTGATTTGCCCAGACTGAGTCAGGAGGATACACACAATTTGAACAGACCAATATCAATGGATGAAATTGAAGAAGCCATCAAAAGACTACCAACCAAGAAAAGCCCAGGACCGGATGGGTATACAGCGGAGTTTTACAAAACCTTTAAAGAAGAATTAATACCAATACTTTTCAAGTTATTTCAGGAAATAGAAAAAGAGGGAGCTCTTCCAAATTCATTCTATGAGGCCAACATCACCCTGATTCCGAAACCAGACAAAGACACCTCAAAGAAAGAAAACTACAGACCAATATCTCTAATGAACCTAGATGCAAAAATCCTCAATAAAATTCTGGCGAATCGAATACAAAAACACATCAAAAAAATTGTGCACCATGATCAAGTAGGATTCATCCCTGGGATGCAAGGATGGTTCAATATACGGAAATCAATAAATGTTATTCACCACATCAATAGACTTAAAGATAAGAACCATATGATCATCTCTATAGATGCAGAGAAAGCATTCGACAAAGTACAGCATCCCTTTATGTTCAAAACATTAGAAAAACTAGGGATAACAGGAACTTACCTTGACATTGTAAAAGCTATCTATGCTAAGCCTCAGGCTAGCATCATTCTAAATGGAGAAAAACTGAAGGCATTCCCTTTAAAATCTGGAACAAGACAGGGATGCCCTCTATCTCCACTTCTATTCAATATAGTTCTCGAAACACTGGCCAGAGCAATTAGACAGACAAAAGAAATTAAAGGCATAAAAATAGGAAAAGAAGAACTTAAATTATCACTATTTGCAGATGACATGATTCTATACCTAGAAGACCCAAAAGGGTCTACAAAGAAACTACTAGAACTAATAAATGAATTCAGCAAAGTGGCAGGATATAAAATCAACACGCATAAATCAAAGGCATTTCTGTATATCAGCGACAAAACTTCTGAAATGGAAATGAGGAAAAACACTCCATTCACAATATCCCCCCAAAAAATAAAATACTTGGGAATCAACCTAACAAAAGAGGTGAAAGATTTATACAATGAAAACTACAGAACCCTAAAGAGAGAAGTAGAAGAAGATCTTAGAAGATGGAAAAATATACCCTGTTCATGGATAGGCAGAACTAACATCATCAAAATGGTGATATTACCAAAAGTTCTCTATAGGTATAATGCAATGCCAATCAAAATCCCAACGGAATTTCTTGTAGAAATAGATAAAGCAATCATGAAATTCATATGGAAAAATAAAAGACCCAGAATAGCAAAAGCAATTCTAAGCAGGAAGTGTGAATCAGGCGGTATAACGATACCAGATTTCAAACTATATTACAGAGCAATGGTGACAAAAACAGCATGGTACTGGTACCAAAACAGGCGGGTGGACCAATGGTATAGAATAGAGGACACAGAGACTAATCCACAAAGTTACAACTATCTTATATTTGATAAAGGGGCTAAAAGCATGCAATGGAGGAAGGATAGCATCTTCAACAAATGGTGTTGGGAAAACTGGAAATCCATATGCAACAAAATGAAACTGAATCCTTTTCTCTCGCCATGCACAAAAGTTAACTCAAAATGGATCAAGGAGCTTGATATCAAATCAGAGACTCTGCGTCTGATAGAAGAAGAAGTTGGCTCCGATCTACATATTTGGGGTCGGGCTCCAAATTCCTTAATAGGACACCCATAGCACAAGAGTTAATAACAAGAATCAACAAATGGGACTTACTTAAACTAAAAAGTTTTTTATCAACAAGAGAAACAATAAGAGAGGTAAATAGGGAGCCTACATCCTGGGAACAAATTTTTACTCCTCACACTTCAGATAGAGCCCTAATATCCAGAGTATACAAAGAACTCAAAAAAATAGACAATAAGATAACAAATAACCCAATCAACAAATGGGCCAAGGACCTGAACAGACACTTCTCAGAGGAGGATATACAATCAATCAACAAGTACATGAAAAAATGCTCACCACCTCTAGCAGTCAGAGAAATGCAAATCAAAACCACCCTAAGATACCATCTCACTCCAGTAAGATTGGCAGCCACTATGAAGTCAAACAACAACAAGTGCTGGCGAGGATGTGGAGAAAAGGGTACACTTGTACATTGCTGGTGGGACTGCAAATTGGTGCGGCCAATTTGGAAAGCAGTTTGGAGATTACTGGGAAAGATGGGAATGGAACCACCATTTGACCCTGCTATTGCCCTTCTCGGACTATTCCCTGAAGACCTTAAAAGAGCATGCTACAGGGATACTGCCACATTGATGTTCATAGCAGCACAATTCACAATAGCTAGACTGTGGAACCAACCCAGATGCCCTTCAATAGATGAATGGATAAAAAAAAATGTGGCATCTATACACAATGGAGTACTATGCAGCAATAAAAAATGACAAAATCATAGAATTTGCAGGGAAATGGATGGCACTAGAGCAGATTATGCTTAGTGAAGCTAGCCAATCCCTAAAAAACAAATACCAAATGTCTTCTTTGATATAATGAGAGCAACCAAGAACAGAGCAGGGAGGAAGAGCAGGAAGAAAAGATTAACATTAAACAGAGACATGAGATGGGAGGGAAAGAGAGAGAAAAGGGAAATTGCATGGAAATAAAGGGAGACCCTCATTGCTATACAAAATTACATATAAGAAGTTGTGAGGGGAATAGGAAAATAAACAAGGAGAGAAATTAATTACAGTAGATGGGGTAGAGAGAGAAGATGGGAGGGGAGGGGAGGGGGGATAGTAGGGGATAGGAAAGGTAGAATACAACAATTACTAATAGGGCATTATGTAAAATTGTGGATGTGTAACCGACGTGATTCTGCAATCTGCATTTGGGGTAAAATTGGGGGTTCATAACCCACTTCAATCTAATGTATGAAATACGATATGTCAAGAGCTTTGTAATGTTGTGAACAACCAATAAAAAAAGATTAAAAAAAAGAATGAAGGAAAGTTAATTACAGACTCTTTTGTGTTCAAATGGGCATTGTAAATGTCTTAGAACCAACTATGATAAGTGGATTTCCTAAACTTGCCTGGCCCACAAGAGCCATCCTTTCTCCTCAACCGAGCATCCAGTAAGATAATGTTTATTCATACGATCCTCTAAGATACCAGAGGACTAGAGACTCTGAAAGTCACTATCAGGAAAGAGAAAGAAAGAAAGAAAGGAAGAAAGAAAGAAAGAAGAGAGAGAGAGAGAGAGAGAGAGAGAGAGAGAGAGAGAGAGAGAGAGAGAGAAGAAAGAAAGAAAGAAAGAAAGAAAGAAAGAAAGAAAGAAAGAAAGAAAGAAAGAAAGAAAGAAAGAAGAAACGAAGAAAGGAAGGAAGGAAGGAAGGAAGGAAGGAAGGAAGGAAGGAAGGAAGGAAGGAAGGAAGGGGGAAGGAGGGAGGGAGGGGGAGAGTGGGTGGGTCAAAGGGAGTGATGGCTATATTTACTTTCACCTTCTCTGAATGGTCTCAGTATTTTGATTGTCTTTTTAAAGCCTTCTTAATTATATTAAGAACTCAAAAAATCATCATCAAAAAATACCAAGTAACCCCATCAATAAATTGGCATGTGATCTAAACAGACACCTCTCAAAAGAAGAAATACAACAGGAAAAAATGCTGAATGTCATTAGTCATCAGGGAAATGTAAATTAAAACTATAATGAGATTCCATCTCACTTCAGCCAGAATGGCTGCTACCAAAAAACAAACAAAATACAAACAAAAAATAACAAATGCTGATAAGGAAGTAGAGGAAAAAGAACCCATATACACTATTGATGGGAATATAAATTAGTAAACTTCTGTGGAAAACTGTATGAAGTTTTCTCAAAGAACTAAAAATAGAACTAGTATGTGATCCAGCTATCCTTCTCCCAGGTATATATCCAAAGCAAACGAAGTCAGCACATAAAAGAGATACTTGCATGCTCTTGTTTATTGAGGCACTATTCATAATAGTGTGCCAATATTTGGGATCAGCCTAGGTGCCCGTCAACACATGAATAAAGAAAATATAGTACATGTACACATGGAGTATTATTCATCCATAAAGAAGAATGAAATCCTGTCATTTGCAGGCAAATACATGGAACTGGAGGTCATCATGTTAAGTGAATGAAACCAAACACAGAAAAACACGTATCACATGTTTTCTCTTATAGGTGGGGGGGAAAGGTCTGAAAGTAGAAGAGGAACTCTAAGGGAATGAGAAGGGTGAGAGAAGAAATGGGAGGATGGAGAGTACAGAAGAAGGAGGGATGGATACTATCAATGCATGAAATATGCATTATAAAAATATCATAGTGAACCTCCTTAATTTGTACAATTAGTATGAATAATTATATTTTTTAAAAGCCTTCTTAAAGGCGGTAACCATTGACTAATGTGAATCAGTAAACTTATCTGACCTCTTTCTCTCCCTTTAGAGCACCTGGCAGGATCAGCATTACCATTCAGGAGAAGAAAAGAAATGCAAACCAAATGAGACAGAGGGTTCCATTTTCTCTTCCCTGGATGGTCCTGTGGCTTTTCACATTGCCCTCTGAATTCTTTCCACAGTAGCTGTGGATAGATGTAGATTAGAATCAAACATTCCACCACACCACCAGTTTCCAGGGGATTTATCCTAATGTGTACAACACTCACACAGACACTTTACAACATGCCTGTCATGTCCCCACTCACTTGACTTTTGGTAGGATGGAAACCCCTGAGATAGGCCTCTGAGCAAAAGAGGAAGCCAGTTCTTGACATGTTTTCCTAAACTGGCTAAAGAGCTCATTCCCAAGGAGTGTAGCCAGAAGTATATGATAAAATGACCGGTTGATTCAGCTGATGTCAGAATCTCAGAAGAACCAAACCAGTGAGAGAATAGTGAGAGAATAGGTACCACAGGAAGTTTCAATCCCTGGATGGTGCTGTAAGTCCAGGGGAGGCATGATAATATTCCAGTGAACAGTCCACTGGAGAAGCGCAGCAGCAGCAGCAACAGGACATGGGTAACAATACCCATCCCTGTGCAAGAGAGCACTAGGGAGAGATTTGAGTTTCTAGGATTCTGGTTGTGGTGTTAGTCCCAAAAACAACTGGAGTTCAAGGCAAGAATCCTAAACAGATGATCACAAAGATAGAGACCAGAGGTGGTATAATATGAAATTGGTAGAATATTCCAATGTATACATTTAATGTCTTCTTTCAGCAAACTTGGTATATTATATGTCCCTCAATTCATCAAACATTGGCCAAGCGTGGACTCTGCCAGGCAGAGCACTATCTATTAAGGATACAAGGACATGCCCCGGGGCCAGGGAGCCTCTAATCCAGTGGATTCACGGGACACAACCACTCATCTGCCTCCTTGCACTGTCCCATCCCAGGCGTTAGGGGAGCAAGAAAGAGTCTGCCACACTGAGCTTCATCTTCTCATGGAGTTTATATTTGTATCCCCTCTATCCTTCCTCCCCCCTTCTTCTTTTCTTGTCTCCTTTTCTTCCTTCCAAATATTCCATATCCCCTGGCCGATTTCATTACACAGTTCACATTTTATTGTCTTCAGTAATGTTTGCTGACCTGAACATCCTGGAGATGAAAACGAGTGGAACTTCACACATTTTCATACTTTTACCTAACAGCCATTCAGATTATTATGGAATGCTGATCCAGCCCCTTTCCCACCTTGTGGCAAAAACAGACCAGGTGAGGGGCTATGGGAGCAAGAAAGATGGTGGAATGTGATGGACATCATTATCTTAGGTACATGTATGACTGTACATATGGTGCAACGCTACATCATGTACAATCAGAGAAATAAAAAGTTGTGCTGCAGTTGTATACAATGAATCAAAACATATTCTGCTGTCATATATACCTAATTAAAATAAATAAATAAATTTTTAAGAAAAACAGACCATGTGGTAGGAAGAACATGGACAAACATGCTCAGATCTTTCTTCTAATGACCTCTTAATTAAATTAAAGTGACACTCTGGACATAACAGATTTAGAATATTCTTCACAGAATAATAAGAATAGTCTGTAGTTATATCTTTGTCCCCTAATCCTGTAGAAAAGAAAGTTCATATTGTTATAAGCATCAAAAAGTGAAAATGCATCCAATCTGACAATAAACTTAAACTTGCTGCTTAAAAAAACTAGTGTCTTGCTTACTTTCCACAGCTATAATGTTGTCTCCATTACACAATGCAATTTTGTATTTGTGGCTTTATTTCTTGTCTAGTCATAGGACTTGTGAGGCAAAACTCCCTGGGTTGGTTCTTTCATGTGCTTGCTTCAGGGGCAGCTGAACAAATTCCTTTGCCTTTTGTGGTACTGAAGGCCTTAGCTTGTAAGGTTCTTTCTGTTCCTAATACTGGATAGGCTCCCTGAATTACTCCCTGGTGGCTCAGAGGGGATAAGCACCTAGCTTGAGGTCCCACAGTTTAAAAGTATTTGTTTTTATACAAAGCTCATGCTTTCTTCCTAACACGGAGCTGTGCTTCTTTATGAAGGAATGGCAGGAGATTAAGGAGAAGTCAGTGATGACGATTCTTGGAGGGAAAAAAAATGTAACAAAAATGGGCTTTCTGGATAGTGTGCAATACCAACCAGTCTTCTTCTGAAAGATGCCTAAGAGGAAATTCCAGTTATCCAAAGGGCAAAGCATTTTCCCAAAAGGTGCTTGGGAGATGTGCACATTAGCCTGAGAGCCTGAGAGCTGTGTTGGAATTTTCACCCTGGGTGCTGGTGGCCTCTTCCAGTGAGCTGGTTTGGGTTTGTGTGAATACCAGGGCAGGAACTTGCTCTCCTTAAATTTCTTATTCTTGTTTCAGTATTAAAAAATACATGTCGATGTTCCAAGAGCCTTAAAAACACACCTGCCTGCTGACAGAAGGAAAATGCATGCTCTTTAAACCAACAAACCTTATTATTAACTCACTAAAAGATACCTAAGTCAGCCTGAACAGCCACCGACATTTTATAGATGAGAAAGTCAAGGTGCAGGATGGGGCAAGAACAGCCTCAGGCATAAGGTATCCTTGCTTGATTTCACCTATTTATGATTTTGTTCTAAAATAATTCTCAGGGTAAGCATAAAACCAAATGGCTGTACCATTTCAGAATTTCCCTTTACCCATTGTATTTAAAATGTCACTTCCAAATTTCCGCGATGCTGGCAGAGCTTGCCAGAGTAAGTGGCGCCCTCTGGTGTAGAGATGCTGCAAGCCCTTCCACGCCAGGCTGTGGACCTCGACTAATGGGGAATTTGAGTTAGGATAGGAGACTGCTTACATATGCTAAGGCGCATGGAGACAAATCAGGGGAATGCAAGTCAATTGGACACATTGACTGTGGTTGTTTATGTATTTGTCAAGGATGTCTCATTCCCTATGAAAATGAGTTTGTTTTGGCAGAGCCTTTTCACCCATTTTGTCAAATGTTTCTCAAAAAACATACTCCTTAGACATTTTACAATCATGTTTATATAAATCGTGTTAGTGTTTTTGCAGTGCTAGAGATGAAACCCAAGGGCACTCTACCACTGAGCTACATCCCCTGCCTTATTTATTTATTTATTTTTTATTTTTTATTTTATTTTGAGACAGCGTCTCACTTGTGTTGTCCAGTTTGGCCTCACACTTGCAGTCTCCCTGCCTCAGCCTCTGGCATGGTATGAACCACCGCACCCAGCAAAACGTTTTGAGAGAGCTTTTTTTTTTTTTTTTTAAAGTGGAAAACATGTTTACATGTGAAAGACAAAGAATATAAACATATTGTTTGCCTTTGAGAGAAGAAATGATGAGGATTCAAGCTGAGACTCCTATAACCCTCAATTCCTAGTGAGAATTTCAACAGAAAAGTCTGGGCAGCCCATACAATTACTGCATAGTGAGCATTGGGTGCTGATATCCCTGCATCTCTAAAGGGGAATGCTGAATTGTTTTCTGTAGACTCTGACTTTCAATCTTGGAGGTGACTTAAGTTCCTTCTGCAGAAATAAGGAAGAAAATAATGCAGATGGAAGTCACTAAAGCACCAGCCAACCACTGCAACAGCCACTGACACTGAGATGCTGATCCCCTGACACTGGAATGGTGTGTATATCTGTCCCTATTGCTCTGCCCTATTCCTGTATGCCCTACAGACTTGCACCCTGTTTAATTTATTGACAGAAATAAATGCAAATGTTGCATTAATCAAATGTGTATGTCATAAGTATTCTTTCAGTATTGCCTGAACTTTGAAATCCTGAACCTAAGAGTTTTAACATTGAGTTATTATTCAAAATTTAAAAAAGAATGTATGTTCTTTCCTCTTGCAGTTCTTGGCCAGAATAACCTGCCTAGGTCCTTGAAAGCTAAAAGAGAGATACATGGTGACACATTCTTAATCAATGTGGCCAATCTAGCAAGTTCTGTCACTCAAAGAGAATTTTCCCAGCCTGAAGGAAAACATCTGCTTTGGGACCATGATCATGCCAAATACTGAACTTAAACCTATGAAGGAATTCTTGAATAAGGATGTTGTCTATTTTTCACATATGATAACCAGTGATATCAGTATCTATGGGTCAAAGAAATGAGTGTATATTTCCCAAACTAACTCCTCGCTCAGACTAACTCCTAGCTCAGGGTGGTACTTTTTCTCCTCCTCCTCCTCCTCCTCCTCCTCCTCCTCCTCCTCCTCTTCCTCCTCCTCCTTCTCCTCCTCTTCTTCTTTTTTTGATATTGGGGGTTGAACCCAGGGATTTATGACTGAGATATATCCCCATCCCTTTTTAGTTTTTGAGACAGGGTCTCACTAAGTTGCTGTGGCCGGCCTGGAACTAGGGATCCTCCTGCCTCAGCATCCCAGGTTACCAATTACAGCATGTACCATCATGCCTGGACAGAGGGATACACTCCAACCAAGAAGATAAATCCTTCCTCCATTGCAGCAGATAGGTACACTCAGTGAGAGCCTACTCTCATCACTGTGATATCCAGGATACTGCAAGGGAAAGACTAATCTTGCCTTTTGGCACCAAGAGATGGGAACTTCCCATATGGTCTGCATCACTGGATTATATCAGGACAAATCTCTCATTAAATCTTGAAAAGACAAAAGGTAAACATAAGATAAAAGTGTGATTCAGGTCATCGCCAAATTATTCTGCTAACTTAATAAGTAAAATCAAGATCATGAGATGATAACCAAGGAAAGTTAGGTGAACTACTAAAACTATCACATCTCATTTAATCACAGTTCAGAGTTCCCTTATTTCTGTTGAAGTTATTTTTTTACTAATCACCTATTTGTGGAAAAAAACTAGAGAATTCATTAGGAAGAGTCCATTCATGCATTTATATTGGAACAAAAAGGAATTACAAACCATTCCAGCTCAGAGAGAGAGAGAGAGAGAGAGAGAGAGAGAGAGAGAGAGAGAGAGGAGGGAGGGGAGGAGAAAGGAAGGGAGAAAATGGCTTTCATAAGCACAATGAAGTAGCAGCTCAAAGGAAGCACTCTGAAGGTATAGGGGTGTCATACTTCAAGATGTAATGTGTTTATTAAGAGACTTCTAAATGATACTATACTCTAGAAAGATACATGGATCCAGCAAACAAAGGATAGAAGTAGGAGAGGTTTCACTTACCATCATCTCAATTGACACACTGAGAAATACTGTGCTTTTATTTCTGTAACTCTGGGTTCAGCAGGGTTAAAGGTCAAGGTCCCCAAAGAGGATGCACCCTTGTCAAGTGATATGGCAAAGGTCCCACTGAACTGCAAGCTACATCTGCTATCAGAACACTTTGGACTTCTTGTGTCTAAGGACCAGCAGATGAAGAGTCACCATGTTGTCACAGCTAAATAACCCTGATTAGCAGAGATAGGGTTGCTTTTATGCAATGCAGGAAGAGAAGAATTCACGTAGAGTCCAGATGATGTACATTGGTGCTTCCTAGTACTTCCATGCTCTGTTATAGCTGTGAATGTTCATATGCAGTCACTTCGGTCCAAGAAAGATACAGGTTTGGGCCCCTTTCATTGAAGGTTTGGATCACGCACAAGATAAGCCTTTCAGAAATTAGGGCGAAGGCAAATAGAATTCATAAGAAAAGGGGAGTGGATGGATGCCAGCTGCAGTGTGGAGATCAGCAGCTATAGTTTGTTTGACCCACTATTCTACCTCTTCTCAGTTTCTGTTTGGGAACACCAGTCCACAGAAGGTTGAAGGATTGTTGTTGTTGTTGTTGATGATGTTGTTGGGGGGGCTTTTTGGTTTTGTTTTTGTTTTTTTAAGCTACAGGAGTAGATCTGTGTGGCTCTGGAGGTGCCACAGATTGTGGCACAGTTCTAACAAAGTTTCTACATGATTGTACAAGTGGTTACTTTTTACACTGAGAAAGTCTTTGTCTAGTAAATCTAAAAAGAGAGACATACCTTTTAAGTTTTATCAACAAAAAAATACGAATAAAATGTCAAAATAAAAATAAGATATAAAGCCAAGCACTGTAGTACATGCCTGTAATCCCAGCTACTTGGGAGGCTGAGACAGAGTCCCAAATTCAAGGTCAGCCTGAAAAACTAAGTGAAACTCTGTCTCAAAAATAAAATGAAAAGGGTTGGGAGAGTAATTCAGTGGCAAAGTACCTATGGGCTCAATCTCCAGTGCCACACACACACACACAAAAAAAAAAAAAAATTTAAAGAAAGGGCTATGGATGTAGATCAGTAGAAGAGCACATGCCTAGCATGCATAAGGCCTTAGGCCTGATTCCCAAATCCTCAAAAAAAAATAAATAAATAAATAAATAAATAGAAAGAAAAAGGGAAAAAAGGACAAAAAGCAGGTACTATAAATATTAAACAGATTATGAATGACTTTGTGCTAATTTTTTTTTTATACCAGAGATTGAACCCAGGGGCACTTAACCACTGAGCCACATCACCAGTCCTTTTTATTTTTTATTTTGAGGCAGGGTCTTGCTAAGTTGCTGAGGCTGGCCTTGAACTTGCAATTCTCCTATCTCAGCCTCCTGAGTCCCTGGAATTACAGGTGTGCAGCATCGTGCCCAACTGTGCTAATATTTTTTTTAAACTTTTGGTGAAACGTATAAATTCTTAGGAATAAACACAATCTGTTAAAGCTTTTTCGTGAAGAAATGGAAAAGTCAGCATCTCTGTAACCATTAAGAAAACTGAAGTGCAAGTTAAAAATAGTCTTAAAGAAAATGTCAGGGCCCAGAGCCTTACAAGTGAGTTCTATCAAATATGAAAATAAGGGCTGGGGATGTGGCTCAAGTGGTAACGCACTTGCCTGGCATGTGTTGGGTGCTGGATTCGATCCTCAGCACCACACAAAAATAAAATAAAGACATTGTGTCCACCGAAAACTGAAAAATAAATATTAAAAAAATTCTCTCTCTCTTAAAAAAATGAAAATAACATAATTTCAATCACAGAAAATACAAAAAGAAGGTATACTCCCTCACTCATTTCTGATAGCTAGCATATAACCAGGATACCAAAATCGTGCAATAATAACTCACAAAATATTAAAAAACTAAAATCACTTATGTAAAAAAAAAAAAAAAGATAAAAGGCACAAACAAAATGAGTTTATCCAAGGAAACCAAGATTGGTTAAATATTCCAAACGCAATTAATCTTATTCACCTTATTCACCTCTTTAACTTATTAAAAGATAGATACTATTTGATCATATCATTAGATGTAAAAAAAAAAAAATCATTCAGTAAAATTCCTGATCCCATCAAAAAATAAATAAATTCCCAATCCCTGCAAGAAAAGAAACCGGAAGTAGAAGGAAGGAATTCTTCTAATCTAGAAATGAGCATCTATCAACAACTAGACCTACCGCGATGTTTTATTAAAGATTTATGGAAGGCGCTTTTATAACAAGCAGTAGGTTAACTGCTGAAGGTCAAAAGCAATGACTGAAGTTAACAGCTCTTGGTACGGGAGATGTGAAATGAAATTTTTAGGTTTTGTTACCATTATTCCAGGAGGGAAAACCCTCACACCTGTGGGTGCCTGGCCAGTCAGTTCATGGATGGTCGCCCTAGAGTGAGGTACCTCTTGTGAGTCAAAGCCAGGTCACAATTTGGGGGGAAGTCACAGGATAGAAGACATGGTCACCTATGACTGCTCCCTCTTGTGGATACAAGAACGTCCTTCAGAATGGATTCTATCCACAGTGGATTCTGAGGAAGAAACAAGCTCCTTTTCAGTGCAAACGGTAAAGCTCATGACACAAGTAAGATGCACTGTACATATCCTACTTTCTTTCCTTTATGCCTCTGTGCTCGAGTGTAAATCTGAAGCTGGCAAGTTCAGTACTAAAGAGCCTGAGTGCATGAATGTTATGAAAAACATAAAAAAAAATCTGTTTTTTGAAAATTAGATTGCATTTACGTTGGATGATTTTGTTTTGTTTTGTTTTGTTGTTGTTCATTCTCCTACTATCCTCCAGCTCAATAACTTCTAGCCTGTCACACACCCTCCTAAGGAGACCGAGGAAGTTCTAGACGCGGGCAGCAGGATTCAGGTGGCGCGGCGCCCTCTGCCGGCCAGTAGAGGGCCTCCCGAGCTCGCCGGAGCTGATGACCGCGCCTGGCGGACTCTAGTCACCCCTCTTCTCCACTGAGCAGCTATTACTGGGGTTTGTTTCCATAAAGGAAACTGGTCTCCCTCCCAGGACTCGTCCCTAATCCTCTTCGTAGGAGCCCATGGGAGAGATAGAAGCAGTAGATCCTCCGAGCTCCCTGGGGGCTGGGAGGGGGACTGGGGAGCGGGCGGGGCGGAGCCATGTGGAGCCTTTATTAGAGCAGCTCAAGGACATAGCCCACCACAAGCCCGGGATTGCTTAGCAGCTCAGTGCGAGCAAAGCTTTCTCAGAGTAGATCTCCGTTACACCGACTGCGTCCCCCGCAACCCTCCATTCATGCATATCTTACCCTGCATCAAAAACCTAACAATGTCAGGGATGGGGGACCTGGGGTGGGGAGAAGCAACTGTGAGAGAAACGCAGAATCGCGCATGAGCGCGGGAGCAATGAGGGATCCAACGTGCAAAGGGAAGAAGCCTTTACAGGAAAGACTGACAGGGCCTCAAAGATTTAAAGGTGTAAGCAGCAAGTCGCTTGGTTCCCATGTCAGATTTGGGAGGAGCCTAGCCATCCAGGTGAACAGGTACCCCCTGTTCACAGCCCACACGGATGGGCCTGGTGGAGTCCATCTTGCGGTAGTGGCAATGAGGGGGTCGGGTTCCTGGGGTGGCAAAGCAGTCAGTGACCCTGACATCATGAGTACTGTCGTGGCAGTTGTGCATGGAAGGGATGTTCATACAGGACACTGGTGGAGTTTTGCAGAAATCTACGATGATGGCCAGATTCTCATGAATGAAAGTGTTGATCTGCTTGCATTTACCCTTATGGATCATCCAGAGGCGCCTCATCATCACATCACAGTATCGGCGGTTTCCTCCTGGGACCAACGACTTGGGATTGTCTATGTGTCGTTTTGAGAAGGACAGGGCTGGGGTAAAGACAGTTAGGTCCAGGAGAAGGAGGAGAGGGAGGAGGATCCACCTCAGATTCATGTTTTCTGGGAAAGCAGGTCACAGAAAGAGCAGGGTCAGGCAGCAAGCCAGTTTCCTTTCCCCAAAATACCTGTTTCTAAGAACTTTTGGCCTATCTTGATCCAGACATTTAAGGTTGGCAATTTTCCTCTTCTGCTTCTATCTTCACTTTCCTTCTATGCACTCACCACAAATATTCCCACATCCTATTCCTATCTCATACTCTTACATTTCCCTGGGTAAGAGGTGAGAAGTGGAGTGATTCGTCATAAAGGAGTCCCTGCCATACAAGGTTATTTCCAAATCCTAAAGCAACTCTTGCTCCTTACCTAAGACCAGTTAACCTAAAAACTTTCATCTCTCAAGTGTTTGCATCTAGCAGCCCATCTGCTGCTCAACACAGCCCCATGCGGTGAGGCAGGCATCACTGCCAACCTCTTTCTGCAATGACCTAACACAGAAGGAAACTGACAGCATATGTCTGCATCTTGGGAACTATTTCCCCGTCCTTAAATACATATGCCTGTTTTAAACACTGGTTTTTTAAAATGTAAGCATTTGAATTCTAAGGGGAGTTGAGTTTATATTTTCCCCACATATTTCTCTGCCTCAGAATAAAGACTCCCAAATCTTCCATATATAGGATCCATCATCAGGAAACTTCCCAATTTCTGGACTCAGGGTTTCTGGGTGATGGGGTGTGTGAGCCTTCTGTCTCTGGGTCTAATATTCTGTCTCCTTTTTAGAATACCTGGGAGTCCCAGGGAAGGCTTTTCTGCAGAACAGGTGACATCCACAGAAAATGATATGTTCTTCTCAGAGGTGGATATTCCTAGGAAAGAGTGGAAACATCATTGCCTCTCTCCTTCCTCTAATCCTGTAGAAGTGACATTGTGGATATTTTCTTCCCAGACTTCTGGGTAAAGGCCATTGATCTGAAACAGATTGCCAAGTAGGTCTGATTTCTTGCTTACTATTTCACACCCAAAATGTTTACCAGCATCACACAGAGTGCCTATGACATCATTCAAACATGCAAAAACCTCTGGTTTAGTGCCTGTTTTACAAAGTTTGCTTTCAGAGCTGGCTGTATCATTTCATCCCTCTTCTCCTCATCTCTAAAGTGTGGGGATAGACTAACAATCTTTCATCTCTGACATTCTCTGCCTTGCAGCCCCTAATTATGCTTTCTCTGTGTGTTTGAGCCCATATGTGATTTGGTGTGTGGCAATTAGTGCATACATGTTTAGATAGAAAGAAATATTTGGTTTGCTAATGAGGCTTTCATTTGATAATTGTTAATCCAATCAAGTCTGGATATTTTTTTTTTAAAAAAAGCAGTTGTTAGTGAATTTAGGTAAAAAAATAATAATTACTTTTATATAAAGATTACATTTTTTTTCTTCACCATACAAAATTTAAGTGTTCCCAGGAGCTCAGGAGGCTGAGGCAGGAAGATCATGAGTTCAAAGTCAGCCTCAGCAAAAGCAAGGGGCTAAGCAACTCAGTGAGACCCCGTCTCCAAATAAAATACAAAATAGGGCTGGGGATGTGCCTCAGTGGTTGAGTGCCCCTGAGTTCAATCCCCTGCATCCTACCCACCCACCCCCCCACACACAAAAAAAAGTGGTGCTGGAGCCATCAAAATACATGATCTCAAATTATATTGCAGAAATAAAGTAACAAAAGCAATTTGATATTTGGATAAAAACAAGCATGAAAATCAATGGGAAAAAAGACACAGAGCCAGAACCACAAAGATACAGTTATCTGATCCTTGACAAAGTTGTCAAAAATATTGTTGATTCTTTTTGTTTCTTTAGTGGATTTTTTTTTTTTTAGTTGTAGATGGACACAATACCTTTTTTTTTATTTGTTTATTTTTATGTGGTGCTGGGTATTGAACCCAGTGCCTCATTCATGCTAGGCAAGCACTATACCACTGAGCCACCACCCCAGCTGCATATGTTGATTATTGGTTTTACTTTTTGTGCTCTAGGAGCCTTGTTAAGGAGTCAGATCCTAAGCTGACATGGTAAAGATTTAGTGTTGCTTTTTGTTTTATTAGGTGTAGGGTCTCTGGTCTAGCCTATGTCTTTGATCCACTTTGAGTTGAGTTTTGTGCAGGGTAAGAGATAAGGGTTTAATTTCATTTTGTTACATGTGGATTTTCAGTTTTTCCAGTACCATTTATTGAATAGGCTATCTTTTCTCCAGTGAATGTTTTTGGTGTCTTTCTCTAGTATGAGATAACTGTAAACTATGGAAAGAACCTAGGTGCCCTTCAACAGATGAATGGATTTTAAAAAATGTGAAATATATATATATATATTGGCATATATATAATGGGCATATATATAATGAAAGAATATTACTCAGTCTTAAAGAAGAATGAAATTATGGCATTTGCTGGTAAATGAATGGAGCTGGATAATATCATGCTAGGCAAAATAAGCCAACCCCAAAAAACCAAAAGCTGAATGTTTTCTCTGATATGTGGAAGCTAATTCATAATGGGGTGGGAGAGCTAGGGAAGAATACAGTTACTTTAGATTAAGCAGAAGGGAGTGAAGGGATGAGAAGGGGTATGGGAGGAGAAAGGATAGTGGAATAGGTCAGACATTATTACCTTATGTACATTTATAACTATATGACCCACATAAGTCTACATCATGTATAACCAGAAGAATGAAAAATTATACTCCATTATATATGATGTATCAAAGTTCATTTTACTGTCTTGTATAACTAATTAAAACAAATTTTAAAAACAAAAAAAAATTAAATGCTTTCTTCATGAAAGAAGCTACCTGGGCCTTGGGTCTGTATTTCAGTAAGGAAAGGGAAGAAATTTCTAAATAGCTGGGATTGTAGCTCAGTGGTAGAGTGCTTGCCTGGTATGTGTGAGGCACTAGGTTTGATTCTCGGCACTTCATATAAATAAATAAAATAAAGGCTAATCAACATCTGAAAAAATTTTTAAAAAAGAAATTAGTAAATATATTTTCTCAGAATTCTAAAACCAGCTAAGTTAAGAAGACTGCTAATGTGGATGGCAGGAATTACATAAGTAATCACTCAAAAAAGGTATAATATGGTAAATATCATAGCTCTTATCTTGATGGGTTGCCTGAGCAGATGGCCCTCAAAAGCTTTTTGTCTAATTAGACAGAGGGCAAAAGCTGACAAATCCATGGCAAGAAACTTGGTTGAGATCTAATACCTATATCTCTTTTTAAAATATTTTTTTAGTTGTAGATAGACACGCCATATCTTCACTTATTTTTAGGTGGTGTCGAGGATTGAACCCAGTGCCTCATATATGCGAGGCAAGCGCTTTACCATCAAGCTACAGCCCCAGCCCTAATACCTATATCTTAATATCCTTTCATTTCTATCTGCTTTGTAATTGGCCAAGAAACCAAGAAAAAAAGAACTACTTCTTTTTAAAATTTTACTTTGCTGTAATTTCTGTTTAATTTATGTAACAATTCTGATAAGTATGTCTTATCATGACCTGCAGATTTCTCAGTTTGATGTGTCCACAGCCTTGTGGTGGGCAAAAAGAGATAATGCCTTTCCTGATGACATTCTTACAACAGAAGACAGGTTAACAAAAGAAGCTAGCAAATCCATGAAATCAGAGTTTCATATGACACAGGAAACTTCAGAAATGAAGATCCAATGACTCAAGAGATGCTGTACAAAAATCTCCATTTTCTGGCTTGCTTTGGGAAGAAGAGTTCTAGTTTCTATGACCCATTTCTAAGAGGAATTCTGGTTTCTATGATTGCTTTAGAAGAGAAAGAGAGGCAGGAGACCTCTCTTTACTAGCAAAAGGTTTATTAGCAAAATAAACTCTTTATTAGCAAAAAGTTACTTTAACTTTTTGAAGAAGACATGTAGCAAACAACAGGACAAAGAAAGATTTAGAAATGTATTCTACAGAAAAAGAAATTTGTCTTCATTTTGAGGATAAAGTTGCCTTTATAGTGTGAGAGACTAATCAAAGACAACCAAAAATAATAAGTAATTGTGATTATTGGCAGTTACTGGAGAATATATAGCATAGTCAACAAATATTTACATGAGGAGATTTAGTTTAAGATGAACATCTTGCTTACTTGAAAATGTTTTCTAATAAATTGAACATGAAAGAACATTTACAGAAAGACAGAGAGTCATCATGAAGGTAGAGGTAAAGCTCAGAGAGCAATTTGAAAGTACTTGTCCTACAAAATTCAAAGGAGAGAGACCTTGTATTTGACAGGCTTTGGCTTTCTGGTCACAGATGAAAGAGCCCTCAAGACCACCTGCTTGTCTTTAATCTGATTTTGTGACCCTTACAAAGCAGTTTGATAACTAGTGTATTCTCACCATTATCACAGTGTATTAACAGCACAGAAGACAAAATATAATTAAAATAGAAGACTCTTCAGAATTAAGTGTGTACTCGAAGTTTAGTAAATCTAATAATGCTGACAGTTCTAACTGTCAGGAAATGATAAAGGAAATGATAAATTACTCATTAGTTGAGGAATTTGGTAATCCATTTTTGGAAAAAAAATAATATTAGATCCTTCTCTGATAACATAAAAAGTATGAAATTGTAAAAGAACAAATTTGTGAGTGTAACTGTGTTAAACAACAAAGCTACAAAAGTAATTTCTTTTATCTGTGGTTCTAGAATCAGGCAGCCCTCCGAACAAGAGCAAGTTCAAAGAACTACACTCTTGCCATGCCATCTGAAAACATTTATGTACAGAAAATACAAGTGAGGTACAGGAAAACTGAATTGGTTACTCTCATGTTTCTCTTATTTGAGGAATTTAAACAGTTGACCACCTGTGTTTGAGGCTTGGCTACTGTGATTGGCTGGAACTTATTTGTTGAACATATACTCCCAATTTTCAGTGTTCTATCAGCCAGTTCACACAGTAAGTTAGGTTGTAATTCACCAGTTAAGGACTTGTGTATAGGGATCCCTTTGGGCCAAATTTGGTTTGATTTAATAATCATGTTTTTAAAACCCTAAAGGGTATGCAAATAAATTATTTAGATGAACATTTGCTGATATAAAACCAAATAAAATCAATTTTCTTTTTATATCTCAGTATAAAGGAAGTAAAAATGGCCATCGCCCCATTTCTGATGGTGAGGTGAGCCCTGAGTTCCTACCCTGTGGAGATCATATTGACTTGGCAGTGGAATGAGGGGTATCAGATTCAGGGCATGGAGTTTGTGGAGAACAGACCTGCAGGGACTGGAACCTTCCAGAAATGAGCAGTAGTTGTGGTGTCTTCTGGGGAGAAACAGATACGTGCACCATGTGCAGCAGGAGGGGTTGCCTGAGCCCCTGAAACTGAGATGGGAGCTACTTCCTCGGCCCACCTTCCCATGTGGGAACCATTGCTGTCTTGATTCTCGGAGCTGTGATCAATGAAGGAAGAATGCATCAGGCAAAAGAGAGCGAGCTATGCTCAGGCTGCCTGCACAAACATTTCCCAAGACTCTGGTGCATCTCTCAAGACTTCTAATGTCAGGTGCCTTGTGTGGAACTGAGCAGTACAAGATTTGTTCAAGACCCACCCCCCAGATACACCATAGCAACTTCAAGAGCTCCTGACTTCTATAACTGGCATGTGTCTGTGTTCCCACTAGAACAATGTGAGGAAATGGGAAGACCAGTCCTGAGCACTGACACCTCCTCTCTACACTGCTGCTTCCCTTCCTGATCAACTTTCCTGTTCCAGAAGAGGAGCTAGGATGTCTCCATGCTTGTCTTAACACGATGTTGCAATGAGTCGCAGCTTCTTACTTTCTTTTTTTTTTAGGCCTCTGTTCTTTATTGTTTTTTTTTATTGGTTATTCAAAACATTACAAAGATTGCAGAATCACATCAGTTACACATCCACAATTTTACATAATGCCCTATTAGTAACTGTTGTATTCTGCTACCTTTCCTATCCTCTACTATCCCCCCTCCCCTCCCCTCCCATCTTCTCTCTCTACCCCATCTACTGTAATTCATTTCTCTCCTTATTTTTTTCCCATTCCCCTCACAACCTCTTATATGTAATTTTGTATAGCAATGAGGGTCTCCTTCCATTTCCATGCAATTTCCCTTTTCTCTCCCTTTCCCTCCCACCTCATGACTCTATTTAATGTTAATCTTTTCCTCCTGCTCTTCCTCCCTGCTCTGTTCTTGGTTGCTCTCATTATATCAAAGAAGACATTTGGCATTTGTTTTTTAGGGATTGGCTAGCTTCACTTAGCATAATCTGCTCTAATGCCATCCATTTCCCTGCAAATTCCATGATTTTGTCATTTTTTAGTGCTGCGTAGTACTCCATTGTGTATAAATGCCGCATTTTTTTATCCATTCATCTATTGAGGGGCATCTGGGTTGGTTCCACAGTCTAGCTATTGTGACTTGTGCAGCTTCTTAACTTTCTGCCAAAAATAATTCTGTATATAAATTTGTCTTTAAAATTCTTGCCATGAGGTAGAGTTCGTAGTTTAAAGGAGAGGAAGAGTCTTAAAACTTGAGGGGGAAAAAAGAGGGGGAGGGGTGGGACTTGAAGGGGGGGAAAAAATCCCAACCATTTTTTTGTTTTTAAGGAATCTGCTGATTCTAAAGGATATACAAAAATACAAGAATAGCCAAGACACTCTCAGAAAAAAAAAAAAAGTGAGAGAGTTTTATCTACCAGAGTATACATAAAATACAAAACAGTATCTGTTCACATAAAAGTCCAATGTCTGCTCATTGGCAGGCAGCCTTGCTCCATGTGGTTATTTGAGGACGCAGACTGCTTCCACCTGGTGCCTCTGCTGTTCTCTAGTTGGTTTCATTTGGCTGGCAAACAGAAAAGAGAATGGAGAAGCACATTTCTTAATGCCTTGGCCATTTTCACTGACTTGGCCCTTAAGTGATGTGAATCTCTTTCACACTGAGTGTGTGTGTGTGTTTCTAAATGCTAAATATTGAACATGAGGCCTTACACACACTACTGAGCTATATCCCCAGCATCTTTTCTCCTTCTCCTTTATCTTCTTCCTCCTCCTCCTCCTTTTTTTTTTTTTTTTTTTTTGGTGTTTGTTGGGGATACTTCAAATCTACCCTCTTAGTAAATGTGTTGTATATATTGCTGTACATTAGCTCCCCAGATCCATCTTTTTAAATTTCCATACAACAATAATAGAATCCTCAGAGCAATATTTCTTTTTTATTGGTCAAGAAGATGTTTTTTCAATACCCAATTCTATCATTAACATCCTTAATGAGTTTGATAAATTACTCTACCTTTACCAATATGTGTACATGTCGGAAAAGATAAATAGGAAACTTGTTGACATTTATGCATTCTCTGTGTAAAGCTGATTTTCCTAAACCATTATAAATTTAATCAGAAAAACATGAGAACCTGAAATAAAATTATTCTTATACACAGATTGCATCATTATTTTAAGACTATACAAAAGATGTTTTAATTCATTTTATTAGAGAGAAGATGCAAAGGTCTGTTGTTCAGAGCTATAATTCAATTGAGCAAGAGAGAAGATCAGCACAAAAGACTTTGAGGTGATTCCAAGGGAGACCATCTGGATTATAGGACTGGTTAATACCTGGGAGATACCTCTCAGTCAACAAATAATAGCATGGTAGTTCCTATCCATGGTTATCTCTAATGAAGTTCCTTTCCTTCACCTACATCTGGCCAAAAGTCATTACACCCAAAGAGAAGCTTTGTTTGACAGGAGTTATATAGCCTAAAATATCTCAGCAT
Organism: Spermophilus citellus; assembly: GCF_964194105.1. Taxonomy (NCBI): domain Eukaryota; kingdom Metazoa; phylum Chordata; class Mammalia; order Rodentia; family Sciuridae; genus Spermophilus; species Spermophilus citellus. The sequence continues at coordinate 195,374,309 of NC_138185.1, read as the reverse complement.
TATCATTTTCTTTTGAGTATTGGAAGGCACCCAACCCCACATAGGCACCCAACCTCACAACACTGTCCTGTAGGTGACTCTCTCCTCCACAATTCCAGATCTTCACCTGTGGTCATGAGCCAAGGTGATCCACCATCAGACATGTTCTGCTGTGTATGCATAAGTAATTTTAATGTTCCCTGATAGAAAGGAGAAAAGAAAAGCACACAGTTGGTGGATATTAGAGATGTAAGTCAAACTCGAATCTGTCATTTTTAAAAGTCCATGCGGTTTGGACAGACAACAAAATTCATCCTTCATTTTTTTTTCTATTTTGGCAGATGCTGGATTGAACCCAAGGCCTGACTGATGCATGTGAGGCAAGCTCTCTAACACAGCCATGCCCCAGCCTAAGCCTGTCCTTATTAAGGGAAGGATGTGAAGCAAGTAGGAGACTGAAATTGATGGAGTAAGAAATGGTGCACCATGCAGGAAAATATCCTGACTGTGGAGAAAGAATGTACCTTGATAGTGTAAGAGGCCAGGAATCTCCTTGAAGAATGGTACTATTTATTTTTAAAATGTCCATGGTAATGACTATTGTTAAGGAAAAAAATAGACCAGCACAAATTGACAAATTCAAGTAAGTAGAATCTAAACTTAAGCAAACCCAACTCTATGTCAGGGTCCCAGACGTCAGACCCTAATCTCCTGTTCTCTATTAATTAATATTATCAGTTTTATCAATTCATGCTTTTGTACATCTTGGTCCTAGGCACAATACACATGAAATTATGGACTGTTATGTTCATTATTTAAATAAATGCATAATTAATATTTTAAAATATCTATATACTTTTTAACCTCAATTATCTCATTTCCCATATGTTGTACACATTTCATAATTATTGTATTCAGCTTTGTCTAGAGCTATAACCTAAACAAGTCTACCTTTAAAAATACTTTCACAGAAAAACAGAATAACCAAGGATGGTAGAGAATAAATGAAATTCAAGGTCAATGTTTTGGCCAAATTCATTTAATTTTATATAAAACAGAGACTACACCCTGCATGTATTGTAGTCTCAACATTATGAAAGTGTTCTCTAGTCATTTCCTAAGAAGATTCCTCAAATTTACTATCAACTTAATGGAAGACATAATTCTTGTGATCATCTATTTCTCTGTTCTGATATCATGAGTAAATGTAAGATACTTAAAGTTGATTTCTTCTATCTCAGTTTGGGTAAAAGTTCCTGAGAAAAAGACACCCTATCAGAATAGATTGAGGTCTGCCTAAACAAGTCTTGGTCAGAGAGAGATGCAGCACTGAGTTCTAGATCTAATACCTTCACCTTTAGCACAAGGAAAACAGAAGCATGTTCTGGATCCTGGTAAACATCACAGGGGGCAGAGCAGTACTGGCCTTTGTACTAACACCTGGATGAACAAGGCTGACGCTCCTTAGTAAAGCAATATTTGCCTTGTGCAATGCTTTATGCTACATGTTTCACACACACTCACACCATTTCACCTGAAAACCTATTGTGTATGTGTTGCTGTTGTCACTATTGTACAGATCAGGAAACAGGGGCATAGAAAGGATGAACAGCTGACCAATTCTAACAGTAAGAGTCTCATTTAGCATCAGGACCAATACCTGAACAAGACTCTATCAAAGCTACATTCTACATCACTGTGACACAAAATGTATACAATAATTTCATTTACATAGGTGCCATCCTATGTATTAATAATGCATTTCCTTTGAGCCCTGGGACCTCAGCAAATGCCTCTATGTGCTCAGTATAAAATGGGGCCATTACATATGAATCCTTTTTTTCAGTTTGTGGGGGGAAACACTCTATTTCATCCCTCCTGAGACATACCTTCTCATGATTACATCTGAAATCTACTTTTCCCCTCTTAAGAGAGGGGAAGAATTTGTTATAGTTGAGTAAAATAGGATTCAGTCCTTTTCTATATCATTCCAGAAATTTGATCACAAGGTTCAAAATCTGCTTTTGTTGAATGCCTTTCAAAGGAGGAATCATTAAAAAAAAGGCAGGCCTAGGGCTCCTTGTTGAGTTCAAGAGACCAGGGAGAGCCCATTGCACCAGATATCTTTTGAACTTTTGAAATTAGATCTCATTCTGCTTGCTGTAACTGATGAATCTGCATCATTGGGTGAGTCAGATTTCCATCACTGTGACCACATACCTGAGACAAACAACTTAAAAGGGGGAAGAATGTAAATTGTCTCCTGGTTTCAGAGATTTCAGTCCACAATGATTCCAGTGTTTGGGGGCTTGTGGCAAAACAGAACGTCATGGAGAAGAATGCATGGTAGAGAAAAGCTGCTCTCTTCTTGACAGAAGAGTAACAAAGAAAGAAAGGAAAAGGCCAGGGTCCCAATATTCCCTTCAAGAGCATGCCTCCAATTACCTAATTTCCTGCCACTAAGCTCTGTTTTCTAAAGGTTCTACTACCACCCAATAGCACTACAAGCTGGTGACCAAGCTTCTATTTCATGTGCCTTTGAGAGACATCTAAGATCCAAACTATAACAACCAGGTTGTAATATCAATACTACATACGGTGTTTGTTGTCATTCCCATAGACAGCTACTGTGCTGAGGAAAGCTGTGTACAAGAAAGAACTGATGGGTGGCATTCCCCAATCACAGGTTAAGAGCAGACATTGCAGGACAATCTTGAGCCTAAAAAAATTGCAAGTTTGAACATCTATTCTATACAAACAAAGAATCTATACAAGAAATATTGATCAATCTTTTGACACCAATGTACTTAATAGTGTTTTTTAAATGTTTTTTTATTAGTGCATTATAGTTATATATAATAATGGGGTTGGTTTTGACATGATCATACATGAAATTTGTTCCATTTCAATCCTCAGTATTTCCTCTTTTCCGCCCATTCTTCCTCCCTGTTCTCCTTCCTCTACTCTACTGTTCTTCCTTCTATTTATTTATTGCTTTTCAACTGGTGCTGTATAGATATACATAAAGGTGGAATTCACTGTGGTACATTCATATATGTACATAGCATAATTTGATCGATTTCATTCCACAATTCCTCTCTTTTCCTGTCCTTCCTCCCTCTGCCTCAATACTGTTCCTCTACTCCACTGGTCTCCCTTCGATTTTCATGAGGTTCCCTCTACACACACACACCCTTTTTCCCTCATCATGCTCTAGCTTCCCCTTATCAGAGAAAACATTCAATCCTTAACTCTCTTAGTTTGGTTTATTTCACTTTTCTGATATGCTCTAGTTCTGTATATTTACCAATAAATGTCATAATCTCATTCTTCTTTATGCTGAGTGAAACCCCATTGTGTATATGTACCACGTTTTCTTCACCCATTCATCTTCTGATGGGCACCTGGGCTGGTTCCCTTACTTGGTTATTGTGAATTGCACTGCTATAAACATTGATGTTCCTGTATCATTATAGTAAGCTGATTTTAGTTCTTTTTGATAAATACTTATTAAAAATACAGAAGTCTTTTTCTGAGAAAATATCTTATGATGTTTATCAATTTTTTAAAAGTAACTTAGTAAGGTATAATTCTGGCTATTTTTCTCAATGGAAGCATGAACTTGTCTGAAAAATGTGCCATTGAATTGGGCTGTGATGGAGGTTATGCTAACAAAATAACAAAGAGCCCATTAAAAGAGACTCTATTTTGTTTTTAATTTTAATTTGTTATATATGACAACAAGATGCATTACAATTCATGTTACACATATAGAGCACACTTTTTCATATCTCTGGTTGTACACCAGTTTCTATTCTTTTAGAGCCAAAAAGAATAGAGTCTGGTGTACATTGAATAGAGTCTGGTGTACATTGAAGTGGGGCTTTGGATGTAGCTCCATAGTAGAGTGTTTGCCTAACATTCAGAAGACCCTGGTTTCAATTCCAAGTGGGCACGTGCGTACGCGCGTGCACACACACGCACATTGAAGTTACAATATGTTCTGATTAACATACACTTATAATTATTCAGGCCTCACATACAGAGATTCTCTCCTGAAAGTCTTCAATATGAAACTAGATCATTTGTATTGTTCTGGAGGCAAATGAGGGTAGTTGAAAATGTACAGAGCAAATTTATCTAAGGAAGAATCCAATAAATCTTATTGAGATATGCTGTGAATAAAATTTAAAAGAATGTGGGTGTGAACTGGGAAGGCATAATCTGAGTCATTTTTCAGAAAACTGTTACAACGATTCTCATTGTCAAAAACACAAATGTCTCCAGTAGGCAGGAGAGTGACATCATTGGCTGAACAGAGAAGGAGAGTCAGGAAGGAGAGGTGGACTCAGGAAGACCCCTGAGCCTCTAGTGCCCTTTTCAACACGGGCAGCTGCTACCCAGCTCCAGCTGACCCATTGCAGTAGAGGAGACTCCCTACACCAGCCAACATTATGGGAGTTTTTAAGATGAGACAGGAATGCAAATTCCTCCTGTGAAATGGGCCCCTTCTGCTTGTTGAGTATGAGCCTTGCCTTGATGGAACTTGGTCTTTTGGTACCCTACTAAAACACAGTGACAAAAATCTGTGGTTATTCAACAAGCAGTGTAGTTTTCAAACACAGAGACTATATCCTGCCTTCAAACTCTGTTCTTCACAGAACAACTTCGAATTAGTTTCCTCATAACAGAAGCAGCAGCAATGCTGTCCTGGATTATCCATTAGTAAACCAAATGATCAAACAAAAAGGCTGGTTGCACAGGTGAACCATGTACCAATGTGTGTGTTTCTGCACGACCAAGACATCAGAACCCTCCTGACTCTAGCAGGCCCACCCACGGGAGCTGTTGTATATCTACAGGCCCAAAAAAGAAGCATCCTCATCTTTTATTCATTCATCAGTATATTCCATCATCCCATAAACATCTGTTGATCAGATGCTATGCTCCTGGCCCAGTTCTAGGGGGCGACAGAGCAAAATAAACAGACTGCATGGTACTGTAGCAAGAAAAAACACACAATGTTGTGTTAAGTGTTGGGAGGAAAATTACGCAGAGCAGCACAATGTAGAGGTTCTGAATATGTTGTGGAAATGACAGCACAGACATGAACAGGAAGGGCCCAACCCAGGGAAGGAAATCTAAATGGAATGGGAAGCAGCTGGTCAGGGACACACCAGGGAGAGAGTCAGCTCAGCAGAAAAAGAGAAACAGAGAAACAGGGAAATACAGGGAGAGAGAGTTCAAAGATCCTAAAATTAATCAAATAAACTCAGTTCAGGACTCAAGCTGTCGAGCTGGACCTTGCAGAGAGACTATCAAACAAAGCAAGAAAACAGTGAACATACGGCCCAGACTACACTTGGTTACTTGTTGCTTCAGGGGTCTCATGAGTTCCCCTTTAGAATCTACTCTTTTTTTCTTTTTTGGTAGCACTGGGGATTGAATTCAGGGGCACTCTACACAGAGCTATATCCCCAGTCTCTTTGATTTTTTTATTTTGGGACAGAATTTCACAAAGCCACCCAGGCTGGGCTTGAATTTTCTATCTTCTGCCTCAGTTTCCTAAATAGCTGGGATTCCTGACCCACACCCACCACACCTACCCACATTCCACTTTTTTGACACCAAATTGCTAAAAAGTAAACTGAGGCACCAGAGAATTTTAAACAGCCTATTTGAGTAATAAGTAATTTATACACTGGGAAACACCAAACAAAAAAGGTTAGTGCTCTGATGACAAAGCCTCAGAAGCAAACATTACGTGGGAAAATGTGCAAGTGAAATAAATTATTTGATTGGTTACAAAAACACATTTTTTATTTAAAAAATCCGTTGTCACATATGAGAGCTGACTGCTTAGGATTGGCAGATTTTGCTTAACTTCTAAAGTCAATATTTACCAGAATTGATCCAAGTTGAGTTTCATTTATGTTGTCAGTTTTAGCAAGGATAAGGTTATTTTTAATAACTTTTTAAATTTTTATTTACGTATATGTGGTGCTGAGGATCAAACCCAGCGCCTCAAATGTACTAGGTGACTGCTCTACCACTGAGCCACAACCCCAGCTGAGCCACAACCCCAGGTAAGACTATTTTTAAGGCCTCTTTGAAAATACATTTTGTCTGCTCAAGATTTTTCAGGCCTGGTGTGTATTTTAATTTGGCTGTAACAGCTCTTATCAGGTCACCATTGTGTCCCAATTTACATAAGGACATCAATAATAAAATGATTGCATTTCCAGATGACAGGAAGGTAGAAAGGCACTAAAGCATTAGGTGGACTAATCTGGCTAGAACAGTGTTTGATTCCACCTAAGGGTCTAAGTCCAGTTTTCTAACCTGGAAGCTGGAGCAGAGATTTAACTTATCTTAGCACCCAGGTCTCCCTGCCCCCTGCAGTTCATGTCTCCACCCTGAGCAATTTCCCACACCACCCCCTCTCCCCAGAACACTCCTCATTCTCCCTAAAGTCCCAACTGTCCCTGCAAACCCCGACCCACCCTTTACAGCACTTCAAGGGTGGCACTTTCTGTTGGCACCCTTCCTTGTCCATGAAGGGATGACCTCATCCCCAGTGCCCAAAAGCCATGCTCAGACCAGGGTCGTCACCTCTATCACATTGTAATAAATTTATTTGCCAGTGCTTCTCAGAGGACCGAGAAAAACTGTGTTTCACATATAAAATTATGTACCCTGACATCAATCCTTTCAGGAACACAGGACCCTGTCTGTGGTTTGCTTGTTTTGTTTGTGGTTTGCTTTTTTTGTTTTGTTTTCTTACAAATGGAGAATTTTCTTTCTAATATCACAAAATGAAATAGGTAACTGACAAATCGAAGGCTCAACATTTTGTGAAAAACAGCACAGACTGAAAAGAATGCAGGAATACTAAGTGCTACATTGGAATCCTTTATCACCCCCAGTGTTCACTCTGGGGCAAATTGAACAGAATGGCTTTCTTCTACTTTAAGGTGATGCAACTTTTCAAAAAGTGAAAATAATATTCAGGGAAAGAGTTAACACCAGAACAGATGAATTCCACAAAAGAGGAATACAGGGGAGGAATTTGAATATATATAACAAATGATTTTAATAAGTTTATGTATAACAAATTTATATGCTATAATTATAATATATAGTATTATAAATTATACTAAATATGTAACAAATTATTTCAATTACCTTACAGAATTTTGAACAGAAAGAAATTTTTTAAAAACCAGTTTACTGCAGAGGAAGATGAAGAGATGGAGAACATGTGTGCGACAAACTACCAAGAATGGTAAAAACGAAAGGGGAACGTGGGCCCTTACTGTGCAAACAGCCTTTCCTGGCTTCTGTGTTACCATTCTTGGCCTGCCTTTAAGCAGAGTTATCAAATCTCCGGTCATTCTGCAGCCATGATATATTCTTCAATAGGAGATCCCATGTCAACAGGGAAAGCTCTGGTTGGCACCGGATACCTTAGATCTGTTGGAATAGTAGCAATTAGAGCTACAATAGCAGTTGAGTACCCATTACTTTCATTACCAAGTAATGAAACAGGAAGGCTGTTTGCACAAGAAAGCCATGTACCAACCGGTGGGTTTCTGCATGGTCAAGATATCAGGACCCACCTGGCTCTAGCAGCCCCACCCACAGGGGCTGCTATATATATATATCTACAAACCCAATAGGGGCACCCACAACCCCTGAATCCTGGGATAATCAGCTGGGTCTGTTCTCACAGGAGCCACAGCACAGAGATTAGGTAAGGCATTAAGCCCTAGACCTGGGATAGAAGGGGCTGTGGTGGGACAGTACCTGAGGGAGGGCTGAATGAAAATTAGTACCCAAGAGACTTGGGTACACTTTAGGGATAGAAAGCAAATGGAAATATGACCCCACAGTGACAGCAGAGGGGACCGCTGGTTGAAAGAGGAAAAGCATATGGTAACTGAGCCAGGATGCAGTACTAGTTATCTCTCTTCTTTGCTCACAGGATCATGGTTCCAAAGCTGCTGGGCTCACGACTTTGGCTCCTGCTGCTCCTGGGGTTCATGGGAATAATTATCTCATCTCAGGCCAAACCAGGTCATTTAACCTGGGCTCAGTGGTTTGAAATCCAGCACTTAAATATGGCCCACCCCCGATGTGATGATGCAATGCGGGTAGTTAACGGATACACAGGTCGATGCAAAGGCAAAAATACATTTCTACATACAAGTTTTGCCGCTGTTGCTCAAGTTTGTGGAACCCCAAATATAACCTGTCGTAATGTCACCAGAACAAATTGTCATAACAGTTCAGTTCAGGTGCCTTTAGTTAACTGTGATATCATCAAAAGAACAAAGAATTATAACAACTGCACATATCAAAATGTAGCAGCAACCAAGTTCTATGTAGTTGCTTGTGAAATGAAATCTCCACAGGACAGTACCCCGTATCTACTTGTTCCGGTTCACTTGGATGGGATATATTAGCTCCTGGATCAGCACTTTGTGGCATGGATCATCTACCAGCTCCCAAGCCGTCTGTCAACCCTGGATACCAGCTCCTGTTCTCATGCAACCAGTCCCCAGCCCCTTTCAAGCTTTGCTGAGCTAAAGCACCCTGTGAGCTGTGCAATAAACCTCTTTGCAGACAATCTAGATCTCTGTGTATCTGTTTCTGCTCCTCTGCTGTCATTTACTCACAATCTGTCCTACAGACATGTTCCTTTCTCTTCCTGAGATTTTATAGAGAGATGTTAGGCAGAGACTCCTTATCAAGAAGCTGCAGAGACTTGGCCCCCTCACTGCCTCAGGCTGGGAAACTGGGGTGTCTACTGAATCTGCCAACTGACAAAGGCCCTCCTCAAGAGCAAAGTTTTCTCAGCCTGCTCTGAACCCTCTGCAGACTTGGCCCTAACCTTGTACAGTTCAATGGGTTTGTTGGAGTTTTTTAATTATGTTTTTAATTTATATAATAATTGCATATATTAAAGGGTACGGTGAGATTTTTCCAGACATGTATAAAAAGTGTAATGATCAGTCGGGGTAATTGGCATTCCCAGAACCTCAAGCACTTTATCATTACCTTCTGGGGGGAGCATTCAAAATCTTCTCTGCCAGCTACTTTGAAACATGGTACATTTTGGTTAACTATGATCATCCTGCTGTACTATCGAACATGTTCCTCCTGTCTACATTAGGTAACTGTGATCCAACCTCTCTCTATCCCCACTCTCCCCAGCCTCTGGGGACTCTGTCCTACTCTCTCCTTCTGTGAAATCAACTTTTTTAGATAACACTCAGGAGTGAGATCATGATGTATTTGTCTTTCTATGCCTGATGTACTCCACATAACATAACAACATCCAGTTCCATCCATGTTGTTGCAAATGACAGAATTTCATTGCATTTTATGGCTAACTAGTATTCCATTGTGCATATGCACCACGCCTCTATACAATCATTAGGTGATGGACACTTGGGGAGTTTCCATTTCATGGTCCTTGTGAATAATCTTGCAATGAAGGTGGGACTACAGATGTCATTGTGACATGCTGATTCCCTTTGCCTTGAATTTATACCCAGAGGTGTTATTGCTTGATCAGAGGGAAGTCTTATTTTTCATTTTTTGAGAAACCACCATATTATTCTCCATAGTGGATGCACTAACTTGGATTTCCACCAGTAGTGGGCAAGAGTTCCCTTTTCACCAGATTCTCACAAACATCTGATAATTTTTATCTTTTGATGATAGCCATTTGAACTGGTGTGCGATGGTATGTAATTATGATTTTGCTTTGCATTTTCCAGAAGAATAGTGAAGTTGAGATTTTTTTCATAGACTATTCTGCAATTTCCATATATTCTTTTGCAAATGTCATTTAGACTATTAGCCTATTTGTGTGTGGGCTTTGTGTGTGTGTGTGTGTGTGTGTGTGTGTGTGTGTGTGTGTAAGTCTGTGTGTTTTATGTATTGTACTGGGGATTGAACCCAGGATTCTTTACCACTGAGCTACGACACCTGTCGTCCTCTTATTTCTTTATTTTGAGACAGGGTCTAGCTAAGTTGCTGAAGCTGGCTTCAAACTATCTATCCTCCTGACTCTGCCTTCTAAGTCATTGGGATTACAAGAGTGTACCACCACACCAGGCCATTGTCTTATTTATTCATCAGATTGTCGGTTTTTCTGATGTTCAGTTGTTTGAGTTCCTTGTATATTCTGCACACTAATCCTTTGTCAGATACCTGATTTGCAAATATTTTCTTTCATCCCATAGATTGTCTCTTCACCTTAATTATTTCCTTTGATTATTTCCTTTCCTATGTAGAAGTCTTTTTAGCATTTGTCTATTTTCCTTCAGTTGCCTGTGTTTTGGGGGAACTTCTCCAGAAATATTTTGCATGTAGCAATGTTTTAGAGTATTTTACAAACTTCCCTTGACTGATTTTTGTGTGAATACTGGTCACATTTTATTTCACGGTAGAGGTGACTACCTATTTGAGTGTCTAGCTATAGACTCTCCCTGGAATCTTAACAGTCACTGTGTGTGATGGGGTGGGGGTGGGAGTGGTCATTGCAACAAGGACATAAACCAAAGGTTCAGTTGGCCAACTAGGACCAGAGTGCTAATGCTAGAATGCTGGCACTCAGCCTATTTGGATTGTTCTGCACTGTGCCATTGTGATGTTTTGAATTAGTTGCCAAGTTATAAAATTTGGGATTTTTCAACCTAAAAGTCTAGATTCCTATCTTCCCTGTGAAATATGGGAGTATCTGGTAAGCATGGTCTGCATTTCTTTAAGGCAACACCCAGGGAGTCAGGTTCAGTGGCTCTTCTCAACAGGATAAGAACACTCCAGGGCTTCACCATTCCAAGCACTGCCTGTTGTTGCCTGCCTGACTACTCATTCCTTCTAACCTCTACCTGGATCCTGTTCCCATATGAATTGTGGACCCTGGGGAATGTGAAACATCTCTTTCAAGGGGTCTAGAATGTGCCATGCCCAATTCCCAACAAACCTTCTTCCTACTGAGTGGGGTTCTGCACACACTGCTAAGAGAATTTCCCAATCATTCTCTCAGTAACTTCTCTCAACAGTTGTTTTAACTGCTTTCTATTGCCTAGGAAAGAAATTCCAAATGATCTAGACTGACATGAGAGGCCTGAGGCTGAGCATTCTTGTGAGTGAAGCAGAGATCAGCTACAAATCAATCTTAGCCAAACTCTACTAGATCCTCAGCATGAAGTTGCCCTCTGGGCAGGCTGCTCCAGTCACTTCAGTCACCCCCACACCCTATCAGAGGCACACCAGACATATTCAATGCCTTAGAACTCTGAAGATTGATCCTGTGACCCCAGGGACACTGGGATGATGAGTTGGTATTAACAGTAGCTGAGCAGCTTTATGAAACTCAGACACAGGGAAAGCACTTCTGCATTTGTGGTTTAGAAAAGAAAAGCTGTTTGAAAGGATGTCAGTGATTGAGTAATGACTCAATGTCCATTGGTCAGGAGTTCCTGGGGAAAACTGAAGCATCAGGAAGGACTTTGGTTACCATGAGGTAGCCTTGTGTTCCTCAGGGATGGGACTGGGCTTTCAAGCCAGGCAGACCTGCTGTCCAGTCTAATCATGCTAGTGGGGGCCATTTGCCTGAGTTCTGTGGAGACTTCTCTGATGCCTTCAACTAGAGCAGCTCCTCTTGTTCTATTCTGTCATGTTACATGTAGCCCTATTATGTTGTCACCTGTGACACTGACAATTATCTGCAGTCATATGAGTAATGGGAGTCTCTCCCAGTAGTCTGCAAATCTTGTTAAGAGCACAGAGTGTATTCAGTCTCCCTCACTCAACCAAGGCTTGCCAAAGGATATATTGAAAACTATTTGAATATATTGAATCTATTTGCCATTGAAGGTACAAATGAATTATGGGTCAATTAATGGATGGTGGGTAGTTAAATTGCATATTGAGGATAAAGGCCTAGCTCACAGTTTGATATGAAAATGTGGCTCCTTCCTGAGAAGTTGACATGCCTCCAGTTTTTCCCGTCACCAGCACCATGATGCCTTCAAAAATGTGCTAATTCAAGACTCATCTTGTTATAAATTGCAGTTTGTGCATAAATTATGCCAACCTTTAACTTAAAATTGAAAATTAACAAAGGTAAACTAGAGAATAAATGGAGTTTAAAACCTACTTTTCAGTATGTTTGCTAAGTCCCTGGGTATCACTATAAAGGGTCAGGAAGAAACAACGTTGGAATGCCAAGTTGCCATTTAAATCATGTGAGCTAGGACAAATAACTCAATCTTTCAGACATGGTTTTTATGTTTTAAAAAGAAGATAACTTTGCCAGGCGTGGTGGCACATGCCTTTAATCCCAGTGGCTCAGAAGGCTGAGGCAAGAGGATAGCGAGTTCAAAGCCAGCCTTAGCAAAAGGGAGGCACTAAGCAACTCAGTGAGACCCTATTTCTAAATAAAATACAAAACAGGGCAGAGGATGTGGCTCAGTGTTTGAATTCACCCCTAAGTTCAATTCCTGTTACAAAAAAAAAAAAAAAAAAAAAAAGGATAACTTTGGCTTTCTCTAACATTCTGTGAAAACATTCAATTACATACAACTTACACATATAATAGGCACCAGATAATCACATGGCAAGTATGTCATTCGCCCATTCAGTTAGAAACGTATTTTTAAGCACTTAATATATGCAAACTCTACGAGCAGCACTAATCCAATACACATGCAACATCTGTTCTCATGCAGCTCATAGTCCTTCAGAGAACACATACATTCATAAATTAATCACAGAATAAGAATCCAAATACACACAGGATAAGGACAATACAGGGAATGAAAGTGTTTTTTTTTTCCCTGCACCTACAACTGAATGGGATTGAATTTTTTATCATATTTTTATAGGGGCATTATAGTCATACATAAGGGTGGGATTTGTTATTATGTATTTGTACATGCACACAATATTACAATGTAATTTGGCCAATACCATTCCCAAGTATTTCCCCTTTTCCTTCTCTCCTCCCTCCCACTGGTCCCTTTTCTTGTCTCTGTGGATCACCCTTCAATTTTCATTAGAGCCCCCAACCCCAACTTTTTTTCTTTTTTTTTTTTTCCTCTCTAGCTTCCACATCTGAGAGAAAACATATGATCTGTGACTTTCTGACTTTGGCTTATTTCACATAATATTCTCAAGTTTCATCTATTTTCCTGCAAATAATATAATTTTATTTTTCTTTATGCCTGAATACAACTTCATTGTGTATATACACCACATTTTCTTTATTCATTCATCTATTGATAGACACCTAGGATGATTGCATAGTTTGGCTATTTAACTGTGCTGCTATAAACTTGAGTATATACATATTGCTATTGTATGCTGACTCCATTTTTTTTTGTTGTTGTTGTTGTTCCAGGAATTGAACTCAGGAGCACTCAAGCACTAAGCCACATCCTCAGCCCTTTTTTATATTTTATTTAGAGATAGGGTCTCAATGAGTTGCTTAGCCACTCGCTATATTACTGAGGCTGGCTTCGAACTCGGAACCTCCTGCCTCAGTCTCACAAACTGCTGGGATTACAGACATGCACCACCACACCTGGCTCCCAATTCTTGAAGATAAATACTAAGGAATATTTAGACATAGCTGATTCATAGGGTCATATGGTCATATCTTTTCAGGAATCACCATACTGATTTCTTTAGTGGTTGTGCTAATGTATAACTCATCAATGTTGTAAAAGTGTTCCTTTTTCTCCAGCATTTTTTTTTTTTGTCTTGATGGCTGCCATTCTAACTGGAGTGACATGAAACCTCAATGGAGGTTTGATTTGAATTTCCCTGATTGCTAAAGATGTTGAATATTTTTTCATGTTTGTTGACTGTTTGTATTTCTTCTTTGAAAAGTGTCTTTTTAGTTCATTTGCCCATAATTGGTTGTTTGGTGTTAAGTTTTCTTTGTTTTTTATATATGGATAATAATCCTCTGTCAAAAGAGAAGCTAACAAAGATTTTCTCCCATTCTGTAGATGGTCTCTTCACATTCTTTATTGTTACAGGTGTGCACCACTCACTCAGTTTATATGGCCCATTTTTGACCAAACCATTGCTATACAGTTCACAGCTGTACCTTCAGAGACTTACCCTGAAAATTCTCTTTATGACATCCAGAATTTTCAGGCTAAGACCATAAATCTCTTTTTACTCTATTCTTCTAGTTTTATTCTCATTCCTGTTGAATGTTCTCTTAGCTCTCTTGAGTTGTAAAGTCTAGGAAGTACTCAGATTCCTTGAATAAAAAAGAGATAAATAGGAGTTCTAAGCCTGAAGCACAGGGGAAAATAGGGTGTTTCTGGTTTAGCTTCTATCAAGTCACAGAAGCAAGTGTGCGCACACGCACACAAACACACACACACACATACACACACCTGCCAAGCCTCTCAGCTCTGATCTTGAGAATAGACACAAGCAGCAGGACGTGGTATCAGGACCTCCTGATGTGGTTACTGGGCAGAACAACAACAACAACAAAATAGTGGAGATGTAGGACAAGACAACTGAGGAAGGGACTTGGGAACTGGGAAAAGTTACTAAGAACCATGTCAGCCAGGCATGGTGGTGTACACCTGTAATCTCAGCAAGCTGGGAGGCTGAGGAGTATAGCAAGTTCAAAGCCAGCCTCATCAACTTCACCAGGCCCTCAGCAATTTAGGAATATTTTTCAATATCTTTATCTTCTTATTGAATTTCTCATTCATTTTCTGTAGTGACTTCCTTAATTCATTCAGTTTTTTTTTTTTTTTCGTGTTCTCTTGGAATTCATTGATCGCTTTTATAATCTTTTTTTTTTAGTTCTGTAACTGATATTTAACCCTCTTCAGTATTTTTATGTCAGTTTTTGGTAAATTGTGAACTCTAGGAGGTGTTGTATTACCTTGTCTTTTATATTTCTTGTATTCCTGTGTTGGCCTTTATGCATCTATTAAGATAGATTTCTTTTGCACTCCAATGTGTGGGCCTTTGGGGGGGCGGGCACAGCCTTCTCTTGCCAAATTTTCCTAGAGTAAGCTAGATTGAGAACCCTCATATGTGCAGTATCCACACTCTACGTGTTAATTCTCAGTCTTTGCCTTAGCAGTGGAATGTCTATGAATGGAACCTGAGTGTCCACCCCTAACTTTTCTACCTAGGGCCTGGTTAATAGTTTGGGATTTTTTTTTTAAGGTTCTGGGTTTTTTAATTTTTTTTTTTTTTAGTTGTAGATGGACCCAATACCTTTATTTTATTTATTCATTTTATGTGATTCTGAGGATTGAACCCAGTTCCTCACAAGTGCGAGGCAGGCACTCTGCCACTGAGCCCTCAACCCCAGCCCAGTAGTTTGGGATTTTTGTCTCTTCTATTATTTGTACTAAACTATATCTGAAATTTGAGTGCCATTGATTTGTGTGTCTGCTGTCTTTAGGTCAGTTTTCTGAGTTTAGTTCAGCAACATAATTTCTACCCTGTGAATGTGCAGTATTCCTGTAGATTTCCAGTCCCTCACAGAATAGAGGGAAACAAACAATAGCAACAACCAATGCAAACAATATATAGCATTAAATTAGATACCTGATTCCTACAATGACATCTACAATGTTTATGCAAAAACAAAAAAAGAAAGAAAGAAAATTTTTAAAAAAAAAGAACGATTTGGGACAGAAATTGCCAACAGCAAAAACAGTAAGTAACTATAAACTAGATCTGGCCTTAAAACAAACCACAGGTACTGACTGTCATCCACAGTAATAATTAATAATAATAGCAACAGCATTAATGGTTCTGGCAGAGGTTATTAACCAATTAGTACTAAAAGATGGTAAAAATGCAGCTCATTAAGAGAAGATAATGTCAGGAAGTTAGAGAAGAGTTTACAATTTCAAAAAGTGAACAGAGGGAATGCAGAAGAGATGTAGCATGTGATGGTTATAAGGAAGGAGAGGAAAACAGGAAAAACAATGTAAATTGAGAAATGGCTGTTAGCATGGGAATAAAAGAGGGAAATACAAACAAGAGAACCAAACAAATGAAAACAAAACCAAAATAAACCAACAAAGACCCTAACCCTAAAAAGACAAGGCAAAGAAAAATAACTACATTAAAGAAAGTACTGAAAATGAGGGGGGAGATATTTATATGTATATATGTTCATGAACCAATCCATACATCAAGAATACCCAAGAAAAATAAAAAAGGAAAAAAAGATTTTTAATGAAGGCATTGTCTCCACCAAGGTGGTCAACATAGTTGAAGAGAATGGATGGTCACTGCCTAGGCCCAACTTTCCTTTTTTTTTTTTTTTTTTTTTTTTTTTTCCATTTCTTTTTAGGTCCTGGGCTGAAAGCTCTTAATCCCTTCTTTTTGTGTTACTCATTAAGCTTCCAGTTGGAGTGACCTAAGACTGAAGCTGGTTGAAATATCTCTGAGTCCCTTTTCACCAGTGTAAGGTGGGATGGAATAGGAAGTACGTCAGTGGAGTTTTGCCTGGACAGACCAGATCAATGCTCTCTCAGGGCAGGACTGCTGCAGAGTTTTATGAAGGGAATTTCAATAATTGAGGCTTAAATCTAATCAGGCCTGAAGGGCTTTATTTGGGTTGTATCTGCTCTGGTGAGATTAGCTCAACAGACCCCTAGGGCCTGGCAGTTACTGATCTCTATCAGGAGTCTGGCTCCAAGGAGCTTCCCAAGAATTCTACTTCGTGGGGCAGAAGACCATCCTCCACACACTCTGAATGTTGCACATGGACACAGCCTTCCCACGTACTCACACCCATGTTCAGATTCCCACCCACTTCCCGCTGGACACATGAGCCACCAGACTCAAAGGGAAACTGAGTTACACTCCCTCCATATTTCTGACTGGAATCTCCTGGGTACTTCTCTGTGCATGTTTTCTTTACGTTCTGCTAGGTATTCCCTAGGCTACATGGTAGATGCTTGCCAGGGTAGTATGGCAATGTTTGCTATGATCTCCTGGCTCTGCAGCAGCAGCCAAAACATGGCCTCCTCCGGATGGCTCCTGCCTCTGCTCTCTGCTGGTCAGTTGAGAAGCCCTTTCCATTCCACAATACAGCCTCTGGATCAGCTAAGTCCAGGCTGATTTTCTGATATTTTTCTGCGCCATATTCTGGTCTCAGGTTTTTCCTGACCAAATCCGTCTGCTGCGTTCCTCTCTGTTATCCCTCCCCTCTGTGGTGAACTTGCACCACTACCACCTCCCCTGCCACACACAGCCAGCTTGGATCATGTGTACTCTTCCTTCTTTGTTCAACGTACCCAAATTTCTGAGTCTCTAAGACATTCTGACTATTCAACATTGAATTTTTAGTGAAATTCCTCCTCAACCACCTCACTGAGAAGCAGTACTCCCACTGCTTGAATCTTGAGCCACAGAGCACCTAGGAATGCAGCCTTCCTCTAATCCACCACCTTGAATCTCCTGCCAGGACGTTCTTACCAACTTCTGGCCTAGAGCTATGAGGTATGCCATCTTGGATTCTGAAACCGGAAGACCCAAATAAACTTTTCCTCATCGATGTTGTCCTTGTCAGGTCTTTTGTCACATCAATAAAAAGCGACTGAAACAGTTACAAAAATGCCATTTTAGATTTACCTTGGTGAAAAATCCCTTGTCATATAATACATGACTGCTTAGGATTGCCAAATGCTTTATTTCTAATGTCAATATTTAGCAGAATTGACCCAAGTTAAGTTTCACTTATGTTGTCACTTTAAGCAAGGATAACACTATTTATTTATATTCTTTATTTGTTCTTATTATTTATACATGATAGAAGAATGTATTTTTACATATTATACACATACGGAATATAACTTCTCATTCTTCTGGTTGTATATGATGCTGTATTACATTGGTTGAGTGATCATACATGCACATAGGATAGTAATATCCAATTCATTCTACTACCTCTCCTATTCTCATTCTCTCTCCCTTCCTTTAATTCCCCTTTGTCTAATCCAAAGTACTTCTGTTCTTCCCTAGCCCCCACCCTTATTGTGAGTTAGCATCTGCATATCAGAGAAAACATTCAGCCTTTGGTTTTTTGGAACTGGCTTATTTTGCTTAACATGATATTTTCCAGCTCCATCCATTTACTGGCAAATGTCATAATTTCATTGTTCTTTATGGCTGAGTAATATTCCATGTGCATATATACAACATTTCTTTATCCATTCATCTGTTGAAAGGCACCTAAGTTTGTTCCATGGTTTAGATATTGTGGTTTAAATATTGATGGGGCTGTACACTGTAGTTTGTTGAATTTAAGTCCTTTGGGATATACCAAAGAGTGGGATAATAGGGTCAAATGGTGGTTCCATTCCAGGTTTTCTGAGGAACCTCCATACTGGTTTCCAGAATGGTTTCACCAATTTTCAGTCCCACCAGCAATGTATGAATGTGCCTCCCTCCCCCAACATCCTCACCAACATTTATTTTTGCTTTTATTCATGATAATTTCCATTCTGACTAGAGTGAGCAGGAATCTCAGTGTAGTTTTAATTTGCATTGGATAAGACTATTTTTAAGGCCTCCTTGAAAATACATTTTGTCTGCTCAAGGATTTTTCAGGCCTGGTGTGTATTTTAATTTGGCTGTAACAGCTCCTATCAGGTCACCATTGTGTCCCAATTTACATAAGGACATCAATAATAAAATGATTGCATTTCCAGATGACAGGAAGGTAGAAAGGCACTAAAGCATTAGGTGGACTAATCTGGCTAGAACAGTGTTTGATTCCACCTAAGGGTCTAAATCCAGTTTTCTAACCTGGAAGCTGGAGCAGAGATTTAACTTCTCTTAGCACCCAGGTCTCCCTGCCCCCTGCAGTTCATGTCTCCACCCTGAGCAATTTCCCACACCACCCCCTCTCCCCAGAACACTCCTCTTTCTCCCTAAAGTCCCAAGAGTCCCTGCAAACCCCTACCTAACCTTTACAGCACTTCAAGGGTGGCACTTTCTGTTGGCACCCTTCCTTGTCCATGAGGGGATGACCTCATCCCCAGTGCCCAAAAACCATGCTCAGACCTGGGTTGTCACCTCTATCACATTGTAATAAAATTCAGTGTTTGTTTGTTCTCCAGTGCTTCTCAGAGGACCAAGAAAAACTGTGTTTCACTTATAAAATTATGCACCGTGACATCTATACTTTCAGATATATATATATATATATATATATATATATATATATATATATATATATATACATACACACACACACATACATATAATCTTCTTCTTAATACCAAAAGATGAAATGGTTAACTGACAATTGAGAGCTCACCATTTTGTAGACTATTGTACTGTTATCAGCGCCCTGCCAGGGTAGTTTTCTGTTCAGAAGGTGTGAGCTGCCTGGGAAAATAAAAAGTCTGAAATAATTAGTAAGAAATAAGAGACAGAGCCAGAAATTAGATAAAAGGGGAGTGCCTGATAGGTCTCCCGGTCCTGATAGGAGATGGAACTAAAAACGGCTCCCATTCTTTGTTTAAGGGATAGTACGTCAAAGGCAGGGATAAGGTTTCAGCGGGAGGGGTCTCACTTCTCCGCATGACAGGGGTCTTGCAGCAAACAGGTTGATTGGCATCTAGGAAAGCCACACCCATCTCCCAGAGGCGGTGTGGCTCCCGTGGGTCCCCCAGCTCTGAGCTGTGCTGAGCTTCTGATGGATCTAGGAAGGAAGTCATGTGAATCAGGCATCTCAAACCAGCAGCACTGCTGCTGGGAGTCCCCAGGATACCAGACTTTCACTAATGGCTTCCACGTTATTTTGGTTCACCCACAGTTCACGGGTGGCTGTCGGCAGTAGGAAACAGCACAGACTGAAAAGAATGCAGGAATACTAAGTGCTGCACTGGAATCCTTTATCACACCAAGTTCATTCTGGGGCAAATTGAGCAGAATTTCTTCTATTTAAAGGTAATTCAATTTTTCAAAAAGTAAAAATAATATTCAGGGCAAGACTTCACACCACAAGGAGGGAATCCTACAAAAGAAGAATGCAGGAGAGGACTTCAAATATATATAACAAATTATTTCCATTATCCACAAAATTAAATTTAAAAGAAAAAAAAAACAGTTTACTCCAGAGGGAGATGAGAAGATGGAGAAGAAGGGTGTTAACAAACTGCCAAGAAGACTAAAAATGAAAGGGGAACTTGGGCTTCTTTTGTACAAACAGCTTTTCCTGGCATGTTTCTGTGATTTGGTTCTTGGCCTAGCTTTATGCAGAGTTATCAAATCTCTGGTCATTCTTCACCCAGGAAATATTCCTGAACAGCACATCCCAGATCAACAGGGAAAGCTCTGGTGGCACATGATGCCTTAGATCTATTACAACAGCAGCAACTAAAGCTGTATCCTTGACTACCAATTGTCCACCAAGTAATGAAAGAGGAAGTCTGCTTGCACAAGGGGGCCATGAACCCCTCTGTGGGTTTCTGCATAGTCAAGACGTCAGAACCCACCTGACTCTGGCAGCCCCACCCATAGGGGCTACTATATATCTACAAACCCAAATAGGAGCACCCACAATCCCTGAATCCCAGGAAAACCAGCTGGGTCTGTTCTCACAGGAGCCACAGCACAGAGATTAGGTAAGGCATTAAGCCCCAGACCTGGGATAGAAGGGGCTGTGGTAGGACAGCATCTGAGGGAGGGCTGAACGGAAGTTAAGTGCCCAGTAACTGGGAAGGTGTGATCTGAGTCATTTTTCAGGAAACTGTAATAAGTCTGATGGTAATGAACACAAATGTCTCCAGTAGGCAGGAGAGTGACATCATTGACTGAACAGAGAAGGTGAGTCAGGAAGGAGAGGTGGACTCAGGAAGACCCCTGAGCCTAGTGCCCTTTTCAACACAGGCAGCTGCTGCCCAGCTCCAGCTGACCCATTGCAGTAGAGGAGACTCCCTACACCAGCCAACATTATGGGAGCTTTTAAGATGAGACAAGAATGCAAATTCCTCCTGTGAAATGGGCCCTCCCAGCTCTACTTGTTGAGTACTAGCCCTGCCTTGATGGAACTTGGTCTTTCGGTACCCTACTAAAACACAGTGACCAAACCCATGGACATTTAGCAGGCAGTGTATAGTTTTTATTCACTGAGACCAGATCCAGCCTGCAAAAGTCCTTCATGGATAATGTGGAATTAGATTTCTTATAGCAGAAGCAGCTGTAGTGCTGTCCTTCAGTACCCATTGGTCAGTCAAGAGGCTGGATGCCCAGGTGGGCCTAGTACCAATGTGTGGGTGTCTACATGGCTAAGACATTAGAAACTTCCTGGCTCTGGCAGCCCCACACAGGAGCTGCTATGTATCTACAGGCCCATACAGGAGCACCCACAGTTTCCAAACCCAAGAACAGACAATCAGCTGGGTTTGTTACACAGGAGCCACAGTACAGAGAGTGGGTAAGACATTGAGCCCTAGAGCTGGGACCAGAGGGCCAGCAGTGGAACCTAAGGTAAGCTGAAATAAAATTAATACCCAGGAACTTGAAACACATTAATGATGGGAGCAAATGGAAATAGGACCCCACAGTGAGGTCCTATAAGACCTATAGGACCTCAGAGGGATCCTATAAGCTAAGACAGGAAAAGAATATGGTCAGTGAGTTAGGATGCAGGACTAGTTGTTTCTTTTCTTTGCTCACAGGAAACATGGTTCCAAAACTTTGGCTCCTGCTGCTGCTGGGGTTCATGGAAATAATTATCTCATTTCAGGCCCCACCAGGTCATTTAACCTGGGCTCAGTGGTTTGAAATCCAGCACTTAATTATGGCCCACCCCCAATGTGATGATGCAATGCGGGTAGTTAACGGATACAGAAGGCGATGCAAATCCAAAAACACATTTCTACATACAAGTTTTGCCGCTGTTGCTCAAGTTTGTGAAACCCCAAATATAACCTGCCTTACAAGCCCCAGTACAAATTGTCATAACAGTTCAGTTCAGGTGCCTTTGGTTGACTGTAACATCACCAGAAGAACAAAGGGTTATATGAACTGCAGATATCAAAATGTACCAGCAACCAAGTTCTACGTAGTTGCTTGTGCCAATAGCTCTGTGCAAGACAATACCACGTATCCACTTGTTCCAGTTCACTTGGATGGGACATATTAGCTCCTGGATCAGCATTTTGTGACGTGGCTCATCCGCCAGCTCCCAAGCCCTCTGTCCACCCTGGATGTCATCACCTGTCCTCAAGGAACCAGTCCCCAGCCCCATGCAAGCTTAGCTCAGTTGAAGCACCCTGTGAGCTGTGCAATAAACCTCTTTGAAAACAAATCTAGATCTCTGTGTATCTATCTCTTACATATGTGCTCCTTCCTCTTCCTGAGATTTTGGGGAAGAGAGATGTGGGGCAAAGACACTGTATCAGGAAGCTGCAGAGACTTGGCCCCTCACTACCTCAAGCTGGGAAACTAGGATCTTCACTGAATCTGCCTACTGACAAACACCCTCTTCCATAGTAAATTTCTCTCAAGCTGCTCTGAACCGTCAGCATACTAAGCCCTAACCTTGGCCTGAGGAGTTACTCATTATACACTCCAATTTTTTGTTGTTTTTCACTCCGATTTTTCTTTTTATTTTTTAACTGATACATAATAATTGTACTTTTTAAAACTGCTTTCCATTGCCTAGGAAAGAAAGTCCAAATGATCTAGTCTGACATGAGAGGCCTGAGGCTGAGCATTCCTGTGAGTGAAGCAGAGATCAGCTACAAATCAATCTTAGCCAAATTCCACTAGATCCTCAGCATGAAGTTGCCCTCTGGGCAGGCTGCTCCAGTCACTTCAGTCACCCCCACACTCTATCACACTCTATCAGAGGCACACCAGACATATTCAATGCCTTAGAACTCTGAAGACTGGACACTGGGATGATGAGTTGGTATTAACAGTAGCTGAGCAGCTTTATGAAACTCAGACACAGGGAAAGCACTTCTGCATTTGTGGTTTAGAAAAGAAAAACTGTTTGAAAGGATGTCAGTGATTGAGTAATGACTCAATGTCCATTGGTCAGGAGTTCCTGGGGAAAACTGAAGCATCAGGAAGGACTTTGGTTACCATGAGGTAGCCTTGTGTTCCTCAGGGATGGGACTGGGCTTTCAAGCCAGGCAGACCAGTCTAAGCTTGGTAGTGAGAGCCTCTTACTTGAGTTCTGTGGAGACTTCTCTGATGCCCTAAAGTAGGCAGCTCCTCTTGTTTTATTCTGTCATATAATGTTATGTTGTCACCTGTGAGATTGACAATAATCTGTGGTTAAGCCCGTAGCGTGGGTCTCTCCTACTAATCTGAAATCCCATTAAGAGCACAGAGTGTATGCAGTCTTCTTCACTATAGCCTTTGTGTTAGCTGTTTTTGCTGTAGGAATGGATGTCCATGAGAATGGATGAGGTCCTTCCAGTCATTCCTACTTAAGTTTTTGTCAGTAGTTTCGACTTTTTTCTCTTCTATTCTTTCTAGTTTCCCGGTAGATTTTTCAGCACCTTACAGCAAACGGAGAAAGAAATAATGGCAACAACCAAAGCAAACAGTATACAGCATTAAAATAAGTACTCAGTGCCTACTATGACATCTACAACACTAATTGCCGCAGAAACACAAATGGAGGGGTCAGCAATTGCCAACAGTAAAAACAGGAAATAGCTGTGAATCAGATCTGGCATGAAAGTAAAGAACCTGTTTTGGCAGTTTGCAGTACTGATTACTGCAACAGCATAAATGGTGAGGGCAGGAGTTTTATAAGCCAAATAGTTATAAAAAATAGTCAAAATACAGTCCCAAGAGAAAAAAAAAATGTGATAGAAAGGTAAAGTTTCAAATGTTCAAAGTGTGAACAGAGAATGCAGAAGAAATGTAGCAAATGATAGTTATAAGAAGGAGAAAAATAGAAAAGATGAAGTAAAGCGAGACAGGAAGAGAGAAAAAGAGAATTTTGCTATTAGTGGGAGAAGAAAGAAGAGAAAGAGAAATGAGGGAAACAAAAAACAAAAGTAAGAAAAAAACAAAAATCTTAACTTTCAAAAAACAAGGAAAAATAACTTGTTTTTAAAATTATCTGGGCCTGGTGGTATAGGCCTGTAATCCCAATGACTCGGGAGGAGGCAGGAGGATGGTGAGTTCAAAGCCAGCCTCAGCAATTTATCGAGACCCTAAGCAACTCAGTGAGACCCTGTCTTAAATAAGATACAAACAAGGGGTGGGGATGTGGCTCAGTATATGTAGCCATGAGCCAATCAGCACAGCAATAACGCCAAAGAAAAAAAGGGGTGGGGGGGAATTTTCTTACTAAAAAATACTGTCTCCACTAAAAGTATTTTTCTCCTCTTGAAAAGCGTTGACAAGGATCAATGCCCAACAGTCATTCTTTCAATTTATTCTTGGTCTGTGTACTGAGAGAAAGAGAGGGTGTGCAAGGGCTGGAGGTTGTTAATCTCTTCCTCTTTTCGTGTTACTCACTGAGCTGCCAGCTGGTGTGGTCTAAAACTGAAGCAGGTGAAATAGCTCAGAGTCCCTTCTCACCGGTATAAGGCAGAATGGAATAGGAAATATTGTTGATTGGAGTTTTGTCCAGACAGACCAGATCTATACACCACCAGGGTGGGGCTGCTACAGAGTGGAGTTCCAGCATCTGGGGCTTAGTGTATCTGGATTTAAGGGCTTTGTTGGGTGATATCTGCTCTGGAGATATTAGACCAACATCACCACAGGACCCAGCAGTTGCTGATCTCTGTCAGGAGTCTGAATCTCAACAGCCTCCCAAGAATTATACTTGCAGGGCAAGGGAGCCAACCCACACACTCTGCTGCCCACAAATATGGCCTCCTAGGCTTGGTTCCTGAGTGTATATTCACACCCATCTGTTCAGTTTTCCAACCCCCTTCAGCTGATCATATGAGCCTCCACGCAAAGGGAGTTACACTCCCCTCCGTATTTCGGATTTGAATTCCCCTTAGTACACTTCCCTGTGCCTGTTCCACTCATGTTCTGCTAGGTACATCCTCCACCACAAGGTAGGAGCTTTCCAGGACGGTATGGCAATGTTTGCTATAATCTCTTGTGTTCCCACAGCAGCAAACTACAATGTGGCCTCCTCAACATGGCTCTGTGCCTCAGCTCTCCACTTGCCAGTTGAGAAAAGCAGAGCGCTTAAACACCAGTTTGCTGTGCACTCTCTGGACCAGCTAAGTTCAGGCTGCTTTTCTTACCTACAGACTTTTCTATGCCAAATTGGTCCATTGTGTCTCTCTCTTTGTGTTAGCCCTCCCTTCCCCAGATAACCAGTGCCACTATCACTGCCACTGCCATAACTAGCCTGGCTCCAATGTTTTCTTTCTTGTTCTTAGTTCAGTGCACCTGAATTCCTGAGTCTCTAGGAGATTCTGACTATTCAATGTTGGATTTCACTAAATTTCATCTTTCACCCACCTTGTTAGGAATCAGTACTCCTGCTGCTTGAATCCGGAGTCATGGAGTAACTGAAAATGCAGCCTTCCTCTAATCTGCCATCAGGAAAGTGCTTCTAGAATCTTGTTCCCGGGGCTTAGAGAGGTCAAAGAAGACTTCTCTGGGTGTGGGGAGGGGGGCAAAACGTCCACTTATTTTTGCCCTCTTCTTGAAAGCTTTGGGTTTAGGAAACTGGTCACATCATGTTCATTTAATTAACATTATTTAAATGAATGAGTATACATAGAACGTTTAGAGTCCAAATATCATTTTATACACCTTTATCTCCATACTCATCATAGCTATCTGTCCCCCTCTTCCTTCCTATCCTGGCTTCTCTCTCAGCAGTTATTCATTCCCTATCCCATACCCTTCTTTCTCTCCGTGGAAATTATTCTTCTAGCTGCTCATGGAATTGGGGGTATAGAGAAATATTCAAGTGTGATCGAGTATCTATTCCCAATTCAAGAATTCCTTTTATTGGTCTCCAGCTGAAATTCTTAAGACCACAGTGTTTAAGAACAATAAGAAGGGAACTGGGCCAGGCTCAGTGGCACATGCCTGTAATCCCAGCAGCTCAGGAGGCTGAGGCAGGAGGATCGCAAGTCCAAATCCAGCCTCAGTAACTTAACAAGGCCTAAGCAACTCAGCAAGACCCTATCTCTAAATAAAATATTTAAAAAGTCTGGGGATGTGGTTCAGTGATTCAATCTCTGGTACCAAAAAGGGGGGGGGGCGGTGCTGAGATGTTGAGTGAACACAATGTAGGGTTATTCCAAAGCTTCTTTTCCTCCCAGAATTCTAGACCTAACAATACAGAATGAATACCTATGAGACATATCCTGAAGTTCTACAAGCAACTCGCCATCCCAGAGTCACAGGTGGAGGGAAAACACAGGGGGTCATTCATGACAGACTCTTTTCAAGTGGTAACTTGCAACTTGTTTAGAATTTTTCTCAGTGCTGTCCTTCCCAATGACTAAGTGTTTTCTAAGATCTGCAGAAAAAATTGCTTTTCACCCTTCTTGGTGTTCCAGGACCAAAACTTGATAATAAGGATGATGCTAATGTCCATATACAAGGTTATATATGAACTCGCATTACTGGGAAAATGCCACTTTGTTCTACTGTTTTTGACGGTTTCTGCTGAAAAACTGTACACTTTTTGGGAGCCAAGAACAAACATCCAAGTCTTCCTAAAACTTGATGTTGTGGCCCACCTGCTCTGTGGGTCAGGCGTTAGGGCTGTAGAATCAATGTGTCAGCATAAGGGAATGTGTACGAGTTGTATAGTCAGACCTATATCTTCTATGAAAAGATCCAAAGGAACTGGTAATAGTGGTGGTTTGGGGGCAGTCAAACTGGAGGACCAGGATACAGAGTTTGTGTAGGCAAAAGTTAGGGGTTCCAGAGGCTTCTGCTGAAATTTTAAAGGAAAGCCTAAGAGGCCTGGAAAGGTGCGGCAGGATTGGAATCCTGCAAACAGTCCCCAACAAGGCAGTGCCTGAAGCTTTGAGAGTAAAGCCAAAGTCTCAGCAGAAACCCCAGGACTATGGAGATGCCAGGAACGCAAGCCAAGGGAAAATGGAAGCAGTCAGCAAAGCCAGCTGAGAGAGCCCATGTGGGCTGTAATCAGTGAGACCATAGGGGCTGAGCAGCCCATGCCCTGCAGAGCTCACAACACCACTCCATGTGACCCAAAAGGCAGGCATGGAGCTACAGAATTCAAAGCCCTGCTGGGTTTTGGTCTTGCTTTGATCCAATTCCTTCTTTTTTTTTTTTTTTTTTTAAAGAGAGAGTGAGAGAGGAGAGAGAGAGAGAGAGAGAGAGAATTTTTAATATTTATTTTTTTAGTTATTGGCGGACACACCATCTTTGTTGGTATGTGGTGCTGAGGATTGAACCCGGGCCGCACGCATGCCAGGCGAGCGCGCTACCGCTTGAGCCACATCCCCAGCCCTGGTCCAATTCCTTCTTGATATTTTCTTCCTTTTGGAGATGGGAATGTTCACCCTGTGCCATTGTATCTTGGACGTGAGTAATTTATTCTTTTATTTTTGCAGAGACTCACAGCTAAGGGTTTGCTAACAAAATTTAAAAGAGCATTATGTTATTATGTTAAAGACAAAAATTACATTGAAGTGAGAGTGTTGCTCATTGACAGAGCATTTGCCTCTCATGAATAAGGACTTGGATTCCATCCACAGCAACACACACACACACACACACACACACACACACACACTGGAGTTATGGTGTGTTTGACTAATGTAGGCTCACTATGTTAGCTTTTGGTTTCTGTGACCAAAATACCTGACAAGAACAACTTGGAGAAGGAAAAGTTTGTTTCAGAGGATTCTGTCCATGGTCTACAGGCTCCAAGGCAGAAGCATTGTGATAGAAGGACATAGTAGAGAAAAGCTGTTCAGCTCACCAGGTAACCAGGAAGCAGACACACACAGACACACACACACACACACAGAGAGAGAGAGAGAGATGCTTCCAGATCGTACCTTTATACCCCTAATTCCTCCAACTAGGTCCCACCAGTATTCCCTTCAGCTTTCAATTGTGAGGCTGAGCTTTCGTGATCTTACCATTGCATAAAAATCCCATCTGTGAATGTAATGTAATCCATTAGGGAACATGCTTTTAACACATGGACTTTGAGGGGGATATGCCAAATCAAACCATAACACCTATTTATTCAGACTTCATAGGTAAAGAGGTCCTATTTAGAAAATCTTCAACATAAAACTGGAGCAAAACGAGGGTAGTAGGAAATGTGCAGAGCAAATTTATACATGGAACAATTATAAAAATATTATGAGGCATGTTTTGAATATAATTTTAAAGTTTGGGTATATAATGATTTGGATCTGGAATGTCCCCAAAATCTCATGTGTTGAAGGCTTGGTCCCCAATGCATCAATGTTCAAAGGTGGGGCTTTTGGTAAGTAATTGGATCATGAGGGGTCTGACATCATCAGGGGATTAATCCATTGTTAGCAGAAAGAACTGCTGGCATGAGGAAGAAACACAGAGTAAAGTTGGAGGATGTAAGTCACTGGGGGCATGCCCTGGATAGGTATTTCTTGTCCTCAGTGTTTCTCTCTTTATCTCTCCCCCCACCCTCTTCCTGGCTGGTATGGGCTGAGCAACTTTCCTCCATCATGCCATTCTGCCATGACGTTCTGCCACACAAAGACCTGAACCAATGAAGTCAGCCATGAACTGAAATCTCTGAAACCATGAGCCAAAACAAATCTTTCCTCCCTAAGTTGTTTATCTCAGGTATTTGTCACAGTGGGGAAAAAACAAAAACAAACAAAAAAACTAACACAGAGTGTAAACTAAGAAGGCCATGCTCTGAGTCATTGTTTTTTTGTTTTGTTTTGTTTTGTTTTTTCAGGAAACTATAATGATTTTCTTTTTTTTTTTTTTTTTTTTTAAAGAGAGAGTGAGAGACAGAGAGAGAGAGAGAGAGAGAATTTTTTTTAATCTTTATTTTTTAGTTTTCGGCGGGCACAACATCTTTGTTTGTATGTGGTGCTGAGGATCGAACCCGGGCCGCACGCATGCCAGGCGAGCGCGCTACCACTTGAGCCACATCCCCAGCCCACTATAATGATTTTCATTGTCAAACACACAAATGTCTCCAGGAACCAGAAGAGTGACATCATTGGCTAAACAAGAGAAGGAGAGTCAGGAAGGAAAGATGGATTCAGGAAGACCCCTGAGCCCTTTCAACACAGGCAGCTGTTACCCAGCTCTAGCTGACACATTGCAGTAGAGAAAACTCCCTGCACCAGCCAGGAGTTTTTAAGATGAGACAAGAATGCAAATTCCTCCTGTAAAATGGACTCTACCTAGCTCTACTTGTTGAGTACTAGCCCTGTCTTGGTGGAACTTGGTCTTTCAGTACTCTACTGAAGCACAGTGACAAAATCTGTGGTTATTCAGCAGGCAGTGTAATTGTCAAACACAGGACCAGATCCAGCCAGCAAAAGTCTTTCATGGATGACATGGAATTAGATTCCATATAGCAGAAGCAGAAGCACTACTATCCTTGGGTATCCATTAATAGACCAAGTGATCAAAACAGAGAGTGGTTGCTCAAGTGTGATGTGTACCCGTGTGTGGATTTCTGCAGGGCCAAGACGTCAGAACCCTCCTGGCTCCTGCAGCCTCACCCATATGGGCTGCTATATATTTACCATCCAAATAGGAGCACCTACAGCCCCTGAGCCTCAGTTCAACCAGCTGGTTCTGTTCTCACAGGAGCTGCAGCACAAAGACTAGGTAAGACATTGAGCCCTCAAACTGGGACAGCAGGGCCCACGGTGGGATAGCACCTGAGGGAGGATGAGCTGAAGTTAGTGTCCAGGAGACTTGGCACACTGTGGGGACGGGAAGCAAATGGAAATATGACCCCAGTGACTGCAGAGGGGGCTGCTGGTTGAGACAGAAAGAGTGTGTGGTAACTGGGCCAGGATGCAGAACTAGTTACCTCTCTTTTTTGCTCACAGGAAACATGGTTCCAAAGCTGCTGGGATCACGACTTTGGTTTCTGCTGCTGCTGGGATTTGTGAGAATGAGTGTCTCATTTGAAGACCCACCAGGTGATTTAACCCCTGCTCAGTGGTTTGAAATTCAACACGTAAATATGGCTGGCCCCAAATGTGATGATGCAATGAAGATAGTTAATAGTTACATTGGGCAATGCAAAGCCAAAAATACTTTTCTAAAAGCAACTTTTGCTGATGTTGTTCAAGTTTGTGGAACCCCAAATGTAACCTGTCTTACAAGCCCCAGTACAAATTGTCATAAAAGTTCAGTTCAGGTGCCTTTAACCATCTGTAGCATCACAAAAAGTAAATTGAGTTATGGAAACTGCAAATACACAGGTGTATCAGCAAGGGAGTTCTACATAGTTGCTTGTGACAAGAGATCTCCACGGGACAATACCACATATTCAGTGGTTCCGGTTCACTTGGATGGGACATATTAGCTCCTGGATCATCACCTTGTGGCATGGCTCATCTACCAGCTCCCAAGCCCTCTGTCCACCCTGGATATCAGCTCCTCTCCTCATGCAACCAGTCCCCAGCCCCCTTCAAGCTTTGCTGAGCTGAAGCACCCTGTGAGCTGTGCAATAAACCTCTTTGCAGACAATCTAGATCTCTGTGTATCTGTTTCTGCTCCTCTGCTGTCATTTACTCACAATCTGTCCTACAGACATGTTCCTTTCTCTTCCTGAGATTTTATACAGAGATATTAGGCAGAGAGTCCTTATCAAGAAGCTGCAGAGACTTGGCCCCCTCACTGCCTCAGGCTGGGAAACTGGGGTGTCTACTAAATCTGCCAACTGACAAAGGCCCTCCTCAAGAGCAAAGTTTTCTCAGCCTGCTCTGAACCCTCTGCAGACTGGGCCCTAACCTTGGCCTGTAGAGGCATTCATTGTACAGTTCAATGGATTTGTTGGATTTTTTTATTATGTTTTAAATTGACATAATAATTGCATGTATTAAAGGGTACAGTGAGATTTTTCCAGACATGTATAAAAAGTGTAATGATCAGTCGGGGTAATTGGCATTCCCAGAACCTCAAGCACTTTATCATTACCTTCTGGGGGGAGCATTCAAAATCTTCTCTGCCAGCTACTTTGAAACATATGGTACATTTTGGTTAACTATGGTCATCCTGCTGTGCTACAGAACACTTGAACATGTTCCTCCTATCTACCTTTAGGTAACTGTGATCCAACCTGTCTCTATCCCCATTCTCTCTAGCCTCTAGGGACTCTGTCCTACTCTCTACTTCTATGAGATCAACTTTTTAGATAACACTCAGGAGTGAGATCATGACGTATTTGTCTTTCTATGCCTGGTGTACTCCACATAACATAACAACATCCAGTTCCATCCATGTTGTTGCAAATGACAGAATTTCATTGCATTTTGTGGCTAACTAGTATTCCATTGTGCATATGCACCACACCTTTATCCAATCATCAGGTGATGGACACTTGGGGAGTTTCCATTTCATGATCCTTGTGAATAATCCTGCAATGAAGGTGGGACTACAGATGTCACTGTTATATACCGATTTCCTTGCTTTAGATATATACCCAGAGGTGGCATTGCTGGGTCACATGGAAAATTTGGTTGTTGTTATTTTGTTTTGGGTTTTTGTTTGAGTACATGTGGTACTGGTGATTGAACCCAATGGTGCTTCACTTCAGAGATACCACCCCAGTCCTTTTTATTTTAGTTTAATTTATTTTTAGTTTAATAACTTATTTATGTATCTATTGTATTAGGGGTTTCTAGAGGAACAGAATCAACAGGAAGTATGACTATAAAAAGGGAACTTATTAGGTTGGCTTATGAGACCAAAAACTGGATCATCCATAATGGCCGCCTGCAGGCTGGAGAGCTAGAAGAACCAGTGGCTGTGCAACCCCAGAGGTGGAAGCCCCAGAGCAAGAGGGATTGACAGTGCTACCTAGTCTGAGACCAAAGGCTTCTGGAAACTCCTTGGAGAACTACTGGCAAAGTCCGCTTTGGAAGAGAGAAGAAGAGTTTGATATCCTCAGACAATCAAAGCAACAATCATGAGCCTGGTTAAGAAGAATTGAGCTTGCTTCTGCTACTGCTTTCTTGTTCTTCCAACTTTTATTCTATCCAAGTCACCATCCTATTGGACAGTGCTGCCCATACTTGGCTATCCCACATGCCAATCATTCCTAGAAACACCCTCATTGACACACCCAGAACCCTCTTAATCATCAGCATCTCTTAATCCAATCAAGTTGACAATCCAAATTAACCATTACATCTATCTTGAGTTAGGGTCTCACTACGTTACCCAGTCTGGGCTCAAATTTTCAATCCTCCTGCCTCAGACTTCAGAGTTGCTGGGATTACCAACATGAGCCACCTGGAAGTTCTATTTTTCACTTTTTGAGAAAACTCTTTGCTGTTTTCTACTAATTGCACTAACTTGAACTCCCACTAATAGTGGGCAAGGGTTCCCTTTTCACCACTTCCTTTCTGGCATCTGCTTCTTTTGTCTTTTTGATGATAGCCATTTTAACCAGGATTAGATGACATCTTGTTTTGGTTTTGTTTCACATTGAAGTTGAGCTTATTTTTAATAGGCTTGCTTTCCAGCAATTTGTATATATTCTTTTGAGAAAGTCTATTTAGATCATCAGCCTATTTTTTAATCTGATGGTGAGTTCTTCTGCTGTTCAGTTTTGTGAGTTTCTTGTATATTCTGCACATTAATCCTTTGTCAGATACATAATTTGCAAATATTTTCTCTCACTCTGTAGGTTGTCTCTTCACCCTGTCAACTATTTCCTTTGCTGTGGAGAAGCCATTTAATTTTTTATAATACTACTTGCCTGCTTTTCCTTTAATCACCCATTTGGGGAACTTCTGCAAAGAATTTTTGCTCATTGCAATGTTTTAGAATGCTTAACAAAATTCCACCTAAAGTGCTTTGACAAACTTTTGTGTAAATGTCTGGTCACATTTTGTTTTATCTTAAAAGGGTTTATCTATTCAGCGCCTAGCTATAGACTATTGTCTCTGGAATCTTACAACCACTGTGGAGCAGGGAAGACAATATGGTGATAGCAAAAACATCTTAAGCACTGCACATTGTCTCCTGCCTACCTACTCATTCCTTCCCACTCCTACCTGCATCCTGTAGACATGTGATTTTGTGGAATGTGGAACATCCCCTCCAAGGGGTCTAGAACATGCCATACCCAATTCCCAACAACCTTCTTGCCACTGAGTGGGGTTCTGCACACACTGCTAAGAGAATTTCCCAATCATTCTCTCAGTAACTTCTCTCAACAATTGTTTTAACTGCTTTCCATTGCCTAGGAAAGAAATTCCAAATGATCTAGTCTGACATGAGAGGCCTAAGGCTGAGCATTCTTATGAGTGAAGCAGAGATCAGCTACAAATCAATCTTAGCCAAATTCCACTAGATCCTCAGCATGAAGTAGCCCTCTGGGCAGGCTGCTCCAGTTACTTCAGTCACCCCCCACACCCTATCAGAGGCACACCAGACATATTCAATGCCTTAGAACTCTGAAGATTGATCTTGTGACCCCAGGGACACTGAGATGTTGAGTTGGTATTAACAGTAGCTGAGCAGCTTTATGAAACTCAGACACAGGGAAAGCACTTCTGCATTTGTGGTTAAGGATGTCAGTGATTGGATAATGACTCAATGTCCATTGCTCAGGAGTTCCTGGGGAAAACTGAAGCCTCAGGAAGGACTTTGGTTGCCATGTGTTTCTCAGGGATGGGACTGGGCTTTCAAGCCAGGCAGACCTGCTGTCCAGTCTAAGCTTGGTAGTGGGAGTCACTTACTTGAACTCTGTGGAGACTTCTCTGATGCCTTAAAGTAGGGCAGATCCTCTTGTTTTTTTCTGTCATAAAATGTTATGTTGTCACCTGTGAGACTGACACTTGTGGGGACAAGTGCATGGAGTACTGCCTACGTGCCACACATTAAGGGTGCCTGAGTAGCAGGTTACTCCCCTCATGCTAGGCATATGAGTGGCAGGCTGCTCACCGATTGGTGCAGCGCCCCAGGGTGAGGCCACATTTGCAGTCTCAGCACTTGCTCCACAGTCTGCTCCTCGATTGGTTGCCGCAAGGACAGTTGGCCAGAAATTGTATTGGTGGCTGCCTATAATCTGCTTAGCTATTACCCAAGATATATATCCATGGTAACTGCAATAAAATCAGATCTGCTTCCAGCTTGGTCTCTGGAGGTCTTGATTCATGACTCCACAGCCACACTCTCCTCCACCCTGTTCCATGGACCTCCTCACTGGACAAGAGAGAGCCCACGCAGACAGTAATCCGTGGTTATGTAAAAAACATGTCTCTCCCA
Source organism: Spermophilus citellus (assembly GCF_964194105.1). Taxonomy (NCBI): domain Eukaryota; kingdom Metazoa; phylum Chordata; class Mammalia; order Rodentia; family Sciuridae; genus Spermophilus; species Spermophilus citellus. Next base: position 195,339,896 of record NC_138185.1, on the reverse strand, counting down.
CGACTCTGCAAATCCCATTAAGAACACAGAGTGTGGGGATGAGACTGGTGCTCAGTGGTAGAGTGCTTGCCTAGCATGTGTGAGGCACTGGGTTCTATTCTCAGTCACAGGGAAAGCACTTCTGCATTTGTGGTTTAGAAAATAATTTCTTAAGTAGCCAGGCACTGTTAGAAAGAGGTGTCAAAGAATATAGGAGGAGAAAGGGAAGGGAAGGGAAAGGAAGATTAAGGAAGGAAGGAAGAGAGAAAGAAAAAGAAAGAAGGAAGGAAGAAAATAAAGAAAATAGGTGGGTAGGTAAGGAGAAAAAGGCAAAAGATATTCCTGCTTTTACAAAGGTCGTTTTCCATTGAATACCTACAGACATTAAATATAATGCATATGTAAATTATACAGACTGTTAAGGAGATAAGTACAAGAAAGAGAATGGGGAAAGATATGGCTAACAACTTAAAATAGGGAAGTCAAGGCAAGCCTCCTTGATAAGCTGTTATCAGTCTGTTTTCTGTTGCTAATAATAAAATACCACAGACCGGATAAATTTTAAAGAACTGCGTTCTGTTTGGGGTTCACAGTCCTAGTCAAAGGTCAGAAGGCTGCAGCTGGTGATAGCCTTCTTTCTGGCAGAGTCCCAAGGTGGCACCAGGTGCCACATGGCAAGATAGGGTGTGTGCCTGCATATGTTGTCTTTCTGGTCTCTTTCACTCTTTTTATGAAGCTATCAGAATCTAATAATCTTGGAGTCTGGCGAATTTATCTAATGCTAATCACACTTTAAAAGCTCCACCTTTAAGCACCATAGTGGATTAAGATGGATTAAGTTTCCACCTTCGTAATACCTCACAATGGAGATTAAATTTTAGCATATGAAGTTTTGGAGGATACTCAAATTAGATCCAAAACGTAGCATGAGGTGACACTGAAGCAGAGACTCAAAGATAGGATGGTAGTTAGCCAGGTACATATCTAGGCAGAAAGGTTTTAGAGGAAGAATGTGCCTAGGATACATTTCAGGATCAGCAGGGAGGTCAGATGTTAGAGTGAGTGAGAGGGAGAGCAGTAGATTTGTTTGGAAGTTAAGAGTAGGAGGACAGATCACTGAAGAGCACATGGACTTTTGTAGTTTTTAACTTAGTGTGAAAAGAAGGCACAGTATAGGGTTTTGAGCAGAGTTACATGATCTGAGTTGTTTCAAGAAGATTTTCCGGCTGCTCAGAGTGGGGTCAAGGGTAGAAGCAGGGGGTTCAGGTCCAAGGCTCTGATAATAAACCTGGTAGAAAGAAATGATCTCTCATTTCTAGGTGATCGCAGCAAAGATAGTGAGAAGTGAACAAACACTGAAGGTGTTTTGAAGGCAGAAACAAATGAATTTACTGACAGGTTAGAAGTGAGACAAAAGAAAAAACAAAGACTCAAGAATAACATCAAAGTTGTTGCCCTCAGAATGGAAAAGATAACATTACCTTCATCCCAGATGGGAGATGTTGATGTAAGAGCAGTTTTAGGGGAGTAGCGGGAGAGATGATTATTTCCACTGGAGACAGGTTAAGTTTGAATTGTCTATTAGACCTTCAAGTGAAGATGTCAAGTAGACAGTTGGATGTACTAGTCAAAAGAGAGATCTGAGCAGAGTGTAAAATCAGGGAGTCGTTTTAGAATCAGTGCACACCAAGGGAGTATGGTAGAGAGAGGAGAGGAAAAACAGCTGACCCTTGGGTTCTACAACATCAACTGATACCACAGTGTAGTTGTGGAGGAGAGTGAGAACAAAAGCTCTGTCAGGTAAGGGAAGAGACAGAAGATAAGTGTCCAGAGATCAACACACTGCCTCAACATGATCGATTGCAGATGGCACCAGGACTATTTCATGATGCTTTTCATCCCTGTTTCTGTCACAAAAGTTCTTGACCTAGAGGTTGTCCAAGGAAGTGATTAGGAAGGGTACTCATCGGAGCTGTGTTTTCTGTGCTAGAGGAGAGAATGAAGACATGGAGAGTAAGGCACCAGCATCTCACCTAACCCTGATGCACCAGTCCTTCCTTCCCCAGACCCTCAGTACTTCATTCTCCCCCACACAAGATTTCATAGCTGCTCCTGCCCTCTGCTGGTGGAAAGACACTTTTGTGAATCTCCATCTCATCAAAAACGCTCACTGAGGAATTCACTTCACCATCTCCTCCTTCTTGGGCATCCAGCTCCAATCATTACTATTGTTGGGAAACAGTGAAATTACTCAAATTGATAAATGCATTTAAGGCCCATTTAAGCTTGACTGTTATCTCAAATTTTCTAGGCATCAGGCATCCTGCTCCACAGCTCCCTTCCATCTGAACTACTAGTTAATATTTCCCTTTTATCAACTCACTTTTTCACACAGTTTTGTTGAAAGCAGAAGAAAATACAGAGTACAGTATTTATTTGTGCACATTAAAATAAATTCATGAGCTGGGCACAGTGGCACACACCTGTAATCCCAGAGGCTCAGGAGGCTGAAGCAGTAGAAAGTTCAAAGCCAGCATCAAAACTTAGGGAGGACCTAAGCGATTAGCAAGACCCTATCTCAAAATAAAATATAAAAAGGGCTGGGGATGCGGTTCAATGCTTAAGAGCCCCTCATTTCTTTTTGTTGTTGTTGTTCCAATTAGTGATACATGACAACAGAATGCATTTTGACTCATTGTACACAAATGGAGCACAACTTTTTATTTCTCTGGTTGTACACAATGCAGAGTCATACCACTCGTGCAATCATAAATATACATAAGGTAATAATTACCATCACATTGCACCATCCTTCCCACCCCCATACTCCCTCCCCTCCCCTTCCTCCCCTCTGCCTAATCCAAAGTTCCTCCATTCTTCCCTTGCCCCACCGCAACCCCATTATGGATCAGCATCCACATATCAGAGAAAACATGTGGACTTTGGTTTTTCAGGATTGACTTATTTCACTTAGCATGCTATTCTCCAACTTTATCCATGTACCTGCAAATGCCATAATTTCATTCTTCTTTAAGCCTGAGTAATAGTCCACTGTGTATATATACCACATTTTCTTTATCCATTTATCTGTTCAAGGGCATCTAGGTTGGCTCCACAGTTTAGCTAATGTGAATTGAGCTACTATAAACATTGATGTGGCTGTGTCACTGTAGTATGCTGATTTTAAGTACCTTGAGTATAGACTGAGGAGCTGGATAGCTGGGTCAAATAGTGGTTCCATTCCAAGTTTTCTAAGGAATCTCCTTACTGCTTTCCAGAGTGGTTTCACCAATTTGCAGTCCCACCAGCAATGTATGAGTGTGCCTTTTTCCCCACATTCTCGCTAACACTTGTTGTTGTTTGTATTCTTGATAACTGCCATTCTGAGTGAAGGAAGATAAAATCTTAGAGTAGTTTTGGTTTACATTTCTCTAATTGCTAGAGATGTTGAACAATTTTTCATATATTTGTTGATGAATTGTATATTTACTTCTGTGAAGTGTCTGTTCTGTTCCTTAGCCCATTTATTGATTGGGTTGGTTTTGTTGTTGTTGTTTTTGTTTGTTTGTTGCTAAGTTTTTTTAAAATCTTTATATATCTTACAGATTAGTGCTCTACCTGAGCTGCATGTGGTAAAGTTTTTCTCCCATTCTGTAGAAGAGCCCCCATTTTAATCCCTGGTACAAAAAAAAAAAAAAATCCATGGCAATGAACACTTTAAATGTGTACCTGTGAATCCTTAGCATCAGTAATCTCAGTTCCCACAAATTCTATACATTTTCTTCTTCTTCAGCTTATCTCAGACTTCAACATGAAAAGTTCTACCTGGAGCTGGGTACAGTGGTACACACCTATAATCCTGGAAATGTAGGAGACTGAGGCAGGGAAATGGTAAGTTTGAGGCCAGCCTCCGAAATTTAGTGAAACCCTGTCTCAAAATAAAAAGGTCGGCGGGGGCCGGGGGGGCTATGGCTCAGTGGTGGAGCACTTGCCTAACACATGGGAGGCACTGGGTTTGATCCTCAGCACCACATGAAATAAAAAGGGGATATCGTGTTCACCTACAACTAAAAATTATATTTAAAGAAAAGCAGGGAAACTGGGGATATAGCTTAGTGGTTGAGCACACTTTAATCCCCACTACCAAGAAAAGAAAGGTTCGACTTTAAAAAAAAAAAAAATGCTTTTACAAAAGAATAAAGGACTTAAAGATAGTAAAAAGAAAATGAAGACTAAGGTCAAAGATTTGGTTATATTTATCCATTCTGTTTTTTAAAAGGGTTAGAAAATAGGCAGGCTATTTTCTCATCATGGTAGAAATGTTCCTAATTGCTTACTGAGACAGTTCCTCATGTTTTTCATGGAGTTATCAAAATAAGTAATTCTTATAAACATTTGTTTCTCTTTGCTCTGATTCCATGAGTAAAGTGGAATGCTAAAACGTGATTCTTTCAGTCTCAGATTTAGCAAGGGTTCCCAAGAAATAATGACCAATCAATGACCCATCTCAAGTCAACTTTAGGAGGACCTTGTGAAAAGGAAAGAGATAAACCCCCTAGCCTGCTCTCCCCCAATCTATGAGAGAGCTTGCAAAGACCTGGAAGTACAGTTCTTCAATTTTTATGGTAGTTACATTTCCAGCAAATTCAAATTGTAAAACCATACAAAATTAAAAGGAATTTCTAGGTGCAGTGGCACATACCTGGAATCCCAGCAGCTGAGGCAGGAGATTCTCCAGTTCAAAGCCAGCCTTGGCAAAAGCAAGGCACTAAGCAACTCAGTGAGACCCTGTCTCTAAATAAAATACAAAATAGGGCTGGGGATGTGACTCAGTGGTCAAGAGCCCATGAGTTCAATCCCCAGTACTCCACCAAAAAAATAAAAGGAGTTATGATGGAGGCGCAGAAGTTTATAAGCTGTTTTCCTTCCCACCTCAATATCAAGAAGACAGTTATAAGCTGTTTATGTGAGGCAGTAACCCTTCCCCTTTTAGGATTTTGCTGCACGTTTCTCTATGCCCTGCATACTTGAGGCCTACTCATTAAATGCCAGTACTGGTCATTATAGCTGCCAAAAATATCACTAAAAGAAAATGGTCCAGAAGTATGAGAAAAATGTGTGTGAAATTACATTTCCCATGTGACCAAACAGGAGTAGCTCCAATTGCATATTAGCCACACCCACACATCCTGGCATTCCCTGAGATGTCCTGGACTCAGGAATTCTTTCCCTCATCTTTTCAGACACCCAGTTACACAGCTTTGATGTGTAAAATTTCTCACACCCTCCTCCTTCCAAAATCTGCCTCCTTCCAAAATGTACTTCCACCTGACCACACCAATTAGCCAGTGAGCTCCATGTAATTATTCACTATCAGAAGAAAGCAAAGGCTAACTCTTACATGCTCAATTTTACCAGGTCAAAGGGAATTTTGTCATTGTTGTTGCTGTTATTGTTACATAAACTAAATAATTTGTCACAGGCTTGGGACGTCTCGAATGGAAGAGCTTCTACCAGCCTTTGGATCCCCGCAGCCTTCTGTTAGTGATCTCGACCTTGGCCATGGAGTAGTGCCGTGGGTCCAGGTGCCATGACTGCTGTTCTCCTGCAGGAACCAACCCTCACCTCTCCATCTTGATTTTGCCACAAAGTAGCACTTGGTGTGCTGGCTGATTTCTTTTTCCTCACCGTTTTCCACAGGGAGATTTTGACCTTCTTGGTGCATTTATCCATGACACCACAACCTAGGTGTAAGTTCAGAGAATCCAGAGGAGTGCCTAACCTGGTGATGATGGCTTATGTCCTTGAAACATTTTTGAAAGAATGGAAGAAAACTTACAACAACTCTTCCCTTGTCTGCCACATCCACTCAAGTTGTCCGTAAGATGATAAAACATATGAAAACAATATTTTTTGTCAGGAAAAGCACCCATCTCCTGCCCCATAAGGACTGGCCTGCATCCCTGTATTCAGACTTCTCTATAATCCATAAAGTTGCTCTTTTACATCCACATCCTGATTTTACTCCAGTTCTATCCTGGAACACTAAACCTGTCTTGTCTTAGCTATGCCAGATCACATTGGACTCTTCCTGATGGCCGTGGCCCAGGTGTGTGAATCATGTCCAAGCTCCTCTGTTGCTATTCCCGGGCCTTGGCACCCCAAGGTTGTCCTCTGTGCCATGAAACTGATTAGCTGCGCATAGTGAGCTCTTCAGTCACTTGCTCTGCCCTGCCCTTCCTGGAGTGGTACAAAGGTCCTAGCATCCGCTTCAGCCTCCACTCATGCTGCTCTTCATTGGCTGGTTCTTTGCCCTCAGAGCCACCCCCTGGTGTTAATGTAGTTTCTGTACTTACTGTTCTGAGTCCCTGAGCTGACCTTCACTGTACAGCCTCATGACCTCTATCCAACCCTGTAAGCAGGCTCTGAACTCTGGTTCATAATGTTCCTGGACTTCCATTCTCACCTGTGGGACTAATGGAAACAAAAAGCATGTTCTGGAACACTGAGTGTCAGTTCACCAGTACCTTGCTGAGTACAGCTGCTATTTCTGAGTATGAGCACATTTTACTTTGTGGAATTCTTTATGCTAAATATTTTACATACATTACTTAATTAAATCTCCTTAACCTTATTAAGTATGTATGTATTATTATTAGCAATATACAGATGAGAAGACAGGGGCTTAGAGAGGATGAGTAAATCAACAGTGTCATCAGGACTAAACCATCCATAATCTAAACTCCTTATCACGGTTATACAGACTCCTATAATTACTGAGATGCAGAGATCAGAAATGATGAATCCATTTCCCATGAACCCTGAGGTCTTAATAAACACCTTCCTTATGCTGAATTTGTGAAAGGTTCATTTCACATAGAACCAATCTTCCAATTTGAGGGGTAAAACTCCTTTGTTCCCATCCTTTTCTGACACACCCCTCTATAATTCCATCAGAGCGTCCTTTGCCAAACTATCTAGAGTTGTTATCAGTAAAGAGAGTATGAAAACTTCTGAACTTATCTATCTCACTCCTGAAACCTGGATATGCTGTCATTCAAAAGCCTTAGGAGAGAGATGTAGGAGGCCTCATAAAAACAGAAGGCAGGCCTGGAACCACCCTGTGGAGCCCAAGGAGGGGTCAGTATACCGAATCTCTTTTAAGCAGAGCATAGTTTCCTCCATTCATTGGAATTAAGTTAGCCTGTACTATGTTGTACATGAATCCTACACTTGATTTATAGTGTGTGTGTCACCCCACAGATAGCCACTGTGTTAGGGGAAGCTGTGCACAGAAGGTATTGATGGAGGGTATTTCTATATCAGCTTAAGAACAGATATTTCGAGGGCAGATATTGCAAAGGCATTGAAGAAATGTCAAGTGCTGGAAATTGAGGTGGCTTTGAGCAACTCTATGGTCAATGTCCTCAACGCTTCTTTTTATCTCAATGCAGAAGACCTCCAGGGACTATTATCTGACAACGTCCCTTAATTACAAATAACGGCATAATGATATTAGCCAATAATTCAGTGCTGCTTTGACATGAAACAGGGTACTCAATTCAATAAAATAATAGAACAAGCCTACATTGAGCAGTCTTTTGATACTAAAGACAAAATCATACTGAGAATCCAGTGTACCTCCCTTAACATATTTGTATTGATTCCTTTTTCAAATAAACAGGTCCTCAACTCAAGATCTTTTTTGTAGAGTAGTCATTTGGATTTAATTTGGAGATAATGGAGGCAGTTAAGTATGTGCAGAGGGAAAACAAGAAACAACCAGAAAATCGGTTTGGGGTTATACTCTGAACACAATTGAAAGAATGGTCAAGGATTGGGCAGGCATGACCTGAGTCATTTCTTAGGACACCATAACAATCTGATGGTCATAAACAGAAATGTCTCCAGGAACAAGGTAGGTATCACTATGAGTGCACAGACAGGATGGCCACCAGGAGGCAGAATGGAAGTCATTGAAGACCCTGGAGCTTTTCTTTAAAGAGATAGGTGCTCCTTAAGAAGAAGTGGCTTGCCAGGTATGGTGGCTCATGCCTGTTATCCCATGCCTGTTATCTCGGGAGACTGAGGCAGGAGGATCACAGGTTCAAAGCCAGCCTCAGCAGCTTAGTAAAGCCCTAACGCAATTTAGAAATAAAAAGTGCTGGGGATGTGGCTCAATGCTTAAGTGCCCCTGGGTTCAATCCCTGGTGCTGGGAAAAAAAAAAAAAAAAAAAAAGAAAAAGAAAAAAGAAGCAGCTTAAGAAGAGGAGGCTGCTACTCAGCTCTGGTTGATCTTACATGGAGTAAATGGTGACTCAAGTGGCCTCAGGTTTTGCTATTTTAAGGCAAATCGGAATTCAAATTTTCAATGTGAAAATCTTTGGAAAGCTAACATAAATCTCACTTTATGTCACAAGATCCTGAGAAACTAATGTGACTCCATTTTTAAAAAATAAATAAATAACAGCAGCTTCTACCTCAAAGCCTGTCCTAAGGAAGGAGGTGTGACCCTTGTCCTTGGAAAAACCCACAGAGCACTCCTAAGTACATACCCCCCTGCTGAGTTGTTTGTCTGTAAATAACATGAGAGATCTGCAGCGCCAGGTGTCCCTGACTCAGTTAGGCTAGGTGAGGACCCATGGCAACCACCCCCCCCCCCCAGCAACCTCCAATCAGCATAAGACAGGGAAAATACCTGGAATGCCAGATGACCCCCAAGTAGTTTATGGTGGCTGATAACACGTTGGGAAACCATGTAGTTTAGCACGTGGCCTAAACCAATTAGTTCAAACCAACCCCCTTCTTGTACTAGCCAAATCACCCTACCCAACTTGTTCCCGCCATTGAATATGCTAATCAATGTTAAGAGTTGTTGTTTGATTTTCCCGCAGTATGGAATGATTTGCTGTGTGATGTTGTGACCTATAAAATCTCACTGAACAAAGGACCAGGACTCACTCCCTGGGACCACTGCCTCAGAAACGGCTGTGAGTCCAGGCTCGAGCTTGCAATAAAGACTCTTGTGTGATTGCATCGGATTCGGCTCCTGGAGGTCTATTGGGGTCCCATGAATCTGGCATAACAATCCTTTGGTGTACCGAAGCCAGATTAAAAAGGAGAAAGGGGAAAGGGAAGATAGGCTTGGCCTGCAGAGTTTTAGGAGCTTTTATTGATGTCTGACGCCCACAGAGCCTGGATAGAGGAATCCCCACTGAGTTCAAAATGTAAATGTGGAACCAGACTTTTACAAGGAAAATATATATCACCTCCCATAACACATTTTTTTTCTCCTGGCTTTTAGCCCTTAACACAGAGCTTGGCCTATATAATACAACTGGCAAAGAATTCCACTAACTCAGGAATGAAAAACAATTTCCACATCACTAACATATATCTTTTCCCATTATATACCACTCTTTCCTCTCATACTTCTTCATTTCCTAGACGGCCTTCTGAGCTAGATGAATGTGCTACCATTTCCAGTGCTTCTCAAAAACACTGACAGACCCTACCAGAAAGTTCTCTCTTGAGTCAGTCCCTGTTTCAGGGCAGTACATTAGAAATGGCATTTCTAGATAGCTTAGAGAAGCTGATGATGAATCCAAGTTTCTTTTTGGGATTCCTTTCCTGAGTCTAGACTAGAAACTGCTGAAATAATTGTTAGACAATGGAAGGTCCTGGCCCAGACCACTGTAATGGAATAATTTTAAGATTTTTCTCAGAGTCATAAAGTGAGAATAAGATGACTTTTAAATCTTCTCACTGCCAAAGCCTTTCTGGTCCCCATGTCAGAGTCTCAATCCCTCAGGAGAGAGATGGGAGACTCCCCAGTGGGTGTCCAATCCTTGGCTCTTTTTTTTAAGACCTGTCCACACAATAGTGTCCACATTGCACCTCCAGTGAAGCTCCTATGTGAGTAAGACTCATATTCTAAGGATGTCATTCCAAGCCAAGGCCAGCACTGCTCTGTTCCCTGTCTTGTATCTGTGGGAAGCTCTGGCTGAACCTACCCCAGCCAGAGTTTTTTAAAAGTCTGTAATTTCTCCAGAACCAGCTTGCTCTCTTCAACACAGATTTTTGGCAAAGGACATCTGATCCCATTGGCAAAACTCTGTCCTGCATCAGAATGCTTTGTGATTGGAGTAGTTTCAATAGCAGCAGCAGCTTTGTGTATGAGTTTATCAGTCAAATCACAAAACAAGTAAGCCTGTGGCACTAAAGGACCACATTCAACCCATGGGTTTCATCCTGGTTGAGCCTCAGAATTTCTTCCTGATTGAGCCTCAGATACATTGTGATGCAAATCACACTTGTACTTCTCCTCACCCTTAGACTGAGAGCCTGAGGCCTCATCTGGGATCTCCCTCTTTCCCACCCAAGAAAAAAAAATGAATCCCAGGGAGTAAGGAAAAAACAAATGTCCAGTTGATTCTGTCTGATTAGATTCTTGGTTTGCCCGTGTGTGTGTATGTGTGTGTGTGTGTGCAGGCATGCTGAGGATTGATCCCAGAGTCCTGTGCAACTAACCACTGAGCTACAGACCCCCAGACCAGTTTGCCTTTTAAAATCAGTTATTACAAAATTATAAATTTTGCATTAGAAGGCAAACTGGTCTGGGGGCACATTGTTGTGAAGAAAATAAAAAGGAATGAAAGAAGGGGGGAGGAAAAGAAAAGCTAAAATAGAAAAAAAGAAAGATGAGAGCAGTAAGAAACATAAGACCAAAAAGAAAAAAGAGAAACTTCAGGATCATCTGTCCTCCCAGGAACCCAAATGTAGAGGAGTGTGCACTGAATCTCACTGGCGTGAATCAGACAGGGACAGTGCCACCAACATTCAGCACTTAAAACAGCTTGAGCAGACAGCAAGGTGCTAAGAATACAGAGGTGAAGTCAAGGTGGCTCCTACTGTGGCAAGGACACTAAAAATAGCCCAGAAAACCACAGAGGGCACATTCAAAGAGATAATTTATGCACTCCCAGTTGAGGTAAAACTTGAGTCCCTTCTTACTTTCTCCCATCCTGGAGCACAAACGTAGTGTGAACCCCACACGCCTGCACACCTGGCCCCTATACCCATAGGCCTTCATACAGTGAGCCCTGATGAAAGTACATCAGATCTGGTGATTTCCTTGGACAAATGGCCTGTAAGGAATCACTACACAAAGCACATGTGTGCCATAATTTGGATAGTGGATCTGATGCCATCACATGATTTCAGCTACGTGAATAGAATTCTGAGGACAAGAAGCTATGGGGTTTAGTCCAGATCTTTGACTTGCTGACTACAGAATCTTGGCAGGTTCCTCCACATTCCTTTCTTCATCTATAACATATAGGATTTGGACAAAATGATCTCTGGGCAGTGGGATGTACATGAAATAAAATAAGTTTCTATTCATGGGGCCTTAATAAGTCTCTACATGTAAAACATTCTAATCTTCAAAACTATCTTTGCATTTGGGCATGATAAAAGATTGACACAAAAGAATAAGGGGTGAATTGAGACGCAAGAACTTGGGATGCCATCTGTGTTAATGGACTTGATAATAGCCTAGAGAGGTCAGTTCATCACTGAGCATGAATGTAATAGTTTCATGCCTCAGGTATCTCTAGGACAGGAAATATTTTGTTCTCTCTCTCTCTCTCTCTCTCTCTCTCTCTCTCTCTCTCTCTCTCTCTCCCCTTTGTTTTGTTCCTTTGTTTGTTTTCTGTTTTTGTCTGGGTTTGTTTTTGTTTTTGTTTGTTGGTTAGGTTTTGGGTTTTGGTGCTGGGGATTGAACTAAGCCTTATACTAGCTCTGCAAGTGCCTTACCACTGAACTATATCCTTAGCCCTTGTCTTTAGCACTGAAGAGGATGTCTTGAGTGAGTGGCAATATGTATCTTGAACCCCCTCAACATCTTTTATTGGACTGAATGCTTGTGTCCCTTAAAATTCTTCTGCTGAAATCCTAAGCCCTAATGTAATGGTATTAGGAACAGGGGCCTTTAGGAGGCCATTAATCATGAGTATAAAGCTCTTGTGAATGGCATTATTGCCCTTATAAAGGAGTCCTTTATTGCTCTCATGTTCAGATGCAGTCAGAAGTTGGTCCTTTGCAACTCTCAAGAGGCCTCACCAGAGCCTGGCCATGCCAGCAAACCAATCTTGGGCCTCAGCCTCCACAACTAGGAGAAATGAATTTCTGTTACTTATTAGCCAGCCAGGTATTGTTATTTTTGTGGTTTTGTTTTGTTTTGTTTTTTGGTACCAGGGATTGAACCCAGAGGCACATAACCACTAAGTCACATCCCCAGCCCTTTATTAATTTTTATTTTGAGACAGAGTCTCCCTAAGTTACCTAGGGCCTCACTAAGTTTCTTAGGCTAACTTTGAACTTTAATCCTCCTGCCTCAGCCTTCTGAGCCACTAAGATTATATTTGTGCGCCATTATGCCTGGCTTAAATATTTATTTTTGTATTAGTTATTTTAATTTTTTCTTTAAGCATCGAAGCTATGCTGACTTATAAATACCATCATGCCAACAATGATCACAGAGATGACACAAAAGCTCCCGTGTGCTCAAGATCCAGAATGACTAGCTACCATGATTTTGATTCTCTGTCTCTGTTATTGACTACACTCAGGAGTCCCTGGTACCTTCAAGAGGTATGGTATTTTGTCTGAGTGTGTTATGCTCTAGTTCGGGACCCCCAAAAGACCACCAGAGACCAAGTTCAATGTAAGCAGCAAAGAGGTGTTTATTGCAAGCTAGCTCAGTCCTCCGCACACACAGCAACTAGTGATGCCGAGAGGTCCTGAGCCCAGGGTTTGCAGCAATTTTATACACTCTTTGGGAAAGGCAGGGACTTTACATACATCATAGCATCTCTTAGCAAATCATCACACACTGCGGGAAAATCATAAAACAACTTTAAAACATGATTAGCACATTCACTGGCGGGAACAAGTTGAGTAGGGGTGATTGGTTAGTACAAGAGGGGGATTCGTTTGAACTGATTGGTTTAAGCCACGAGGGGTGTATGTGCTGAACCACATGGTTTCCCAACATGTTATCAACCACCATAAACTACTGGGAGGTCATATGGCCTTCCAGGTATTTTCCCTGTCTTATGCTGATTGGTGGTTGCTAGGGGGTTGCTATGGGTCCTCACCTAGCCTAACTAAGTCAGGCACATCTGGCACCACAGATCTCTGTTATTTACAGACAAACAACTCAGCAGGGTGGGTCTGTGTCTAGGAGTGTTCTGTGGGTTTTAACAAGGACAAGGGCCATGCCCCCTTCCTTGGACAGGCTTTGCTCTGAGGTAGAGGCTGGTTTCTCAAAAATGGAGTCACATCAGTTTCTCAAGTGTCTGTGCTGACAAGTCACAGAGTTCCCATCCCACCCTAATTGGTTGTTTTACAGACCCACACACCTCCTCTAACAGCACGCTTTACCTCAAAAAAGAGCATGGAACAGGCGAAAGCCAAGAGTAAATAGAAAATGTTTTTCAAAGGTTAAGTATACTTTGTTTTGAAGTAAAAGTGATCTTTCTAAATGTTAGAGTCAGACTTCTAAAAGTTGACACTTACTTAACTTTAAGGAAAAATGGTAGCTGCTCTTGTTAGAAAAAAGATTACATACTAGTTTTAAGGTCCTTGCTTAGCATCTGGATGACCATCTTAAGTGACAGCCGCCATTTTAAGAAAAATTTCACTTTCTGGGGCATTTCTCTCTGAGAAAGGCTCACCACTCCCTCATACCAACCCCACCCTTAACTGCCTGCATTAGGACCCACCTGGCTCTAATCCCTGAGCCTGCTGCATAAAAGTCCGAGCCCCAAGCCTGTTTTTCCTCTGTCTATGGAGAGATGTGCCTTTGTCAGCTCTGACAAATAAACTCTAGTGTGTATCTCTGCCTTGTCTCTGTCTTTCACTTCTCTCTAGCCTGTTTCCCAGTTCCTCACTTTCCTTTCACTAGTTCATTTACTGTGTTCTAAAATATGTGTTTTACAGGCAGGGATAATGACAGGGGTCCTGGGACATGGAAAGGATAAGAACCATCAGAGTGGAGACTCCTTTCCATCTCGAACATTCTATAATCCACATTTTATTGTGGAAACAACATTATTACCTAGAACATAAACTTGGTGATACTGTGAGGTCATCCTGAATAACTATACCTAGTTTAGAGAGGAAGAAACAGAAGTAAGGATAGATTTTACCCTAAACATACAATGTCAGATCTCTCAAAGAGGCAGCCCAGAATAAATGGGAACCCTCCAGCTTGAAGGAGATGCTCCTGATTCTACCACTATTATCTGCCATCTGGGATTCTGTTTACTCATCTTTAAAATAAGGATAATGATATTTACATTGTGGAGTTTTGTGAAGGTTAAGTGAATCAATTTAAGTAAAGTGCTAATCCTCTAGAAGTCACTTGCTGAAAATCTTTCCGTATGTGACTAGAAATAAAACCAGTTGTCCTGACTGGTATTTAAGTTTATCCAATACATATAAACAGGTATGTTTTTTATACTCTCCAGTATTAAAAAGCCAGGACTTGGAGAGAATAAGGCTGAATTTTACATACCACACTGTTATTAGACTCTTATTGCAAGAAAAAACTACCAAGGGATTCTTCTGTAGGTCATGTCATTATAGTCACTTCTCATTTCCCTTAGGGTATACATTCCCAGACTCTCAGAGCATGCCTAAAACTATGGATAGTATCAAACCTTATGGTTTGATCCTTTTATCTTTTTTCCTCTCTCTCTCTCTCTCTCTCTCTCTCTCTCTCTCTCTCTCTCTCTCTTCCATTCTTTCTATTTTTGTTTGTTTGGTTTTTCTAGAGGGGATTAAACCTGGGGAACTCCACCACTGAGCTACATTCCGTGTTCTTTTTATTTCTTATTTTGAGACAAGGTATCACCCTAAATTGCCAACGGTGGCCTTAAACTTGGAATTCTTCTGCCTCAGCCTCCCAAGTTGCTGGGAATATAGGGATGTAACACCAAACCCAGCATCTACTGACTTTTCAATCTGAGCTGAGCACTTATCACACATTCTAGCTCTAACTTTTTCACTTCAAGGTGCAATGGCAAAACTAGCAAGAATTTCTTTTTCTTTCTTAACAATTTACAGATAAATTCGTTCTTACCATAGGTCTTAGCAACATCAACATAAATTGTTTTCTTTCCTTATTAAGTCAATAACTTCCATCATTTTACTTAAGGAGGTACTTTTTTACTTCTCTTTGACATATGCAAATGGCCAATGTCACAACAATTGCCTTTTGGGACCATTATTAAGTAAAATAAAATAAAGCTTACTTTAATTCAAGTACCACAATGACACAGTAGTCCATCTGATAATAAAGAAGACTACAAAGTGACTAACAGGAAAGTAGCATATATATAGTGTGGATAATTAGACAAAGGGACAATCTATGTCCCAGTGGGACCAGGAAAGACCAATTGAGATGGCGCAAGATTTTATCACACTACTAAATATGCTGTGCAATTTAAACCCCATAAATTGCTAATTTCTGAAATTTTCCACTTAATATTTTCAGACCAAATATTACCCATGGGTAATTGAAACAGAAAGTAAAGCTATGGATAAGCAATGACTAACAAATTCTGAAAAATATTATCCTCTTAGGATTCCCTGGAACCATTGACACGTGCATCTGGAAGATTTGATACTGCCAATCTGCAGCCGCCACCACCCCACACAAGAACGAAAGCTTCAATATATCAGGTCCTAGGAACACTGAAGATTACTTCTGTAATCCCAAAATATGTAATGATTTCTCCCCAGCAACAAGTGAGCAACAAGTTCTGCAGTAAACACCATGGCATTAGAATTGAAATTAAAATTGAATGAATTCTAATGCAACTGAATCCTGACACTATCTATCTGCAAATAGCATCAGATTCCACAGGTTGAAAGTGAAGTCCCCAACTATCCCTGACTGCCCCCATTCATTTCTGATGCAACTTACAAGCACCAAATTGTTTTACCTGTGCTTCTGCCTATAAATTTAACACCTGCTCAGGTTCACTGAATTTGTTCAAATGACTCACAGAATTCAGAGAAACATATTTACTCATTTATTATAAAGGATACAGAATAAGAGATGCAAGGGTAAGGCATGGCGGGGTGAGGGGAAGGAGTATGTAGTTTCCACACCCTCTCCACATACCACCCTCCAGGAACAGCCACATGAACATGAGCTATCCAGAAGCTCTCTGAACCCTGTCCTTTTCAGTGAGTTTTTATGGAGACTTCATTGCATAGGCATGATTGAAGCATGGACAACTGTATGGAGATGTGATTAGGCAAAAAGGGTATGATCTAATGCTAATAGCCTGGTGGGGGAATCTAACAAGGACTCTCTGTTCCGTTTCTTCTTGGTTTTCCTATGTAGCATTCCTGCCTCCCAGGAATGTGGAGGGATCTCTTCTGAAATGGAAGCTCTTATCTACCATCAGACAAGATAGGTCAGAAATTTTTTATGGCCAGTTCTAAGACAAGAAGGTGAGTGAAGATTTGAGTTTCAATGACCTACCTTGGAAAAGAGAAATTCTATTTTCTATGGCTTGCCTTGGAAAGTAATTTTTGAGCCAAGAACCATGCATAAAGAACAAAATATATATGTATATTCATAATATTTATATAATATCACCTACCCTTTTCAATGTAAACACTTCCATTAAGGATTTTATATTTATATGATTTTATATATGTGTGTGTATAATCAAACATTCAAACACAGACTTTTTCACACTACCCTTTTCTCAGCCTGTTAAAATAAAAGGTCCTTGGTTTTCTGTAAATGGACAAAGGGACAATTTGTCCCTTTAAAGAAGTAGTGAAATGCAGCCGGAAACTGTCAAAATGGTATAGCACAGCTTTGACCTCAGAGGTGCAGACGGGAGCCCTCATTTTTTCTTTAGTGGTAAAGAGATATTGTCTCACTTCTCCCTCTTCCTTCTTCATCTCCACTCCACTGTGGTGGTCAGGACTCATGGAACAAAGCAGGTGCCCCTTAGATCTATCTGTCTTCTCAAGAAGACTATGAACATCCCAGGGCAATAAGTAGAATGAGTTTGGGGTGGGGATGTAAGGGTTAAGAATCCTGTTTTGAGGCCAGTTGAAATGTTGCATTTGACAATCCTAGCAACTTGGCAGCCTGAGGCTGGAGGACTACAAGTTTGAGGTCAGCCTCAGCAACGTAACAAGGCTCTACCTCAAAATTTAAAAAAAAAAAATCAGGCTGAGCTTGTAGTTCAGAGGAAAGTGCCCCAAAGTTAAAATACCTTGTGTTTTGAAACGTATCTATAGATATGTATTTAAATCCTGTTGCTCCACTGTTGTTCTCAAGCTCATTTTGGGGGGGGGGGGAGGATCTGGGATTGAACTCAGGGGCACTTAACTACTGAACCACATCCCCAGCCCTTTTTGTATTTTATTTAGAGACAGGGTCTCACTGAGTTGCTTAGGGCCTTGCTAGGCTGGCTTTGAACTCGTGATCCTCCTGCCTCAGCCTCCCAGACTGCTGGGATTATAGGCATGCGCCACCACATCCAACTTCAAAGTCTTTTTACTGACACATAAATTTGTATATACTTATGAAGTAAATGTCTGTTTCGATAAGATAAAACTCTCAGCCTTCTTATGTAGAACCACAAGGGAAAGAGTTGTCAGAGTCTGACAGCTAATCATTGAGAAGCAGCTTAAAAGGATGGTGAGCCCTTCAAAGTGCCCATAAAAATGAAGTCCTCCACCATACCTGCTTCATTCTGCAAACTAAGAAATCCACAGCCTCCTCTTCCTCTCACACTCACTCCTCTTTATTTGTAACTACTTCACTCAGTCATTTGCCCATTTCCGCCTTCCTGTTCTCCCCCTAAACAAAAGAGAATCACCATTACTACTTTACCTCCAGTGAGAATCATCACATTCACAATCTTGATTTCATGCATATGCCCTCCTCCACTCAACCCTGGGTGAGAATCTCACAGAATTAGTCAGGGATTACGCAGTTGCAGTGGTGTTGAACCTCTCTCCTCCCAATATGTATTCTTTTTTTTAATATTTATTTTTTAGTTTTAGGTGGACACAATATATTAATTTTTTATTTTTATGTGGTGCTGAGGATCTAACCCAGTGCTTCATGCATGCTAGGCGAGCGCTCTACCACTGAGCCACAACCCCAGGCCCCCCAATATGTATTCTTATAGTGTCCATCTGTATAGGGTCAGGACGGGTAGGTTCAGTAACATTTTCTTTCAGGAAGAAAAGTTGATACTTGCCATCCTGACACTTACATAGGACCTTGTGTAATATGTAGGGAGATGGCACAGCAGAAACCCAGAAGTCATTGGGGGAATTAGACTCACATGTGGCCTGGCAGGGGAGAAGAAGCAAACGGAAGGTAGCCTGGCTCCTGTGCTACCTGTATCTGCTCCCCAGGCCTATTTTTCCCCCACAGGTCAAATGGGAAAGGGGTGATATTGTTGCCTTTTATCCAGAAGAGCAGTCATAAAGGAGGAACATAAATAGAAAGCATAAATCCTTTGACCAAATGCAACCCAGCCTGAGCAATAAGAGAGTTCCATCTGGCTTCTTCTCTCCCCAAGCCCTGCCTCTCCAAGCCTTCCTGGGGCTTTCTCACCGAAAGCCCAGAAATCAAAGGGCCTGGGTCTATTAGTCTATGTTCTGTGGCTGATAACACAATACCACAATCTGGGTAAGTTTTAAAGAAAAGAAGTTTATTTTATCTGGTAATTCTGGAGGTCAAAGATTTCTGGCCCACATCTGGTGATGGCCTTCTTGCTGGCAGAGTTCCAGGGTGGCACAGAGAATCCCATTGTAAGATACAGGAAGTGTGCATGCATTGTGGACTCTCTTGCTCTTTTTATGAAGCCACCAGAATTCAATCATAAGGACTCTGCCTGATGAACTTATCTAATCCTATTTACTTCCCAAAGGCCCCACCTCTAAACACCTTAAGTTTCCACTTTCTTAATACTTCACAATTAGGATTAAACTCCAACATGAGTTTGAGGGGGACAGATCACATACAAACTATAGCATTGGGAAAAATAATAATCACAGTTTATAAGTGAGGAAGGGCACCACAAAGTTCAGCTAGAAGAAGAGGAAGAGAGCCTGAAGTTCCCTTGGGTCAGGGGAAGAAGAACAGGAGCTGAGACCTCAGAGAATAATCTGTGCTGATTAAGAATCTGTGCTGATTGTGGGCACTCCCTGAATCTCTTAATGCCCTCCCAGCTTCTGCAGAGAAAACACCTAAGGCTTGTGGGTGCAATTCAGTAGCAGAGTGCTTGCCTAGCATGCACAAGGCCCTGGGTTCTATCCCTACCAAGAAAGAAAGAAAAATCCTAACCCCCAAGCCCATCCACTCCCTCTATTCCCAGAGTCAGAGATTTGTCTCAAAGTCTTTGGGTGTGGTCCACACTCAGGAATGACTCCCCCAAAATCTTACCACCCCCCTTAGGTCCTGCAACCACTCATCCTCCTAGGCCAATCTTTCTTTTCCTGTTAATCGATTCTTAGCCTGTCCACCCATCCCTGTCCGCCATCCTTCCTCCAGGATTCAGAGCTTCTTCTGTGCTTAAGACCTCACCCTGATCTGACACAGGCCCATACACAGGAATCATTCTCAATCTGAAAAAAAATTATTTTAAAAATCCATATGCACTTATCATGCATAGTCCATCATAGTACAAGCTAAGTAAATCTTTTCTGAATGAAACGGAGATGTCCTAGTGAAGAAGGCTGCCCAGTCCCTAAACCAGACATCTCATTTATTTAGCCTTTTACACCTAAATGAATGATGGCAAGCCTTATATTGTGGAGCTCTCCAGAGTCTCCCAGATCCCTGCTTAGCATCTATCTGGCTTTTCACTACCAGAAAGTGTTTTTTCACATGCTATTCTTATTCTTATTCTGAATGTCTGAGACCAGTAAGACAATTGTGACCCTATTTCACTTGCTCCATTTTCAGAGAAAATGGGATATAAAAATGAACTATATACAAGTTGGGGATATATATCTCAGTTGGTAGAGTTCTTGCCTCCCATGCACAAGTTCTTGCCTCCCTGGGTTCACTCCATCACCACAAAAAAATAATAATAATAAAAAGAAGATCTGTATAATTCCCAAACTATCAGTCATGTTTGCTGACTTCTCTGGCTTTTCTAAAAGGTCCTCCCACCTCACCTAGGTGCCCTTGCTGGTGGAGATGCCATAGAAAAGCAAGGGGAATCATGCAGGCACCACCTGTTTTGTGCTGTTGTTGCTACCCAAGAAGCCGTCTCTGCTTCTGCTTGAAGGGCTTAAAGAGCACTGAGATTCTATGTGGTGTTAAAGGGACCCAGGGAGCATAACTCAAGCTTGTCAGTCATTGCCATGGAGAATTTTGTGACCAAGGTGACAGATATGCCTATGCCTATCCCCAGAGAGTGAGGGAATGAATATACGTCTCTATGAAGAAAATTAAAACTAAAGTCAAGGGAAAGCTACCCAATATTATGAAAACTTTCTCTGAAGCCACTCTGGAGAGTAGTTAAGTAATTTCCTGAAATTCCTTCAAGGCTCTCCTCTAGACATGTTGAATCATGGAAAGCCACCTCCAGTCCTTGCTCTCGCTTTTCTTGGAGCATCTTTCCCCACTTAGTCTTCTAGGGAAATTATTTATTGTTTATCCTTCTAGATTCAGTTTGGTATGACCTCTTGCAGGAAACCTTCCCTGTTCTTTCCTTCACACTCCCCATAACTGCAATTAGGCTTCCATCTTCCCTGATCATCTTATTCATAATTATCTGAGTAGGTACATTTCCCCTTGATAGTCCTTTAGGAAATTGATAGTTCCTAAAGGACACAAGGTACAACATCAGTCCTGGTTGTCTCTCCCTGAAATGTTGTCTATCATATGGAAGGGATGCTATAGATGTTTACAGAATAACAAAATTGGAATTGATGGATCAAAGCACATGAACATTCCTTTCATCGTTGGTATAATACAAACTTTCCTCCAAAATGTTTGTACTTACTTACAATGCCATCTGCTGTGCAGAGAATATGAATTTCTTTGCAACCTTGCTATTTTATTAGGAGAAATTGTACCTAATGTTTTAACATGTATTTCCTTGTTAGTGAAGTTGAATAGTTTCCCAAATGTTCATTTCATTAACTGCAATTCTTTTCTGTGAATTTTTCTTTATATTGCACTAATCATTCTCTGACAATCTATTTAGGCTGCACCAAATTTCTTTCTCCCCTAAGCAAGGATCCACAGAAACAAACTTGTAGTTGGAAGAGGATTTGTTCCTAATCTATGTAAATCCATATCAGCGTTCATGAAAGAGCAGGTTACAACTTAAATTCACTACAGAACCTAGGCAGTTAAAACTCTCCACATTAAAGATTTCAGTGTGTGTGTGTGTGTGTGTGTGTCCGCACGCGCATGTTTGCTGGACATTGAATTGAAGACAGAGCTTTGAACATGCTAGGCAAGCCCTCTACCACATCCTCAGCCCTTTTTATTTTATTTTGAAATGGTCTTTCTAAATTACCAGGCTGGCCATAAACTTGCAATCCTCCTGCCTCAACTCTCCAAGTAGGTGAGATTACAGGTGTGCTCCACCATGCCTGGCTCAGATTCCATTCTTGATAGGAGCTACAGTAAGACATAGAGTCTGAAAGTTTTCAAGCAAATACCTAAAATTTCTGGAAAAGTGCACATCTATAAAAATGATCCTTTTCTCCTATTTCTTGAAATTTTCCAGGTCTGTTCTCTAAACTTTCTTCCCTTACGCCTCTAAATGAAGAGCAAACACATAAAAAAGAAATGAATGCTATTGACAGAGGATAGCTTAAGTACTCGGTGGCCAGCTTTGTTATAGTTAGTTGTTTTTGTCAAAGTCTTTTTCTCCAAAAAGTGTATTCTTAAATCCTCTTCCATCCCTAAGCCTCCCTTGTATGGACCTCCCCTGTTTCCTCTAATGGACAGTTATTTAAAGAACAACATAATTTTACCACAGTGACAATGACTTTTCACAGTACATACAGGATATAATTAGGGAAAACTTATAGATACTATCTCATGCCACACCATTCAGCTTGGCACACATACATTCACCCAGTATTCAGGCTTTGAAGCTGGCTCAAATTCCATTTCAAAGTTCATGTGTACTGCCAGTCCCAGTTTGAGGTCAGAGCTATTTACCCCTTGATATCTTAAGAGGTAAAGTTCTTTCAATCTAAACACTGGGCTCAATTTTCATGACTCAAATTGAAGTTACCCTTCTTAGCTTCATACAAAACCAGCTCAAGAGTTGATCTGTATTTTGTTCAAAGTGAGTGTGTGTGTGTGTGTGTGTGTGTGTGTGTGTGTGTGTTGCTGAGGATTAAACCCAGGGCTTCACGCATGCTAAGAAAGCACTTTACTACTGAACTATATCCCCAACCCCTGTTCAGAGAACATTTCTAAAATAGTTTTTTTCATAACCAACCACTGCTAACTTCTGCACTGAACTTTAGGACTCCAAAGAGATTTTTTTCTTTTCTTTTGGTACCAGGGATTGAACCCAGGGGTGCTTAACCACTGAGCCATATCCCTAGCCATATTTTAATATTTTATTTAGTGACAGGGTGTTGCTGAGTTGCTTAGGGCCTCGCTAAGTTGCTGAGGCTGGTTTTGAACTTGTGATCCTCCTGCCTCAGCTTCCCAAGTGCTGGGATTACAGGCATGTACCACTGTGCCCAGAAATACTCTTACTTTTTTTTTTTCTTTTTTCTCACTTGTTTATTGGAACATTTGTACTCTAATAAATGACTGTTAAAATCTTTTTTGCATACTCCAGATATATATCTTTGTTGGATTTTTGCTTTGAGACTCCTGTTTTCTTAAAATTCACCAACCTCTGGCATCCAGAGAGCCAGAAGCACATCTCTTCCAGGCATACATCTCATGTACTCAAAATATTTCATCAGACAATTTATTATAAATCTACTATAATTAGAGACTGGGGATGTGGCTCAGTGGTAGAGCACTTGCCTATCATGATTGAGTTCCTGGATTCAGTCTCGAATTCTGCAAAATAAGAAAAGAAAGAAAGGAAATAGAAGAAACCTATAAGATTTCTTGCCTAAATGCTGAAGATACAGCCAGAACTACCCTATAACAAGATAAATGGGGCTCCTTCTCTGGCCTTCACATTTAAGAAGGCCCTACATACAACTAAGACAATCATATAAAATAATACCTTCACTTAAGAGCACAAAGGTGCACCAGGTGTGGTGGCCATGCCTGTAATCCCAGATACTTGGGTGCCTGAGGCAGGAGGATTGCAAGTTCAAAGCCAGCCTCAGCAACTGAGCGAGGCCCTAAGTAACTTAGTGAGACCCTGTTTTAAAATAAAAAATAAAAAGGACTGGGGATGAGGGCCCCTGTGTTCAATTCCTGGTACAAAAAAAAAAAAAACCCACACACAAAGGTGTTTTTGTCACTTGAGATTCAGTGTAACCCATAATCCTAAACTTCTGCTTTTATGAATAACATGGCTCTAGTCCAAAGGAAACATTTCTCCATATTTTTCACCCTAGGTCTTCCAAAGATGACTGCATTCAAGTGACATGACAGTTGCAGGCTGTGCCTCTATCAGTGAAAGAAACAGACACTGATTCCAAGTACTAGAAGGATTTGGGCAGCACAAGCATTTAGGTAAAAGAAAAAAACTGACTTGTTAGAGTTTTCTCAGGTAGTATGACTGCAATAGATTTCATATTATGATATATTATTGGTGCAAAGTATTTATTTTCTAGTAACTCTAATGATTCAAGAAAGGTTGCCTAATTTAACATTCTTTACTGTCAAAAAGGGCATAATTATGTGAACATCTAGATTGTAACAACACAATGACTTTCATTAAATAAAGGCAAGGAAATACATTTTCTGAAAAACACATAATTTATAAATTATGGGTTTTTTCAAATAATGACAGTCTGCCAGCAGGTAATTGACATACGTAATAACAAATTCAGTCATCTTTGAAACTTTGCCAACTTTTAATCACATAAAAAAATAACTCAGAACATCTTTTATTTTGTCATTTTGAAGATATATCTGTCAAGATATTAGCATGGAACAAATTTAACAAATTATTAGCTTGGTTTGTAACTGTTCAATATTCATATATGGGGCATAAAGGCTTCCATTTATACTATTTCCCTGAACCCAGCAAATAGTTGAGGCAAATCTACCCACACAAATCAATAGGGAAATGGCTCCTGATCTCCAGGGGTCTACAGCCAAAAGGGAATGAAAAGCCATGCATAGTTATATACTCCCTTCAGCATCTTAGCAAGACCCTGTCTCAAAAAATAAAAAAGGAGAAGCTGGGGCTGTAGCTCAGTGGCAGAGTGCTTGCCTAGCATGTGTGAGGCACTGGGTTCAAGCCTTAGCACCACAAAATAAATAAATAAAATAAAAACATTATGTCTATCTACAACTACAAATAAATAAATAAATAAATAAAGCAATTAGACAGATGAAAGAAATTAAAGGGATATGGATAGGAAAAGAAGAACTCAAAGTAGCACTATTTTCCAATGATATGATTCTATACCTAAAAGACCCAAAAAATTCCACCAGAAAACTTCTAGAACTAGTAAAGGAATTAAGAAAAGTAGCAGGATACAAAATCAACACCCACAAATCAAAGGAATTTCTGTATATCAGTGACAAATCCTCTGAAAGGAAAATGAGGAAAACTACCCCATTTACAATAGCCTCAAAATAACATAACATACTTGAGAATCAACTTAAGGAAAGGGGTGAAGGAACTCTATAGAACACTAAAAAAAAAAAGAAGAAGAAGAAGAAGAAGAAGAAGACCTTAGAAGATGGAAAGATCTCCCTTGTTCTTGGGTAAGCAGAATTAATATTCTCAAAATACTACCATACTACCAAAAGCACTATACAGATTTAATGCAATTCCAATCAAAAATCCAATGACATTCCTCATAAAAATAGAAAAAGCAGTCATGAAATTCATCTGGAAAAATAAGAAACACAAAATAGCTAAAGCAATCCTCAACAAGAAGATTGAAGCAGGTGGCATCACTATACCAGACCTTAAACTATTCTACAGAGCAATAGTAACAAAAACAGCATGGTATTGGCACCAAAATAGACTAGTAGACCAGTGGTACAGAATAAAGGACACATAGACTAATCCACATAATTACAGTTATCTTACATTAGACAAAGGTGCCAAAAACATACAATGGAGAAAAGATAGTCTTCAACAAATGGTACTGGGAAAACTGGAAATCCATATGCAACAAAATAAAATTAAACCCCTATCTCTCACCATGCACCAAACTCAACTGAAAATGGATCAAGGACCTAGGAATTAAACCAGAGGCCCTGCACCTATTTGAGGAAAAAGTAGGCCCAAATCTCCATCATGTTGTATTAGGCCCCAACTTCCTTAATGAGACTCCTATAGCATAAGAATTAAAATCAAGAATCAATAAATGGGATGGATTCAAACTAAAAAGCTTCTTCTCAGCAAAAGAAACAATTAGTAAGGTGAACAGAGAACCTACATCTTGGGAGCAGATTTTTACCGCTTGCACATCAGATAGAGCAATAATCTCTAGGGTATATAAAGTACTCAAAAAGCTAAACACCAAAAAAAAAAAACCAAATAACCCAATCAATAAATGTGCCAAGGACCTGAAGAGACACTTCTCAGAAGATGATGTACAATCAAGACATGAAAAAATGTTCAACACCTCTAGCAAATACAGAAATGCAAATCAAAACTACTCTAATATTTCATCTCACTCCAGTCAGAACGGCAGCTATTAAGAACACAAACAGGGCTGGGGTTGTGGTTCAGTGGTAGAGCATTTACCTAGCATGTGTAAGGCCCTGGTTCCATCTTCAGCACCACATAAAAATAAATAAAATAGGGCTGGGGTTATGACTCAGCGGTAGAGTGCTCACCTCACACATGCAAGACCCTGGGTTCAATCCCCAGTACCACATAAAAATAAATAAGTGAAATAAAGGTATTGTGTCCAACTACAACTAAAAAATAAATATTTTTTAAAAAAAGAACACAAACAACAATAATTGTTGGCGAGGATGTGAGAAAAAAGGCACACTCACACATTGCTGGTTGAAATTGGTGCAGCCAATATGGAAAGCAGTATGGAGATTCCTTGGAAAGCTGGGAATGGAACCACCATTTGACCCAGCTATCCCACTCCTTGGTCTACACCCAAAGGACTTAAAAACAGCAATATACAGTGACTCGGCCACATCAATATTTATAGCAGCACAATTTACAATAGCTAAACTGTGAAACCAACCTAGATGCCCTTCAGTAGATGGATGGATAAAGAAACTGTGGTTTAAAAAAAAAGAAAAAAGAAACTGTAGTATATATACACAATGGAATATTACTCAGCAATAAGAGAGAATAAAATCATGGCATTGCAGGTAAATAGATGGAGTTGGAGAATATTGCCGCAGTCTTGGCTGGGCACAGAATCACGAGCCACCACACAGCTTTGTAGATTCAAACAGCAATTCTTTATTCCCGAACTCACACCGGCCTCCACACACGTTCTGGGGCAATCCCAGTTCTGCTGCCACCCAATTCACCTACTCCACGAGGCTTATTTCCCAAAATGCTCTCTGAATCTCACGAGAGTTCAACAGGAGCTTAGGCAGCGGGAACGCCCTAATTCCAGCAGCAATAATCCTCAACATCGAACTTCCCTAAAATCCAAGGTCTTAAACTGGGAACGCCCTAAACCCAAGGACCAGGATACTATACTTCCTCAAACTGCAGGATACACCCTAATCCTGGATCCACCCTCGTCCTTGGGCAGGGTCACCTAACATGCAATGTCAACAGCGAAATTAACATGGGGTACGCTGGCAAGGAAATTTCCTACTTGGTAATGGCCCTCAGCATCTCCCCCCTTCTGATTAATTAAACAACAAGCAATGTGGCTTAAGGACCGTGCCTGGTAGGTTGTCCAATTCAACATATGGTTCTTACCCGTCATGGGAAAACTGACCTTTAGGCGTCAGCCTCCTGTCTTAGGTTGAATCCACTGCAATCAGATCAACCCGTCACTGACTACCGGTCCAGCATTCAGCCAAGCTTGTGGAAAGGCCTATGCACCAGTGGGGGGGTGAGGTTTCTTGCCTCACCTCTGTTGGCCCCCAAATATCCTTGGTGCCAGTGGGGGGGTGAGGTTCTTGCCTCACCTCTGTTGGCCCCCAAATTTTAGACCATCACTAGTAGAAGGGAGGAGGATACAGAAATGCCACGACACCAAGCCAATTGACGGCTCCTTTGGAAAAATTGCGTCACTGGTGACACCATCAGCAAAGATATGCCAGCATTACCACAAATAACATGGGGTGAGCTGGCAAGGAAATTGCATCACTGGTGACACCATCAGCAAAGATATGCCAGCAGTACCACAATTCACTGCACCAGACGATATTTCACAATGCATGCAACTGATATATAGTCCAGGCAAGTTCTGCAGGCAGTTCAAATCGGAGGAGTCTATCAATATGTCCATTTCCTCCCAAAGTAAATCGAGTCCTTGATTGAGCATTACTTGTTGAGTTAATTTCATTGATGCATCAGTTTATGCAGTTTACTGTGATGACTATCATAGAAGCTGTAGTTTGGTTTTATCTTAGTCTTCACCGGCACTGGGATGGAGATGGGAATTCTGGCAATGATGCTAAAGAGACATTATCCTGAACAGAATTATTAAATATAATGAAAAGGAAAGGTGAAAGTAAACTAACAGATCTGTTAACCTCCTTAAAAAACAATCCTTAACAGCTGTTTACCTAATTTAAATTAGTAAACAAAAGACCTGTTAACCACCATTAAAAACAATCATTAACAGCTGTTTACCTAATTAAAATTAAAGCATTTAAATCACGTGAATAAAAAAAAAAATTCGGATCCATTATTTCATGAGCGCTCCTCAAATATGAAATATGGACATACACACATACAGACATACAACACAAAACAGAAATGTGCACACATAACATACAACACATAAGACAATAAAGGCCTTGTAGTTTTACCTAGGTGAAATCTCCATTGCAATGTTTAAAAACTCCACAGTCAAAAAATAAAATACAGTCAAAAAATAAAACTGATCAGAAAAACATTAACCTAGGTTTGTATGAGCTCAAAAATAAAATAGAACTTTACGATGTGGGAAAAATGCAATAATAAAATAGATATTGAAAAAAGCACCATGGTTAATCACTGTCGCAGATGTAAGAATAGCCAAGCTGGAGCTCTGGATATCAGCTGTTATGGATTTGAGTCAAATCATCTTCTTTTTCTGTAGAAATTGCTTTAGTTAATCTCTCTGGAATCCAAATCGGCTGCTGTTCTCCCTGCGGAAAAACACAGACGGAACCCCGATTCCAGACAATAACTGGATCAGGACCTTTCCATTGTCCTGTTAGAACATCTTTCCAAAGTACCTTAGGCTTATGTACATTTTTCGGATACATATGTCTTTCCGCAGCACTAAGTCCTGATGAATCCAAATTTAAAAAGTTTAGAGTAAAAAGGGTTATTTTAAGTTTATCTTTGGGGGATATATACCCCTTACCAATTCCCTCTTTTTGCTTTAATAGGTACGTTTTAATAGTTTGATGAGCTCTTTCAACTATACCTTGTCCCTGTGGATTGTATGGGATTCCTGTTATATGAGTAATACCGAATGATGAGCAAAATTGTTTAAAAGAGGCAGATGTATAACCAGGACCGTTATCAGTTTTTAACTGTTTAGGAACACCCACAGTGGCAAAATTTTGTAAGCAATGAGCTATAACATCTTTAGTTTTTTCTCCGGCATGAAGGGAGCCCATCAAAAATCCAGAAGAAGTATCAACTGTAACATGTAAATATTTTAATTTTCCAAATTCTGGCAAGTGTGTGACGTCCATCTGCCAAATATGGTTAGGTATCAGTCCTCTAGGATTGACTCCAAGATTAACTTGTGGTAGAAAGGTCACACAATTTTGACATTGTTTTATTATATGCCTGGCTTGTTCCTTAGTTATTTTAAAACGCTTTTGTAAAGTATTAGCATTAACATGAAACCTTTTATGAAAATTTGTAGCTTCTTCTAATGTAGAGAAAATATGTACATCATGTGTAGTTTTATCTGCTAAATCATTGCCCAAACTAAGGGCTCCAGGCAATCC
The DNA here is from genome assembly GCF_964194105.1 of Spermophilus citellus. Lineage (NCBI taxonomy): Eukaryota > Metazoa > Chordata > Mammalia > Rodentia > Sciuridae > Spermophilus > Spermophilus citellus. The sequence continues at coordinate 195,310,615 of NC_138185.1, read as the reverse complement.
TGTATGTGCCCTAATATGTCCTATAAAGAATGGATCTTTTCTGTCCCATATTAGACTTTGTATAGTGGAAAACAAAGAAAAAACAGTAGAGGAAGGGGAAATCCTACCAGCATCTTCAAGGGAATTAATAGCATTAACTATATATTGACTATCAGAAAATAAATTAAATACAGAATCTTTGAACATCACAAAAGCTTGTAAAACTGCATTAAGCTCTACCTTTTGAGCTGATTGTTTGGGTACTAAAAATGTAAAAGTTTGATCAGGGGTAACTACAGCTGCTGTACCATTATTAGACCCATCAGTGAATATATTTGGAGCATTCATGATAGGTGTTTTCCTTGTCATTTTAGGAAAAATTACAGGATGCTTAGACCAAAAAGACAACAAAGGATTCGATGGCAAATGATTATCAAATGAAACATTAGATTTACACATGATTATTGCCCAAGTATTTAGCTCATTAGCTAACTCATCAATTTGATCCATAGTATATGGAGTAATAATTTTATTGGGAGAAATTCCAAACACTCCTTTTGCTGCTCTTATTCCTTTGAGTATTAATTGTCCTACAGCCTCAGGATACCTAGTAAGAATAGTGTTAGGAGAATAAGATAAATGTATCCACAATAATGGACCTTCTTGCCAAAATACTCCTGTAGGAATATTTTTTGTTGGTAGTACAATAAATAATAAAGGCAAACTTATATCAATTCTATCTAAATGCATATTTTCCATATAAGTTTCAATAATTTTTAATGCCTTTCTAGCTTTAGGAGTTAACATTCGGGGTGAATTAGGATCTGATGGACCCTTTAGAATATCAAATAAAGGTCCCAACTCTCCTGTTGGTATGCCTAGATAAGGCCTTATCCAATTTATGTCTCCCAATAACTTTTGAAAATCGTTGAGTGATTTGAGTTGATCTACTCGTATTTGAATTTTCGGTGGACGGACCATGGTTGAGGATAATAGAACTCCTAAATAATTAATTGGAAAATTTAATTGTACTTTATCTATTCCTATCTCTAGATTATAATTTTTTAATAAGTTCGTAAGTGTGGCATAACATTCCAGCAATATGTTTTTATCTTTATGTGCTAATAATACATCATCCATATAGTGAAATATTTTTAGTTCAGGATTTTGATTTCTAAGTGGCTGGATTGCTTTATTTACATAGATTTGACACATAGTTGGACTGTTAGCCATACCTTGAGGGAGTACTTTCCACTCATATCTCTCATCAGGACCTTCATGATTTAATGCAGGGATAGTAAATGCAAAACGTGGACTATCCTCGGGATGAATTGGAATCGAAAAAAAACAATCTTTAATATCTATAGATAAAACATGCCACGTTTTTGGTAAAGCAGACAATTGAGGAATCCCTGATTGAGCAGGTCCCATAATAACCATCTCATTATTAATGGCTCTTAAATCTTGCAATAATCTCCATTTACCCGATTTCTTTTTGATGACAAAAATGGGAGTATTATGGGGAGATACGGAAGGTTGTAAATGTCCTTCCGCTAATTGTTGTTTGACCAGATCATGGGCTACTTGTATCTTTTCTTTAGTCAAGGGCCACTGAGGAACCCACACTGGTCTTTCTGATTTCCAAGTAATTTTGATTGTCTCAGTGGCCCTTTCTGAAAATCCGACCCATGTCTGTCTGTTCCTTGATCTAATTGAATTGGTGCTGCTAAACCTTGTTCTTGTTTTCCTAATCTTTTTTCTTTCTTAACACCTTGTCTAGCCCTAGTAGTGGGCGCATTAGAATTGATGTTATTTGTTAACATCAAACCTAGTTGATCCAGGACATCTCGTCCCCATAGATTAATAGGAAGGTGATCCAAAACATATGGTTGTATAGTTCCTTCACATCCTTCAGGATCCTTCCAATCTAATACCATAGAACTTCTATGGGGATTAGTAGCCACTCCTAGGCCTCGAAGCGTTTGAGTGGCTTGTTGTAATGGCCAATGTTTTGGCCATTCTCGACGAGATATAATGCTAAGGTCAGCACCTGTGTCCAGTAGCCCATTAAACTCATGCCCTTGAATATTTAGTTTTAGCATCGGGCGAGAATCTAAATTTAAAGACAACATAGCCCAGTCTACACCTGTGGAGCCTAATCCCTTAGAACCTCTTTCTACATTATGACTAGAGAACTTATTATGTAGGCTGGGTATTATTAACAACTGTGCTATTCTATCTCCAGGTGAAATTACTGATATACCTCCTGGAGAACTAGCTATAATTTTTATTTCACCTACATAATCGGGATCGATTACCCCAGGACTTATCATAAGTCCTTTTAATGTAGATGAACTACGTCCCAATAATAAGCCTACTGTTCCTTGGGGAAGAGGTCCTTTTACTCCTGTAGGAATGATTTGAACTCCCATCTCTGGAGTTAATACTGCTCTGGCAGAGGCGCAGATGTCCAACCCTGCGCTCCCTCGGGTTTGTCTGATGAGGGATTTAATGGACAATGTGTCCTGGGCACCACCCTGATGGTGTTGCTGGGTTCCTCCACTGCCCCGTATATTTGTGGTTTTGGGCCCCGGAGCATTGGGCCCCTCACTCCGTTTTTTGGCAATGAAGCCTGATGCCTTTCTCCACGATATTGTGGGTAAATACCTGATCCTTGTCTGTTTTTTGATAACGGAGTACCTTCTATGGTGGTTTGAGAACGGCATTCATTAGCCCAATGTCTCCCTCTACGGCATCGTGGGCAAATACCCGGTATTCTATTCCTTTGATTTCTAGTTTTGTTAAAACCTCCTCTTATAGGGCAACTCCTTTTAAAATGTCCTGTTTGTTCGCAATTATAGCATGTTTCTGGCCTGGCATCTAAAGCCTGTTGTACTGCAGCTGCCAAGACTTGCCCTTGTTCATTAATATCTCTACATAGTTTAATATATGTATTTAAGTCTTCATGTCTCCATGGTCTAATAACCTCTCTGCAGCAACGATTCGCTTGGTCATAAGCAAGTTGTTTTATTAATGGCATTGCTTGATCTGTATCCCCAAAAATTTTGGCGGCTGTTTGAATAAGCCTATCTACAAAGTCAGCGTAAGGTTCATTAGGTCTCTGTATTACCTTAGATAGCTGACCTTGTGAATCTCCATGTCCTTGTAAAGTTTTCCATGCCCTAACTGCGTCTACAGCAATTTGTGCATATACAGCAGGATCATATTCAATTTGTTGCCGTTGACCCTCATAAGGTCCTTTTCCTAAAAGCATTTCTAGATTTCTTTGAGGGTAACCAGCTGCTGCATTTCGCCTAGCTGTCTCCGTGCAAAATTCCTCATTGGCAACTTTCCATAACAAATATTGTCCTCCATTTAGCACAGATTTACACATGCTAGCCCAATCTGCTGGCGTCATGTCCAAGTTAATAATGGATTCGACCATGCTTACCGTGAAGGGAGCTTGGGGACCGTAGGTTGTTACAGCCTCCTTTAACTGCTTCACTGTTTTAAAATCTAAAGCACGGTGAATTCGCTGCCCTCCTACCTGTTCAAGTACAGGGCATGCTAATCTTTGAGGTCCTGTCTCAGGATCCCACTTATCAACTACGGGGTTTGAGGGCCACTCAGCTGTTTCCATCGGTGGGGCTGTTGGTTGAATTACGCCCTCTGGTAATAAAACGGAGTTAGTAACAGCCTCTTGTTGTGGCCTTTTTCCTAATAACCCCTTTTCCTTTAATTTTTCTTCCTCTGTCTGACTAGCTCGAGAGACCTTCTCTTTTGCTTGATCTAAAATGTCTTTCTCCATGGTCTGAATCTCTAACACTTTGCTTAACACCTTTTCGGTTTCTTTTTTACTAATTTCTAATCTTCTATAAGAATAACGCAACCCAATAAGATAACACAGAACAAAACCGAAACTGAATGAAACAAAAACTGAATAAAAATTTGCTGTATCAATTTTCTCTTTCTCTGGGCTGACAAACTTCAAACCTTCAGCCATCCATTTTTCCCAGTTTGCCTGAGAAATTTCTAGGGACAGGCAGCTTGAAACAAAAACGAAATAAATCAAAACAAGAACACATTGTTTTTTAAAATAGTCACCCATTCTCTCGCCTTCCCTCAGGGGCGAGGAATTTCACTTACCTCCAAGTTTCAGACGCTCCGCGTACGGGCCACCAAATGCCGCAGTCTTGGCTGGGCACAGAATCACGAGCCACCACACAGCTTTGTAGATTCAAACAGCAATTCTTTATTCCCGAACTCACACCGGCCTCCACACACGTTCTGGGGCAATCCCAGTTCTGCTGCCACCCAATTCACCTACTCCACGAGGCTTATTTCCCAAAATGCTCTCTGAATCTCACGAGAGTTCAACAGGAGCTTAGGCAGCGGGAACGCCCTAATTCCAGCAGCAATAATCCTCAACATCGAACTTCCCTAAAATCCAAGGTCTTAAACTGGGAACGCCCTAAACCCAAGGACCAGGATACTATACTTCCTCAAACTGCAGGATACACCCTAATCCTGGATCCACCCTCGTCCTTGGGCAGGGTCACCTAACATGCAATGTCAACAGCGAAATTAACATGGGGTACGCTGGCAAGGAAATTTCCTACTTGGTAATGGCCCTCAGCAGAATATAATGTTAAGTGAAGTTAGCCAATGCCAAAAAAGCAAATGCCGTATGTTTTCTCTGATATAAGGAGGCTGATCCATAGTGGGGTTGGGAGAGGGAGTATGGGAAGATTAGACAAACTCTAGATAGGGCAAAGGGGTGGGAGGGGAAGAGAGTGGGTATGGGGTAAAAAAGATGGAATGAGATGGATATCATTACTCTTAAGTACATATATGAAGACACGAATGGTGTGAATATACTTTGTATACAACCAGAGATATGAAAAATTGTACTCTATATGTGTAATATGAATTGTAATGCATTCTGCTGTCATATTAGAAATTAGAATAATAAATAAATAAATAAATAAATAAAAAGGACTGGGATAAGGCTCTCTTGGGTTCGATCTCCAGTACCAGAAAGAAAGAAAGAACATTTAACAAGTAATTTCAAGCTGGATGTATAAATAGCAAGATAATTTTTTGAGCCATTATTTTTTTCTCTCTTTTTATTTCCCTTCATCAGTGATGGTGCAGGCTCTGTTTCCTTTCCTTAAAGTTAATTTCAGGATGGAAAGCAATATTACCTGCAAGACAATGGTTTTCCTGGTGTCCTGGCTTGCAAATAATCCCCATGTCCCAAGAGCAGCATGGGAGAACAGTAGGCATCTCTGTGGCCATCAAGGTTATCAGGCCTCAGATGAATGGAACTGCTTTCTCATTCCTAGACCCTAGAATCTTGGCAAGGGATTGGGGCAGCAAAAATAACTGAGACCCAGCTTTTCATAAAGGATACAGATTAATTTATAGAAAAAAAAATAAATAATATTTCTTATATATCTGAGTTTATATAATGTGGTTTATATCCACATTCTAAAACAGAAAGTGCCAAGCACTTGGGAAGATAGAGCAGAAGACTTTAATCTAGTGTTAAAAGTGCTTTAGGTACCTTTTCTATACTTGCTCATTCTCTCATTTAAGAAATATTTACATGACTACGACATGTCAGGCACTTTTAAGTCCTGAAGATAGAACAATGAATAAAATAAAGAATATATAATCCTATATATAATATAAAAACATATTATTATATATGTATAAAAATAACTGAGTGACTTGAGCAGATGCTTGAAGAAAATTAGAAGTTTGCCATGAAGATAGCAGAGGGGAAAACATTCCAAATAGCAGATACAAAGGCCTAAAGTGGGAGCAAGTTTGCAATGTTTAAGGAAGAGCAAAATCCTTGACCTTGTAGCTGTGAGGACCAGGGAAAAGAGATCGTAGAAAAAGTCAAAAGGGCCAGATCATGTAGGGCTTTGGAGATCACTCTGAAGATTCTAGATTTTACCCAGAGTGATATCTTCATATCACTATTTAAAGGTTTTAGATAAAGTAGTAGCATGGTTCCACTTATGTTAAAAGGATCACTGAACCAGGCACAGTGGTGCATGCCTGTAATCCCAGCATCTTGGGAATCTGAGGCAGGAGGATCCCAAGTTCAAAAACAGCCTCAGCAAAAAGCAAGGTGCTAAGCAACTCAGTGAGACCCTGTCTCTAAATAAAATACAAAATGGGGCTGGGGATGTGGCTCAGTAGTCGAATGCCCCTCAGTTCAATTCCCAATATTAAAAAAAAAAACATACAACTGCTCTGTGGAAAACTGGATGCCAGGGGCAAAGACAGAAATAGACTAGTTAAGAAGCTCACTATAAAATATTGTGGTTGCTTGGATCAGAGTGATAACACTAAAGGTAGTGAGAAACAATTACTTTCTGGATAGATTCTGCTGGCATACTTTTAAAACCAATATGATTTGTTATTGGCTTGGATATGAGTTACAACAGCAAAAAAGAAGGTGTGGCTGGCTTCAAGATTTTCATGGGTCTAATTGATTCTGGGAAGATACAAGAGATTTCCTGTTTAGAACAATATGAAAGAAAAAGCAGTGGATATTTATCATATCAGGACAACGGCCACTTCTACTATCTTGACTAGGATTAACTCTGGATGGAGTCAGGGGATCTCTTTAGGATGTTAGAGATCATAAATACTCTTGAGGCTGTGGAGCTGACAGAACTCTCCAGAGATCCACTACCTTTGATTTCTGCTTCCTCACAAAGTTGCCTCTCTCTCACCACAGGTCAATACTTGTGGGGATCTTTGGAAGCAGAATTTCTTTTGTTTCCTAAGAACCTTGTTTTCGTTTCTTCACACTTTCACTATTGAAAGTTTCTCTAAATATAATCAAATTATTAATTATTTTCCTTTTTCACAAATTTAATGGAAAAGACCAGTTGGTCATTTACCCATCTTCAAACAAGTAATCCAAACCTTCCTCATAGGTCTTTTTTATTTTCTTTTACTTACTCTGGGCGTTGGGGATATTTCTCTTTAACATTGCCTTGTCTCTCCACATTCACATCTGTTTGTTAAAGTGCAGGGCCACTAGTTGGAAATACCACCCAGGTCAAGGTATGACCCATATAATATGGCAGAATTCATAGACTATGTATAAAATGGACTCAACAATGCTTTTGGGGGAATTGAGTCCTGGTCAAATTTATTAAACCTAGATCTTCAGCCTAATCTATCCTGCTGAGCTTTTCCAATCATGGAAATAAAGATTTGTCACTTTATCAATGTCAACAAATACTGGTTAAGTATTCTTAACATTTCAAGAATTGCATTCAGTTTTAGATACCTTTACATATCTTTGATACATGAAAAGGGTATTATGGAAGTTTTTGTTTTGTTTTGGAGAATAATCCTTTGGGTTAAGAACAAAGACATGTAACTTTAAGTCAGTTTTGAGATGTTACATTATAGAAGAAAAGAAATAAGTCCAACTAGGCCATTATCAGAATAAGGAAGCCACATGTATATTGGTAATTTCTCCAGAAAAACAGGAAGGATGTTCACAGACTCCACCAGGTACTCCTGTTCCTTACTTCTCATTCTCCAGTGCTCAGTCTTACTTGGCCCCAAACTATCCCCCCACTTGCTTATCTTTTTTTGAAAATGACATGAGTTCAAAACAAAAATTAAAATTCAATTATGTTCCTGCAAATTCCAAAAACACATGTGACAATGATAGTGGCATAAACTTATTGAGCATGAATTTTGAGCCAGATTTATTTACTCTTCAATGCAACAACTCTGTGAGGCAGCAACTATTTTATAAGGCTGCTCTAGAATTCAACCACAGAATACCAGACTTCAGAGGCCAACACTTTACCCCTATATTTTGCTACATAATATTATATTACAGCTGACCTATAAGTGACAGGGATATTTTATTGGGTCAACATTTAAGTCAACAATTTAAATAATAAAAGCAGAGTACCACAAAAGATGAAACTTAAGTGTGGAAGTGTAAATCAAAATGAAAGGGGAAAATATGAACCAAAGGGAAGGTGAACCTGAAAAGGAGAGTAGTGGGGAACACATCTACACAGCTGTCATACATACCTCCTCAAGTCTCCTTCACAAGATTCAAATTATAAAGAAGTTTGCTTTATTAGAATCAATTTTAAATTACCCCAATACAAACAGGACATTTAACTCTCCAGCTGATATAGTTTCCTATATTTTATCTGATAATTATCATATTTGGTTTCTTGCAATTACACTGTAGTTTAAAAATAAGGCTCACACTTACCCTCCACAGGGTTTTTGCGTTTGGTGCAGCAAATGTAACCCAGGATTTACCACATGCTAGGGAAGTGCACTGAGCTACAATCCGGCCCCCAGCCTAGGTTTAAACCTAGTGTTCATCTAACAAGTTCTGTCATCTTGAGCCCATTTAACCATTTGCAGTCTGAATTTCTTCAATCGTGCTTTATACGATTTGGGAAACTAAATGAGGTAGAAATATGAAAGTTCTGGCACTGTGTCTGTCACATGGATATTCTCAATGTTAGCTTAGTAAAAGGATCAGTTTAATTCGAAGAAAACCTAACAAATGTGTGTGGGGGGGAAAGCTTACTAACTAGACTTCATATTTATTCAACTGTTAACTTTGGGGGGGGGCGGTTGAGGGATGAATACTGGGTATTGGATCCTGGGTATGGTAGGGGTGCTTTACCACTGACCTACATCACCAGGACTTATTTTTATTTTGAGACAGGGTCTCACTAAGTTGCTAAGGCTGGCCTCGAACTTGTGATCCTCCTGACTCCACCTCTCAAGTAGCGGGCATCACATGCGTGCCCTGCCGCACCCAGCTCAACTACTAATTATCTAATAATTATTAATTTTGATTATCCTTGGCGGCCTAAATCTGATTTTTCTCATTATGTCTTTTTATTTCACATTTTCCCCTTTCCACACCGGGAAACAACCCAAACGCAGAAGTCTCCAGGCAGGAAAGCAAGAAATACACCCAGAAACAGTCTTCAGCAGCCTAAGGCCTGCCCCCACTCCGTCCCCTTGATTTCCGGTCCTCCAGCTGGTTATGTCCGAACTGCAGCCCAGGTCCCGCCTATGTAGGGTTCCTCCTCGTGGAGATTTACATATAGACTTCTCATTGGCTACTAGTAAGTAGTCGCCCTTCTCATTGGTTGATACTGTCTCGCGCGAAGTCCGCGGAGCATGCTCACCGCGACGTCGGGCGTGAGGGTCACCGGCACCTACAGTTCCGTTTCCGGTTATCCTCCAGAGCCATGGCTACCGTAACGACACTGAGATTCCTATTGACAGTAGGCAGATGGCGCCGCAGCCGCGGAGTAATTTTTCAGTTCCGAGTAAGTACCTACTTCTTTTATTCTTGGAGAGACTGGGTTTCCAGAGACAGCTCCGGTTGGAGAAGGAAAGCTCTCGGCAGCCCCTTCCTTATAGTAAGCGTGTAAGCGCCTGCCAACTTCATTTCTGGCAATCAGTTTTTCTTTCCCGGCCTGCAGACGCTCGCCGTCCTCGTGCCCGGTGTGACCCAGATAGATAACAAGTCCGATTTTCTGGGGAAAAAGCCCCATCGTAAGCACCCCGGCATCCTACAGCTTCCGTGCGTGCGGCTGCCGCAGGCGCTGACTAACGCTGCCCGGGTACTACTGGCTGGTGAGTATCTGCGTGAATGAAAGCCTGAAGAGAAAAGCCACTAGGTCTGCACGTGTGTGATTCCGCTTTTCATATTTGGCCCATAGAGAGCTCAATGTCCAATGTAGAGAAGGAGGTGCATGCACTGACCAGTTATCTCTGGAGCCGACATTTGCCTGTAGAGCCAGAGGAGTTGCAAAGACGGGCAATACATCTTGAGAAAAAATTCTCGGAAAACCAAGGTAGGGTTTAAGAATAATTAATGATTAATAATTAATAATTATGCCAGATTGAAATGTCAGTTGAAAAATGAAGAGCAAGGAATAATTTCACAGCTTTTCAAAAAGACGCTGAAGTTTGTTTTGATTTTTCCTTTATCCAGGGGCGCTTTACTGCTAAGCTACATCCCCAGCCCTTTTATTTTTTATTTCTCGCCAAATTGCTGAGTGTTGTCCTGAACTGCTAAAACTGGCCTCAAGCTTGATGATCCTCCTGCCTCAATCTCCTGAATCGCTGAGATTACAGGAGTATGCTACTGCCCCTGGCTTACATGCTTTCTGTTTGGCAAACCATTCCTTATGATGATGCCTTACTAGAAGGTAGATTAGTCCAGTGTTTACCCGGGGAGTTTGGATAAAGGTTAAAAAATCCAGATCTTTGGGATTTGGGGTTTTGTCATGCAGTGGATTAGGATCTTCAACTTTTTTTATTCAGTTGAAATAAAGTCCCTGTATGGCTCCTTGTTCAATACTGAAACCTTCAGGAATAAGAAGAATAAGTATAATTCAAGTTGTTTTCATGATTGTGAGCTTTTTTGGTATTAAAGACCTGCCTTTTTTTTTTTTTTAATCTTGTTGTACCTGGTTTAGAGTAGGCATTCAATAGATACTTGCTAAATCATAAACTGACAACAGTCATAAGACTTAGATTTTTTCAAGCACTTTTCCTCCCTATGGGAACATTGGAGATATCACAATCTTAAGTTTTCAGAAAATGAGGAAATCCACAAAATATCATCCTTATCCTATCCTTTTTTGTTTGTTTTAGTTGTAGAGAGACAAATGCCTTTACCTTTTTCAGGGGTAGGTACCAGGGATTGATCTCAGAGGTACTCAACCACTGAGCCACATCCCCAACCCTATTTTATATTATTTTATTTAGAGACAGGGTCTCACTGAGCTGCTCAGCACCTCACCATTGCTGAGGCTGGCTTTGAACTCGTAATCCTCCTCTTTCAGCCTCCCAAGATTCTGGGATTACAGGCATGTGCCACCACACCTAGCTTACTTTATTTATTTTCATCTGGTGCTATAGATCAAACCCAGTACCTCACATGTGCTAGGCAGGCGCTCTATCACTGAGCTACAACCCCAGCCCCTCTTTAAGTTTTTAATACACTTCTCTTTAATGTAAAATAAAACTTGTTGGATAGGATTGGTTCAGTTGAATAAACTGCTGTTAGAGGCAGAATACTATCTCATACACACTGATGGTGGTAGTCTTTATTGTTACTGTTACCTGGAGTTTCTCTCTAGGTGTTAACTTCTCTCGTGAGCTTTGAAAGCTTTTGTCAGGTTGGGAATAAAGGAGGATTGAGTGGGCATTTTATTCAAATATTGGATCTGATCCCTATTCTCCCTAGGTCCTCACTTCCAGTCCTTGTTCTCACCGCAGACTTACCTCAGACAGAGGAGAAACTTCATGAAGCAGTGCTACATGTCCTACGCAAAACTACTTACCACTGGCAAGAACTGAGGTAAGGAAGGGCTGAAAAGAGTGCAAAAGAAAGAAATGTTGAACTTGAAAAGAGGTGGAGGACTGCATTTATACAGTCAATTGGTGTTTGAGAAAGCTACCTGGACCTTTCTATATTTGGAAGTAAAAGGACTGAACTTGAAGGGCCCATTCCAGAGATTTTATTTCCTTAAAATGTAATAGGTAACCAGAGAATTGAGGTCATTTCCCAGTAAGTGTGACTCTGGTTTTTGTTTTGTTTTGGTTTTGGTGGTATTGGGGATTGAACCCAGGGCCTTGTGCATGAGAGACAAGCACTCTACCAACTGAGCTATGTCCCCAGCCCTGACTCTGATTTTTGTGACAGCTACAATGAGGAACTGAGTCTGGTGTATATGGCAGCAAGACTGGATGGTGGCTTTGCAGCAGTCTCCAGGGCATTCCATGAGGTGAAAGTCCCTCAACTTCCAAACTGAACCCTTTTACTATCAGCTCCCACATTCATAAAGTAGTCTTGTAGAGTAGAGATTCTTGGGACATTATATATGCTTTTGTTATGGGGGAGGGACCAGGAATTGAACTATAGCACTCGACCACTGAGCCACATCCCCAGCCCTTTTTAAAAATATATATTAGAGAGAGGGTCTCACTGAGTTGCTTATCACTTTACTTTTGCTGAGGCTGGCTTTGAACTTGCAATACTCCTGCCTCAGCCTCCCAAGCCACTGTGATTACAGGCATGTGTCACCATGCCCGACTTATATATACATTTTTTAAAAGAGGTCTTATTTATCCTCTGGAAGAATTCTGTGACCCAAGAAAAATTTAGTATCATTGTTTTAGGAGCTTTCTATTCTCTAAAATTTTTATATTGAATTTAAAACACATTCACATCTCTGTCATAGTCTCTTAATGTGTATTTTCTAACACTCTTTTGAGTCTCTACTACTCTTCTCTGGGCTTATATATTCCTTCAGATCAGGATTCGAATTCCAGAGTTCAAGCCACAAACCTTGATGGACTTTGGTTCTGGTACTGGTTCTGTCACCTGGTAAGTAACTTTCTTTAGCCCTGTCTTTGTCAGTTTTATATATGATAGCCATATTTGTATGCTTCATTATTAAGAGACTGGGAAACCAAAGGGAGAACAGGAAATTTGCAAAACTAGAATGTTTCTTCCCTCAGAGTAGGTCAAGCAGAAGAAGGTATATAGATTGGGGATAGAACTTAAATGTGAAGTGAAAAAAGACAATATTTAGGAGGTTTTAAAAGGAAAGGTATTAGTATAGGAAATAGGTTTTACATATTAGTCAAATTTTTTTTATTTTTTGCCAACAAATAAATATTTAAATCTGCCCTTTACTCTCCCATTTTCTTTTCTTATGGTGCTTTATAGCTATACATAATGATGGGATTTATTACATATTTTTACACATACAATATAACAGTATTATTTGACCCAGTATCACTTCCAGCACTTCCCTGCTCCCTCCCCTTGAATCTGCCCTTCTTTTGGGGATTTATACATTAAATAAGAAAATAACTTACAGTTTTTCTAACTACTTTAACATAACCCTGTTTACCCAAGGGTAGGATTGAAAGTAGATGGATCTCTTGAGGGGATGACTCTTTGTCATGAAAATTGTTGAGTTTTGTTTTACCATCTCAGGGCTGCTCACAGTACTTGGGGCCAGAGCCTTCGAGAGTATATGTGTGTGGACAGTTCAGCTGCCATGTTGGATTTGGCAGAAAAGCTACTGAAAGGTGAGAATAAGCTTTAAGGTAGGACTTTTCCACAGTTAGGGCGGGGCAGTTAAGGAAGCAAAGGACTAGTAGAAAGAGTATTTTACTGGGAAGTAGAGAGGAGGGCTAAGAGTTAATATGAATCTGGTCTCTTTCCAATATTATAGTCAAGCAGAAGGTATCAGAGAACTTTGCAGGATTGTGGTTGGGTGGTAAAGTTAGCAGGTGAAAGGAGCTCATGATTTCCCTACCCTTTTTAATATTTACTTAGCATATTGCATCTCAGTCTGAGTGTTTTTCTTTATCCTCGGGGCCGTGTTTCTTCTGGATATCTCTTCAGTTTATACCTGTGGCTGTAAATTCATATACATTCTTAGTTCCACATCTCCTGTTTTTTTCACAGGTGGTTCACAAACAGGAGAGCCTTATGTTCCAGGTGTCTTTTTCAGACAGTTTCTACCTGTGTCACCCAAGGCAAGTAGCAGTGTTTAGGGTATTCTTAATATGGAATGTGGCAGATAGAAAATTGTGGCCTCAGTCTTGCCATCCAGTATTGAATATTAGAATACAAAAGAAGGAGTAGAAGAAATATAGGGGCTAGAACTTCTTGTATTCTTAGAATTGGGAAATGTCAGGTCTGTCGTGTTCCTTGTCTTGGTCCTCAGGTACAATTTGACGTGGTCGTATCAGCCTTTGCCTTAAGTGAACTGCCTAGCAAAGCTGACCGAACTGAGGTGGTTCAAACTTTGTGGCGTAAGACAAGCCATTTTCTGGTAAGTTGAAATCCTCTTTCTCCTGATTTCATGCCTTCCTTCTCTCATTGTCTTTATTCTTGAACATTTCTTCCCTTTATAGATTTCTGTGTCCCTCTTTTAGGGTCTCATCCCCATCTTTTGTATAATGCCCCGTTCCTTTTAGACCCTTACTCCCTCTTGAGTGCTATTGATGTTTATTTATGCTTTCATGTGATTCAGGGCTTCTGCTTATTTTCTTGTTTGGTGAACAGGTATTGTTGGAGAATGGAACGAAAGCTGGGCACCGCCTTCTTATGGATGCCAGGGACCTGGTCCTTAAGGTAAAGTTCTTTGCCCTTCCTTTAACGTGTTCCCAGCTGTCACCAAGTATTGTTACTTCCTTGAAAACTAAAGAGACTCTGTTGGGGGCTGGGATTGTGGCTCAGAGTGAGAGCACTCGCCTTGCACATGTGAGGCACTGGGTTCGATCCTCGGCACCACATAAAAATAAAGATATTAAAAAAAAAAAGCCAATGAAAACCTTTAAAAAAAAGAGAGAGACTCTGTCGCCTGTTGATAAGGGTAACTCTCAGGAAATTAGACATAAAAAATCATCATGATATAGGACAGTGGTTGGCAGATAAAGGCCTATTTTTTATGGCCCATACATATTCATGTCTGTATTGTCTGTGGCTGCTCACACTACAAATTGCAGAGTTGAGTAGTTGGGACAGAGATAGATTTTGCCTACTCTGGCCCTTTAAATAAAATTTCCCCACCCTAATCTAGAGCATTGCTGAGTCAAGAACCTTGTCTCTATGGGAGAGTATGAGCCTCTGTGTAATCATAAATTTAATTGTCCTGAAGTAATATTTTTTTGAAGAGTGGAGGTTGCTGACAAGGGAGAGCACCATAATATGTGCCAAGTTCATGCCTTTCTACTGCTGCAGAGAGAAAGTTCTTTGGCACATTAGTGATATAGCCAGCTTAACTCAAGAACTTAGTTGGCATGATTAGAATTGAATGTTAAAGAGTCCTCAGTTCACCAAGTGTAGAAATTGAAACATGAAAATAGGCCCTGCAATCCTAGCTTTATTTCTTTGATTTCAGGGAAAAGAGAAGTTACCTTCAGATTCTCGGCCTGGCTTTGTCTTTGCCCCCGTGAGTATATTACTTCTACCTGTTACAGAACATAGAAATGAACTTAGAGTAACCAAGAAGAATAAGAGGCTAAAGCCAAGCCAAGCCACTGTCCCCACTATTTTGTGTCCTTATCCACTTTTTTTTTTTTTTTTTGGTACCAGGAATTGAACCCAGGGACACTTAACCACCAACCCACATCCCCAGCCCTTTTTATTTTTTATTTTGAGACAGGGTCTGGCTAAGTTGCTTAGGACCTCACTAAATTGCCAAAGTCGGTGTTGAACTTGTGATCCCTTTTCCTCAACCTCCAAAGTCTGTGGGATTATAGGCATGCACCACTGTGCCTGGCTCACTATCCATTTTCTGCCAACTGATTCTCTTGATTCTCTCTACCCCCTTCTCTTGTG
Organism: Spermophilus citellus; assembly: GCF_964194105.1. Lineage (NCBI taxonomy): Eukaryota > Metazoa > Chordata > Mammalia > Rodentia > Sciuridae > Spermophilus > Spermophilus citellus. The sequence continues at coordinate 195,295,227 of NC_138185.1, read as the reverse complement.
CTGCCTTCTCCCTTGTTGGCAACCCTAGCAGAATGGATGCCTGCTTGAAGGTGTGAACCAACTGGGAAAATGGAAAGTCTGAAAGTAATCAATAAGGAACAGAAGACAGCAGATAGAAAATAGTTTTAAAAGCTGGGGTCTGGTGGGTCTTCCAGCCCTGATAGGAACTAGAACTGGGAACAAGAAAAAAGGCCCAAATTGTTTAAGGGGAAATAAAGCAAACGGTTTCAGTGTGGCAGGCTTCTTGGGAAAACAGGATAAAGATGGGAACAACAATTTGTTTGGGACTATGAGCTAAGGTAGGGTGTCAGCTTTAATCTGAGTAATCTGCAGCCAGTGGATTCACACCAGGAGTTCTCAGAAAAGCCACCCCTGCCTTGTGATGGCTCAAACAAACCCATAATTCATGTGCAGCTTCCAACACCTGACCTGTCTCGATTTTATCATTCTTAAATTTTACAATTAATAGCTCTTTTTTCTTTTTTGTCTTATGTCTTTATGATCACAGTGTCCCCATGAACTTCCTTGTCCTCAGTTGACAGCCTCTCAGCCCCTGGCCTGTAGCTTCTCTCAGGCTTACCATCCAATCCCCTTCAGCTGGGTATGTATTCTGAGAATATTGCAACAGGGAGAAGATAGCCTGGGAAAACAGAAAAAAGAGTCAGAGGTGGGAAGTTTGAGAATCCATAGAATAGCCTGGAGATATTAGAGCCTGCATTATAGGGACTTCAGGAATGTAGGGGGAGGGAGGACTAAAAGTTTTCCTCTTATCTTTTTCCTCTAAACAATCTGTATATTCTTATCTTAGAACAAGAAGCCAAAGGAGGAAAAGTTCTCCATGGTGATTCTTGCCCGGGGGTCTCCAGAGGAGGTTAATCGTTGGCCAAGAATTACTCAACCTGTCCTTAAACGGCCTCGCCATGTGCATTGTCACCTGTGCTGTTCAGATGGGCATATGCAGCACGCTGTCATCACAGCCCGCCGGCATGGCAGGTATAGAAGATGTGACCAAAATTAGTAAAATGTGGCAAAACCTGCAGCGTACATTGACATCTCTTTCTATTCAATAGGGATTTGTATCGTTGTGCCCGTGTCAGCTCCTGGGGAGATCTTTTACCTGTGATCACTCCATCTGAATTTCCTCTCTCCCCTGCTCAAGATCCCCCTGAGAATTCCATAAGAGTTGACAAGGATATGTAACAATTACTTTCTTCCATCATACCTGCCAAGGCTGAAGCTACCTGGTATCCAGTAAGAGAATGCCAGTACGCCTGCGTTTCTGCATTTGTTTGAAGTTTTAATAATAATAAATTTTTAAAGAATGGTAGTGGGTTTTGTGATTCTTAAAAGAATAGGGGTCTATTGTCCTGACCTATCCTGCAGTGAAGAGAATCCTGAGATTTTTCCATGCTAAGCTTAGCACACAAATCTTAAGCTCACCATCCCCTGTAAGAATATTGCTGCTTCTGCTGAAAACCAGGAATTCCCAGGAAGATTATCTGAAATAGTGGGGAAAACCACCCTCAGCTCTCTTGAGAACTGGCTCAACAGGTCTCAGGATAGTTATGTGGGCCACCTGAATAGGGGAATCAACAGCTACCTAACTTCATTTTTTTATATATCTCTTTCCCTTCCATCTTTCCCAAGGTCCATCAACTATCCCAGAGTTTGCCCCACACATTATCCTCAAGATTGATCCCTGTCAGTACTAAGTCTTGCATTTCCACCCCTGTGTACCCAGGCAGGATCCTTGTTTGATTCATTTCTGTTTTGTCCTAGGCCTTAGGGTTTTCGTAGCTAGAACAACTTATTCACCTTAAAACTTGAAAGTCCCTCTCCCACAGTTCATATAAAGAAACATTACCAAACCCAAAATAAGATCTGTGTGCCCTATGCACAGAAGCCAACCAATCACTGAACACTAATGCTTGGAATAGAGAAAATTTAATAGAAGGACTAACCAAAAAGGCAGGGATATACCTCAAATCTCCCTACCCCAGGAAGCATAATTATATAAGCAGGAGTCCAGTGGAGGAAACTGATTAAAAGACAGGTTTTTCAGACTTGATACTGTAGTAGACATCTGATCATTGATCTGTCAAGGGGTCTGCAAATCAAACTTGTAAATTGCCCTCTGTGAAAAAAATAATGAAAGTGCTTATAGAAATGGCAACAGGGACATGGGTCACCTTGACCAGAGGAAAGCAAAAATGTGCTCTGCCTAGTTTTTTTGTTTGTTTGGTTCTGTTTTTCTTAACTTTAGGGAGGATAAGTGGTTTACTTTCTTAGTGAGAAAAATAAGTTAATTTTGTTATGGAGACTTAGTTACAGAAATAGGCACAGTCAGAAGTCAGGGCAGTATCAGTGTTGTAAAACTAGAAATGTCCACTCCCCACTAGACATTTCCATGCCTGAAGCTATTTTTCTGGAGTTACAGGAAAGGGGAGTCCCCTCACCTACCAGTTCCCACAGAATGCATAACAACAGCACTACCCCTTAGCCCCACCTCTTTGCCCCTGTGGCCCCAAATCCCCTCTGAAAGGGTTCTGGTTCAGATATCAGCCTAGCAACTTAGAAAATTTGAGTTGAGGTGCAGAGGGTATGGAAGGCTTAGATCAAATATACTGAGTTAGGAGCAGAATGTCCCCAACACAAAATAGCTAGGAAGTAAGTACCATAGATTGCCCCGTTTGGGGTTAGAGCAACCCAAGGGATGAACTAAGGCTATCCAGAGTTCTTGGATTAGTCATGGCATTGAAGAGGAGGAGAAGACAGCACTGAGCTATGCTGGCAGGGAGTCCGGAGTTTCTGGTTTTGAAGCTCAGGAAAGCATGAGCCAGGGGAGGGGCCTCCACATAGTGGGAGGGCAGGTATCTGGGGCAGGGCCCTAGCTAGCTAGGCAGAGCTGCGCAAGCAGAGTCAACCCAGAACGGAAAGAAAGCAACAGGCTCCTGAAACTCTAGCAAGTGGTCACTCTCCAACTTTGACCACTAAGATACCACTCTTGCTCCATTTGCCATTCTGAGGCCTCTGCTTATCCTGCACCCCAGAGATGGAGTCACTCCTGGGAGTAAAAATTGGCTGCCTGTTCGCCCTGTTGGCTATCACTCTGACCTGTGGCCTTATTCCCATCTGCTTCAAGTGGTTCCAGATTGCTGAAGCTACAGGTATAACCCCACTCCATCTTCATCCCTTTACCTCTCACCTCAACCCTGACCTATTCCTTGCTCTTGATTGTTTCACCATGCCCAAGCTCAGGTCTTTGGGTGCTGCCTGTTGCTCCTTAGTCATCTTTGTTTACCCCCTCATTGCCAACTGCATTGTCACTTCTTGGTTATTAGGTCGTCACCGCAGGGTCCTCAGCCTCCTTGGCTGCATTTCAGCTGGTGTCTTCCTGGGAGCAGGGTTCATGCATATGACTGCCGAAGCCCTGGAGGGAATTGAATCCGAAATCCAGAAGTTTGAGGTGCAGGTGAGCAGCTGAATGCCAAACTGCAGAGCTGCAAGGCAAGAATGACAACTAGCACCAAGAGAAGAAAGCAGGGAGAGTGATGGAGCCACGGGCATGAGTGGGACAGCAGGGAAGATAACTCAATGTGGGGCATGATGAGAGTCCCTCAGACTGGGCTTTAAGGAAAGAGATATTGCTGAAGGGACAGGACAGGACACTGAACTGCTCTATCTCCCATCTAATTTCTGTTTCTTTCCCCCTAGAACAGGACAGAAATTAAGGGAAATTCCTCTGATGCTACTGATTCAGCTCTTGTAAGTAATCTCCCACCAGCCCCTATCTGGAGACTGAGGAGACCCAGAGAGTCCTTTACACCCAGACCCTTTAGAGAAGAATATATGAGGAATACCAGGAATCCCTTCTCCCCAGCTCAGTGTAGAGGAAGGGAGGAACCACCACAGTCTTCTTGTGCTTACAGAACACCAGGAAAAGCTCCTCTTGCTTTACTATTTACTGCCTTTCCAGGACCCTCCAACATACTTCATATTATCTTCCCATATTTCTAACTCTCTTGCTATTGTGTCCCTGAGCCCCTCTGATATTCTCACTGTTGCATGTCAACCCATGACTTCATCTCCATACCCTTATTTTACATTATAGAATTTTCCCATTCTCTTCAATCTCTGAATCCATGTCCATCCAATGAAGTGTCTTCCCTTCCCTTCCCTTCCTGTCTCACAGCCCTCTTTATGTCCCTAGGTGGAGTATCCCTATGGAGAGCTCATCATCTCCCTGGGTTTTTTCTCTGTCTTCCTTTTGGAGTCGCTGGCATTGCAGTGCTGTCCTGGGGCTGCTGAAGGATCAACAATTCAGAAAGAGGAATGGGGTGGGACTCACATCTTTGGATTCCACAGCCATGAACCTCTGCCCTCACCCTCACGGGGTCCCCTTCGAGCCCTTGTCCTCTTGCTTTCACTCTCCTTTCATTCCGTGTTTGAAGGTCTAGCTGTGGGACTACAGCCAACAATTGCAGCTACCATACAGCTCTGTCTCGCTGTCTTGGCTCATAAGGGGCTTGTAGTTTTTGGCATAGGACTGCGTCTGGTGAAGATAGGCACTGGATCACGATGGGCCCTGTTCTCCATATTATTATTAGCTCTCATGTCCCCTTTGGGACTAGCCCTAGGGCTGACTGTGGCTGGAGGGAATCCTGAAGGGGGACAAGGCTTAGCCCAGGCAGTATTAGAGGGTGTGGCAGCTGGCACATTCCTATATGTTACCTTCCTGGAAATTCTGCCCCGGGAGCTAGCTGGTCCTGAGGCCCCTTTGACCAAGTGGAGCTGTGTAGCTGTTGGTTTTGCCTTCATGGCATTTATTGCTTTATGGGCCTGAGAGATCTCTAATGGACCTACCTAGAAGGACCTCTCTACCCCAGTAGATACTTGCTATGACTGGCCCTCGGACTTTTTTTTACTGAGACTAAATTATATTCACTATGCATTCGTATGCACTGGACCTCAGCTTTTACCTACATAAGATCCCATTTCTCACTCAGAACTGAGAAAAGGAGGTTTAGGTTGAGTGCCTATGTTTGTTTGTTTGTTTTTCCCCTGTCATTACAATTTTATTCTTTAAGTTGAGTGCTTGTTGATTGGAGAATTGGTACAAAGATCATTACTCCAATTTTGATTCTTGTCACACTTATGCTACTGTGTGCAATAAAATGTCTTATTTGACCCTTCCCCTTCAGCCATATTGTATTTCATTTCTCCCAATTGCCTAGAAGCTGCCTGGAACAGGCAGTGGTAGAATGGGGAATGGGAGGGATTTGTGTTAGATGCAATGTTTTCTTCTGGAATCAGAGCCTCTAGCCATTCTGTAAGTTGCAGGCCATGACCCCACACAGGGTAGCATTGCTGAGATTCCAACTGTCCCCTCCCACCTTACCCACAGGAGTCCAGAAAATGAGCCAGCACTCCCAGCATTTAGAAGGAAAGAGGTTTAAAAATAGAAGCCAGGGGGATTGATTATTTTCCTACACTACCTACCTCACCCCACTCCCAGTACCTACTATCAGCCACTATGTGCCCAGCAGACTCATGAGATCATCAGGCTAAATGGAGCTTGTTTCCTCCAAGTCCCTATTTTTCACACAGCCCTGTAAGGCTTTAGGAACACTAGTGGTGTTCTTTGAGCCTATTCCCTTCTGGCTGCTTCAAGCTGAGGGATTAAAAAGCAGTGTGTTTGGAGAGGTAAAAAGACACCAGATAAATACCTACAATGATTAATTGGCTCCTGCATGACTTAGTGGCTTTCCTTCTACCTGCCCTATCATTTGTCCTTCAGTTTGAGTAATACCTACAATGTGTTGCTTTCCTTAACAACTGCTAAGGACACAAATAAAAGCAGGTTACCTGATACTGAAAAGGATGACTGTTGCTCAGCCTCTTACCAATGATAAGGAGGAGGCTTACTGGAGAAATGAGGAAAGAGAAGAGTTGCTGGTTTTACCTTCATGGTCTTTATTGCTTTATGGGCCTGAGAGATCTCTAATGGACCTACCTAGGAGGACTTCTCTACCCCAGTAGACACTTGCTATGACTTTGGGAACTAACTCACCCTCACCAATTTGCCACTTCTCTGATTTTCAGTGTGGAAGTTCAAATAGCCTTAACATGACACGGACTCACTCTTTGCATCCTTTTCATCTTCTGCTCCCCACAAAGTAAGAAATACAATTATTTTGACCCTAGTTTACACACCCAGGCATCACTGATAAGACAAGCTCCAGGCAAAAATAGATACATAATTGCCAGGCCTGGTGGCACATGCCTGTAGCCCCAGCAATTTAGGAGACTGAGGCAGGACGATCACAAATTGGAAGCCAGCCTCAGCAATTCAGCAAGACCCTTTCTCAAAATAAAAAGAACAGGGAGACTGTGGTTGTAGCTCAAGGATAGAATGCTTGCCTAGCGTGTGTGAGGCGCTGGGTATAATCCCCAGCATCACATAAAATTAAAAAAACTAAATAGAGAAAATAAAGGTATTGTGTCCATCTAGAACTAAAAATATGTTTTAAAAAAAGCAGGAAGGGGATGTGGCTCAGTGGTAGAGGGCCCCGGGGTTCAATCCCCAGAACAAAACAAAACATAATAAATGATAGATGGATGAATGGACTGATAGATATATAAAGAGAGTGGAAGAAAGATGATACATAGATATGTCTAATACAGGAAAAAAATTCCCTGAAGCATCATCCTGTTATGTCTTCTCTTCAGTATTAAATTCAGGAACATATAATATATTTAGAACAGTGACTAGTGCATAATAATAATGATATAGTTTCTACATTGAACACCTGCTGCATGCCAGGCCCTGCGCTATTGTCTTCACATACATTATTTCACTTTCACAAACCTGACAGGTAGATATTATCCCTGTAGGAAGTCTAGGAAAACTGACATTCAGAAAAGTTAAATAGTTTAATCACTTAGCTCTCTGGGCTTCAAAGCTTTGTTTCTATAATTCTAAGAAAATCTCAGACTGGGGTTATAGCTCAGTTGGTAGAGTGCTTGCCTTGCATGCACAAAGCCCTGGGTTCAATCCCCAGCACCACAAAACAAGAAAAACTCAATATATACATTCTCTTCTTCTACTTTACCTTACCTAACCTCCCATCCTATATGTTAGGATTCTAGAAGAAAGCAGATAGTTGCACACTGAATAATTGTTTATTCAAGTTTAATAAAGGGAGTATTGAGTAAGGGGTGGGCAGGATTTGAACAAAGCGAGAAATGATGTGGTAATACCCTGTAGCTGGGTATTGACAATGCTATTACCTAGGCTGAAGGAAAAGGAGGAGTTACCAGAAACTAAAGAGGAAACTAAAACTCAGTAAGAGCTGTGACCTTGATAGGCCCCAACAGGAGAGGCCAAGGAAATAATCTCACCAGCCCTCTATTCTTTGATCTGTGTCAGGATCTTACTGTGCAAACCCAAACCATCCATAGTGCCTTGCAAACAAGTCAACCTCATAGGGCACAGAGCATAATACAGAGATGCAGAGGTTCAAACGGAAGATTTTCTGTTGTGTTCAATTAAGTGGTCTTGAATGGACTTCAGCAGGGATGAATTGAAAGGGATATGATTTTATGGAAGCTATTTCCAAGAAAGAGTATTCGCATGCCTACAGACATTAAACTGTTAGGACTCTTCTCCATGCTTCTGGTCACTGATGCTGTCAGCGTTTGATGTAAATGAGGCAGAGTTTAGGATATTTCAAGCACAAGGGAGTCACACCCTTTTTGCCATCTTCCATCCCAAGATCCTTGGATTCTCCTTTAGCTTCCTCTGCATCCAGCCTCAATGCTTTTTCTTCTCTTCAGATCTATTTCCTTTGCCCAAAATTCTCCTCAATTGGGACCAGAGCCATCATTAGTATAAACTATATTGTATCAGGAGCTGGAAAAAAGCTGGAGTATGATTCCATATGGAGAGTACCAGGAAAAGAAAACAATCTTTTGATCATTTTCAAAAGACATGCATTTCCAGCAAGAATACAAAGAGGGCTATCAGGGAGCCAAAGATGAAGGAGACCAAATAAAGAAAGCTGAAATAAGAACAGGCATAAGAACCTGGGGATAGCTGAGACAGCTGGGCTCTGGTGACTAGAAGCAGATGCAGGAGTAATCTTTGATTCACTCAGCCGTAAGAGACAGATTGTAACAGAAGATAACCAGAATAATAATAGAAGTTGAAAAATAAAAATAGGAGGGGCCAGGTGCTTGAGCGCATGCCTGTAATCCCAGCAACTCAGGAGGCTGAGGCAGGAGGCACACAAGTTAGAGGCTCATGCTGGCAACTTTGCAAGATCCTATCTCAAAGTCAAATAAAAGGGCTGGGGTTATACTGCTCAGTGGCATATCACTCCTAGGTTCAGTCTCCAGTACCAATATACACACGTGTGTATGTTAAAACATATATGATGTGTATGTTTAAATATATATTTAATACATGTAATATCTTTTATATATGAGGGACAATATGCAGACTGCAAAAAGGGATGAGGGAAGCTAGCTGGAATAATCAGGAGAGAATTTATGTGGGACAATGTTCACACCTCCTGTGTGTCACCCTTCCCCACCCCTCATTCTCTAGTCCCACATGTGTATTTTTTAGACACTTAGGAAGAAAATAGTAAAATGAGGCATCCAACTACCCTTCCGGGAGGCAGCTTTCCATTCTGTCACCAGTTCATTGTTCTCTGAAGGATCCATTTGGAACTCCCTACCTTTTCTTTGCTTCAAACTGAGGGTTTGTTTTGGATATTGCCATGATGAGGTTCATGAAAAAGGAGAGATCAGAATAGATTCCAAGAGAAAACAAAGTTTAGGGGATATGATGGAGCAGAGTGGAAAGTCAGTCAGAAATCAATATACAGGGACAAGATACGTTCAAAAACAAAAAGCAGCTCCAAGCTAATTCCCATGAGACAATTTGTGCCACTTGGCCCCCTCCCTGAAGGATAATTTTGGAGTGTCTTGCTCCCCCTCACTGGAGGAAGTAGTCCCTTGCTCCTGGCTCTGGCCCGATGGAGTATAAAGAACAGCTGCCAGAACTCGAGTGGGTTGGTGTGTGTGAGTGTGGCAACCATCCAGACACGTTCACCTTCCCCCATGGACCTGAGCAGGGAGCCCATCGTCACTAGTAAAGGTGAAGCAAGAGGGGTAGAGAGAGGGATTACACCCTACGTACTAGTCTATGGGGATGCTTATAACATCCCAGTCACAGATTAATTTTCACAATTTTAATTGTATTCTGAGTTACTGTCTTTAGATGTGTTGGATGTCAAATACAGAATGCATTATATTTTTACTATATAATTATTCAAAATGGGGAAAATTCTGCGGTTAGTAAAGAAAGAGAGTACAAATAATTACATGGCTCTGGACACCATTTACTCTCGCCACACCCATGGCCTCCAGTGAGAACTGACACTCATTTTCCAGTTAGTCCTAAAATCTCTCTAGAAAAATGGTGTCTCCCAGTCAATGTTTTCCCTAACCATTAGAGTACTCTCCAGTGTTCAACATCTATCCCTTCACTGTTTTGAGTGCACAGTCCTACATTGCTTAATGATAGGGACAGGTTCTGGGAAACGTTTCATGAGGTGATTTTGTCATTGTGTGAACATCATAGAACATACTTAGAAATTTAATTTAGAAAGCCATATAGTGTCACTAGGCAATATAATCTTCTGGAACCATTGTAGTACATATGCTCCCTTTTTTTTTTTTTGGGGGGGGGGGTTGTCCCAGAGATTGAATCCAGGGAAACCTAACCACTGAGCCACATCCCCAGCCATTTTTTATACTTTATTTTGAGACAGGGTCTTGCTAAGTTGCTTAGAGCCTAAGTTTCTAAGTCTGGCTTTGAATTTATGATCCTCCTGTCTCAGCCTCCCAAGATGCTGGAATTACAGGCATGCACCACTCCACTGGGCTCAAATTGTCCATTTTTTATCAAATCATTATTATATAGTTCATGGCTGTACTTTCAGAAACTTACCCTGGAGATTCTCTTTATGATATCCAGAATTTTCAGGCTAAGACCATAAATCTCTTTTCACTATATTCTTCTAGTTTTATTCTCATTCCCATTGAATGTTCTCTTAGCTCTCTTGAGCTGTAAAGTCTAGGAAGTACTCAGATTCCTTGAATTAAAAAGAGATAAACAGGAGTTCTAAGCCTGAAGCACAGGGGAAAATAGGGTGTTTGTGGTTCAGCTTCTATTAAGTTACAGAAGCAACTGTGTACATATATACACATACACACACCTACCAAGCCTCTCAGCTCTGATCTTTTTTTTTTTAGTTGTCACAATATTTTTTTCTTATTTATTTATTTTCATATGTTGCTGAGGATCAAACCCAGTGCCTCATACTTGCAAGACAAGTACTCTGCCACTGAATCACAATCCCAACCTCTCAGCCCTGATCTTGAGAATAGACACAAGCAGCAGAATTTGGTATCAGGACCTCCTGATATAGCTACTGGGCAGAACTATAAGAAACAGTTGAGATGTAGGACAAGACAACTGAGGAAGGGACTTGACAACTGGGAAAAAAATCAAGAACCATGCCAGCCAGGCATGGTGGTGCATGCTTGTAATCCCAGCAACTCTGGAAACTGAGGCAGGAGGATCGCAAGTTCAAAGCCAGCCTTAGCAACTTCACAATGCCCTAAGCAACTTAGTAAGACCCTGTCTCAAAATAAAAAATAAAAAGGGTTGGATATGTTGCTCAGTGGTTAAGTGCCAAAAAAAAAAAAAACAACCATGCCAAACACAGGGGGGCACTGTGTCTCCATGAGCTAGACTAGAAGTCTAGGACCAACAAAGCAGGGAGGTCAGTCAAGGACAGCAAATCCCCCTCTTTGTATCTGCTGGCAAACATTTTTCCTTCTACTTCTTAGATTTCTTGTGCAGAGACATCTAGTAGAGTGATATAAACAGTGACCACCCATTTCATACACACACCTACAGGATATATACACTTCACACATACATATCTACACATAAATGTAATATACTCCCATTTCTGAAGATTATCCGGCTAACACTGTTACTTGTGCAGATGAATATGCAGAAAAGATCTGGCTTTCCTTCTATGAAGCCCAGTAGCACCAATTACTAGTAAAGGCCAATGCTGCTGCAGTTCTTTGCCTTTTCCATGTTTTGCTTAGGAGTTAGTTGACCCTAATGATTCCAACCCTGCTGTTTTTCTTCAGTGTAGCATTTTAGCACTCTTAGCTGCCTGCCCTGGGCTCAAATGATCCAAACAATAGTTATTTCCATAACTTGCCCTACTACTAACCCTGGCCTACTATATTTAAAATGGACTCAACGCCAGGCACAGTGGTGCACACCTGTAATCCCAGCAGTTTGGGAGGCTGAAGCAGGAGGATCACAAGTTCAAAGCCAGCCTAGTGAGGCCCTAAGCAACTCAGTACGAACCTGTGGTGTCTAAATAAAATACCAAAAGGGCTGGGGATGTGGCTCAGTGGTCAGGCACCCCTGGCCTCAAACCCTGGTACTAAACAAAAAGGACTCAGGGCTGGGAGTTTAGCTCAGAGGTAGAGCATTTGCCTAGCATGTGCAAGACTCTTGTGTTCAAAACCAGCACTGAAAGAAAAAAATCAAGGACATATCATGTCCCTATCAGTGTGTTATCATTAAACCAAGTTGCATCAATCAAATGATGAAAGTATATAATTGCCCATGGGGTTTCTATAAAGCAAACACATATGATCTTGTAATATTCCATCCACATACTCCCGCCAAAAATGCTATAAAGTGCCTTCTCAGTTTTACTTGTGCTTCAAGAGCTCAAGAATCAGCCTTCAATAGCAGTAAGATGTTTAAATTCCTGATGGTTGTTATTCACATTTGTTAAAAAGCTTCTTAGAGAATCACAAATGTAGTCTAACTAGCTCCCAGATCCCTTGTATTCAAAGAAAGGTAGAGGAATTTCCAAGAGGAATGAATCCCCTTGTGACCCAATTCCGAAAGTCTTCAGAATTGGATGAACTATGAACAGCCCAAGCCCTATAGTAACTTCATTAATCCTGTTCTACTGATTATATTGAACCATCTATAATGGACTCTGGGTGACCTCTACAAGGATCCTGCAGGAAGGTGTATTGCAAGGCATTCTCAGACAGCTTGCTTTTTTTCTCAAAGATCATGATTTTGGTGGCATCTCTGAAATTCTATTACCTTTAGTAATAATCCACAACTAACAAGGCAGTCTTCTGAGATCTAAGTAATTCCTCTCTCACAAACTTAATATTATAGGAAAAACAATACATTCTACAGGAACTGGGGCCAGTTCCCATACAGTCATATTTTGTGAAGTATTTTTGTTACATAAGCCCTCCCCCATGATTTGTTACTTTTTTTTTTTTTAAGAGAGAGTGAGAGAGGAGAGAGAGAGAGAGAGAATTTTTTTTTAATATTTATTTTTTAGTTCTCGGCAGACACAACCTCTTTGTTGGTATGTGGTGCTGAGGATCGAAACCGGGCCGCACGCACGCCAGGCGAGCACGCTACCGTTTGAGCCACATCCCCAGCCCGATTTGTTACATTAAGAAGAGAATTTTAAGAGTTGGGCAAGAAGAGGATAGGAAAAAAGGCAGGATGCCGGATGTAGTCAGACCAAGAATAATAATGATGCTCAGATTTCTCTACAGTTTATTGTCACAGCAGAAGTTGTGGGAGACAGGAGGCCACCTTCCACGAATAACACAGTGTGGTCAGAGCCCCAGCATAGCCCTTCCCACCCCTCTGCCAAGCCCCAAGCATCCTGGCTCAAGCTTGGCTTCCTCCCCCATCCCACTCTAGACACACACTGACAGCTACCAAAGTTAGTGCAGCCAAATGGCCCCAGGCCCCTTCCCATTGCCCCCAGCTTCAGACTTTCTATCATATCATTCATTGCCACCATCTCCCATTCCAACTTCCTCTTTATATGCTGGACATTTTATCACATTCTGAGGACCACTAACCCACCAGCTAGCCTCCTCTGACACACATTCATTGAGGCCCATTCCCTTTAGGGCCCTGAGGAGTTAATAAGAAGCCATATCAGCTTTGGTGAATGGAGCCCCAGCCCCAAATCCCCTGCCCTTGCAAATATGGGATAAGTAGGGAGTCTGATCCAGGCACCATGACAGCCACAACAGCCTTTTATCCCTCATCTACAGACAACTAGGTCAAGGAGAGAGGATACATGCCTTCTCCTCCATAACACCAAAATGGGAGAGGGGATAATTTAGGAGTCTGGGTCCCTAAGAGATATTAGGCACCTCTCCCAGGAGCTAGGGGAATCACAGGTTAAAGGTCAAGGTTAGGGTAGCAATCAAAGATCAAGGTCATCTCCCCAACAGTGATCTGCCCATTTCCCTTGCTTACGCTAGCCCAGTGCCCTCATGCACCTCCCAGGTTAGTGCTGTGGAAGGTGAGGGCTGGGTCCCACACCAGGGCAATAAGGGTCATTCAACAGGAGACCTCCATGGTGTGCCCTGGGGGACCTGAAGAAAGAGTTCCAGATTCGCTGCTCTGGGACAGGGTACGGGAGCGGGACCGGTTGCCATCAATGGATGCTGCACTGGTCAGAGAGGCTGTGCGAGACCGGGAGAGGCGAGTCATGCAGGATGAGGCCACTGTGAAGACAGAAGGATAAGAAGGAATCACAAAGTAGTGGGGAAGGGAGACTGGAAATTCAGTGTGGGGTGCTGATGTGGAGACCAGAGTTCAAACTAGGGCCAGAGAGTCAACGAGTCTGATGGCAGATGGTGGAGTGTCCAGGAATTTATTAACATGGTTCCACCCTCTCAGTGCCCATCCCTCCCTTGTCCTCATGATAGCTTCTCTCCCCACACTCACTGTAGCCCATGCCTTGCAGGAAGTACTTGAAGGCCTCAGTCAGCTTGCCTGGCTGTGGAAGTAAGATGAGAGAGACAGACAGTGAGCTTAGAGGCCCAGCAGGAGCCCAAGGCCATGGTGGGGTGAGAACCACTAATGTCCTAGCCCTCTTCCCCATCTCATGGACAACAGGGTACTCACCTGAGTCAGCTGGGGCTGACCTCCAGAGTCCGCCATCTGCTCAGGAAACAGCCACCAAGAAAAAATGATATACATATAAATCAAATGATCCACACAGAGAGGTAGAAAAGGGTCTCTCTTTCCTAGCTTCCTGACTCCAGTCCCTTTGTTTTAGTCTTCATTCACCCTACTTGCTCCCATGCACAAGAATCAAATAGATTTAGACGCTGAATTTAGAGAGGCTATATGGCTCCAGACAGAGGGCCAGAAGTCAGGCTGAGCTTGGAGTAGAATTACCTTGAGGAACGAGGTCTGGGTGGGGTCCAGTTTTGAGTTACATTCCACCTGGAGTAAATAAAAGGCTGAATGAATGAGATCACTCTCTCTGGGGCCCCTCCCCTCCTAAGGACCCTAATCCCAGTTCTTTTCTCTATCAGCCCCCTACCCAGTGCCTCCTTACAAAGAATCAAAGAAATCAAAAATTTTTTTTTTTTTTACTAACGTACATTTTCTTTCTTTCTTTCTTTTCTTTTTTTTTTTTTTTTAAACTGGGGATTGAACCCAGGAGCACTTTACCACTGAGTTTATTTTGAGGCAAGGTCTTAAGTTGCCAAGGACTTGCTAAGATGCTAAGGCTGGCCTCGAGCTTATGATCCTCCTGCCTCAGCTCCTGAGTCACTGGAATTACAGGTATGTGCCTTCACCCCCAGCAAAGAATCAAATTCTTAATTTGTCCCAAAGTTGACCTCCCTGTCCCAAATTGAGTAGTTTGCCCCTCTCATCACCACCCTCAGACCCCAACTTTCCCTCACTACCCCCAGATTTTCTACTGACCACTGCATCTTCATGGGGTGCTTGGTCTCCTACCACCAACATCACAGGGCATCTACAGGCATAGTTGGGGAGAAGTCAGTAAGCCCCTGACACTCCCTCACCCACCTCTTCCTAGCAAAGCAGCAGGAAAAATGTCTGACTCCAAAGAGAAACCAGCCTCTTTCCCTCTGCTAACCCCACCAAGAAGATTCAAAGAGGGAAGACTTTACCAAATATAATGGGACAAGAGATGACAGAGAAATTCCCTGACAAAAACTCTCCTTGTAAGGAATACAAACACCTAGGGAAGATCCAGGGAGAGAGGCAAAGCCTTATTTCTTAAGTCTTACTTGAGGGTGATTTCACCTCCACGCTCAAAGTTCAGATCTCGGCGGCTAGAGAGGGGTTCAAAGAATAGAAATTTTAGACAGGCAATGTGATCCATCCAGATACAAGCTCTCCCTCTGTGAGAAAGCCATCTTCCTTCTTTATGATCAAATATTGATAATTTAAGGTAGAAACCAAAGGAGAAGAGAGCCAGCAGATCCCAAGCAAAACTGCTGTGGTCACCTATGCCCTATATCCCTGATCAGAGGGCAGCAAAGAGGGAAGAAGGGCACAAGAACAAGAGATCATCTTATCTCTGAGAATCCAAAAATCCATGGGAGGTAAACAAGAGAAAGGGGACAGTGCCTCACAATTCTTCCTTCTGGGTCTGTCCTGAGCTGCCCAAGCTGCACACCAAACCCTGCCCTCCTCCCACACTACATACTTCTCAGACTCCCCTGTCTCCTCTGTACCTCCCATGCCCCCAAGTTCCCACTATTAATTTCTCTCACATGCACCCACACAGCCCACTCACTTGTTGTAGCTGTTCCAGTAGAGTTCAATGTTCTCCAGGTTGGGTGCATGTGTAATGATATTTCTATACTTTTGTATCAACTCTGAATTTCCAGACAACTCTTCCTGAAGGACAGAAAGGAGATAACTTAGGGTTGAAAAGAGAAGCAAGCAACCACTGCATAAGAGGCAAGCCTTCTTCTTTCCCCAGATCATGTACTAGCTTAAGGAGGTCATCCTAGGCATTCAAGTCCCTGCTGGTCCCCCCTACTTCCTCCATCTTCCACAACCAACCTACCTGGCTGAAAAGATGCCCAAGAATCATCTCCGGAATGGAAGAGGTGAGGCCCGTTAACTATGAGGAAAGGGCAGGGGAACAAGTTCAGGACCTTATGGGGAAAAGAGACCAGGCAAAGTGACACAGCTTCACTTCCCTACCTATCACCCTCTATGTGAAGCTTGAGTCCATATGGTTGCTCCATAGAGCTAGGCCCAGACAAGGGGAGCCCCACCCTAGATATCCAAACAGAAGTCCTCCAAACCTTGTGGGCTGCCCAATCCATCCAACCCTTGGCATTGGGATCAATGTTGATGAGAACAAGACCTTCAACCGTGTCCGGGTGGTTAAGCTGAGGGGCAGTAGAAGGAAAGAAATCAGAAACGGGGCATGGCCTTATCCCTTTCCCACTAAGCTCCACCCATCCTAAGGTTCCCTCAGATGGGCCTGACTGCCCACCCTTGTCCCCACTTCCTCCTCTGAACACATATTAATAAGCAATATTCTTCTAATCGGTAAGGACCCTCCTTCTCCCACCTAGAAATTTTTTATTTCTTACAGCGTATCGCGACAGGATGTAGGCTCCAGCTCCAACACCAACTCCAATTATTGTAGAGAAACTATAAAAAGGAAATGTATGTCTCATGGGCTCTGGTGTCTAAAACCTGTCAGAGTCCAGTAGTCTCCTCAAACTCTTCACCCTCCTTTCTGAGTTAAGAGGCACAAAGGAGGACAGCAAGGGACCTTCCTTTGGATGATGTAAAGGAAGGTACTAAGGAGCTAAAAGCTGGTGACAAGGTTGGCACTGGAAGCCAGTGTAGATCTCTGAAGACTAGCCCCAGCGTCCTCTGAGAGAGCTAGTATCTTGAGACAAAACACCTATCTACCAATCTTCCAACCACTCTTTTCCTATATGCATAGCTCTTTGTATATTCTTAGGAGCTAGTTCAACTTGTTCCGCTTTCTAGAATGGAACTTAACAAGAGGTGAAAACAGACACAACTGTTGTGAACAACAGAATGGGGGAAACAGAGGCAAGGAGGTTCTTGGAGTTGCCAAGAGCCATAGTGCCCAGGAATATCTAAGAACAGAACCCAGGAGTCAGCATCTCCCTGTGCATGTCAAAGAAGGAAGCCATTGTGGCCTTTTCTTCCTTCTCCCACTCACACACATGGCTCCCAGAGAACCCGCAGTTCACCAGGTGTGTGTGTGGAGGAGGGAAGAGTGGGAGGGGAAGAGACAGGTCTATCTGGTTCCTCAGTGATTAGGTCACCCCTACCTCTTCCTCTCTAGCTTCCAGATCTAAGAAGCCCCTCCACAACCCAAGGCAGGGCTAAGTACAGACCACCCCCACTTTCCTCCATTCTCTAAGGCTATTCCGTGAACTGTAGTCAATTTTCCAAACCCACCACACTCCTCTCAACAATCAAGGTGGGGTATGAGAGAGAAAGAATATATTGACACCAGATATTAAAACTTAGCTCAGGAACTATGGTGGGCACAGTACTGCTAAGGGCCTCCTTGTACTGGAAAGAGAACTCTGGTTTAGAGGGGTCCCCAGGCCTCTCACTTTAAGTACTGCAGGATGCATGGGATCATGTCTGCAAGCTGGTCCAGAGACGGGTACTGGTATCTGGGGAAGAGAGGAATGTTAAGATACAAATCTGTGCCCACACTTCCCATCTCAGGTGCCCTCCTTATCCTCTGCCAGAATCACCCCTGCCTTCCCTTCCTCCTCCCTGGTCCATTCTTCCCCACACCTGCCCTATACCTTACAGTCTGGTAAAGGGGTAAGGGGTTAATTCTCACCCCAAAGGGAACACAGGAGCCCCCTCTTCCATTCCAGGGGCATCCACATGAACCCGCACGAAGTTTTGAATGATTTCCTGCATATCCCCAAATTGAAACAGCGGCTGGAAGCAAGATTTATCTAAAGAGAACCCACATCACCCCAACAAGAGAATCAGACAGGCAAAGTGTCCCCACATCAGAACCCACCCACCCTCTTGCTTTGATGCCACAATCAGGCTAGGAGAGAACTTCTCCTTGACAAGCCCCTGGGCTCCCTGCCTGCCCACACTCTCTCTTCCCTCTACAATTGTACCCTTCCCTCAGCCTCTTCCCAGAAAGGAGGAACAGGAGAAAATAAAGGTCCTTACAGTTGAGTCCCACATCATGGTACGTGAATATCGCTGGGCGTTTGGGTTTAGGGGTGCCATAGACAGTAAAAGTGACAGAGCCATAAGGTGTCTCCACAGAGTGAGTCTGTAGGAAAACAGGGCACCATCAGGGAGGAGTTAGGCTGAGAGGAACAGGGGCCAGAGAAGGAGCTACACAAAATCAGGAAGATGGGGGTGGCAGAGAGAAGAAAACAAAATTAAAAATAGGATCAGCAGGAATTTAGGGCAACATGATGGTGGAGACGGGTTTGAGGATGGAAAAGAATGATTGGAGAGCATCAGGGAACTCTGAGAAGGGAAGAAGAAGGAAGGAAAGAGGAGAGCTGGGGAAGGGAACTTAAGTGAAAACAGGAGAAAACCAGGTAAGGGCCCTTTCTAGATCCTGGGGGAGAGGACAGCCCCTCCTCCCACCCTGGGACTGCCCTCATGCTGTTACCTGTCCCTGGTCCAGGAGGATTCGGGCAGCTAACTCAGCCTCCTGGAGAGACACACAGACAGACAGATACACAGAGATACACACAAACATGAAGAGTCAGATGGAGTGACACACATAGGTAGAGAGACCAACAAAGACCAAAGAAAGAGATTGACAAAAAAGACAGGAGAGGATGAAGGTTAGTGCAGTGATAAGACAAGGACCTGAGTCCCAGCTGCAGCATAAGGGATGAGAGATGGGTGGAGGTGGAGAAGCAGGAGTGCGCATTAGAATGAGAGCCACAGGCTTGGAAGCCAGGAGGCAAAGGGAATGCTTAGGGGGCTAGGATTTGGGCAGGGAAGCCAGAGGGTCTCCAGTAACCTTGGCCGCCTCAGGGGTCTGTCCTGGCAACAGCGGCTTCTCCTCTGTGATCTGCACCTCCTGAAGCTCTGCCATGGTGGCCTGGCAGGGTGAGGAAACAAGACAGGGTGGTTGCCTCCTCACCCTTACCCCTCCTCAAACACTGGGCTTCCCCTGTCAGCACTGGACAATACAAAGTATAGAGGGACCCAGGAGTTGAAGACTACTCCAGGATACCCATAGGACCTTTCCTGCCTCAGCTCCATTTCCAGACCACCTGGGAGAAGGGGGTGCAGAACAGGAATCAGGACACCACTCCTCTTCAGACTGCCAATCTCACTGCTGCCCCTTAATACAGGCACCTCCAGACCCTACCCCTCCCCTATCCTGTACGGAAATACCAGAGTAGAGCAGCAGTGTGGCTCTGGTTTCCCAGGCTATATTTAGGGGACACCCACACTCCGAGTTAGGTAGTGGGTGAAACTCGTGGCTCAGTGACTGGGTACTCTAAACATACAAAGGAGTAGGGTGATGAGAGTTCACGGTGGACTATAACCTTCAACTAAAGCCCAAGGTCAGCAACTCAAAGGAAAGGGGACTAAAACTAGTCAGAGCAATGAACAACTGAGGAAAGGGACACTACAGCACAGGGACCTGAGTATCCAACCCTACCAATGCCTCCCTTTGTCCCAAGACTCAAGACTCCCTCCGGATTACATTCAACATTAGCAGGGGCCAGGAGGGGCAGAGCACCAGGGCAGACCTGCAGAAGAACGAGTTTACAGCTTGTGGGTGAGGTCACTTACTGGGCTCCTATTGGCTGGATTCAGTGGGATTAGGGGTCAGGGTTCTCACTCCTCCTGACTCTGGGGTCTGAGAAAACACAGTTACACGAGGCGAGGCGAATGACATGGGAAACAGACCCTGGGTCTTTTAGGGACAGGAAGCATCAGCCAAGACCCAGACTCCCAGGGTCACTAACCCTCCCCAATCTCTACCCCTGAGTCCAGAGAACGCGTCCTCTCTAGGCTTCAATCAATACAGGTTGGAGGGACCTGCAGGACAACACGGAGCTGGCTTCTGCCCAGGCTGGGGTGGGGGCTGGCGAGAAGGAAGTGCTGATGTGGAGGAGGAAAAAGCATATCTGTCAAAACCTCTGGATTCTAAAACCCTGGCTCTGCCACTACCAGTGTGACCTTGGCCCACTGGGTTACTACTCAGATCTCCTGAAAACTAAAAGGGGGGAGTAGGGGACCCCCAAAATTTTTGACAGCTCTCGTTTAAGATGAGGGTTTCCCTCCACCATTTAAAAACAAAAAAAGTCTCCAGCCTTCACCCGGTCCTCTGTAAATCCTGTGAGTGCAGAAAGGGGAGGGTGGGGAAGGCGGTCCCATAATCTCCCAGCCTCCCCCGACGGCGAGCCAGGGCAAGCGCCAGCTGGGAAGGGATGAGTAGGATTTACGGCACTGGCCGGGCCCAGCACCCAGAGCCTGTCCCTACGCTGCCAGACCGCGTGAGGATCGGCACCTTTGGGCTGCAGGCGCCAAGCGTCGGGCACCGTGGACACAATCTCTCGCACACCCAAACACGCCCGTCGGCTCGAAAAAGCCTCCGCCTTTGTGCGCAGCAGCCCCCTCCTTGCGGGGCCCCTTTCCCGGAGCCGCCAGCTTCAATAAATCGGGATCAAACCGCCCACCGGCCCGGCGGGCGCCTTCCAGGCCCGGCGGCCCCTCGCCTGCCCCTCCCCCTACCTGCTGCTGCCGCGGTTGCTTCCACCTTCACTTGCCTTTGACTCGGGCCCGCCCCGGCTCGGACTCCCCGCAGACCCGCCCCCGGCCCGCCCCGGCCCGCCCACGGGCCGACAGCTCCCAGCAGATCCGCCCCAGACCCCCAGTAAACACACCCCCCTTTACCCCGCCCCAGACTGTCCTCGGCTCAGGGAGGGGCTGTGCTGGGGCAGAAGGGAGTGCAAGGAAAGCAAACTGGGGGATGCTTCCAGGCTCCACTTGAGCTCCACACAACATCCCCCGCCAGGAGCGGTGTGGGGCGTGCGTGGGGACCCCTTAACCCTGCAAGGGATCCCTACGCCCGCCCTCGACACCGCCTCTATCCGTGGCCTGTATCTGCCTGTGGTACTCTAGCCCCCTTCGCCCCTAGACTCAGTTATGGGTTGGGTGGAGGGAGACCTACAAGGTATGGCACCCCAAATTTTCAACTGCCGCCCCCCTGGAAACAGAGAGCTAGGTTAAGGAAAGAGGAGGAGGGCGAAGCCGGCCGCTGAAGAGGATGGGGTCTCGCGGGCTGGGAGGGGTCGATGTGCCAGCTCCGAGCAGGGTTGGGGGCGTCGAGGACGCAGGAATTTGGACTCCCGGGTGCCCAGGGTCCTAGTACCTCCTTTCTTTGCTGCGTCCGACGCCTGCTCTCCGGCTGCTCTGTGAGAAGTTGGACAACAAGGAGCGGGGGCGGGGAATGCTGGGGGCCGCTATAAATAGAGGGTGTTCGCTGGAGGGGAGAGAGGATGGCCAACAGGGACTCCCGGGTCAAGGCCCCAACGAGGGGGGGCGTTGCTGAAGGAGGGGCCAGGGACCCCCAAGGGCTCTGACTCCTGGGTAAACAGGGGCGGAGGTGGAGTTAACCCTGCGGGGGTGGAGTGGGGGCTTGGGGAGGACGCAGTGTCCCGGGCTGGGACCCAAGAGACCCTGTGGCTAACCACTCCCAGTCCGGCCCAGGAAAGGAGGGCGAGACCGGCTCAGACTGGCTGAACGCAATCCCTACAAGATGGTGTCTGAGGGACTGCTGTGACTCTCCGTGCTTGGGTGGGTTTGTCACTCTATACTTCCACACATATACACACCATAGATGGACCCTCCCTGTGCCCCTCAGAGGAATGCCGCCTGGAATGGGATAGTTGATGTGGCCAAGGAAATTCAAAGTTGTCTTATGCAAAAGGAAACCAGATTGAATTTATCCCCACCTGCCCCCCCCCTTCTATCTACCCTCCCTCCTAGGATCATCCCCACCCCATCCCCCTTCAGCCTGGTTCCTGAGCTGCCATTTCGGGGGCTGGGCACCAAGCCAGTTGAAAACAATGGCCAATGGAACCCGAGCTGCCAACTGCAACACCAGCATAGACAGCCCCCCCAGACCCCCAAACTGCTTTCCCCCTCCTGCTTGGGAACCACCCTCCCACCACTTCCCTCACCACTGGCAACCCCCTCCCATCCAAGGAACATCAATGCCCCTTTCATCCCCACTTGGCAGGTCTATTGGAAAGAAGGAGATGCCAAGAGGGAGGAGGGGACCCAGAGTAAGAGAACTGGTTGGGCTCAAACCCAGGCTTCAAAACCCCCATATCCAGGGGGCTCCTATGTTCCCGGATTTGAAGACCCTAGTTTTCCTGTTTCTTTCTCCCATTCCCTTCATAACTCTTTCTGTAGAAACTGGCACAAAAGCTTGGCACCATGGCTCCCTGCCTAGCCCCCTCAAGTCTCTGGATGCTGTTTAACACTACCCTAGACACGGAAGAGTCTGCTGAAATTAGGGTCATAGCTTCAGAGGCATAGGACAGAAGACAAAGATCTCAGCTGCAATGATGGAACTTCAGTAGAAAGAGAACTTAGAGCAAGAATTTTGCCTGCAATTTTCTTTGATTTATCTAAAGTCAGCTTACTTGGAGTGGGGGAGGGAGAGACCTGAAGGTTCCAGCATCTAAATTCGTCTCTGGGTCAGGATGACTCAGGGGGAACCTGATAAGGGGCCTAGGCAGGGGCTTGGGCCAGGCAGGAGGTGGGAAATTTCCACTGAGATCTATTTGCTTCCCATGCCTAGGGGGTCCCATTCAGCCTGCTGCAGGCAGAAGGAAGAGCTTTCAGAGTGTTCTTTCCTATTTGGACTGCTCAGAGACAGATCTGGGGGTAATTGTCCCAACAAAGACAGTACATTCTATATATTCAACTATACATTCAACTAAGCAACCGTTTTTAAGCATCTGCTATATGCAGTTACCGCATACATGGAATTCGAAGAAGTGTGAAGTCTGGTCACACCCTCACTAGAAATTTGATCCAGTGGTCAGCAGATGGTATAAACACGAAAAAGTTTAGGAAAAAGTATGTGTGTGTGTGTGTGTGTGTGTGTGTATATATATATATATATATATATATATATATATATATATATATGATCAACCTTTTGGAGAATAGGTACTAGAGAGTAGTTTTCCACTCTTTTAAGTAGATTAGAGACATATTCTTGTCTATTACACACCAAGACCCCCACTCTTTCCCTGTTGGGTCCAACACCCGGAGCCCTTCGAAATTGAGTTTGAGGTTGATTGGCCAAAGCTGGTGGGATTCTCCATGCTTGTTACTACACAGACTAGACAGAAGCACAGAGTGGACTGAAGTCAACCTGTTTTCATTTTTCACTATTGTCTGAATGTTTATGAACCCCCAAAATTCATATTTTAAAATCCTAACTCCTAAAGTGATAAATTAGGAGGTGGGACCTTTGGGTATCATGATTAAGTTTCATAAGGGCAGAGTCCTAATAAACAAGGGAGCTGTTTTCTCCTTTACCCCATGGTGTGAGGACACAGTAAGAAGGTATCATCTATGAACAAGAAAACAGCCCTCACCAGACACTAAATCTGCTGATGCCTTGATCTTAGACTTTCTGGCCTCCAGAAATAAATTTCTGTTATTTATATGACAACTAGATTATATTTTGTTATAACTGTGAGAACAAGCTAAGACACCTCCTCTGGGCTCTCCTCAGCTCTTTATAGTGGGGCAGACAGAGCACCAGACACTTTGATCAGGACCCAGAACTAGGCTGAAATGATGAAAATCTGAACAAGCCAGAAGGTTGGCAATTTGCTCAATTCAGCGTGCAAGGTAAAGAGACCAAAACCCTTCTCCTAAGACAGGGGTATAGCTGGAACCAGCAGTGATGTCACATAACCACTGAGATCATAGAAACTTTCCTCCACGCCCCTTCCTGTCTCCTGGTTGCCACAGTCTCCCTAGCCCTTTGACTCCCACACATCTGCACACACTTGCTTAAAACGGTAGGAAGGGTCAGTGTACCATCCAGGCACTTTCAGGTACCCAGAAATGGTGGGAAAGGGGGAGTGTTCCGTGTGGAGTATCCCAAGTGCTGAGAAGGATAGACTCCTGCTGTTGCTGTAGCAGATGGAATGGAGAGGGGATGAAAAGAGAAGAGAAGGAAAGAGGGGAATTATTCCTGTGTCTGGTGTATATTAACCCCCATCCTCATTATTCTTCAGTCCTCCCTTCCCCTCTTCCCTTACCCCCAAGGTTCCCCCTACTGCCCTCCCCCACCTTCAGCTGCTCATGACATCAGAAGCAGAGAAAACGTTCCAGCGATTTGCTGTCTTCGGAGAATCATCAAGCAGTGGCACTGAAATGAACAACAAAAATTTCTCTAAACTGTGCAAAGACTGTGGCATCATGGATGGCAAGGCAGTCACCTCCACTGATGTGGACATTGTGTTCAGTAAAGTGAAGTAAGAAGACAAAGGTGGGGGTTGGGGAGTAGCCAGAGCAAGGCAGTTGGCCATGAGGTGTTGGTGTGGCCCAGCATTTGTACTGGGCTTACCAAGCAGCCTGTGAGGTTGGGGAGGAGACCTGCCTTCAAGACATTTGGTGATAGATAGGACAAAAGAGGCCAAGTCTGAGTAAGGGAAAGGTAATGAGTTCATATTCAAAGTCCTTGGATTTCTGTCTGACTCACCAGGGCCAAGAATGCCCGAACCATCACATTTTCAGAGTTTCAAGAGGCAATGAAGGAGCTGGGCCAGAAGCGGTTCAAGGGGAAGAACCCAGATGAAGCCCTGCAGGCTATTTTTAAACTCATGGAAGGCAAGGACCCTGCCACCACTGGAGTTACTGTGAGTGATGTTCTTCATCCCTAGCCCTTTATTCTACTTCCCTAAATCCCTACTGCTGCAGTCTCCCCTCCCATTCATTAATGTCCTGAATCCAGTGCAACTATAGGAAACAGAGCATTAAGTCTGTGGTGCACTGTTGGTACTGGCATAGACTTTACAGACCATGTAGTCATTCCAGAGGTGACCCAGAGAAGGGAAATAACTTGCCCAAGGTGCATGACAATTGGGGGTTGGAGCTGAGCCACACCCCTAGCTGCAATATAGCTATTTTAATAGTAGAATTTAGAATCATTCCCAAGTCTCCAGGATCTGAGCCAGGCATCTAGGGCTTTGGGGGGACATTAACATAGAGGGTTTGGAACTTGATCCTCAGTCCTCCTCCTATTCTTATTTAAGATTTAATCTGAGATCTCTTGCCAGGTTTGGTGGAGTATGCCTGTAATCCCAGTCACTAGGGAGGTTCAGGCAAGATTACAAATTCAAGGCCAGCCTCAGGAATTTAGCAAGACCTTCAGAAATTTAAGGAGACCCTATCTCAAAAAATAAAAAGGACTGGGGGATATAGTTCAGTTGTAAAGTGCTCCTGGGTTCAATCCCTAGTACCAAAAAAAAAAAAAAAAAAAAAAAAACCAGAGAAAGAGAGACCTCTTACCTGTCACCCACCATTTTACTTAATTGTACCCTCTATATGAAAATCTATTTCTACTCTGCCCATTGGGTCAGAGGCTAAAGTTCTTTGGCAGCAGTCTGGTTAGAAAAACTCCACTGGAAACAGAAGCATCCACCCCCCCTCCTCACAGACCACACGCACTCTTACACCAGATTCCTCCTGCCTCAGGAGTAGATGGCTCTTGCCAGAGGTCCTGCCCACAGCTGCTTCTGGGCCATGAGGAAGCAGTACTGTGCCAGAGGCATAGCAAGAGCTGTGCGCTCTTGTTCTGAGGATCTAAAGCCATCTTTGGGGAAGGGCTGTGACAGTGCAGGGGAAGGAAGAGGGCTCAAACCCCTTCTCTGGCTTGCAGAAGGCAACAACAGTGGGTGGAGTAGATCGTCTGACAGACACCAGCAAGTACACCGGTACCCACAAGGAGCGCTTTGATGAAAGTGGCAAGGGCAAGGGGATTGCAGGACGGGAAGAGGTAACTGACAACACTGGCTATGTGAGTGGCTACAAGGGTGCTGGCACCTATGATAAGAAGAAGTAGAGAAGAGCCTCATCTTAGCCTGCCCTGACCCTTCATCTTTAACACCAGGGAGCTTGAGAAGCAATAAACATCTGTGTGTGCAGCAGCAAATAAGCTCAGTCTAATGAGGGTGAGGGACTAATTGTTGCACTGGTGGAGAGGGGGAATAGAGACAGCCCAAGGAATCAGGGTATAGCCATATGTCCTTTTACCCTATCTAGTTTCATGACTATCAGCTGTAAGCACTCCCCTCAATTTCTAACAACAGGACGAGGAATATACTTGGAGATAAGAGATGAGCGAGATGTGGAAGCGTAAGTATTTGTGTTCACATATCACTAGTATCCATCCCTTCTATCTCCCAAGGGGAATAGCATTTTTTTTAATATTTATTTTTTAGTTTTCGGCGGACACAACATCTTTGTTGGTATGTGGTGCTGAGGATCGAACCCGGGCCGCACGCATGCCAGGCGATCACGCTACCGCTTGAGCCACATCCCCAGCCCGGCATTTTCTTATTTGACATAATGTGACCTAGCTGACAATTATAGGAGCCCCCCCCCCTTTTTTTGGTACCGGGGATTGAACTCAGAGGTGCTTAACCTCTGAGCCTAGCCTCATCCCCAGCCCTTTTTATATTTTATATTTTAGAGACAGGGTCTCGCTGCTTAGGGCCTTGCTATGTTGCTGAGGCTGGCTTTGAACTCAGGATCCTCCTGCCTCAGCTTATTAAGCCCCTGTACCAGCTAATTATTTGATCCTTTCTTATCCCTCTAACCTTCCACATATAATGCAATCCAGGTTTTGTCGGGAGAGAAATAGAAAACAGGTAAGGCAGCCTGACTCCTATTACAAATTTGTTCCAGAGCTGGGGGAGAGGAGAACCCATTTTCAACACCCAGGTTAGAAGTGAGTTTTACCCACCCCAACTCCATCATGGTACCCATGGAACAGAAGACCTCTGTGTGTATTAGGGGCTGGGAGGTTCTAGGGATCAAACCCAGGACCTTGCACATACTGAGCAAATATGCTCTGCTACTGAACTACATCTTTTGATTTCTAAGGGTAGCTGGGCAATTTGGCCAGAGATGGGTGGTCACTAGGACTTGGAGAGCAAGAAAAAAAGAATTAAATCAGGACTGATTCAGATGCGTTTTTAGCTTTTTATTTTGAAATGATTACAGATCCACAAGATGTTGCAAAAATTGGTATAATGAGGTCTTATGTACCCTACACCCAGTTTTCCCCAATGGTTCTATCTTAACTCAGAATGTGGTTTTAAAACTTTACATGGCCAGAACCAGGCCCACCTCATCCACCTCATGCTTTATTAGCAGCAGACCCTGGAGTTTGGACAATGTTGGGAGCTACTGAAAATAAAGGAATGGATGAGAGAAGATAACTTGAAATCCCAGTGGCCCTAGATGAGAAGAAAGGCAGGATGACAGCAGTGGGAGTGCTGGGAGAGATGGCTCTGGACTCATGAGGAGGAGAAAGGAAAGGGCAGGTTATATAAAGGGACTTTATATAAAGGATTTCCGAGAGGTGCAGAACAGAGACTGAGGAGGATTGTAGGGAAATGAGGCTAAAGTGGATCTAAAGGTCTCAGGGAGGTTCCTAGAGCTAGAGATATCCACCAGGTAGGTTTGGAAGGGAAGAAATTGTCAATTTTAAGTTCTCTTGTAGAGGCCAAGGATACCTATTGGTTGGCCTTCATACTTGCTGGAGCAGAGCAGGTAGAGCTGTCGGTTGGTTTCAGTGCTTGAGTAGCGGCAGCTGGTGGGCGGCTGTCTCTTGTTCACTCTGCAGATTGTGATGGGGAAGGGCTTCGTGGTGAGTGTGCAGTATTCATTGTAGTTCTCACAGAAGCTCTCACTATTCTTGCAGGACTTCCAGATGGTTTTCCAGGGGGTGTGCAACACGTAATGTGTCTTAGGGCAATACCATTGTTCCTTTCTGCCCCGCACGTAGGACATAAAACCATTACAGTAGCCCTTGAAATCATCCGGGAATTTCACCTTGGGATAGTCCATGTTTAAGGTGCGGAAGTTTTGGACAGCAATCTCCAGCTGGACAGCCATGACCAGAGTGGGCCCTAGAACAAGCTGGAGGAAGAGAAGCTGGGCCACAGCTGGTGCCATTCCTCCTGCTGGCAGAGTTAAGGTGGTTGGAAGTAGGGTGGGCCTACAGTGTCTGTATGCCCCTTCCCAGAGCCTCCAGTATTACCCAACCTTCCCCATATGCCTTCCCTGCTCTTTTAAAGGTGGCCGTTCCGCCCAAGTCCTCATGACCCAGAGAGGGGAGGCATTTGCCCAAGTCCACCCAGGTAATCTGCCATCTCCACCATCCCTCCCTTGGTCCACCACCAGGTCTCAGTCTCACCCAGTCTGTGAGCTGCAACACTTGTAGAATGAGCTTCAGCCAGCTTGTGAGTGAGAAATGCTCCCAGTGGTCCCTGGCCCAACACCCTTTGCTAAAAAATGCAGAGCACTAAGAGGAACAAACTGGGCTGATGAGTCTAACAGTTCTGGAGGAAGAACGGGAACTGAAGACAGCTGGGCGGGGCAGGGATGCTTCTTGCCTGAGGCCAAGAACAAGCTAGAGGTAAGAAGAGGCTAATAAAAAGTCTCTGGGTAAAGACCAGCCTGGAAAGAATGAGTGGGCCCTGAATTTGGGGACCCCCTGTGCTGAGGGGGTTGGATGGGTGGGAGGAAAGAAACATTGCTCTCTGATGGTCTCTTCATTGGTGTCCTCAGAACACTTAGTTCCAGCCTCCTTGCCAGAAGTTTCGAAGTTCCTGGGCTTGCTTTGATGTTTGCTCAGGCTCATCAGCCCTGCTCTCTCAGCAAGGTGAAAAGGAAAGCACCATCATGTTTCTGAGAAATAAAGTGCTTCTTATTCCTGACCCTCAGAGAATGGAGGGTCCAACACTCCCTGGTCCCGCTCACAGGAGCCCCCAAGGCCATGTGCACAGGGACCTCCCACCAAAATGCCAGGCTGAGAATCAAGGACTACCTCAAGGACTCCCCACAGTCCCTGTCATCCACCAATGCCCCTAATGTGTGATTCAGGCCCTGTCAGAGCACTCCTGGAAATCTGTGCACGATGACTCTAAAACTCAAAACTTGACAGATTGTTTCTAACAGTAGAACCTGGACTTAAAAGGTTGTGGACCCACTGAGCCTGGTCTGATCAGATTCTCACTCTCGGTTGATCTTTGGGTGGTTTGTTGTGCTGGAAAAAGGGCCAGGTTTCCTATTTCTCTTTTTACCAAATATCTGCCCCTTCATCAAAAAGCAAGCTTCCTGGAGCCTGCCAGCCCTCGACCTTGATTTCCACAGGCCCCTCAGCCTTGTGTCTATGCAGGGTGTTGTCAACATTCTGAGATTTCTCTTAGAAACGAAAGTGAAAACCTTTTCACTTTCACCAGCAGGAGAGGGAGTCAGAAGGCTGAACACTGAGTACTCTGAGGCCCACTCTGCAGCCTAGTGGGGGGGGAACAAAGGGAGACCAAAGAAAGAAGTTGCTGTTCTCTCTGCGGCCCCTTATCCACGGCTCCCCAGACTTACCCTTCCTATTGCACAAACTCGAGTCCAAAATAAGTTCATCCTTCTCACAACTCACTTCTGTGTTTACCTCAGTTTCCCCAGTTACCTGTGCAAGAAACCTGAGAGTGATCCCAGGCTTATCTGTCTCCCTCACCTACCTACTGGGGGGTCAGGACTGTGTGATGGCTAAGATCAAGGCTTTTGAGTAAAACAGACCAGGAACTGAATTCTGGCTCTGCAGATTACAGACTTACTCAACCACCATGCACTTCCAGGTCTTGAGGATACCATGTTATACTTCATGGCAGCATTCATATTCATTAAAATGTACATCAAGAGCTTTCAGGTCAGTGTCTGACATCTGGTGAATACTCAGTGTGAGCGCAAATCCATCAGTTACGCAGCCTTCACAATCTTAACCTCCCCCCATATTTGCCCTTCTCCCCCATTCCTATTTTTTCTACTGTTCAGGCTCTCTCCTCTCCTAGATACCACACAAAAGAGGCTCAATTCAAATGTATTTTTCATACAACTGTCAGAGTAAAAATGTAGTCTCCTCTTTTGTCTGACACACTGCAACGGCTCCCTCCTACCTCCCAGGCCTTGCTTGTGCTTCTCAACCCCAAATGTTGCCCCTGCTCCCCCTCTTTGAGAGCTAGGTCATACCAACACTCAGCCCTGAGGTCTCATTTCAGAAGTCTCTGCTTGGTTATGAAGGAAATGCCCTGATTCTTCTTAATTTATTTTGGCAGTACTGTGGATTGAACCCAAGGCTAGTTAAATGCTCTACCACTGAACTACATCCCCAGCCAGAAGTCTGTGCTTGGAAGACCTCCCCTATTGTGACATCCAAGAAAGTGAGGATAAAGCCCACCAAAACAGGTGGCTCATCTGGATCCTTCAGGCCACTCAAGACAACACTGAATGGGAGCCAATGAACTGTGGTTCCTGAGCCTGGCTTTGAAGAAGCCGACCAGAAAGGCTGTGATCTCAACCTTGAATCATGCTACCTCTTCCCTAGTCCCTCATGGCTGCAGCTTCCCTGAGAAGAGGCTTTTTATGCCTCTTAGACTTCTCTCCCTTCTTTCCCCACCCACCATTACCACTCTTACTCCTCCCCACACCTCCGCTCACCTGTGCACACAGGACTGCAGAACTGCAGAACTGAGCAGCGTGTTCAGTTCAAGACTTCATGCTTGATGACCAACCCACAGAGTTTGTTTCCTCTGCTGGGAGGTGGGATACCTTTTTCACCTCAGAAGGCTGCAAGAATAAAATCAGCAAACATGGGGCTGGGGATGTGGCTCAAGTGGTAGTGCGCTCGCCTGGCATGCGTGCGGCCCGGGTTCGATCCTCAGCACCACATACCAACAAAGATGTTGTGTCCGCCGAGAACTAAAAAATAAATATTAAAAGTTCTCTCTCTCTCTCTCTCTCTCTAAAAAAAAATCAGCAAACATGAAAGGGCTTTTAAATCATTAAACAATACATAAATGGAAAACCAGAATACAGGTCTCCAAAGTTTACACACGAAGTCACTTTCCACATTTGCAAAGTCTTGTTTATTCCCTAAACAAGCACTCCCACCATTCCCAACCCCTGATCTGCCCACATAGAACCCCTTCCAAGTCCTGTCTTAGAACTCATCTCCATGAAGTTTTTGATAATTACTTTGAGACAATTTTTTAAAATAATCAGATGCCTGAAAGCACTTTGACAAATATTGTGGACTTATCTATAATTCAGTGGGAAAGGCACACATAAAAACACATGTTACAAAAGCATGTGCGCAGGGCCAGAGGAATCCTGGCTGGAGACAGAGCAAAGGGCCTTCCGATTCCCAACTGTGGTTTCTGGTGTTCTGGTCTCTAAAATTCTATCCTAAGCTGGATGCCATGGTGCATGCCTGTAATTTCAAGAGAACTGGGAGGTTGAGGCAGGAGGATCACAAGTTTTGAGGTCAGCCTCAGCAATTTAGCAAGATCCTCATCTGAGTTTAGTGAGACCCTGTCTCAAAATTAAAGTCCTGAGAATATAGCTCAATGGTCAAGTGCCCCTGGGTTCAATCCCCAGTATAATAAATTAACTTCTATCCTGGAAGTATGAATCCACACTATTACTTCACCCATTCTGACATCCTTCTCATGGTTTTATGTTCCCTAAGCCTGGGATTTTGGGGATTGTTACTCCATTACACTGGATTTTACATATAATTACCCTAAAGATGAAGAAACTAAGTTCTAGACAGTAGAACTTAGATATGTGACTGTTCAAGATCACATTCTAATTCACTGGTTCCCAACCATGGCAATTTGGTAGTCTGGAGATACTTTTGTTTGTCCTAACTGGGAGTTGCTACTGGAATGAGGCCAGGGACATTGCTAAACACCCCACATTGCACAGGAAAGCTGCCACAACAAAGAATTGTCCAGACCAAGATGTAAATGATGCTGAGATTGAGAAGCTCTTATCTAGTTAATGGCATAATCAAATTTCCTAACAAGAGCAGACTTAATTGTACCTTGTATATTTAAAAGAGTTGATTAAGCCAGACACAGTGGTACATTCCTATAATCCCAGCAACTCAGAAGACTAAGGCAGGAGAATCTCAAGTTTGTTGTTGTTGCTGTTTGTGGTGCTGGGGATCGAACCTGGGGCCTTGTGCAAGTGAGGCAAGCACTCCACCAACTGAACTATATCCCCAACCCAGAAGAATCTCAAGTTTGAAACCAGTCTTGGCAACTTAGCAAGCAACTGTCTCAAAATAAAAAATAAAAAGGACTGGGGGTGTAGCTCAGTGGTGGAGCACCCCTTGGTTCAATCCTCAGCAATAAAAAATAAAATTTTTTTTTTAAATTGGTAAACATCTGGAATTTACAATTACTTTTATTAAACCATTTTGATTGTAACAGTGCTAATTCTTCTATCAGCAAAAGTACTGATGGTCAGCCAGATGCTGTGGTACACAACTATAATCCCAGTGGCTTGAGAGGCTGTGTAGGTGGATCTCAAATTCAAAGCCAACCTCAGCAACTTAGTAAGGCCCTAAGCATTTCAGTGAGACTCTGTCTCTGCATAAACCATAAAAAAGGGCTGGGGATGTGGCTCAGTGGTTAAGTGCACCTGGGTTCAATCCCCAGTGCCACAAACACACACACACAAAAAAAAGTACTGACAGTTCACCCTTGAAACAATATAACCTTGAGTTATTTTTCCGGTAAAGATGACCCTCTGATGTAGTCATCTACACCCTCTTCTCCCCTCTTCAATGGTAAACCTTTGTAGAACAACAGGCTAGGGGGTGTTTCCCTGCGATTGAGGAGATCCCTGAGATTTCACCCTGACTAGGCTCACCATGATTTCAATGGCATTACTTTTCACCCTGTCCAACTCAAGTTGCTCAAAGTCCTTGAACCCAAAAGGTTGCTTCAGCCATCTCAACCTTTTTGTTCAATTCCAGAGGCTGAAATTCAGGAACTGCATTATCAGTTCACCAATCTATGCACCAACTCTGGGGCCTGGTGGTGATCCCACCCAGGACTGGTATCATTCTGGAAAAGTAGATGCCTTCTAACTTAGAAGTTGAATCAGTTAGGGTCACTTTCAGGCAGGGCATTCCAGTACATCCTGTGGAAGAGCAAAAGAGGTATAACAGGTGGATCTAGTCTTTTGAGAATCAACGATCTCAGTTGGAGGAAAATAATAAATACATATGAAGAAATAACCAAAGATTCAAAGCAGAAAATAATACTTCTTGAAGACAGTAAGAGCTATAGGGATGTAGAGATAAGAAAGATCTCCCTGAATTTGAGGAAGGTCAGAAAAAGTTTTACTGGGGAGGAGGGTGATCATCCTAGGGCCTTGGGACAGGTCTCACAAGGTAGTTAGGAGTTAAGTGGAGATAAAGAAGATATGAAAAGCATGTTTAAAGCCAGCTGTGGTGGAACATGCCGGCAATCCCAGAAACTCCAGAGGCTGAGGCG
This sequence comes from Spermophilus citellus, assembly GCF_964194105.1. Classification (NCBI taxonomy): domain Eukaryota; kingdom Metazoa; phylum Chordata; class Mammalia; order Rodentia; family Sciuridae; genus Spermophilus; species Spermophilus citellus. Next base: position 195,261,663 of record NC_138185.1, on the reverse strand, counting down.
GAAGGATTGCAGGTTTGAGGCCAACTTGGGCAACTTAGCAAAACCCTGTCTCAAACTTTGAAAATTGAACCCAGAGTCCCTGCGTGGATGTGTGGGGGCGGAGGGAGAATGAGAATGAGAGAGACAGGAGGGAGGAGGAGAGTGGTGCAGGGAGGAGGGAGAGAGAAGGAGGGAGGGAGAGAGAAATTGTGTTTGAGAAAAGAGAAAAAACCAGTCTGATTTTCTCACACTGAGTGTGAGAAAAGTCAGAGAAAAAGTAAGACAGGTTTTCCAGATCATGGCAGGCCTGAGTTTCAGGCTAAGGAATTTATACTTTATTCTGTACATAAATGGGGAGTGAGGGGCGGGACTCATGAGACTGAGCCAACTGGTGAAGCGTCTCACCCCCAGACCAGGTCCCTCTCTCCTTCCCCCTGGCTTGTCTAAAGGCCTAGGTCTGGGAGCCAAGGATTGCAACCTCCTGTCAGTGCTGCCTCCTCAAACCCACAGCTGTTCCAGGAAAGGTCATGGGAATTCAAAGACCCAAACAGAGTCCCACATCTGACCTCAACTTGCTGTATGTTTCACTTTCCCCAAATATGAAAATGATCCCATTACCCTTATTTATCCAAGCATCAACAAAGTTAGGATAATAGAACTTGGATCTGCTCCTGTGTGGAGGGTAACTCCCTCATGGGCTTTCTATTGGTATCCAGAGGCTGTGTGGAACTCCGGAAGAGAGAGAGGCCTGGCTCTGAAGGGTGGGCACCCGTCCAGGCCCAGCCCTCTCTCCCCTCCTCCTGGCTCCTTCCCCGGGCAGGCCAGAGGAAACAGCAGCTGTTGTCCTGTGGGGGACACAGGCAGAGGTCCACCTGGCACTGTTAGGATTTTCACAACACCCATCCCAACTTACATATACAGGAGCCTAGGGACAGGTTAGGCCAACAGCAGTGACCATGATAACAGAGGGAGAAGGAAGCTGGAGTAGAGGTTGCTCTCATGAAGGACTTTCTTCCCATCATCTTCTCTCCCACCATTTTTTTTTTTTTTCTGTTCTAAGTGTCTGTTCTCCCTCTGCAAGTCCCTGACCAGTGCTGGTCTTATATCTGTTCCTTCATCTTTTTCTTTCTCCCATGGATACAGTGAAGATAAAACAGCAAAATTATTCCACCAAGTGCAAAGTGAAGCAGATCTTGCAAGCTGGGTAGTTTAGGCAAACAAACAAAAATCCTCTTTCTGACCAAATAACTGAAGCAAAGCAAAGGTTTCAGCCCGAATTGTACAGATGGTAGGTTCAACTCTTCTACTTCGATTTTCATGTGCAAACTTAAACCTTTACTCCCGTTTCCCTTTGACCTGAGACAGTGGGACCTTGTTTACTTCATCTGCACACAGCACTAAAGCAGCCTTCTGGAGAGACCAGCATAATGGAGTTGAAGAGCAAGCTAGGATAATTATAATGACAGGAAAACACAAGAGCAGAGGGCAGTTCAAATCGTGGTTTGGAAACATCTCACTTTAGGAGAATGGGAAGTGGAAAGGAGACTGGGCTAGGAATTCAAATTAGCTTGAAGTCTTCTACCCCCTCCTCCCACCCCAGCCTCCACTTCAAGGGCTGGACTGGCCAGAGCTAATATGCATTTGGCCCAAAGCCTGCTTTAAAACATGGATTTTATCCCCAAGCATGTGTGTTTCCACAGCAGCAGGGGCATAATACTCTACCCAGAAGTTCAGCCTGCAAAGATTCAAGCACCTTTACAAAGAAGCTAAGGCCTAGCTGAGGGCAAACCCGAAGAGCCCAAGGCCTGTGTAAACTTGTTCTTGATTCTCTTTTGCCACCTAGTGGCATTTCACCTCTCCAACACTATTTTTTTCTTCCAGAGATCCTTCGTCCTCACCCATGCAACCTCTCTACTGTTATAATCTGCACAGCAGCCACATGGTGCTTTAAACAGGCCCTCCCTGCCTCTGCTTACAACCCTGTGGGGCTCCACATTGTACTCGGGGTGGAAGTCCCAGCCCTTCCAATGTTCTCTAAGGCTTCCTACAGTCCGCCTCTGGCACCTCTCTTAACCCCTCATTCACTTTCTCTGGCCACACTAGTTACCTTGCCATTCCTCCGGCCCCCACCCCTACGGGGGACACTTGGGTGCTTTTACACTGGTATTGGACTCCTTTCTCTCTCCCTCCCTCCCTCTGTCTCTCTCTGGAACAGTTTTCCTCCAGCAGAGGGTGACTGACTCTTCATCTTCAAGTCTCTGTCCCAGAGTCACCTACTTCAATGACACTACTCAAAAATCACTGCCCACCAACCCCTATCCTGTTCTATATTTTTTTCTTAGTAATTATCACTTTGAGCAAAGTGTAGTTATTTATTTACTTATTTTGGTACTGGAGATTGAACCCAGGAGCACTTTAACCACTGCACCATATCCCCAGTCTCCCCTTTTTAAAAAATATCTTTAGTTTTAGATGGACACAATACCTTTATTTATTTATTTATTTTAATGTGGCACCGAGGATGGAACCCAGTGCCTCACAAGTACGAAGCACGTGCTCCACTCCTGAGTTACAACCCCAGCACCCCCAGCCCTGTTTATATTTTATTTTAAAAAATATTTTTAAGTTGTTGATGGACCTTTATTTTATTTATTTGTATGTGATGCTGATAATCGAACCCAGTGCCTCACGCATTCTAGGCAAGCATGTTACCACTGAGCCACAATTCCAGCCCCTATATTTTTATTTTTTTAATTTAGAGAAAGGGTCTCATTAAGTTGCTTAGGGTCTTGCTAAGTTGCTGAGGCTGGTTTGAACTTGTGATCCTCCTTCCTTGGCCTTCCCAGCCACTGGAATTACAGGCATATGCCACCATGCCTGGCTTTATTTATTTATTTATTTATGGTACCGAGGATTGAACTCAGGGCATTGGGTCACTGAGCCACATATCCAGCCATATTTTTATTTTTTTTAGATACAGGGTCTCACTGAGTTGCTGAGCACTTCACCATTGCTGAAGCTGGCTTTGAACTTGCAATCCTCCTATCTCACCACCCCAGTCGCTGGGATTACAAGTGTGTGCCATTACGCCCAACCTATATTTATTTTTTTAATGTCTTTCCTCAATGGAATGTAAGCTCCAGAAAGGCAGGGACTTTAATCTTTTTTTGTTCACAGAAGTATCCCAAGAACCTTGCCACATAGAAGTTAATATCTGTTGACAATACAAATAAAGCTAAACCTGAAATCACCTTTTTTTTTTTTTTTTTTTTGTACAAGGGACTGAACCCAGGGGTACTTAGCCACTGTCACTGAGCCACATCCCAAACCCTTTTATATTTTTTTAATTTTGAAACAGGTCTCACTGGTGGCTTTGAACCTTCGATTCTCTTGCCTCAGCCTTCTGAGCCACTGGGATTACAGGTGTGTCCCACCACACCTGGCTGAGATTACCTCCTATGTACAGGTGAATTCTGAAAACAAAAATACTATTCATCTTGGTTTCCCAGGCCTTCCCCTCCACAGATGATGATGCTCTTCTGACTGACTGTCGAAGTGTCATACTGTCATGGGAGTCCCTGGAGCAGCCTCTACCCAGGCTGTAACCATCACGAGGAATAGGAATTACTCCGTGAAGGAAGGGCTGGGGCAGGGCAGCATTTCAAATGTAATCACTTGGGTAATGATTAAGTTTTGCAACTTTCAATGAAATAGGGAGGGAAAGAGAAAGAATGAGAGGTGTTGGGCACCTTCTCCCATAAAGTCAGGTGCCCTTGGTCCGCACCTGGAATTGCAGAGGCCCAGAGAAATGAATCACCTTGGCACAGCTGAGTTCCAGGGGTGGTGCTGAGCATTGTGACTGGGATGAGTCATCCACTCCCCTTGTCTCCTCCAGCATCTCCAAAAGATAAGCCGTACACCTGCCTGACATGAAACCATACAAACTGACCTGCTAAGCTATTCTACCTGTTCCTCGGGTCAGAGCAAAAACAATCCTTAACACCACTGATTGACTCTTCCCCGAATCATGAACCAGTGGTGTATGTAGGAAGAGATGACAGCTCTCCCTGAAATTCATTTGGGTTGACACCTTGATCGGGTGCTTTATTAAACAGTCATTAAAACCATGTGGCCTGGGTCCAATTACTGTATACTCTTTGAATTTGTGGATTCAAGCTTCCTCATTGCTGAACACGTTTAGGCAGATTCAGCAGCTCTATAGGCATCCACTTATTTAGGATATGTAAGTGGAGAGACATGAGTCTGATTCATTTCCTGATACCACCCCAGGGAAGCTCCCCAGTCCACCCCCAAGCAGAAGCAGCATAGCCCAGATCAGCTCTTAAGGAGTAAGCAGTGAGCAGAGGCTCTCAGAGGTCTGACAGCCCAGCAGAGTTGGATACAGCCTCAGCCCCCTGAACGGGAGTCACCACGCGAGGACTCAGTAGGGAGGTGAGGCCTGCAGCAAGATACGGTGACATGAAAGGATGGAGAAGGAAGGATGGTTCTGACCAGATGAAGAATGAGCAGATGAACAAAGGAGGGACTCAGGTTAGGGGAGATGAGGATACTCGGGGGTGGGGGGGTAGAGTGAGGGACAGTGATGTTAAAGATGGAGGCATGAGATAGAAAAACAATGGGGACATGAGGATTTGGAGTTGGAGATATGGAGGGGATGAGACACAGACACAGAAACATGAGGACACAGGGAGGATGAGGCCTGAAGAAGAGAAGGCAGAACAAAGAAAGAGGCAGTAGGGACAGAATGCTGGAAGGTAGGGATACAAGGGGAATGAGGCCATAGATTTAGGGGATGGGGTCACAATAGCTGTGGGCACACAGAGGGAGAAGAAGAGATGAGACAGAGTGAGGAAAGGAAACACAGTATGGTAAGCAGGGTCTGGTGGTGCACACCTGTAATTCAGTGGCTTGGGAGCCTGAGGCAGAAAGAATCACAAGTTCAAAGCCAGCCTCAGCAATTTAGTGAAGCCTTAAGCAACTTAGTGAGACTCTGTCTCAAAAATTAAAAGGACTGGGCATGTGGTTCAGTGGTTAGGGGTCCCTGGGTTCAATCTCTGGTACCAAAAAAAGAAATAAAGAAAAAGAGAGACATGGTATGGTAGATAGATTAGCTAGAATAAGCAGATAAAGGAAGGCAGTATTCTCAACTGCATACTTCTGAATACCTCTGCTGTCTGTTCCTAGCAAACCCAGCCTTCCATCCTGACAGGTCCTCTCAGGAGAGATGACACCAGCCAGACCAGGATTCTACCCCCTGCTGCTGCTCCTGCTGCTGGGACTGTGGGTGCCTGAGGCTCCAGTCAGTGCCAAGCCCAAGAACATGACCTCATCTCAGTGGTTTGAAACTCAGCACGTGCAGCCCAAGCCGCAAGCATGCAACTCAGCCATGGGTCACGTCAACAAGTTCACAAAACACTGCAAAAACCTCAACACCTTCCTGCATGAATCCTTCTCCAATGTGGCCACCACCTGCCAGACCGCCAACATAACCTGCAAGAACAACCATAAAAACTGCCACCAGAGCTCAGGACCTGTGTCCCTCACCATGTGTACACTCACCTCAGGGAAGTATCCGAACTGTAGGTACAAAGAGAAGCATATGAATGCATCTTACATAGTAGCCTGTGACCCTCCCCAGAAAGGGGACTCTGAGAAATTTCAGTTGGTTCCGGTGCACTTGGATGAAGTCCTTCAGGTTTCCAGACTTTCTGACTCTTTGGTTGGGTCTTAATTCCTTCTCCAGGCCTTTGCACTGATCCTCCTTGGCTCCTTCTCCACCCAGAGTGTTCTCTTCCTTTCATTTCTGAAGGCTCTTCCTGGTTCAGGCTCTTTGGAGAAGCTTACAGGGAGCTGAGGCTGATATGTTGGTGGGCTGAGCTCCGAGAAGATGGTCTTTCATCTTTTAATTGCTGTTTTCCCAGAAACTTATCCCCAAGAGAGGGGCTGAGCAAACTCAGGTTCATAGGTTCCCTGGTCTATACCTTTAAACATCTCTCCCTCATCCCATCTTGTCATGACAGCATGATAAGAGAGGAAATAAATGGAGAAGGGGTGAATAGAAGTTATAGACAGCTCTGTTTCCATTCCTAAACCAGAAATCTTCCCAGCTCTGATGTGGGGGTCACCTGTATGGGGAGAGGGGGTCGGAAGGAAAGAGGAAGACAAAGAAATGCCACATGATATTTATATAACACGTCACACTTTTCACAATATATCCACAGGAATCCTGACAGGGATTGCTTGCCTCCTTTATGGCCGAGGAAATTGAGATTTCAGAAGGCTTAATCAATTAAAGAGCTTGTCTGATTGGTTAAAAGCAGCACCTGGAATTGAAAATTGATGTCCTAAATCTCAACACAGTGCTACTAAACCAGTTGGGTATAAAAGCAGACCAAAACAGATACAAGAGGAGAAGTAGGTTAGAGTTCACCCATGCCGAAAGGAGTACTGAGAGTCCTACAGAGCCAGTTACCCCGTGTTGGCTGCAATCAAGGTCATTACCTCTCCAGCCAAGAGATCTTTTTATAAGGTGCCCGGAGATCTTGATTCATTCTCTCTCCCTCTCTAACTGCCCCTCCCCCTTCTCAAGCCCACTGCTATTCTGACCTGGGCTCTGGGCCTGGTTCTGGGTAGATCCCTTTGGCCTGAAGGCATAGGGTAAGGGGAGTGTCCCAGCTTCATCCCTCTGTTCTGGGATCACATTTCCCTTGACCTTAAGGGACTTCCGTGGCCCAGAGCCTGCTTGTCACAAACAGCCTGGTGGAGCTGCCAGAGCTTCCTTCCTCGTGATAATGATCTCCCTGCCTCAGTGCTTCCCTGGCTCTCCGGGCTGGCAGCCTGCCCAAGACTGAGGGGCTGAGATGTGGAAATGCCACCTCCTTGTCCCCCTTGGCTGCAGCTTCTAGTGAACAGAGCTACAGATGCTCTGGCTTTATATTGGCTCAGTCCTAAAAGCCCCTTCTGCATTGCCTGCATCCCTAACCATCACCAACCCCTTCTCTCTTCCTTCATCACAGTCCCAAACAAACTGCACTGTGTCCCCTGCCCACCCTGTTTCAGACCCAATCTCACTGCTAGACCTTCCCAGCCCTGTAGAGGGTTCTACTCATCCCTCCCCAGCCCTGCTCCATCACTCCTAACCAGAACCTGAAAAAACTTTGGGTCCTGAAAGAAGTGGGTGTAAATCCTGTCCCAGTTGTTCCTGGCTATGTGACCTTGAGCAAATTACTGAACATTTCTGCAGGTCTGTCCACAAAGCAAAATGGAAATAGTTTTACCTACCAAACAGGATTGCAGGAAGATTTAGAAGTGATATTTAAGAAACTCTTAAATGGGTAATGGCAACGAGTCATAGTGGTGATAGTAGCAATATCCACCTTTGACAAATAGCAGACCAGGGCAAATACCCCATGCAAGTCTCCCAAGGACTTTATTTTACTAAAGTAAAGCCCATGCATGGGTTAGAGGATGAGCCCTGAAGCAGGATCCTGCTACCAGGGAGAAGGTAGAAGGAGGATGATCAAAAGAAAGGAGAGGCTGGGCGAGGTGGTGTATACCAATAATCCCAGTGGCTGGGAAGGCTGAGGCAGGAGGATAGCAAGTTCAAAGCCAGCCTCAGCAACTTGGCAAAACCCTAACCAACTCAGTGAGACCCTGTCTCTAAATAAAAATATTAAAAAGGGCTCGGGATGTGGCTCACTGGTTAAGTGCCCCTGGGTTCAAGCCCTAGTACCAAAAAGAGAGAAAGAGGCTGGAATAATTACAGCCTTGGGGAACAGAACACGGAACAATTCAGACAGAATGTGAGGCCAGTAAGTTGAGGAGTTAGCCTTCACAGGCTGGAAAGTAGAGGAGCACTAACTGCACATTGTGGCCAAATGCCACACAACTGAGTGTGAAAGTCTATATTTCCTGGAAACAGAGCATTGCCATCATAGAATGGGCTTCTGGAATACTCACATAAATCTGAAGTTTCATCCTAAATCCTTATTTTGTAGTCTTGTAGTCACCATACTATACATTTATCATTCTAAATAGATAATTTGCAACTAAAATGCATAAAAAGACAAGATATTTGTGGGCACCTGATTTTTTTTCTCTTCGTTTTATTCTTTTTTCACATCTCTTTTTATATTCTTTACTGATGCTTGTTCTTATGGATATTATAGTTTTGTATATAGACATCCTCCTTACAAAATTTTGAACTTGCTAAAATTATGCTTTCAGTGCATCCTAACAGAATGAAAAGACATTCAACTGGGGCTGGGGATATGGCTCAAGCAGTAGCGTACTCACCTGGCATGCTCTGGTCACTGGGTTCGATCCTAAGCACCACATAAAAATAAAATAAAGATGTTGTGTCCACTGAAAACTAAAAAATAAATATTAAAAATTCTCTCTCTCTCTCTCTCTCTCTAAAAAAAAAGACATTCAATTGGACTTCTTTCTTGACTCACTACCTAAATACTATTAAACACTTTAAAAGAATTCTAAGTGGGGCTGTAGTATACCTCAGCTGTAGAGCACTTACCTAGCATGCACAAGGCCCTGGGTTTGATCTCCAGGAACACACATGGGTGCACACAAGTGTGCACACATGCAAAAAACAAAAGTTCTAAGGTAATCTGTGGTGACAGAGGCTGGAATAATTACAGCCTTGGGGAAGTACTAACTGGGAAGTGGTATGGGGGTGTCTTCTGAGAAGATGGAGATTACAGTGTGAAAACTCATTGAACTGTACACTTAAGATCTGTGTGCTTTACTTTATGGAAGTGAATTAAAATCCTCCAAAATACATAGTTATTAAGGATTCTTAAGGTTGATTTATTTACATGATAAATGCTAATACACCATTCTATTCTAAAAAGGTTATCAATGGGGTGCTCACACCTGTAATCCTAGAGACTCAGGTGTCTGAGGCAAGAAGATCAAAAGTTCAAGGCCAGCCTCAGCAATTTAGCAAGTTCCCAAGCAACTTAGCAATACTCTGTCTCAAAATAAAACATAAAAAGGGCTGTGGATATGACTCTGTTGTTAAGCTCCCCTGGGTTCGATCCCAGGGACTAAAAATATAAAATAAAATATTATCATATAATTAAATCATAGATAGAATTACAAGATAATTTCTATTATTCTTCCATGTGCTCTTCATTAAATTAAATAGCACTTGTATCATTTATTAAATTGTTATAAATACTTTGGGCTCAAGAAGTACATAAAGTTCTTCTTCAGGTTATATAGCTAACATACTTTCCCCTATTATTTATATTACCTGTGAACTAATTTTGTCTTTTTTGATTATGTGAAAAATTTTAAGAATTATTTTATATATAATATTATTATAGGCTTTTACAGCCATTAATTATTAAAATAATTTTTCTTTTCTTTTTTTAATATTAGTTTTTTAGTTGTACACAATACCTTTATTTTATTTGTTTTTATGTGTTGCTGAGGATCGAACCCAGGGCCTCGCATGTGCTAGGTGAGCGCTCTACCGCTGAGCCACAACCTCTGCCAAAATAATTTTTCTTATAATAATAAATATGTATTTATACTTCCAGTTGATGACAGATTTTCAAAACTTTTAAAAGTTCATAAGGGGAATTTCACTCCAATATCTCACCAATATTTCACCAATAGTTGAAAGTGACACTTTGATGTTAACAGTGAATCCAAATGTCCTGCCTTGTTCTCAAAACTGCTGTTTTAGCTCATTGTATTTCACAGTTACCCATTCCCTCAAATGATCTTGATCAAAGTCAAGTTTAGCTATGCCAGGTATAATGTTGAAACAGGCATTTGGCTAGTGAAGTTCAAGATAAAAAATAATTTGGGAGCTGGGGATGTGGCTCAAGCGGTAGCGCGCTCGCCTGGCATGCGTGCGGCCCGGGTTCGATCCTCAGCACCACATACCAACAAAGATGTTGTGTCCGCCGAGAACTAAAAAATAAACATTAAAAATTCTCTCTCTCTCTCTCTCTCTCTCTCTCTCTCTCTCTCTCACACTCACTCTCTCTAAAAAATAAATAATAATAATAATAATTTGGGCCAAAAACCCAGGTTGGCTGAACCTCGAAGCATTCTTACTTGAAAGTTAAAGAATGGAGGGGAAAGTTAAAGAAATTAAAAAGTAGATTGATGAGTTATGAAAGATTTCTGTTTCAGGGGTGGGATCCTGGAGGTGGGTGGAAGACAGGGGATCCAGGGGACTGAGACCCACCCTTGACTAGATAATTTTAAAGAAAATTGCTTCAATCTGGATCCAAGGAGCATAAATGAAGTCCAGTAAAGAACATAACCCTAGAAGTAGAGCAGAAGTGAGCTGGCTTTCCTAGGAAAGCAACTAACTATCTGAGACAGATTAGGTAGGAGACTTCTACAGCTCCTTAATTCCCAGAAGTCTCCACATACTGCAGTAAAAGAGCCATTGACACTATGAAGAGAACTAACAGGATGAATGTAAAGAGAAGGCTTCTAACTGAAAGGGCAGGGTGTCGAAAGAGGAAATGCCCTTGAAATTGGGACTCTTCTCTTCACATTGATTTCTTTGGCCCTTTTTATGTTGTCAGTGGCTCCAGGAGAGAACACTTGAGCTATGGTAGCAAAAAGCGCACCAGTAGCAACACCCAGGGGTTTCTCTTTGGGAGAACTTTGACCCATTTCACCACATTTCTTCTGAGCTCCTGGATGACTGGGTTTCAAAGTGCTCAAAGACTTCAGATTCTCATTTTAAAGTCCTCCTCCTTCCCCCATTCCACCATCAAGAAGCAAAAAGAGGGCTGGGCTTGTGGCTCAGTGGTAAAGCCCTTGCCTAGCATATGTGAGGCACTGGCTTCCATCCTCAGCACCACATGAAAATAAATAAATAAAATAAAGGTATCATATGCATCTACAATTAAATATATTTTTTAATTAAAAAAAAGAGGCAGAAAGAAGAGCAATTACAACTTTTGCCTAGGTGTTTACCTCTGGGAGACTCCAAAGCCAGTAAGCTTGTAGCATCCATGAAACCACAGAAGCATGAGAAAGTCCACATGGCTAGAAAGCCCACAGTTTACAAAGGAGAGGTAACAAAAGATATCACCATAATTTAAAAATATATACACTATGACAGAAATGCCTCTTAACTTAGGGAGGTGGGAGTTTCCTCATCCATAGATACCACCTTTCTAAGAGTATTATATGGATTAAATGCAATGAGGCATATAAAGCACTTAGTGGCTGGCTTGTAGGGAAAGTTGGAGAAGCATTAGCACTTTTTAATAATGTATTTATTACCATGGTGTCAAATGTGGAGAGGTCAAACCTGTGATGAGAGGAGTAGGCCCAACTTCTAGGACAGAACAAAGGATTGAAACAAAGTAAGCCAAATACCTCTTCATCATCCACTTGCCCAAAAATCTCCTATTCAAAAAAAAAAAAAGTAAGTTTCAAGATCAGATACAAAAAGACAATATGCATTAATTTTTCTAGGTAAGATCATTTTCGGAGGTTGAGGGTGCATTCAATGGGAAAGGGGAAAAATGTCTATCAAGAATTTCTGTTGGGCTGGGGATGTGGCTCAAGCGGTAGCGCGCTCGCCTGGCATGCATGCAGCCCGGGTTCGATCCTCAGCACCACATACAAATAAAGATGTTGTGTCCACCGAAAACTAAAAAATAAATATTAAAAAATTCTCTCTCTTAAAAAATTTTTTTCTGTTAAGGCCTGGGGATATAGCTCAGTTGGTAGAGTGCTTGCCTCACATGCACAAGGCCTTGGGTTCAATCCCCAGCATTAAAAAAAAAAAAAAAATAGAATTTCTGTTAAGACAACTTTACTTAAGAGAAGTTTTTCTTAGCTCTGCCCTCCATAAATCCAAGAATCCAAAGATATGAAAAGAAGTCAGGAGACTGAGGGCCGCCAATTTTTGATGGTACCATCTGTGACCACTCCTATCCAAAGGGTTCAATTATCACAGCAATTGATGGAGAGCAGGCTCTGATGACATTTACAACTTCCTCTCCTGAGATATTTAAGCCTTACGTGACTTTAGTATCCGCTCACCTCCATCATGAAAGACCATTTATATTTTTCTCTCCCTCTGATTCAGCTCCATTTTCTAGTTCATCTTTTATTACTAAAACTCTCCACCAATGTTCATGGCTCATGATCCTCCACTGCTTTCCAATCAATAAATAACTTTAGGAAAACATCATGGTCATTACTTTCTATAGCTTTTACATGAAAACTTAATTGAACCTACACATTTAAAACATGAACTGAACCTAGCATGAATTAGTACAAATTCTTGCTTGGGCCAAGGCATTTGTCACAAAATGGAATATCACATCTACATAGCTTGAGACTCTTTTAGTAGATAGTCATAAAATTACGATGTTGCAAGATGTCTTGTCTAGTGACTCAGAAATTATCTAATTCTGCCTTTCTCATTTAGAAAATGAGAAAAATAAGACACAGTTAACTTAAACATGTGCCCAAGATTGCATGACTAGTTTAGGCAAGAATTTAGATTTTTAAAATTAGTCTAGTGATGTTTCCAAACTGGAACTTAATTAATGATCCCAAATAGATTATTTCCCAAGGTCAAATTCACCATACATAGACAGCAAATCAATCTGCAAATGGGCAGACTCCCAGATTTGAGGGAAAAACCCTGCTCATCCAAAAGAGTGTTGAGTGCCCATGATCCTGACATATTTGCATTTCCACCCTTCACCTGAATACTCCTATTGTATCAGTCAGAAGGCAAAGAAAACAGCACTCAAGGACTTGAGGACAGTGTTGGTCAGTTTTCATCACTGTAACCAAAATATCAGACAAGAGCAGCTCAGAGGAGGAAAAGTTTATTTTGGACTCATGGTTTCAGAGGTCCAGTCCATGATTGACCAGATCCATTGCTCTGGGCTGGAGGTGAGATAGAACATAATGATGAAAGGGCATGCTGGAGGAAAGAAAGCTGCTCACTTCTTGGCAGCCTGGCAGCAGGGGGAGAGGAGTGTGGAGCCAGGTACAAAATATAATCCCCAAGACCTATTTCCTCCAGTCATGCCCCACCTGCCTTTAGTTACCACCCAGTAATCTATTCAGATTATACGTCGATTAGGTTACAGCTCATAACCTAATCACATTACTTCTAAAAATTCCTTCATTGTCCTGTGAGCTTTTCAAGAGACATCTCATATCCAAACCATTAACAATGATAAACTAGTCAAGAATGACCCTGGCTATTTGAGATATAAATAAGGACATACAGCAAGAGTAATAGCCTTCACCTCCGTCTGCTGCTCAAGGACAGGAAAAACCCATCTGGTAGTGCTCAAGGTGGGCCTGACACATCCTGAGGCATTTTATCTGAGGTAAGGGTCCCCATTCTCTATTTTCAAGGTTGGCATATCCAGCATTCAGTTTCTGTGGTAAATTAGAGCGATGGTTCCCAGACTTTCCCCTGTAGTGCTAGCAATGGCAAAGGAAAATTAAATAAAATATTCAAAGTCATGCCCCCAAAGCATGAGCTTTCCTTGAAGTCTTTCTTTCACTTAAATAATATTTATAAAATAAGCTTATGCACGGATATCATAGATGTTGTCTTAAACTTTCACTTGTTATCATGATGGATTTATGTTACTTTCCTAGTTTTCATAGCTGCAGTGTGATTATGTATACAACAGTGCTTGTAATTAAGGAATAGTCCCTTAAGTATTAAGGAGTCATGGGTATCGAGTCTGTAACTCATTCTCAAATGGCTCATAAATGTCAACAATTGGGGAATTGAGATGATGCATGTAGAGGAGTTCTGTGTGCTAGTTCTGAAACTTTTAATTTGAAATTATTTCAACATAAATATATTTAAAGTTGTAAAAAATATATAATTTGTTTGAATTTTTTGATATTCCCAAGCACACAGTTTTATTTTCTATGAATATAATATTTTAAGTCACTTCCCATACTGCCGCCCTCAAAAAAATAGTTTAATTAATATAGAAGGCGTTTATCTTGTGACTTTGTGTTTATCTGTGTTCTAGAGCCTGGGATAGGAGTCCTTCATATGATGAAGTACTTCATATGATGAGGTCCTTCATATGATCTTTGTGGGTTTGTATCTCTGACCAATATTTCTCTTTAAAAATAAGGTGAGGCCAGGCACATCAGGCATAGAGGTACACAGCTATAATCCCAGCTGCTCAGGAGGCTAAAGCAGTAGATTCACCAGTTGGAGGCCAGCCTCAGCATCTTAGTTAGACCCTGCCTCAAAATAAGCATTTTTTTAAAGGGCTGGGAATGTAGCTCGGTGGTAGAGCACTTGCCTAGTATGCAGAGGCTCTGGGTTAAATTCACACATACACACTCACACACACACATACGCCCACACACAAGATAGGCTAGTCATGGGAATGGTGTATTAGGAAAGTTCCTTGCATGCCAAAAAATGAGATATAGGTGTAGAGAATTTGGAATAGTGACTGGGACAAAGAAAGCCCTTAGGAAATATTAGCTCTGAATGTTTTTATCATTGACATCATGGTCATCCCCGGGAGGTCTGAAGGTTGTGTGCAGGCTTGTAAATTAAAGGCTGCAGCAGGAATGTGAGGGTAGCCACATGTTTCAGCTCTGGTCAGGTTGAAGACTATGTCCTCTCCATCATGAGGACAAATCCAGGAATGTGGAACAAAGGAAGACAGTCAACACATCGAGGCAAGATCATGATGGGGATGGGTACCTGAGAAAAACCCAAAAGCATTGCAAAGTAACAAAAATAGATCTAGCTTGACAGGGACAGTCATTGGGAAGAGAGTGGGGCTCCCAGGAGTGTGGCAACTGGATTCCATGAGATGTAACTCTAAGACTCTGAGCTTATAAACCAGGGTCCAAGGTATTCCCATGAATCTTTAGAGCCAGGAGCCCCCTCTTAGAAGAGAATCCCTCTTAAAGGAATTTGTTATAACTTCTGGAAGCTTCAGACAAAGCTTCTGCCTCAATCTGAGACTCGCCTAACTTGCCTGCACTGATTATTGCCTCTTTGCCAAGATCTCAGATCCCAGGCAAACAGACCAGAGAAACAGAGACAAATCAGCCTGTTGTTCTCCAGAGCTGCTCAGGGACAGGACACTGACCTGAAGTCTTCACATGCATCTGGTTTCTCTTTTGGCTTTTCCAACCCAAGCTTGCCTCTACAGTTTCACAGATTTCTATACTGTTTGTATTACTGTTATCTATTCTGTCTTCTTTTCCCCAAATATATTGCTATACATGCTCACAAAGTAATTGGGAATGTAAATATAGTTGTTATGGTTTCAATATTAGGTGTCTCTCCAAAGCTCATGTGTGAGACAATGCAAGAAAGTTTAGAGGTGAAATGATTGGGTTATAAGAAGTTCAACTTAATCAGTGCATTAATTCCCTGATAGGGATTAACTGAGTGGTAACTATAGGCAGAGAAGGTGTGGCTAGAGGAGGTGGGTCCCTTGGGGCGTGCCTCTGAGGTATATATTTTGTCCTTGCTGAGCAGAGCTCTCTCTCTGCTTCTTGGTGGCCATGTCCCCAGCTGCTTTCTTCTGCCACACTCTTCACTATGATGTTCTGCCTCGCCTCAGGTCCCCAGGAAAAGAGTCAGCCATCTGTGGATCTTTGAAACCATGAACCCCAAATAAACTTTTCCTCTTCTAAAATTGTTCTTGTCAGGTCTTTTGGTCATAGAGGTGAGAAAGCTGACTAAAACATATAAACTCGTTCTCATTTATGAATTAGCATTGCATTCATGAATTAGCCAGAAAACAATGATGGGAGCAACTGGCCAGTTAAATGCCAGGACCATTGATAGAAGCAGATGCTTCTTGCAGTCACCTGTCCTGACCCCAAACAGTCCAGCATGAATGTGTAAATTGTTTGGCATAAATTTGGCTAAAAATCTCCTATGCTGTGTCCAGAGAAACAGGACATTTGCCTCTGAAGTTAACCTTGATCCCTTCATTCAGTTTGGCTCTGTGTGAATTTTATTTCCAGCCTTCTGTAGCCCAGCTTGTCTCAGTCTTGGTGCCTCCAGAGAGCAGCAACAGCAAGGTGCTTCTCACACCCTATCATAAGGACCTTTAGCTTTCAATTTGTCATAAGAGTTTTCTCACACATAATCTTTATAAATACATCCCATCATTGCCCTCTACTGGGGCAATGAGGGACCTAGTGCTAATTCTGGTCCTAAGCAGATTTTTGAAAAACATATACCCCACACCGCCCTCAGCAATAGCAGAGGAGTCCCCTTTAGAACCCTCCTTCCTGAGGTCAGTGTCTCCCTCCCTGGAGGCCTTTTAGAGGGTAAAGCCTGAAGAACCCTACTAGGGTGGCCCTAGTAGTTCAAAGATTGCGTTTTAGTAGCAGCATTAGTTTTCTGATATCCTTGCCTATCCCTCCTGGGGTTTCCTGAAAAAAAAAAATGGTCTTTGGGGAGGAAGTTGCTTAATCTCCATTCCTCTCCTTTCAAGCTACCTCAGAGTCTTCTATTAGGCCTCTCCTTGTATTCTAGTGTAGCTGCTAAGACTTTTTTTTAATTTTTTAAATAATAACTTTATTTAATTTATTATGTGTTGCTGAGGATCTAATTCAATGCCTCACATGTGCGGGGCAAATGCTCTAACACTGAGCCACAACTCTAGGGACCCCTACCTTTTTGTACTGGGCATTGAACCCAGGGGTGCTCGCTCTACCACTGAGCTACATCCCCATCCCATTGGTTATTATTATTTTTTATTTCATTTCTAGGTTGACCAGACTGGTTTTTAACTTGAGATCCTCCTGCCTCAGCCTTCTGGGCCTCTGGGATTATAGGCATGTGCCAGCCTGGCTGCTAACACTTTGTTTTTCCTTGTTCCATAGAGTTTTGGAGCCAGGGGGCATTTAATAAATTATTCAACTGAAAATCTTTGTGTTACAAATGACAAGGAGACGGAGGACCAGCATAGAGACTGAGGCCAGCACATGATTCCTGTGTGTCCCTGTGAGCTAGCCAAAGGCCAGGTCTCAAGGGAGAGGGAAAAACAGAAAGCAAGTTGAAGACAAGTTATCGTGGAGATAAAAGGAAGTCCAGTCTCATTAGAATACTATTTTGTTAGAGTACTGGTATTTTGTTAGAGAAGTGGGAGAGTCCTGGTAAGGGATGGGTGGACTGGACATAGGCTGAGTAGAAGAAGGCTTTGATGCCAGGCGGAGGAGGTTGAATTTTGCCCTGTATGACACACGGATGGGCTCTCTCATCAGGAAAGGGTCGGGAAAGCTTCGACACAGCCAAAGCGCCTCAGGCCCTTAACGGGAGTCACCCAATCACGTGTCAGAATGGCTTCCCACAACTGAGGATTTTCTTTAAGAGGGAAAAGATATAGGGAAAGGAGTATTTTACCAAGACTCATCCAACAATATTATATATGCTCAATTAGACCCAGGAGAAAGTGGGACAACATAGGAGATGATGACAGTCATCCAGATAGGAGGTAGAAAGGGAAAGAAGAGAAGCAATAAGATTGGCCTCATGTGCCCCAAGGCTTTGAGCATGCTGGGTATTCAGTAAGTTAGCTACCTAATTGATACAGGGATGAAGAAGGGAAAGTCAACTGAAAGTGTCAAAAAAACCCAAGGGTTTTTCTCACACCCTATCATAAGATCCTATCGGAGCAATATAGCTTTCAATTTATCATAAGAGTTTTCTCACACATAATCTTTATAAATACATCCCATCATTGCCCTCTACTGGGGCAATGCGGGACCTAGAGCTAATTCTGGTCCTAAGCAGAGGTTTGAAAAACATATACCCCACACTGCCCTCAGCCAATACTAGAGGAGGTGAATTCTGAGACAGTAGAACTGGCTGCATGAAAGGTAGTAAAGATCCATGTCAGTGGAGGTATTCAGGCTCAAATCCATTTGGAGGAACATTATAAAGAATATGCTTATGAGCTTCCCTGGTGGTGCACACCAGAATATACCTCCAATCAGTAACAGACAGACCTCTGAAGTGCCTCCTAGCTTGGGTATCCCACGAAGCTGGGTGGATGTAAAGTCAGCAACGTGCCTGATCCAACCTCATGCAATTGACTAGAACTTAGTGTTTTTAATGTCTGATTCAGTATTCTTACCACTTCACTATTTCACATTTGCATCTTGAGTCATCTCAAGGGAGGAATTTAAGTTACACTCTGGGGCTGGCCAGAAACACCAATATAAAAACAAAATCAGTAAGAATTGGTTCTTAAGTGCATTTAACCCTTTTGCGGCCCTGCCTGCATAGAGTGTGAATTGGGGAATCGGAGTGAACTGGTTCTGTCACTCACTACTCCGTTGCTTTGCATGTTACTCAAAGTCAGAGACATTGTCTCCTCAGTTGGAAAATGAATGTAAATATTTCTGTCTCATGTGGGTGCTACAAGATAAATGAGGAGATGTTGTTTCTATCAACAAACAGATCGATAGACACGCTCTGCTTAATTCTTTGTCAAGAACACAGTACACAACAGTGGTGATGTTCAATCTACTTATGATCTCGTGGGCACAGCACCAGTCACTCAGAGCCACTCTGGCTCATCTGCCAGACCAGAAACTAACAAGGTGACTGTAAACTCACAAGACAATTATCAATAATCAGGAAAGTAGTGTGGAGCCAGATAGGCCTAATCTTTTTTTTTTTTTTTTAGTTGTAGGTGGACACAATATCTTTACTTTTATTTATTTCTATGTGGTGCTGAGGATCGAATCCAGTGCCTCACACGTGCTAGGCGAGCGCTCTACCACTAAGCTACAACCCCAGCCCCCCTAATCTTTAATTCTGGTCCTGCCATTTAAGCATGTGACCTTAACCTTCCTGAGCTTTGGTTTCTTTTTCTGTAAAATGGGGATAATACCATGGGACCGATAATAATGTGCTGTACATAAAGCACAATGCCTTGACCCATGAAACACCTTTTAAGATGATGGAGTTACTGAGCCACATCCCCAGCCCTTTTTTGTATTTTATGTAGAGCCAGTGTCTTGTGGAGTTGCTTAGGGCCTCACTTAGTTTCTGAGGCTGGCACTGAACTTGCAATCCTCTTGTTTCAGCCTCCTGAGCCACTGGGATTACAGGCATGTGCCACTGCACCCCACCAATAGCTGTTATTTTTAACAAAGCACCTAGACCATATTAGATGTTCACTAAACAGCAGTCTGTAGTATCCCTTTCCTCCTATTGCTGTTGTAAATCCCTGTACTGACTCAAACCTTATAACGGGGTGTATATTTTCCTGGCTGCTGTCAGTAGTCAACATTACACTGTGTACCATCGGATTTATCAGATTTCAACATTTTACCACACCACATTGAATATGTAAAATCCAGACTCTCATTTAAGATCACTTTTGCAGGAATGTATATAAAATATGTTTTACATTGAAATTATATGACTACAAGTAATTTGTGATCAGTGCTGTGCCCTTCTTCATTCATAGTGTTTGGGAATTCCTCCAAAATGAGAAGAATCTAAATAAGATCATTTTCCAATGTAATGTAATGTACTTTTCATGCATGCCAAACTTCAAAATAAATAAATTTGACTTTGTTACTTTTATAATAGGTAAGTAAATATTTGATTTTATATTTGCCTTTTCCTGTATTGGAGCCAGTACATTTTTTCCCAGTCTCAAAGACTGTAGGTCCCTGGAAATCTCCCAGTCCCTAAACACAAAGCCTCTAGTGCTTAATGGATAAAACAGCCCTAAGACTGTGGCAGTTGAGAAGGCTCATGATGAATGACTAGGATCAAATACACAATCAAAGGAACCCCTTCCCCAGGCTGCCTGAGTGAAGCTGGTCAGCTGCAGGGCCAGCACATGTTTGCAACTTAATTGGATTTGGAGCTTGCAGAGTCTGTGGCCAGTCATTTGGTCAGCAGGAAATGTTTAGGCCAGCCCTCGGCTTCTGCTGCCATCCCCACCCAATCACTCCAAAGCCTGGTGGCTTGGATTATAATTGTTAATGAATAATCACTTGATAATCTTTTCATCCCAATGGGAAAGGCTCAGATGAGGGCCTGCAAGAGAGAAATGACATTCTGGGGAAAAAAAAAAAGAAAGAGGGAAAAAAAAAATTCACAGTGGTGCTCAAGCCAAGTGCCTGTTGGGTAATTTTTTCTTGGGTCCAAAAATCAGTATTTTGTTTGCTTTGTGGGAAGAACTGCATGAAAAGATTCTTACCATGGGAAGGGGGAGTTCTGTTGGTGAACCAGGCTCCACCTTGGGACAAAGAGACCAACCCCTCAGAAGTTTCACATTCAGAAATGGAGAAGAACATATTTTCTCGAAGGCAGAGGAGTCCCACAAATGCCAGTGGTTGGGATGCTGGATGGAATTCAAGACACCAACACAGATCTGAGGAGCTATTGCACAGATCTAGTCTTGCCAGCTGAAGTTATTTGCTTTTTTCCTTGACAATTTTTGCAATACCTACTTACTTCATTACTATAATTTACCAGATACATATTTATTCATTTATTTCAAATAATTCTTTGAAAATGAAACTGTGCAGTACCATCTTTCACAAAGTACTTGTGTTATTTAATAAACAGAAATAAAAATAAACATAATGAATGTCATCTGTTTTTTTAAAAACTCTCTTCTTCTAATATTATTTTCAGCTGAAGACTCAGCCTGAGGCCTGTTGTCTCTTGAAAGGGAGGAAAAACAAATCCTAGTGAGTATAACAGAATGTTTCCTTCTCGCTCTAAGAGGAAACTTTCTCCCAAATGTTATCAGAAAGGTTAAGAGAAAGTTATTTAAGGTAATGTTCACACACCACCTAAAACCACAAACAGAGACACGCTATGCTCTGCTTCTCTGGGAAGCTCTTTCCCCTTCCCTAGGCAGCTGGCGCTGGACCAAAGGGAAGGGTTGAAAGTCAGGAAGCTCCCAGTCCCTGTGCTGCCACTCATTCAATGGCCTTGGGAAGGGCACTTGCCCTTTCAGGAACTTGAGCTCATTCTCTCTCTAAAATGAGGCAGTCAATTGAGGTGATCTCAAAGATCTCTTCCAGTTCTGACCCTCTATCATTCCAAGGCATTGCCCAGCAGGGCAAAATGTCAGACATGGAAAGAACCCACTCACTGTACAGCTTTACCAGCTGGTGCAGTGATTCCCTGACTCAGTGTGACCATTTTTCTGTAACTTCAGTGAGAAACAGAACTGCAGAGTGGAGAGGAACGAGTCTAACTCCACAATCCTAATCCACCTTTTCCGGGACACCTAAACCAGACTGGGAGATCTTTGGCCTGTTTTTCTTCAAAGACTGGTTTCCCTTCATGACTACTTCTCAGAGAGTCAAAAGGAAACAGGGGAGTATGGAAAGAATAGAAGCAGTGGAAGCTTGATTAAAATGTTGTATTTGACATTCTCTAGTAGTGTGGTGATGGGGAATTTCCTTAACTTTTTAGGAGTCTCAGTTTGCTCATGCATATAGAGAGGGTAATTATATTCACTTTATACAACTATTGTGAGGGGTAGACGATAAAAGTATTTATTGAAGGCATAAAAAGTACATTAGCCGCTGGGATCAAAAAGTAAAGTGCAGATGGTCTCCTCAAATATCTTGGGCTGCAGGAACCCTGCAGTAACTGACTTAGGATATGAAATTCTTGGAAGGACTAGCAGGACTCGCATGATTACCTACTCACCCATCTACTCCTCCCCTCTGTTCCACTTCCCCCTTAGGAGAAATGGCACCAGCCAGACCAGGATTCTACCCACTGATGCTGCTCCTGGTGCTGGGACTGTGGGTGCTTGAGACCCCAGTCAGTGCCAAGCCCAAGAACATGACCTCATCTCAGTGGTTTGAAACTCAGCACGTGCAGCCCAAGCCGCAAGCATGTAACTCAGCCATGGGTCACGTCAACAAGTTCACAGAACACTGCAAGAACCTCAACACCTTCCTGCATGAGTCCTTCTCCAATGTGGCCACCACCTGCCAGACTCCCAAAATAACCTGCAAGAACAACCATAAAAACTGCCACCAGAGCCCAGGACCTGTGTCCCTCACCATGTGTACACTCACCTCAGGGAAGTATCCGAACTGTAGGTACAAAGAGAAGCATCTGAATGCACCTTACATAGTAGCCTGTGACCCTCCCCAGAAAGGGGACTCTGAGAAATTTCAGTTGGTTCCTGTGCACTTGGATAAAATTGTCTAAGGTCTGGGATCCTCTTCCCAAGCTCTGCAAACACTTTTCATTGCTAAGCTTTTCCTCCCTTGAGTTCTTTACTAATCCTTACTGTCTTTGCAAATACCACTTCCCTCCTACCGACCCAAACTCATATTCTCTTGATTCCTTAGAGGGTTTTATGGATGCTCCAAAGGAGGAACAGAGGGGTCCTTCTCTTTATCCTTCACCGCTGCTTACTTTTCTTTCTCAGTGTTTGGTACTATGTGGCTCTTCCAGAGTCAAGCACTGGGGATCTCAGCGTGGTTGGATCCAGGCTCTGTGGAGTAATGGCTTATGTAATTTTGGAGACCTTCTTCTTAAAGAAAAAGAATCTAAAATTACAAGTACAAGATAAGTTAAGGACCTTGGAAGGGCTGTGGTTGGACAGACTGGAGGAATCCCAGACAGGGGCAATTATCTAAGGAATTGGTCAGCAGAATCAGTGCTGGGTTCCCTGTGTCAGACAAAGAAATGTGTCTGATTTTGCTGAAATAAAAGACTATGCTTTTCCTGATGGAGTTCATGTTACTGTCTGGAGGGAAGAAGAAAGATTTGTAGCTCTTGTTCAGAGGCTCATTATCTATCTATCTATCTATCTATCTATCTATTTATTTTGGTACCAGGGATTGAACCCAGGACACTTAACCACTGAACTACATCCTCAGCCCATTTTTATATTTTACTCAGAGACAGGGTCTCACTGAGTTACTAAGTGCCTCCCTAAATTGCTGGCTTTGATCCTCCTACCTCAGTATCCCAAGTTGCTGGGATTACAGGTGTGTGCCACTAGGCAGGTCAGAGGCCCTTCTTAATCTCTGTGGACATCAGCTTCATCTGCCCCAGGTAGGAGGAAGGGTAGCATCCTGATCAAACACAGTCAGGGAGGCCTTGATACTGTTATCCATTTCCTTTAAAGCTGTTTAGAGGTCCCATCTCTTGTAAAGGGGAGGAAGGAAAGAAAGAATATGCCCAGGATGCTGAAGTCTGAACCCTTGTTTGTGGTCAATACCTGAGTTCATGCTTCACTAATATAACCCAGATCAGAAGCCTCAGCCTTCTAAAGTGAATTTCCCTTCCTTGGGAATTTCAGAATCAAGACTTACCAAAAGTCTTAATCAGTGCTTGTCTACTAGCTATAGTAAAGGAGCAGTTTTATATGTAATCTGCCTAGACCAATACTCTTATAAAATACAATCAAATGAATTCTAGGAAATGAATAGAACATATAGATAAAGAAAACAAAATCCTCAAATTTTTATTACTAGATTCAATTAACATAAAATTACTCTGTCAACTTGTTGTAAAAGTTTGTTTCTTCTCAATTTCTGTACTTAATAGATAATCAGAGAAAAACATACAGATTATACACATTGACACGCATACAAACCAATACAAGACATATATAATACACTTTCATACATATATGGGAACACAGGGACACATGTTCACACACATGTATGAGTATGAACAACACACACATACACATGCACACACACTCAATAGCAAGGCACCTCCTCTCCTTTCCTCTACCATTTCTGTTTTTTCTTCACATCTCCCTTCCCATATTTGTAAAGATTTTCCTACACAGGCTATGATTCAGAATAAGGAAAGGATGTTTGTTGAAACATGAAGTAGCAGAGAAAGCATAGAATTCAGAAATTCCAACTCCCAGCCTCCTTCCAAGCTTTCTAGGATTCGAGCTCATTACCAATACCAACACCATCCCACCCGCAACTGCAGCTTCTCTCACAGCAGGCACAGCCCGTCCACACCATGCTCTGCCCATCACCACCACTTAATGTCGATCACTCCTATGCTTGGGACTAGGGAAGAAGACACACTGGAAGTGAGAGAGAAGCAATACTCTCCCACCACTCTGGCATCTTCCCAGGGTTGTAGGCAGCTCCCTTTCCTGCATCTGCACCTTAAATGATAGTGTTTCTCAGGGTCCTATTCTTAGCTCTGTTTTCTTCTCACATGGTGCTCAATGAACTGATTTTGTCCATGCCTTCAACTGCCATTTACCTACTGTTAAAGGCATTTCTCCAGCCCAGATCTCCCATGGTCTAGGCATGTATGTCCCTGTGCCTGTTGTTTCTGGCCTCAATGTCCTGCAGGCATCTGTACACAGAACAGAACAAAGTTTGTGATCACCTGGCTACCAAATGCATCCTCCTCCTGCAGTCTCTTGGGCTTACTTAGTGGAATCATCATATTCAATCATTTAAGGTTATAATCTAAGACACATCATTTTTTTTTGTTTGTTTGTTTCCTAAATAATTACCCATTTATCCCAGTACTGCCTCAAGAGAGCACAAAAATTCTTGGGTTTTCTCTTTTGATACTGGGGATTGAACCCAGAGGCACTTAACCACTGAGCCACATCCCCAGACCTTTTTATGTTTGTTTTTTTGTTTTGTTTTGTTTTTGGTGGGGGGAGTAACAGGGATTGAACTTGGGAGCACTCGACCACTGAGCTGAGCTGCGTCCCCAACCCTGTTTTGTACTTTATTTAGATACAGGGTCTCACTGAGTTGCTTAGTGCCTCACTTTTGCTGAGGTTGGCTTTGAACTTGTGATCCTTCTGCTTCAGCCTCAGGAGCTGCTGGGATTATAGGCGGGTGCCACCACAACAGGCTTTTTTGTTGTTCTTCTTGTTTTATTTTAAGGAAGGGTCTTACTAAATTGCTGAGACTATCCTCAAATCTGCAATCTTCCTGCCTCAACCTCCCAAATCACTGGGATTTCAGATGTGCACCATCAAGTGCAGCTTGAGTTTTCTTTTCTCCTCTCTTTTCTACCAAATAGCATTGGGTTCCTACATATTATGGCCTTCAAGTGGGCTGTAGTTTGGAAGGACCTAGGCAAACACACCTAGGTTATTGTGATGGCAGATTCA
Source organism: Spermophilus citellus (assembly GCF_964194105.1). Taxonomy (NCBI): domain Eukaryota; kingdom Metazoa; phylum Chordata; class Mammalia; order Rodentia; family Sciuridae; genus Spermophilus; species Spermophilus citellus. The sequence goes on along the minus strand of NC_138185.1, from coordinate 195,236,557 downwards.
TTATCTTGTTGAAGAGGCAATAATAAAAATACACATGAAATACTCTCAAAAGTAAAACAGGAGAGAAGAAAGAATCAAAAATGGTTTCTGTAACCATTTTCTCCCACTGCCCCAGGCTTTCATTTTTCTTGACCTTAAGTTAATTCTCTATTTAGTGTTAATCTTTCTGTTGTATATCTCTGGCTAACATTAGGTCTAGAACCACAGTTAGGCAACACAGGAAAAATTCAACCATTCAATATCTATAAGAGTTGTGGCCCCAGAAGCTGGGAAGCTTCCAGAATAGAATGAATCCTTAACTAGACTAATTATATCCAACAAGTGGTGTAGCAACCCGGGTAGGAGTTTCTGACTTCCGTGTGTAGGCTAAAGAATTAGGTGGAATGTAATTTGAATCTAAGAACCATGGGCTATAAAACGGGCCCATTTGGAGAGTAATGACACAGCATACATGAAACTGGGCTCAGTGGGGCAGCTGGGGGCCTGAGAAGAGCTATCCCAAAGTCTGGGGACAAAACCTCTACTGACTGTGACAGGCTTCTGAAACATTACTTGGGAAGAGGCTCCCAGCCATTTGACTCAGCCATTATTTTCTAATAGGTAAGTATGTTTTAATTCCAGAAGATTTAGAATTAAAGACAGAAATATTTACAAGAATGAAACACATAGAATTAACATGTTTAAGGAATTTGTACATATTTGGTATTGTGGGTATTTGTAATGTTTAACAGAATTTAGAGGTTGAGGATGTAGCTCAGTGGTAGAATGCTTGTCTCACATACAGGAGACCCTGGGTTTGATTCCCAGTACTAGAGAGAGACAGAGAGAATTTAGTCTATTACCCTAACAAGATGGACTTGTAATTCTAATTTAAAATGTGCATGATTTGAAATAAAACTTTCCTTTAAAACTAGTTTTGGGCCGGGCGCAGTGGTGCATGCCTGTAATCCCAGCAGCTTGGGAGGCTGAGACAGGAGTTCAAAGCCAGCCTCAGCAAGGGCAAGATGCTAAGCAATTCAGTGAGACCCTCTCTAGATAAAATATTTAAAAAAAAAAAAAAAAAAAAAAGGACTGGGGAATGTAGCTCAGTGGTCAAGTGCTCTTGAGTTCAATCCCGGTACCTCCCCTCTTCCCCCCCAAAAAAAAACCTAGTGTTGGAATGCCAGGCATGGTGGCACACTCCTGTAATCCCAGCTACTTAGGAGCCTGAGGTAACTTGGTAAGAACCTGTCTCAAAAACAAAAAAAAAACCTGTCTCAAAATTTAAAAAATAAATAAAAATGGTTGGGATGTAGCTCAATGGTAGAGAGCCATTGGGTTCATTCCCCAATACTACTGCTTACTATTATAACTACTAATACTAATACTAATGATAATAATAATAAAATTGGTGTTAGAACACAAGAAAATTGATTCACCCTATTTATAAATCATTAGATTTATAAGTTTTAGGTATTTAAGAATGTTTTGCTGGTTGGCTCAGATGACTGAATTACTTAATAAGGACATGAAATATATTAAATTTATAAAATATACTTTAACTATTTTAATTTGTATTTAATCATTAACTACATTTTTTTAAATTCTGTAAACAGCATGCCTTTATTTCATTTGCTTATTTTTATGTGGTGCTGAGGATTGAACCCAGTGCCTCCCACATGCAAGGCAAGCACTCTGCCACTGAGCTACAATCCCAGCCCAGCATTAACTACATTTTTTTTAAAGATAGAGAAAGAGGAGAGAGAAAGAGAGAGAGAGAGAGAGAGAGAGAATTTTTTAATATTTATTTTTCAGTTTTCAGTGGACACAACATCTTTATTTTTATGTGGTGCTGAGGATTGAACCCAGCGCCCCGCGCATGCCAGGCAAGCACGTTACCGCTTGAGCCACATCCCCAGCCCATTAACTACATTTTTAAAGGGGCCCAAATAGTCATTAAATTCTTTAAAGTGATCATTATAATTTATTTCTTTTTAAGTTACATATAAAAGATTAAAAACTGGACTTCTGATCTATAGCTTTAATATAAAGAAAATAATTTTTCTTTTTCCCCTTTTTTGATACTGAGGATTTAACTCAAGGGCACTTAACCACTGAGCCATATCCCCAGCCCGTTTTATTTTTTATTTTGAGAAAATCTCACTAAAGTGCTTAGGGCCTTGCTAAGTTGCTGATGCTGGCTTTGAACCTGTGATCCTCCAGTCACTGGGATTACAGGCAAATGCCAGCATGCCCAGCCAGGGACATATTTTTTTTTAAGTATTTTTTTAGATGTTGATGAACGTTTCTTTTATTGATTTATTTTTATGTGGTGCTGAAAATCAAACCCAGTGCCTCATACATGCTAGGCAAATGCTCTACCACTGAGCCACAACCCCAGCCCAGGGACATAAATTTTTAAAAGCCAAATAGCTAAGACTAAGGATATAGTTCAGTGATAGAATGTTTGCATAGCATATGGCCGTGGATTGGGTCTCTAGCACTGGAAGGAAAAAAAAGGCCAGTGGTTCTCAATACTCAGCACAAAAGGGACATATATATGTGTACATATCATACACCTGTGTGTGTGTATATTTTTTAAATTTTTTTTTTGTGTGTGTGTGTGTGGTACTGGGGATCGAACCCAGGGCCTCACATGAGCTAGGCAAGCACTCTATCACTGAGGTACATCCCTGGCATCCAAAAGGGACATTTAAAAAACTCACGTTGAGTCCATTTTTTAATAATTTTTTAATAAAATATTTTTTTAGTTGTAGATGGAAACAATACCTTTATTTCATTTATTTTTATGTGGTGCTGAGGATCAAACCCAGTGCCTTACACGTGCTAGGCAAGCACTTCACCACTGAACCACAACCCCAGCCTTGAGTCCATTTTCTACACTTTACTTCACAGTTGGCTTTAGGATGTATTTTCTGGTGTTCCCATGCTTGTTGGTTTCATTGGTGATTATAGAAGGGAAAGAAGTTGCTGTGGTAGAGGAGCCAATGCTCAGGCTCATGAGCTCATAGAGGTGCCCTTGGAACTGAACCCAGACCTATATCTGTCCTTGGCACTCTTCTCCCTCTGCCCAGTGCTGCCTCCCCGTAGGTATTCTTTTGAATTGGGGAGATTTTTACACTGCATTCTGGAAAAACCAAAAAAGGGAAGCAATGCATCCCTGAGACTAGTGTAGTAGTATCAAAAGAATTCACCAAATTATACTCCAAGAAAAATTAAAACTCAGAGACTGATTGAGTCTCCATCCCCAATAAGGACTTTTCTTCCTTAGCCAAACATGGAGATTTGCGACTACATTTTACTAAGTGAAGTGGCTTAAAAAATTGTTAAGCAACAGCTCCTTCAATAAACAAGAGTGCATCCATGAAAGTGTGTGTGTGTGTGTGTGTGTGTGTGTGTGTGTGTGTAAATATACATGCATTCATGGTAATTTAAATATTCATGCATTTATATTAGTAAAATTAGGAGCACTATATTCTACCAATTGCTGATTCTTTGGGGTTCCAAATTCCTCATTTGAAGTGCAAATATCCCCAGGCAAAAAGAAAAGAAAATAGTATAATTTGTTACAAGGACTTGTCCTTGAAATCAGTCACTTAGGTGCTCAGGTTGGCTTGGGAACAATTTGGAGGCATGGTATACACAGCATACATAGTCTTGTAATATAGGACTCATTGAGTAGGTACAATATAGGCAGAGACCTGGAAGTAGACAATGAAGATGTCAAGGAACTGGAGACAAACTTTGACCCATCTGCTTGGCAGTTCTGAAGATTAGGGAGGCCAGGGTGATTCATGCAGTCCTAGTTTCCACACTGCCTGCCCCAGGAGACTGGGAATCTAGAGTCTGTCAATGAGGACTCAAGGCTACTGCTAATGTAATTGGCACATGTTACCTCTTAACAAATGTTCATTTAACATAATTTATTTGGGGAGCAAATTAATGCAGATATACAGATGGGAAAATTCACAGATCACAAATCTGGAAAGCTTATAGAATTTTTTTTAAAAATTCATTTTGCAGGGCTGGTGTTGTGGCTCAGTGGTAGAGCGCTTGCCTAGCATGTATGAGGCACTGGGTTCAATCCTCAGCACCACATATCATTGAATAAAATAAAGGATCACTAATAACTAAAAAAAAAATTCATTTTGCTTAAAACTTTATAGCAAGTGGAGATTTGTGACCTATAGAGAAAAACTGTCCCATTTTCAGGCTGCTCTAAATATTAAAACTCCCTTACATAGAACCTAATCTACTTCTCTATATAACTGCAACAATTCACTAATGCCCCACCACTCTGAGACTCTCAGAATAGGTTGAACTCCTCTTCACAACTAACCTTTTAAATATTTTAAGAGCATTTCACGACTTCTGTCCTCCAAATATTGCCTCATCTGGCAATAACAAGAACTATAAAATGGCTCCTGCTGTTTGACTCAGTAATTTCACTTTGTGAAATATACCAAATGGGAATAACGCAAAGTGTGGAGTATATTTGCACAAATTTGTTTGTACCTTTTCTTTGTAAAGCAAAGAAAAGTTTAATATAATACAAATGCCCTAAAACTGACAGCTACTAAGCAAATAGTGGATAACTACTCAAAGCTTTCATTGAAGAAAATGTATACAAAAATTACCTTGATGCACAGAAAAGTGTACAGGCAAAGCTACATGAAGAAAACATTACATAAAAATGGGCTATGAGCTAGGGTTGTAGCTCATTGGTAGCACATCTGCCTAGCATGTGAGAAATCTAGGTTCAATCCTAGGCACTGCAAAACAAAAAACAAAACCTCAGTCAAATGAGTTAAACTGTAGAAGAGATTTTGAGTTTGTACCTAAATCAAGTCCATAAAAATGAATTTTCCAAGCCATGCATTTTCCAGACTCTCATAGCACAATGAACTTGCATCTGATCCAGATGTTCCCATTTTTTTTTGTTTATTTGTTTTTTTGTGTGTGTTTTGTTGTTGTTGTTGTTGTTGTTGTTGTTGTTGTTTTTAGTTGTAGATGGACACAATACCTTTATCTTTAGGTGGTGCTGAGGATCAAACCCAGTGCCTCACCCATTCTAGGGGAGTGCTCTACCACTGAGCCACAACTCCAGCTACTGGGGGGGGGGGGGTCCCTTTGTTTTTAATTCTATCCTGTGTATTCATTTGCAAATATCCTCCAGTGGACAAAGTTACGCAGCTGATTTCTTCTCTCTACCTCCCACTCAGGCCAGGTTTCCCCCTCTTCTCTCTCCCACCATCATTTCTTTTTCTGTGGGGGTTTTTGTTCCTCTTACAGTTTTTACCTTTGATAATACCTTTGAATACCTGGTCAGACCCTAGCTAGAGAAGAGCAGTGACAAAAGAGACATGACTTCATGAAAAGTTTCTTTTTAGCTTACAGGTAGTTTGTCATGGGAGACAGAAAAACAAATAAATACATAATCAGAGATGAAGAAATAAAAACAGAGTTGCTGTGAGACAGCAACATTTTAGTTCAGGCCCAGAGGATGAATTGTGGAAAAGGGCTCCATGTATAAAGAAAAGAGAACAAAAAGGTGCAGAATTAGGAGTAAGCAAGGTGTGTTTAAAGGTCACTGGTAGCTTACCACATAAGAAGAGTGGAAAGAAATGAGGCTGGGGGGGCTGGAGTTGTGGCTCAGTGGTTGCCCCTTGTGCATGAGGCCCTGGGTTCAATCCTCAGCACCACATAATCATAAATAAATAAAATAAACACAAATAAAGATATTTTTTAAAAAAATAAATGAGGCACAGAAAAGGAGTCATGATGCAAATGGGAAGCTCTTAGAAGAAAAGGTTGACAAGATGGTCTCATTTGGGGATATTTTAATTTACGGGGTGTGTGTGTATGTATGTGTGTGTGTGGGTGTGTGTGTGTGTCTTGATCAAACCTAGAACCTTGCCCTTGCTCTATCAGTTAGTTGCACCCCCACCCCCAAGTTACATTTTTAAAATTTTACTGTGACTGTGGTGCAGAAACTGGCTTTTCAGAAATGGAGCTGGTAGACTAGCACGGAAACTAAGACACTGGCAGAGGCAAGATGTTAACAGTTTGGGTTTTGAAGATACCTAGTTCAGAGAAGACAAATTGTAAATTTTTTGTTTGTTTTGGTTTTGGTTTCTGAGACAAACTCTCCCTAAGTTACTGAGGCTGGCCTCAAATTTGCAATCCTCCTGCCTTAGCCTTCCCAGTCATTAGGATTACAGGTGTGCACCAACGTATCCAGCTAAATTGTAATTTTTTAAAGGAAAATTACCAATCTAATAAAACAAAACTAATGAATAATTAAACCAAAAATAAAATTTATATATTCTCCAGATTTCTTATGCTAAAATAACTAAGATTTGACCCCCTGTTTCTTTGGAAGGCATAATTAACATGTTCTCTCAAGTCTGTCCCTAAAATGTCCCTAGTGGTCTTTCCTTAATTCCCCCTTAACTTGAGGTATGGACTAAAGTAGAGCCCTAGTCACTGCTACTCTCTAGGTAGATAAATAGTGAGAAGTCTAAAGCCCCAACTATATATAGAGGGCAATTAGAGCCCTTGGTTCACATTAACCAGGCAATAAACTTTACAGATACAGATGGTTTTTTTTCTGCTTTCCCCCACTTTAGAATACCACTACTTCTCCATAAAAACCATACTGGAAACTTTTTGGAAATTATTTTAACTATTACATATTCTACAACAAGTCTAAGGAAAAAAATGGGTTTTCTTCTCTGACCCACAAGAACATATTGAACACTTTTAGAAACTCTTTCAACACTGGCTATTACAAAAACAAGTTTAACATTTTTTAAATGTGATGTTTCATTGGTAAAAAAAAAAGATGATATAAGTGTTCAAAACTCTCTTTTTATGAGCTATGACAGCTTAGGTGAAGTTTATCACTTAGTGGTTGAGAGGGAAGGCTCTGGAGTCAGACTGCCTGGGTTCAAGTTCTTGCTTCTTCATTTACTATGTAATTTAGAGCAAGTTACTTAACTTAAATAAGCCAGGATTTCATCATAAAATAGGAGCTTGATAAGTCCCACAGAATCTGAAATTGGTGAAATATGATGAGAAATATTTGTGAATGCAGGAGAGGGCCTCTAAGCTTGGTCTCTTCACAGACTCGAATTTCTCCATTTAAACCTTACTTCTGAGCCTGGCGCTATGGCACAGACCTGTAATTCCAGCGGCTTGGTTGGCTGAGACAGGAGGATTGCAAGTGCAAGTTCAAAGCCAGACTCAGCAACTCATTGAGACCCTGTCTGTAAATAAAATACAAAATAGGGCTGGGGATGTGGCTCAGTGATAGAGTGCCTGCCCCTGAGTTCAATCCCCAGTACCCGGGCCAACAATAAATACATAAATAAATAAATAAAACTTACTCCTGGACTGGGGTTGTGGCTCTGTAGTAGAGTACTTGCCTAGCACATGTGAGGCACTGGGTTCAATCCTCAGCACCATAAATAAATAAATAAATAAATAAATAAATAAATAAATAAATAAATAAATAAATCTTACTCCTTCATATCCCTACCAAAAGCACATACAATGGATTATTGTATACAAATGCACATGTACACACACACACACGCACACACATACATTCTTTCATGTAAGAGGTTCATTCTCTGGACAAAGTGGTATTTAACCACTTTAAACATATATATCACTCGCTTTAAAAAAAAAAAAAACTTTGCAATTTAGCACAGATTTTAAAATTCCTGAAAAGAATGGGTAACTGCATCCCAGACCCTGCATCCAAACTCCCTCATCCCACCAACTCAGAAGCTCTCAAATGCTTCCTTTTTCCCATGGGTGGGGTGATCCACTCCTTTTTAAAATATATATTTCACTGCTTAGTTGTGGGAATCTTGGACTTTACCAAGAGTTCCCCAATTTGCTTGAGTACAAGAGATGTAAGACCCAGTAAGGGAAGGTTCACTCAATACTGACATGGGTGCGCTGGGTTTGAGACAAGTGATTAATAAGGTTCATAAAACATCCTCTGAGAAAGTTTCCCAAGTGCTGGACCCTACAACCAGCCACAGGGCAGTATTTACCCAGTGGACACCAGGGGGTAGCAAAATCTTACTCTCTTAGCTCCCTGGCACTAATTACAAAGAAGCTGGAGAGCTTAGATGACTGGAGGGTTCACAACCTTTGCCTGGAAAGAGCTCTGTCTCCATGGTTCTCCTTTGCTGAGAAGATGGTCACAGGGGTCTGCTACCCTAGATTGTTTTTAGACACTATGGAGCAGAGATTTCTTCTCACCATCAAGGAGAATTAACCATTTTTTCTCTTCCTTTTCCAGAACAAGACAGCAAAGAAGGGGTGGAGTTTAGCGTCCTGAGGAGGTGAGAGAAGAGCCTGTCACCTTGGCAACGACCTTGCTTTCCCTCAAGCCTCCCAGCCTCAGGAACTGCATTCAAGACAGGGCGTTTTCTAAATATGTCCCCCCTACACCCCACCCCGACAACTGCAGTGGGCATACCTGCACACCCCTCTCCGGGGACTATTTGGCCTTCCTTTCTCCTCTCCAATGCCTACCCTTTGGAAAAGCTCATAGTTCTGCCTTGGCTCCCCTGTGCCTTAAAGAGGCAGGGCACCACCCTGCTGTGCCTGACTCGGCCAGTACTCCTGGGAGACCCCCAGGGCAATTATTTCTCATCTAGAGGCGATGGAGAATGCTTGCGGTTTGGTAGTGAAGTAGAGTGGATGAGGCTACAACTTTTTAAACTAGCCTAGCCCCCTTTGTCTACTGCGTCAGATACTGGTCCCCATTGCCACGAGCCCTAGCTCTGGGTCACTACCAACACCGCACAAGAAGGACGGGTCTGGCATCCAGTACCGAATCGTGGGTGTCTAACCCGGAGTTGGTGCCTTCCTTCCTCTAGTCCAAAGAGGGATAGGCAATGCGGTGAGGAAGGGCCAGCTAAGAGAGAATGCCGAAAATGTCCACCCTTCTGCACGATTCTACAGAAAAATCCTGATCCCAGGACCCTGCCCCCAAAGCCACATTATCCACCCCCCCATCTCAAGCCTTTACAGCTCCATAATTCCCCCCTCGCCCCCGCCTTCCTCAAGCAGCACAGAGGAGCCCATTGTAGCCTGGAGGTTCGAGGCCCGAGGAGATGGGAGGGGAAGGAGAAGGGCGGGCAAGCCCCTGAGAACTTAGGGGAATCCCCTGATTTCTAGGCTGTCGGCTCTACCCAAAGGGGACAAGAGCTTGAGGATCTCTTCTGAGCCCCAAAGCCTTCCAAGGCTGATAACGGAGGGGAGAAGGGAATCCTAGGCGAGTTAGAAACGGAGGTTTCCGGCCGAGGACCACCCAGTCCTAGACAGGGGACCTAAGGGAATTACGCACGTCCCAGACTTTGTAGTGTCCCATGCAAAGGCTAAACTGATCCCTCAGTGAGAAAGGCGACGGCGGGAATGGGGCGTCCTCGGCCGGGCAGGCCTTCGAGGGTCAGGGTCCGGGCTACCCACTGGAAGGCGGGGCGGAGAAGGCAGAGAGTTTCAAGTGAGACTGGTGGATTGGCTGGCGATGTCGGGGGAGCAGCAGCCCAGAAGCTTGGCCAGGGAGTCTAGGCAAGGGGTCCCGCGCCGAGGAGGGGGCGGGCGCTGAAGGGCGGGGCGGGGCGGGGCGGCCGTCTCGGCCCTCCCTGGCTGGGCCCCGCGGCCTGGGAGCCGGAGCGGGCCGAGCCGCCACCGCGGCCGGAGCTGTCCCCTAGCCAGACCCGGCGAGACGCGAGAGGCGGGAGGGAGGCGGTGGCGCGCCCAGCCCCGCCCGCCCGACCGACCTAGCGTCGGACGCGGCCCGGCGCCGAGCCATGGTGAGTCCCGCGCCGCAGCCCCTGAGTCCCCTCCGCCTTCGAGCAGTCTGCTCTGGGTCCCCAGGCCCCAGCCCAGAGCCTCCTGTGTCTGCCTTGTGCTGTTCTGCGCTCCTGAAACTCTTTTCCCTCCCATCCCCCTGCCTGCCCCACTGCCTAGCTCTGTCCCCACCGGTGTTGCCTTTACCCTTTCTTCCACTCTCCTACGCCCCCTCCCCCAACGTCCCCCTTGTCTCTCCCTTAATCTACACACCTCTCCCCCCTCCTCTGTCCAGACCTGTGCCTGCCTTTGCAGGATCTTCCCGCCCCCCTCCCGATCCTAGTTTCTTACCCGCGGGAGACCCCTGCGGGTTGGTCCTGCAGCAGTTCTGCAAGGGGCACCGCCTCGGGTCATGAGAACTGACCTGCCGGGAACCACCATTTTCCATCCCCAACCCGGTGAGGCGGGCCCACCCATCCGGCCCTGGGGGACCAGCCGCAGCTGTGGCTGGGCCAGGGCCAGGGGCACGGCCAAAGAGGGAAATTCCCGCGGAGAAAAAGGGACTGCTTTAGGGTAGTGGATGGGGCGCGCGGGGAAGGGGGGGGGTCACAGTGCCAGGGGGCGTGACGCTGCCAGAGCCGACCAAAGATCGAGGGGGAAAGTGCCCCAGAGCTCACGCTGCAGAGAAGCGCTCTGAGCACTCTGCAGAGCCGAGGAAGAAGGGGCGGGAGCTCCCTGCCAGAGGCAGAGGACCTTGGACCAGCACTTCAGGACCCTGGAAGCCCACATCAACAGGAGTGAACACTGTCCTGGGAACTTTCAGTCCAGAAGTATTCTTAAAGATCCATTGCAAGAATGGGCACTGCCAGGGAGAGCGCTCTCTGTAAGGGGGAGGGGGCAGGCAAGGGGGCGCTCTCTGCAGTGTGAAGGAGGGAGAGAGGCCCTACCAGGGGGCGCTCCCTGCAGGGAGTGGAGGAGGGTTAGGAACCTTAACGGGCCCGGACCGTTCCTCTGCTGAGGGAAGGGCACCCCCTGGTAAGGAGATTGGAGCTAGAAGAAAGAGGAACTGGGCCAGGGAGAGCTGACTCAGTCTCTAGTGTCTTCAGTCCTGGCCTGCAGGAGGCCGTGTCTCTGGGCTCCCGCCCGCAGCCTCCCGCCCCAGACCCCTCCTCCCCTCCTGCCGCTGCCGTTTCCTGTGGCTGAGAGCTGAGACTCTCGCTCAGCCATGAGCTCACCACCCCTAATGGGTTGCAGCTGCCTTGCTACTCTAGCTCTATCTCCCCCTCCCGGTCTTGGAGTAGACGGCCCACTCTGGCTCACCCCTGCCCATCTCCACCTTATCCCCACCCACGCGCCCAGTGCCCGCGGAGTACTGGGAACACTTGGGGGTCTGTCAGCTCGCCTACACATCTCGGGCCGGATCTGTGCGCTGACGCACGGAATGTCAGTCTCCGGAGTAGCCGCCTAGCTTGGGACCAGCAAGCGACTCCAGAGTAAAACAGCAGTTTTGTCTTGGGGCAAAATCAGGACGTGGGGGCCGGAGCGGGCAAAGAGCTAGGTAAATACCGCCTGGAGCATACCTTTCCCCATTTACAGCAAAAGAATCTGATAAAAGGAACTTCAAAGGCCATCTTGAAAGCGAAATAAGCTTGCAAAGGAATAGCCCAAGGGGCTGTTGTTTAGGATGTGGGATGGAGAAGGATGTCCAGTTGATTCACTTAGGATGAAGTGGGGCTTTTTAGATGGTGACTACAGCTCCAGGTTGGCAGACCCAGGTCCCCCTAGAATCAGAAAAGATTTCAGCTGGAATGCATACCATCAAGGCCTCCTCCTCCCTTCCCCACAAGTTCCTTTTGTGCTTTTTTCCTCTTTCAAATGCCCACCCCATTCTTTTGTAACCCAATCCCACATGCTCTGGGAATGGATGATTGCTTTAGAGCCACTCTGGAAGAAAGAGTACTATAAAGGAGTGAGATAGTCACAATCTTTACATCCTCTTTCTTCCCACCCTTGACCTTCTCTAGGGTGAAATTGTGGACGGTGGCGCCTTCACTAAAAGTGGGGGTGTCAGGATGTTGGGCTCTGGGAAAAATGATTTTCAGAATCATTTCTGAAATGATTGTATAGCAGCACCCTCCCCCATCCTCTGGTATTCTTGACTGTTAGCTTAGTCCCTGACAGCCCAGTAGCCTCTCTGTCTCCTGAAGAGAGCCTATGCAACCACCCCCAATTTACAAGCATCAGTATTCACAATAAATTCTTCCTGGACTTCCGAAGCCAAGGTCTCGGAGCTTAAGTGTAGAGACCTGCTAGGCCTGTGCGCTCTAACTAGTTCTGCCCCATTTCCATCATGGACTTATTCAGATAGCATTTCCTAAGCATCACTTGGGCACACATTGTACATTGGGGGATGCAGCTGCCCATAGTCCAGTACAGGCCCTAAAAAAGTCATGCTTGGGTGATCACTAGGGGTCTGTTGCCTGGTTTTGTCTCTCCCAGGAGCCTGAGCCAGTGGAAGATTGTGTGCAGAGCACGCTTGCTGCCTTGTACCCACCGTTCGAATCCACAGCCCCTACCCTGTTGGGTCAGGTGTTCCAGGTGGTAGAGAGGACTTATCGGGAGGATGCACTGAGGTACACACTGGACTTCCTGGTACCAGCCAAACACCTGCTTGCCAAGGTCCAGCAGGAAGCCTGTGTGAGTAGCTGTGCATCCCTTTTCTGACTCTCCTAAGATCCACTGCCTCACCCAAGGCTCACCACCAGACTCATCCCCCCAACACACCACAGCCTTCCCTAATACTGATCCCTACAGAGACACTCAACTTTGTTTGCTGACTTTCCACAGTCTTTGACCCTTAAAAATAGTGACTTAGATACTAACACATGTACATGTGCATTCATCTTCCCCAAATAGCAATCTCTAAGAAATTTTGATTCCCAAAGACCCTGGCCCTCTAGACCCAATACTAGACATTTCCCCCCTCCTGTGAATTTCTCAAGATACTAAACTCCCCCAGATATGACTCAGCAAATACTTCACTTCTGCAGATGTAGAGACCCAAGAGTCTTTGATTCCTCTAAGACAATGGCATCTGCTGACCATATCTTTTAATGATTTAGTTCTTACCCACCCACACATGGAACTAACATCCTAGAGAAGCTTCTTACCATTTGAAGACATCCCTTCCTTGGCCACATGAACACTCCAAAATCTCCCTTCCTGTTCCCCAGGGATTATAGCCCACCATGCATAAGGCCATACCTGCCCAGTGTGGACCCACTCTCATTGCCTCCTCCCGCTGGTCTCTTCAGCAAAGACCTGAGTGCATCCTACCAACCTCTTTCCCCAGGCCCAGTATAGCGGATTCCTCTTCTTCCATGAGGGCTGGCCCCTCTGCCTGCACGAGCAGGTGGTGGTGCAGCTAGCAGCTCTGCCCTGGCAGCTGCTGCGCCCAGGAGATTTCTACCTGCAAGTGGTGCCCTCTGCAGCCCAAGCACCCCGTCTGGCCCTCAAGTGTCTAGCCCCAGGGGGTGGGCGGGTGCAGGAGTTGCCTGTGCCCAATGAGGCCTGTGCCTACCTGTTCACACCTGAGTGGCTACAAGGCATCAACAAGGACCGACCAACAGGTCGTCTCAGCACTTGCCTACTATCTGCACCCTCTGGGATTCAGAGACTGCCCTGGGCCGAGCTCATCTGCCCACGATTTGTACACAAAGGGGGCCTCATGGTTGGACATCGGCCAGGCACAATACCCCCAGAACTGCCACCTGGACCCCCAGGGCTTCCTAGCCCTCCACTCCCTGAGGAGGTGCTGGGCACCCGGAGTCCTGGGGATGGGCACAATGCTCCTGCCGAAGGACCAGAGGGTGAGTATGTGGAGCTATTAGAAGTGACGTTGCCTGCGAGAGGAAGCCCCACAGATGTTGAGGGCCTTTCTGGCCTGTCTAGAACCCGGACAGTACCCACCCGCAAGAGTGCTGGAGGGAAGGGCCGGCACCGGAGACACCGGGCATGGATGCACCAGAAAGGCCTGGGGACTCGGGACCAGGATGGAGCACGCCCACCTGGTGAGGGAAGCAGCACCAGAGCCTCTCCCGGGTCCCCCCCTGGAGCTGAAGCTCTCCCAGAGGCAGCAGTCCTGGAGGTGTCTGAGCCTCCAACAGAAGCCTTGGGAGAAGCCTCTGAATCTTGCCCCCTTCGGCCAGAGGAATCTGGAGGAGGAGCAGGCCAGGGAACTGAAGGACCAGTTGGTACACCTCGGAGAACAGGCAAAGGAAACAGGAGAAAGAAGCGAGCTGCAGGCAGAGTGGCTCTTAGCCGAGGAGGGGATAGTGCCCCACTCAGCCCTGGGGACAAGGAAGAGACCATCCACCAGGAAGCCCTTGTCAATCTGCTTTCACCAAATGTACAAGAGCTTCCAGAATCCAGCCTAGTTAAGGAAGAGAATGAAGGCTCTGGAAAGCCAGAATGTAAACCAAAAGAGGAGCTCACACCAGCAGATGAAAAAGAGCCTTGGCTTTCAGAAGACTGTGGGCCTAAAGAAGGAGGGCCCCAAGAGAGAGTGCAAGAGGGATCAAACCTGGCAAGTACAGCAGGTAAGAGGACACTGAGATCCAAGACAGAGGGTGGGCTGGAAGAGGATCAGGGGTTAGGCTGGGGCCAAAACAGCCAGACCCATCCTCACTTTAGGCCACAGCTCTGCCTGTGTCTGTGTAGGATCCACAGAGGGGCTCCTGTCTGACCCCCTAACACAACCCCTGGAGACAGTGCAGGAAGTAAAAGGGGATAGCATCCCAGAAGAGGCCCCTCCAGTCTCCATCTCTGATGACCCTGATGTAGCCTGGGACTTGATGGCATCTGGATTCCTCATCCTGACTGGTTAGTGGACATCAGTATATAAAGGGAGAGGGACTTGGGGAAAGAGAAGCAGTTGAAGTGGGCGTGGAAGGGAGGTAGGGTGGAAGGGAGGTAGCCAAGGACTGCTCCCAGCCAGGACAGCCTGGCCATTTTGTGTCTTCAGGAGGGGTGGACCAGAGTGGGCGAGCTCTACTGACCATTACCCCACCGTGCCCTCCTGAGGAGCCCCCACCCTCCAGAGACATGCTGAACACTACTCTTCATTATCTCCACTCACTGCTCAGGTAACTGCGGTGAGCACGAGGACCCTATACAGTAACCTCCTGAGTCCTGAGGACCTGACCTCCTTCTCAGGACACTGACCTTCTGATTTTTAGCACACCTACTTCTTCAACTCTCAGCTTTCCAAGTCTTTGACCTTAATGACTCCTGACTTCTAGACACCATGCTACAGGCTTGTATTTAATTCATACCTTGCTGAAACATAGAAATCTTATTTCCAGACCTTAGTCCCTTGGCCCTGTCAGTAAACTCCAGATTACTGGTCACCACCTCTTGGACACCCATCCCAGACTTTGGCCCTTTGCTTGTTGTTTCCCAAATGTACCAGGAACTGACTTCTCCTGAAGACTACTAATACTAAATCAGACCTGTGCCTCTGCCCTGCCCTACCTGCTATCTCCCCAATATGCACACACACTGCAACCCCCTTAGCTCTTCTGCCTCCATAGGCCTGATCTTCAGTTATTGGGACTGTCGGTTCTGCTTGACCTTCGCAAGGCACCCCCACTGCCTCCAGCACTCATTCCTGCCCTGAGTCAACTTCAGGTAACCAATCCCTCTAGACAGGCTCTTCCCCTAGATCCTCACTCTCCCCTGGTGCCATTCCAAGCCACCCAGTTGCCCACAGTTTTAGAGTTATTCTTCTTACTCTCAGGACTCAGGAGACCCTCCCCTCATTCAGCGGCTATTGATTATCACCCAGGATGACCCTCCGGCTGAATTCCATGGACTTCAGGTTTGATCCCCTCGCTCCCACCTAGTACCCCATCAGAGTAGAGACAGGCTATCAGGAGCCTGAGGCTGGTCTCTAAATTCATGGGTGCCTGGTTAGAAACCCCTGCCTTTACATGTCTACAGGGCGCTGAGTTGCTGTCTGAGAATGATCTGAAAAGAGTGGCCAAACCAGAGGAGCTACAGTGGGACTTAGGGGGTCACAGGGACCCCTCTCCCAGCCATTGGGTAGAGGTACATCAGGTAAGCTTTCACTCTACCACTTAGGACCCTGGGATATAAGAATGACCCAGCTGAGGACGTTCTAGGAGAGAAGGCAGATCCAGGACACAACCCTGGGGGTGGGAAAAAGTGATTTCCACTCCTTTCAATTCAGCAAGTATTTATGGTTCACAGACTATGATCAAGTAGCAATGGACTACTGGGGGGATGGGAAGAGTATGTTAAATCTTTATTTATTTATTTATTTGGTACCAGGGATTGAACCCAGGAGCTCTTAACCAGTGAGCCACATCCCTAGCCCTTTTTATATTTTATTTAGAAACAGGATCTTGTTATGTTGCTTAGGGCTTCACTAAGTTGCTGAGGATAGCTTTGAACTTGTGATCCTCCTGCCTCCACCCTTCCCAAGTGCTGTGATTACTCGCACACATCACCACACCTGGCTTAAATTCTGTTTTATTTTTTAATGATGTTATTGCACTTTTTATACCTTTATTTATTTTATTTTTTTAATGTGATATTGAGGATCAAACCCTGAGCCTCACACATGCTAGGCCAGTGTTCTACCACTGAGCTACAACTACAGTGTTATTTAATATCACATTAAATAGCATGACTTTTGGTGGGAGATTAAGTTATAAAATAACTAGAGAAGAATGCTAGATAGAATCATTGGATTTCTGGAAAGTGCCAGAGTCAAAAGGCTGGGTTTTGTTCCGTATGACCTTGGACAGGTTACCTTATCTCACTTCCAGAGATGGTGCCCTTTCTCTATCTGCTCCCTGCACCAATATCCAGGCCCTCAGGATTCTCACCCCAAAGTACAGCAATTGTGATATGATCTCTAAAGCTCCTTCCAGCAATTATCTGCAAGGATTCTGTGAATCTAGGTGCTGCAAGTGTTCAAGAAGAGAGGAATAATCATGATCCAAGTGTGAAATCGGAGGTGAAACATGGTCTGTGAGCTGTGTATCAAAAGGGAAGTGGACACGGGCTCAGTGGCACACACCTATAATCCCAGCAGCTCTGGAGGCTGAGGCAGGAGGATAAGGAGTTCAAAGCCAGCCTCAGCACCTTAATCCCTAAGCAACTCAGTGAGACCCTGTCTCTAAATAAAATACAAAAATTAAAAGGGAGAGGGGCTAGGGATGTGGCTCAGTGTTAAGTGCCCCTGGATTCAATCCCCAGTACCAAAAAAAAAAGGAAATGGAACTGGAGTAAGGTATGTAGTACACCTGTGATCCCAGCTGAGAGGAGGCTGAAGCTGGAGGATCACAAGTTCAGGGCCAGCCTTGGTAGCCTTGGCAACTTAGCAAGACCCTGTCTCAAAATAAAAAATAAAAGGGCTGGGGGTGTAGATCAGTGGTAGAGCACCCTGGGTTTCAATCCCTGTTACCTCTACACACACACACACACACACACACACACACGCGCGCGCATGTGTGTGTGCATGCGTGCCGGCGCCTGCACAGAGAAATGGGTCTTTTGAGGCAGACAGGAGGGTTATCCACGGTTAAGACCCACTGCAGCAGAAAAGAAAACTCAGGTTTACTAAACTATAAAATGCCAGGCCATGGTAGGTACTGGGCTGGTATTACCTCTTTAAAACTCATAGAATCCTGTCTTATCCTGATTTTACAGCTGAGGAAAATAAGGTTCAGAGTTTTGGGACCCACCTGATGTTATCCAATTTGTAAGCAGCAGGCAGCATGCTGAAATAGAGCCCAGCATTACCTCCATTAAAGTCTCTGGGGCTGCCTCAACCCACCCTAGGACTTAGGTGCCTCATCCCAAACTCTGATCTTTGACTCCCTGCTTGTGGGTTTCAGGAAGTGGCAAGGCTGTGCAGCCTGTGTCGAGGTGTGTTGAGCTCTGTAAGGAAGGCCATTGAGGAACTGGAGGGAGCAGTGGAGCCAGAAGGAGAGGTATGAAATGAGAAGGACAACTGGGGATGAGAAAGAGATGGGACTGAAGTGGGCACTCTAGTAGAACCTTAGCTGCCATTTGCTCCTTTTCCTTAGGAGACGGTGGGAATGCCCAAGCCCCTGCAGAAAGTGCTAGCAGATCCCCGGCTGACTGCACTGCAGAGGGATGGAGGAGCCATCTTGATGAGGCTACGCTCCACTCACAGCAGCAAGTATGAGATGGGTGTGCAGAGGCAGGTAGAAGTGGGAGGGGGAAACACAGCAGAGGGCTGCCAGCAACCTTAGCTACCTCATAATTCTTACTGCACATGTATCTGGGTAGGATATTGTTTTTTTTTTTTAATTTATTATCTCATAACCTTCACCACATTACTGTGTGCTAGT
The DNA here is from genome assembly GCF_964194105.1 of Spermophilus citellus. Lineage (NCBI taxonomy): Eukaryota > Metazoa > Chordata > Mammalia > Rodentia > Sciuridae > Spermophilus > Spermophilus citellus. The sequence continues at coordinate 195,218,336 of NC_138185.1, read as the reverse complement.
TACAATTATGAATAAGGACTTGGAGGATCCGAAATGTTAAATATCTTGGCCAGGCTAATTCAGTGAATGGGATAGTTAGGATTCAAGTTCAGGTAGTCTAAGTCTGGCCCATATCTGATCCACAGTGTTATGCCACCTCTCATGTTTATGTCCCTGGAGATGAAAAGACAGAGTCAAGGGGCTTGACGAGGGCAAAGGTTTATTCTGCCCCAACCTTCCCTAGGTTGGAGGGCTCAGGCCCAGCTACACTATATCAGGAGGTGGACGAGGCCATTCATCAGCTTGTGCGCCTCTCCAACCTGCACGTGCAGCAGCAGGAGCAGCGGCAACGCCTGCAACAACTCCAGCAGGTGAGCTAGAACTCTAGACTGTTCTTACTCAGTCTGGGAACCTGGTCTCTGGTACCCACTTCTCTGAATAGTTAGCATTCATGACATTCTTTTTGCCAGGGTACGCTGAATGCCCCACCCTTTCACCTTACCTGCCCAGGGGGTTGGTTATTAAGTATGAGATTCAATCACAGGGTGGAAGCATCTCAGCACCAGCAAAGAGAAGCCAGGTCTCCTCTCTGTTTGATCAGGGTCTTTAGAGATTGTTAGAGATGCTCAGTGCCCTAGGGAATTCAGGGGAAAACTGATTGACTCTAGAGTGACTTCTTCCTTAATTTAAAAATAATCTCTCAATACCAGCTCTTTAGCTACACGGCCACAAATGCCACCTTTACTCTTATGCAGTGTCGTCCCCCAGATCTGAGGCTGGAAGTATCCTATCTTCTTCCATCTTAGGAGAGAGCATTACAGACCCCTGGGGGGAACCAGGTCCTCTTTGTGGGGAAGATTCAAGAATAAGACTAGCTCCTCTGAACCTTGACTCTTTTTTCCTGGGATTAAGAGCCCCACAAGGATTTGCTCTCCACCCTACCACTTAGAGTAGAGGGGTCTTTGATATCTGGTTGTTCTGCTTTAGTCCCAAGCATGATGACAGCAGTGTCATGAACCTGCCTGTGGGCATCAGGGGAAGGCTCATCTCAGGGTCAATGCTAAGTAGGGGTCAGAGCTTTTTTGTTTGGGGATTGCTGTATTTTAATTTCTGCTATTCCAATATCCAAGGGATCATCTCTTACTGTTTGTTGGCTGGATGATTAGCTGTCTCCCCTCTCCACTCCTGATTTTAAAACCTATTTAAAAATAGGATTTAAAGGTTAAAATGCTCTATTTGAGTTCTAGTTCTACTATGTATAAGGTGTTGGACAAGTCATGAAGCTTTTCTGAGATCCTAAGTCCACCTCTGTCAAATGGAAATAGTTATAATTAACACATAAGGTAGTTAGGATAATCAAATTAATTCAGCAAAGTACTCTATTAAAGTGGTTATTGTTGGCACTGACTATGAGGAACATTCTCAGACTTCTCAGCCTCAGGCTGCCCTACCCCAGCTTCCAGCCTTTCTTCAGAGGAAAAAAAAAAATACCATTTCTTTTTGGTCAAACATCCAGAACTAGCACATGAGTTCCTTTCCATAATAAGCAACTAAATCTGGGCACACACATTCACACACATGTATCCACCTTCTCCAGGCATGGTACCAGGACTCTCACCCATTAGTTGCCAGGCACAGGACCTATGACATTTCTCCTGGCTGGCCGTTGGCTGGTTACTCAGATGACCCTCATCCTGCCTTTGGTTCACCCAAGTTCTATTTCACTCTCCAGGCCTAGCCCTGGAACTCTAACCCGCCTCCATCAATGCTTCCTGCCAGCTCAGCCTCATCTGGCACTTTACTAAAGGCTCCTTACTCAGTTTTTCACCTGATCCTTGTGGAAACTATTGTCATTCATTTTTACCAACTGCAATTACAGATGAGATAAAATGGGTTAGCCAAGGTTCTACAGATCAGGGTGGAAAACTGGAGCTGGATTTGAATCTTTTCTTACCTTTCTCCTCCACGGTCTCCTCCCTCATGGGCCCTGTTCTCCCACCCCATCTGCCTCAGGTGTTGCAGTGGCTCTCGGGCCCAGGGGAGGAGCAGCTAGCCAGCTTCACTGTGCCCGGAGACTCCCTGTCTACCCTGCAGGAGATAGAGTTGCGATTCCGAGCCTTCAACACTGAGGTTCAGGTGAAGAAGGGAGAAGAAACGGGCTGGGATTGTGGCTCAGTGGTAGAGTGCTCACCTAGCATGCAGGGATACTGGGTTCGATCCTCAGCACCACGTAATTGTAAAATAAAGATATTGTGTCCATCTAAAACTAAAAAATAAATATTATTTTTAAAAAAGGGAGAAGAAACACAGGGAGGTAGGGTGTTGACTAATTGGGAGTGAGGACCAGGTCTGAGCGTGGTCTTCTTTCTCCAGGAGCGTCTATCCCAGGCACGGGAGGCTGTTACTCTGGAGGAGGACATGGCCTCCCAAAAGGTTCTGGATATCTTTGAACAACGGCTGGAGCAGGTTGAGAGCAATCTCCATCGGGCCTTGCGGCTACAGCGCTTCTTCCAGCAGGTGCACACAGAGCCCTTTCCTTCTGTGCCCACCATTTCCTCTTGTTGGCCTGGAGAGGCTGAGTAGGCAATTTTGTTAAGCACAGGGACTCAGGAGCTCATCTCCTTGGCTTTGACTCTTAGCTTGGCCACCTACTTGAATGATTTGAGATAAGCTACTAAACCTGAATGTGCCTTGGCACATTCTGCCTCACAGACCTGCTGTAAGGATGTCAAGAAACAATATATAGAAGCACTTCATACCAAGCCTGCCACTTATAAACTCTGTATAAGTTTTAGCAGTTCTTTTATCTAGGATCCTGTCTCCATCCCATCTCCAAGTGACATGGTTAGGCAGTAATGCTAGGACAAGGAAAGGACATGGGGTGTTGGGATGGTTTGGGGCCTTGGGAGACCATCAGCAAGAGGAACAGAGGTGTTGCATGCATTTGAAAGTGGCACAGGTCCTCACCCTCATCCCTTTGTCTTTTAGGTCCATGAGTGGGTGGATGAGGGTTCTGCTCGGCTGGCAGGAGCTGGGCCAGGTCGGGAGGCCTTGCTGGCAGCCTTAGCCCTTCGACGGGCCCCAGAGCCCAGTGCTGGCACCTTCCAGGAGATGCGGGCCCTGGCCTTGGACCTGGGCAGCCCAGCAGCCCTGAGAGAATGGGGACGCTGCCGGGCCCGTTGCCAAGAGCTGGAGAGGAGGATTCAGCAACAGCTGGGAGAGGAGGCCAGTCCTCGGGGCCAGCGACGACGACGGGCAGACAGTGCCAGCAGTGCAGGGGTCCAGCGAGGCTCCCACAGTCCCTCACCCAGCCTCAGCTCCCTGCTGCTCCCCAGCAGCCCTGGGCCACGGGCTGCCCCATCCCATTGCTCCCTGGCCCCATGTGGAGAAGACTACGAGGAGGAAGGTCCCGAGCTGGCTCCAGAAGCAGATGGCAGGCCCCCAAGGGCAGTGCTAATCCGAGGCCTGGAGGTCACCAGTACCGAGGTGGTAGACAGGACGTGCTCACCACGGGAACATGTGCTGCTGGGCCGGGCTGGGGGACCGGATGGGCCATGGGGAGTAGGCACCCCCCGGATGGAGCGCAAGCGAAGCATCAGGTGAGAACCCAGCCCAATTAGTGCCCAAAAGGTAGAGCCAACTTGCCAGCAAGAAAAAAACATGACATTGTTAGGGATAATAGCTCCCTTTTATGCCCCAGTGACACTTTCTCTGCCACTCCTTGTCCCTTGTCCCTTCAGTGCCCAGCAGCGTCTGGTGTCTGAACTGATTGCCTGTGAACAGGAGTATGTGACCACCCTAAGTGAACCGGTACCATCCCCTGGACCTGAGCTGACCCCTGAACTTCGGGGCACCTGGGCTGCCACTCTGAGTGCCCGGGAGAGACTTCGAAGCTTCCACAGGACACACTTTCTGCGGGAGCTTCAGGGCTGCGCTGCCCACCCTCTGCGCATTGGGGCCTGCTTCCTTCGCCATGTGAGTGATCCTCTAAAACGTCTTTTAGGTTCCTTTCTTTTCCCATGATCTAGCCCCATCCACCCGTTCCTCCTTCATATCCACTACCCACTGCCCACTTCCTCCTCAAGTAGTCTATGAGTTTGGGGCTCAACCCCACTTTCTGGGCACCTCTGGCTCTGCTCAGCCTCTCCGTCCCCGCCCCCCCAGGGCTACCTGGGCTTCACTCTCTTCCTGGAAGGATGAGGGCTCCCTGGTGACCTATCCGTCCTTGGGCTACAGTGAGGATGAAGGGGAAGGGAGAGTCTGTCAGCAGGGGCCTCACCAGGAATGAGTGAGAACTTGTGCCTTCCTTACTTGTGCAGGGGGACCAGTTCAGCCTCTATGCTCAGTATGTGAAGCACCGACATAAACTGGAAAATGGTCTGGCTACACTCAACCCCCCAGCCAAGGTAAACTCCTCTCGAACCCTCATGAGAAGAGGGTCTGAGAAGACCTAAAAACTCACCCCACTTCAACATCCGTCAGGGATAAAAAGCTTTCTTAAATGCACCCAGGAATGCCTTCTACCTGTCATGTCCCAGAGTTGCTGAGGGAGGGACAAGCACTGGACTAGGAGCCTGGTGAGGCTGGGTGTTTATCCAGTTCCCCCAACTGAGGAACTTGGGTAAGATTCTTGATTCCTCAGGGCCTCCATTTCAACGTCTGGTAAACCGAGGGCAATATTCCCTCCATCTTGAGCTCTCACAGAGAGTTCAAGGATCAAAAGACTTTGCATCAAAAGATATGAAAGTGATTTCAAAAGCTAAATGCCAGAGACTATAAGGTGTTATTCCCTAGGTTTCTTTTTCAACTTCCTTTAGAATGCAGAATATGGTTGCATTTCCTACAGGCCTCCTGCCTGTCTTCTTTCTGGAGGAAAGGGTTTTGCCTTATCTTTGGGGGTATCTGGGCTTCATCTATACTCTAAAGCCTGGACCCAACCTACTACCCACCTTCCCCCAAAGTTTGGCCCCCCACAGGCACCAGCCCCTTCCCTCATCCTGTCTGTTTCCTCACCCAGGGCTCCATGGAGAGTGGCCCTTACCTTCCCCGGGCCCTGCAGCAGCCCTTGGAGCAACTGGCTCGGTATGGGCGGCTCTTGGAGGAGCTCCTGAGGGAAGCAGGGTCTGAGCCGAGTTCTGAGCGCCAGGCCCTTGGGGCTGCTCTGCAGTTGCTCAGAGAACAAGAGTCCCGAGGCAGAGACCTGCTAGCTGTAGAGGCAGTGCGAGGCTGTGAGGTAAGGCCCTGGCTCTAGTCCCTCTGTTCAAACTGCCTAGCCCTGTAGCCTCAGACAGTGTAGACTGATGACAAGAAAACCAGAGTTAAGGCCAGAGGGCCCTAAGCTCTAAATTTGTGTGTGTTGGGGTGGGGGTGGGTGGCGCATACCAGGGATTGAACTCAGGGGCACTCAGCCACTGAGCCAAATCCCCTGCCCTATTTTGTATTTTTTATTCAGAGACAGGGTCTCACTGAGTTGCTTAGCACCTCACTTTTGCTGAGGCTAGCTTTGAATTCACGATCCTTCTGCCTCAGCCTCCCAAGCCGCTGAGATTACAGTCATGCACCACTGCATCCAGCTCTAATTTTTTTCTTATTCTTTTGAAGTTGTAGATGGACAGAATGCCTTTATTTATTTATTTATTTATTTATTTATTTATTTGTGGTGCTGAGGATCAAACCCAGTGCCTCATGCATGCTAGGCAAGCACTCTGCCATTAAGCTACAGCCCCAGCCCAATAAGCTCTAATTTTTAATCAGCTGGATGGATTTCATTGTCACTGAAGTTAAGTGGTCCTTTGTTTCCTCATCTGTAAATAAAGAAGCTGTGTCCTGCCCTACATCCCATACCTACATCTGCCTTGTGCTCTCCTATTCCTTTCCTAATTCTTATCTTTCCCTTTCTGGTCTACACTTCTACCTGCATCTCAACACCCAACACATTCTTTATTCATCTCTACCATGTCTTTTTCCTGCCCTGAGATTCCAGAACAGACTAAAATAAAATCTTCCTTGCTCTGAGATAAACTTATTCTAGTTCTTTGCTGGCTCTCTTCCTCGGTCCCCAAAATGCAGTGCACCTTCCCATAATGAGAGGCAGGATTGTGCTGGTAGACCAGCTGTACTGTACATGGTGACCAGTGAATGGATTCTAGGCTGAGGGCTTTTCTAATTTCCTGACTCTGCCTGAGAACCAGTGCATTAGGCCCCGTGCTCTATAATCTATTTTTACTCCTTGTAAAGTACATACAAAAGGATCCAGAGCCAACCACTTTTCCTTTTCCTCTCCCCAGATAGATCTGAAGGAGCAGGGACAGCTCTTGCATCGGGATCCCTTCACTGTCATCTGTGGCCGGAAGAAGTGTCTTCGCCATGTCTTTCTTTTTGAGCACCTCCTTCTGTTCAGCAAGCTCAAGGGCTCTGAAGGGGGTTTTGAGACTTTTGTTTACAAACAGGCTTTTAAGGTACATTACCTGGAGTTGGAGTAGGTGAAGGGGACAGGAAGCTATGCTATACTTGAGAACCCAAGTGTTCTAGAAGTTCACCCCCGACCCAGGTTCTGAATAGGCTTTGACCTATAACCAGTCATCAAGTTAAGGTATCAGAGGATGACAGAAGTCCCTGCCATTGGTCTACCCCATGGGGTTTTCACGTAGTCCATGCAGATTTATGAAGCATTCTAAGTCAGACTTGGAAGAGGATCTTTCCCACCAAGGACACATATGCCTTTTGAATTAGGAGTGGTCCCTGTGGTATGAGAGGAAAGGACACTATCCATGAAGAGGGAAAGCTTGCTTTAGGGAACCAGCCAGATAAATGTCCTTAGCAACCTATAGTCTTGGATGAGGTGGTATGGAATGATTCTAAAGATTTCTTAACTCTGTCCCCTACACTAGTTCCAGCTCTTTAGGGGGTAGTTATAGTACAGAGAAAAAGGCCTAGATTTGGAATAAGAGACATGGGTTCAAGTCCTTACTCTAGTAATCTACATAAATTCTTGGGCAAGTTGCTGCCTATCTCTGGGCCTCATTTCCCCTTCTGTAAGGTTGTTGTGAAGACTGCATGGAGAGCATTTGGCACCTGGTGAGAGTTAAACAAATGTTTACTGACCGTCTATCTACCAAATGCCAGGCTAAATGTAGTACTTGCTCATGTGATACCATCCAGCTAGAATTCATGCACCTTCAACCATTCCCCCTACTCTTCCTCAGACTGCTGACATGGGGCTTACAGAAAACATTGGGGACAGTGGACTCTGCTTTGAACTGTGGTTTCGGCGGCGGCGTGCACGAGAGGCATACACTCTGCAGGCAACTTCACCAGAGATCAAACTGAAGTGGACGAGTTCTATTGCGCAGCTGCTATGGAGACAGGCAGCCCACAACAAGGGTACTGGGCAGAGCTGTGGGAAAATGTACTTGGAACCAGGGTTATGGCAGGAGGTTTTCTGGAGAACATGGAGATTGCTTAGGAAAATGGTGTAGGATGCAGAAAAAAGAATGACTTAAGATTCAAGATCTGGCTTGAGAGAGAATTGCTGAATAGAAATTAGCCTAAGATGTACCAAAAAGAAAGAAAAAGCTAACGCATGTCAGGAAAATGAGAGTAAATGGGTGGGCAAGAGAGAAAATATTTGAGATTAAGAACTGGTGCCACTTATTTGCTGGATTAGTTTTTGTTTTTCTTTTTCTTTTTTAGTTGTTCTTTTTAGATATACATGATGGCAGAATGCATTTTGACATATTTTACATACATGGAGTATAACTTATTCTAATTAGGATCCCATTACTGTGGTTGAACATCATGTGGAGTTACACTGGTTGTGTGTTCATATGTGAACAAAGGAAAGTTATGTCCAATTTATTCTACTGTCTTTCCTATTCCCATCTTGGTTTTTGTTTTTATTTGATTCTGTGAACCTCATTCTATTCTACTCATCTGAAAAATGAAATAGTAATTATTTTTTTATTTCATTTTATTTTTGCTGTATTGGGGATGAATCCAGAGCCTTGGACATACTAGGCAAGCACTCTACTACTAAGCTATGTCCCCAGGAAGCAGGGAGGATTATATAAGGTGATATATATGGAAGCATCTTATAAAATGGAAAGATTATAAAATTGTGAGTTTTGCTCTTAATGCCCAACAGAAAAGGAAGATTAGAAAAGTTGGTGGGCAGCCAGGATGCCACATATGTGAGAACAGATAGATATAAATTGGAGGAAATCAACAACTACCATCACCATTCCTGTAGTGATAGCCAACAGGAAGTGTAATGAGATACCAGAGGAAGAGAGGGAGTAATGAGAGTTGGGAAGAAGCAAAATAAAGGGTGAACCAGTGATGTGTTAGAGCTGGAGCCAAGTAGTTTGCTAACAGGGTCTTTGTTCCCTAGAACTCCGAGTACAGCAAATGGTCTCTATGGGTATTGGAAATAAACCCTTCTTGGACATCAAAGCCCTTGGGGAACGGACCCTGAGTGCCCTGCTCACTGGAAGAGGTAAGGGCCAAGGTGCTGGGGGTGTCCCCGGAATCATACCTTGATCAGCTCTAAGCACAATGGGGAGGCATGGAGGAAAGTCAGGAAGGGTAATGAGTGGGCATCTCTCTTTCTAAAATCTGTGGGACTAACTGGGAGGCCCTCTCATGAGACAGTTGTTCTGGGAAGCCAGGAGTGCTTTCCCACACCAGCACCCCACCCCCACCCCAACTCCCCACTCTCTACAGCCGCCCGCACCCGGGCCTCCGTGGCCGTGTCATCCTTTGAGCATGCCGGCCCTTCCCTTCCCGGCCTCTCGCCGGGAGCCTGCTCCCTGCCTGCCCGCGTCGAGGAGGAGGCCTGGGATCTGGACGTCAAGCAAATTTCCCTGGGTGAGGCACCTCTCAAGGGGTGGCTCCCAACAGCCGGGTCATCATGGTGATGTTCAGGCTGCCTGCTGCTGAGCAATTCCTTTTTCTAGCCAAGTAGCCCAGTTGCCATGACAATATGTACAGCTTCCCCACTGCTAAAAGAGCTTTCCATGTGGTTGCTAGGGTTATGCTTACAGCAGCCTGTTGCTAAGAAGCACTTCCTCTGTACCTCTTTCTCTAGCTCTCCTTGGGTTTCTATGGAAACTGCCTCAGCTTCCTGTTGTACCCTCCTGGTTCACCACGGCAATCCTTATAGTTTCCTGTCGCTTCTTCCCTGGTTGTTCTAATGATGCTGCTGACAATTTCCTGCCTCTTGGTAGGGGGGTTCTCTTGCAACTGGATTGCTATGGTGACACAGCTTCCTGTTGCTATGGAGCTTTTTCCTCCTTGACGGAGCAGCTTGGTTGCTTAAGGTAATCTGCAGGAGTTCTATACCCTACTCTCACCCTAGCTTCCCCTCTAGCCCCAGAAACACTTGACTCTTCTGGAGATGTGTCCCCAGGACCAAGACACAGCCCCAGCCTGCAACCCCCCCACCCTGGGAGCAGCACTCCCACCCTGGCCAGTGGAGGGATCTTAGGGCTATCCCGGCAGGTAAGTATCTGCAGTAAAGCTGGGAATGGGTGATCTCTTTGGTCACTTTCTGGGTGGGCTTTTCTGATCATCCAGCCCACTGGGGGAGTGGGAGAACCAATGATCCCAGCTGAGGATGCAGATTGGATTTATTGCACAGTCTGCCTTTCTCCTCTCCCCCAGGCCTGGCTAAGAGGTATCAATGCCAGAGGTGAAAAAAACAAATCTTTAATAAGAAGCAGGCTTGAGAGAGAGAGAGAGAGAGAGAGAGAGAGAGAGAGAGAGAGAGAGAGAGAGGAAATATCTCCAAATTCATTGCAGTTTCTCTGCCCTCAGAGTCATGCCCGAGCCCTGAGTGACCCCACCACACCTCTGTGACCTAGGTGAGTTCATATCCCCTTTCTCTCTTCTGTCCTTCAAGTGCCCTTCTTCCTAGCCTAAGCTGCTTGACAGTCAGGTTCTTCCCTTTCCCAATCCATCCTTCTTTTCTCCTGGCTTCTAGAGAAGATCCGGAACTTGGCTGCAGCCCCTCCTCTCCACGTGTTTTGGGCTGGGATGTCAGTGGGACATAACAAAGGACTAGAAGAGCACCGAATTCCTTCCCTCTGCTCCCTGAACAGAAAGGGGATTCAAGGACCAGAGCATCCCCCTGCTACTGCTATCTCTAGCTCTCCCCTGCTTGGTGCCTTATCCTGCAGGAACCAGAATGGCCATATTTGCTTCCCTTCATAGCCTGGAAAAGGGAAATTATCCCTTTTCTAATTTTCCCTCATCCTTGGCCACTACGCATCCCCATGACACCTCTCTGACAGCCTGTTTCTCCTCATCCCGATTCTCCCAGAGAAGACTCATCTCTGCCAGGTCAACTGGTTCCTGGTGACTCCATCCTGGGATGTCACAGGAGATGGAGCTATGAAAACCATACTACAGAGTGGGACCGGAACTGCAGACTTTTTATGTGTAATTATTGTTATTATAATACTATTATTATATTAAATGTATTTACTCACACTTTGCCTCCCAGGAGCCAGAACAATCCTCTGGATTAAGGTTTTGCAACTAACTTGAGCACTTCCCTAAACCAACCATTAACTAGAATACAGAAAATAAAACCAAGGCTGAAGTACCCTTTATCCTTTACTGTCCAAAAATTATGCAAGAGCCTGGAAAAATGTGCTTCCTCCATAGTGGCTTCCAGAAGATCAATGAATTTTTGGAGGTTCCTTCTTCCACATCTTGAGGCTAACTAAGCTAGTCACAGACAAACTGGGGTCTAGCACAGCCCAACAGTTTTCCAAAGAGGTCTTCAAGCCACAGTGCATGAGAACCCCCTAGCCTATTTCTTAAATGCTACCTTTTGGGCACCACCCAGAGATACTAAATCTGAAGACTGAGTTAAAGCCCAAGATTCTACATTTCTTGTCTAGCTCTCTGAATGATAATTTAATGCCTGAAGAGGTTAACTATTTCTAAAGCAGAAGAGCCCAAGGAAAGAAACAGGACATAGGCAGACAGGACACAGGGCCTTGTGCCTCAAGACACCTGTTTATTGGGGACACGACTCTGCAACAGGGATGACAGGAATCGTACCAAAAATAGCAACGTCTACAGGGCCCCTGATGGGGCTAGAAGGGTACAGTGCCCCCCCACCCCCACCCCTTGTACAAAAATAAACTCTCACGCCTATGGACCAGCAAAAACTGGCAGAGCGTCTCCTCAACAGGGACACAATCCTCTCTGCCAGACCTGGGACCCCGTTCTTTGACCCTCACCTCTGCCACTTCTAAGGCACTGTGACTCCCCTGGGCTGGATGGGTATCGCCTGCCCATCCTCCTTTGCCCACTGCCCCTCCACCTCTGGTCCGCCTGGGGCTGGGATTTGGGTCCCATACTGCCCCCTGCTGGCTGCTCTACCCAACTACCTCTAGTGCTCCCCCGCTCCTGCGGGGTAAGCTCACTAAGCTAATCACCCCTAAGAGGGATCCCTACCTTTCTTGCCCCCCAGGCCCCGCTTCTCCAGATCTCGACAACCCGGGGCCCTCCTCCCCTTCCAGCGAAGGACTGGGAGGGGTCTCTCCTGATGGTGCTCGGACATAGGGAGGAGATGCATCAGCCTGGGGAGGCCGGCGACCCCGAGCCCGACGGCTGTGGTGCACTTGCAGATGCAAGGCCATAAGCTCAGGGGCTCCAGTGGCAAAAGGGCAGAAAAGGCAGCGGTGGAGGGCACCCCCTGGCCCAGCCTCACCTCCCGGCCCCGCCCGCAGGGACAGGTCCAGGGGTTCGGCCTCACCACCTCGCCCATTGCGCAGGGTCCTCCCAGGGCTAGCCGGCTTCCGACGGGACCCCGGCCCAGCGCCACCTGAAGGAGGCCGGGGACTTGCAGCACCCTCCACCCAGGTCGCAGATTGCTGAGCCAGCTTGGCTCCTGAGGATGGGGCTGAACCCCGCTGGGTAGGTGGTGGCGGCTCTGGGGGTGGCCCCGGGCCTGCACCACTCCTCTGCTCCCGGTGGTGACGCTGCAGGTGATACTTGAGTGAGCCAGACTGGGTGCCTGCGTAATCACAGTGTGGACACTTATAAGGGCGCTCACCTGGGGAGAAGAGGTGGGATAAGGTGATGAGGTCAGAATCACTGCATACCCTCATTTGCATTCTGCTCAATTTACTGACTTCATCCTTAGGACTGGGAAGAAGCCCTGTCTTTCTCACTAGCTCTGATTTAATAAAGAACATTTTCGAACTAATTTCATCTGACCAATAGAATGCTATAGTGGATCATCTCTAAGACTATTGATAGCTCTCATCTTTTTTTCCTCCCCTTCAGTCCCTACCCACTCAAGAAGCTGCCTTCCTTACCTGTGTGCACTCGAAGATGCACTTTGAGGTGATGAGCTGAGCGGAAAGATTTTCCACAGAAGGGGCAATCCTTGCCAGTGGCCCCTCGGCCCCCTTCAGGCCGGGTCCCTCCAGCCAACAGCCCATTTTCTTCTGCAATGTACACATTAAAAGGAAGTTATGAGGGTCGCTTTGCACCTCCACACCCACCCCACAGGCCTGTTTCCCCTTGGGTTCCACAAGGTTACATCAAGTTTGGGAGAACATAAGAGGTTAAGAATTAGTGCCATTGGAAGTGGTAACATCTTCAGGAGAAAAAAAATAAAATGAGAAGAAAAAAGGCTCTTTTTAAAAAGAAGCTACAAGAGTGGTGACCACAGAGTTGGACAGGAAGACAGACAGAAAACCCAGAGAGGAGTCCCTACATACCCTGTGTGGCTGTAGATCTTGCCTGGGCCCCCACAGAAGGCGCCGAGTGCCCCGGTCCCTCGCCTGGGCGTGGGTGCAGGGAGGCCAAAGGGCCCAGTGACCTGCCCCGGGCCCAGTTCTCCTCCTCAGCCTCTACCACCTCCTCTTCCTCCTCAGGCTCCTCCACACGGTGCCTTCGAGCCCGTGCTGGGACAGCTGATGGCAGTGGGCGGAAGCCTCCAAAGCTACGGCCGGCCCCAGGCTCAGCCCCTTCTCCATTGGGCCGCGCTTCGCCAGCACGAAGGCTTAGATAACCCAAGAGGCTCGGGGGCTCCCGACGCTCAGCTGGAGTGGGTGCCGGGGCCAAGAGAAGCGCAGGGCCCAGTGGCTCATAGGCCAGCAGCCCCAAATCAGGAGGCTGGGGTGCCCGGGCAGGCCCTGAGCCAGGACCTGGGGCACGGAGAGGACCCAGCTTGCTGGCATGCACTTTCATGTGGTTCTTTAGGAACCAGGGCTCCTTGAAGCAGCGGCCACACACAGGACACGCATGATCGAAGGAGGCCTTGTGCTTGCGCATGTGGCCCTTGAGAAACCACGACTGTGTAAAGCTCTGGCCACACACTTGGCAGCGGAACTCTGGAGGCGCCGGGGGCTCCTCGGGAGCTGCAGGAGCAGAGGCAGGAGTTGCCTCACGTTCAGGCTCTGGTTCTGGCTCAGGAACAGATCTGGGTTCGGGCTGGGGTGGAGGCTGAGGCTGGGGCACAGTGGAGGTGGCCGCCAGGGGGCGCTCAGGAGCCCCGTGGGCCGTCAGGCTATGGTGTAGCAGCTCCTCCTCCTGGCTGGAGCCAAAACTGCACAGACTGCACTTCCAAGGCCTGTGCAGGATGTGCAGGTGGCGTTCGCGCTCTGCTGAGGTGCGAAACTTGCCTTTGCAGAAAGGGCAACGGAAGGCAGATGACGAAGGAACCTGAGGCCGTGCCTGGCCCTCAGTGGCAGGGTTGGCCTGCATGCCTCCTGAGCTTCGGGCTCTTCCTAGGCGAGCCTCCCGCAGCAGTGCGCGCTCCTCCAACTCCAGCAACAGGCGCGCGGCAGGGCTACGTGGGCGCTCAGGCTGATGTGTTCGCAGGTGCGAGCGTAGCAGAGCCCGCTGTGCTGCGCGATGCCCACAATGTGGGCACTGGAAGGCCTGAGCCCCTGGGTGCGCTCGCAGATGCAATGCCAGGATGGAGTTGAAGCGGAATCGCTTCCCGCATACAGGACAGGGAAAACGCCGTTCTCCTGCTCGACTTTCAGACCAGCCCACAGCTCCCATCCCGGGCGACCCCGTGCTCACACCTGGCCCGTTGGAGTAGCGCTGCAAATCCAGCTCGCCGTCAAAGGCCGGTGGTGACGGGGCTAAATGGCCACCAGGGACGCGGGGACGTGAGCCCTGTGGAAAAAGAAGCACGTAGAGCAAAGGATGGAGAAGGGCGATCAGTGGAGAAAACAACGGCAACAAGGATCAGAACAAAAGGAGAGTGGGTTTGGGCTTGACCCAGGGTGCCATTCACCACTGCAGGCTGGAGGATGGATGGGAATTGGATGCTGGGGCCAAGGAGATAAGTTATAATAGGGACGCAGAGCCAGGGTTAGGTTAAATAGTAGGTTAAAAGAGAAAGAGGTAGGAGGGAGATAGCACCATTTTAGATATTTGTAGGTTCAGTCCATGTCTCCACTCACCTCCATGGAACCCCTTCACATTCTTTGGTTCTGGGGAGTGCAGGGAAGAGGAGGAAAGGCTGCTAATGAAGGCAACAGGTGCTGAGGAGCTAAAGAAAGAAAGATTTGGAGGAAAGATGAGTCCTGATTTTCAGCAATGGAAAGTATCACCCCCAATCCCAGACTCTTTTAACACCCTAGAGTCCTTAAACCTTTCCCTTCCTATTTGCATTTTGAGTCACAAGGGGGCTGCTTTCCTCAAAGACTCCACCCCTTAATTTGCCAAATCCAAAAGGCTCTCTGATAACCCAATTTTTTCCCAAAAATTATGTTTTAAATGCTCCCAGAACCACTACCACCACCACCTCACATCCTGGCAGTGGGGAGGGAGGGAACATCACAGTATGTGCAGCTTGATAAATGAATGGAGAGGGCTTGCCATGTTCCCCGGTTATCCAAGTGGGGTCAGTCACTCTCTCTCAGACCCTAACTGACCTGGCAGCCAAACATCCTTCCAGGTTCCACGGTCCTTGCTTCTGCCCTTACCCTGTCTTTCCGTCTTTCCCCCTCACTCTCCCTCCCTCCGCCTGGATTCCTGATCCATTCATTTCCATTCATTACAGAGACTCATTCATGCATGGGAGAGAAACACCTCC
This sequence comes from Spermophilus citellus, assembly GCF_964194105.1. Lineage (NCBI taxonomy): Eukaryota > Metazoa > Chordata > Mammalia > Rodentia > Sciuridae > Spermophilus > Spermophilus citellus. Next base: position 195,203,284 of record NC_138185.1, on the reverse strand, counting down.
CAGCAGCAGAGTCTGGAGACAGACAGAGGGGGAGGGGCATGAAGGGGGAGAGAGTCAGAGAGGGAATGGAGAGAGTTGGGGGAGGAGTGGAAGTTAAGGGGCACTGCCAGTCTGGGGAAGGGGTTAAAAACTGCAAATACCGTCTAAGATTCATCCCCTGTTTCAAACCTTGGAGCCTGCAGTTTGATGGGGCATCTCAGCCCCTTTGTCCAGGCTGTTCCGAAGCAGGCTTTCCTCCTCTCTGCAGGGGAGAGGCTTCCTCACACAAGAGGAGGATTACACTGGCTCTGAGCTCAAGAGGCTGGAGTGAGGGACGGGGGGCGGGGCCGGGCCATCTGCACAGATAGGGGCTCCCGCACAAGCTCTTAACAGGAAAGGGTTAAAATTCTCCAGCTAAAATTCCCTAGGCCTGAGATGTGCAGAGCTCCAGGGCCAGGAAGAAGAGCACAGAGAAGAAGAGGATAGGGGGTGGGAGGGGTCCTGGTTCTAAGCTGCAGAAGAGGTCAGCTTTAGGACTCAGAAGTAACCTCAGAATTAAAATTCATGGAAACAGGGCTGGGAAGATGACCAGAAAGCATCCACTCTACCTTCCTGCCTCCATACAGAATTGTATCTGGTCAAGGCCAGATGAATGTGGGCCTAACCTTTTTCTTTTTTTCCTCCCCTCTGCCTAAGATAGGAAGAATATTTGAGATATAAAGAACTTTCTTACAATAAGCTTTATGTTACTGAGAAAGAAAAGAACTCGGCATTACCTTGCTTACAGATCTTTAATAGAAGAGAACTGGGCCAGGAGTCAGCCCTGCTTATCAGCAGAGAAAAGGCTCTGGAGGTCCAGAGCTTCCTTAATTTTCAAGGTTTAGTGGATGTGGTAAGACTTCAGTATGGGGCAAATACCTGTTACATGCAGAATCAGGGCTCTGGGAATATTAACAGGATATTAATTAACAAAAATATCCTTGTCCAAGGTCCATTAGATGTCGTCTGTCACCATTTAATGTGTTCTTCTATAGCTCCAAATTTGGGAGTACACCTTCCTCCTCTGGATCCTCCAAACAAACCCCTTTCCTGGGGCCAAGAGCCTAGCCAGGTTCACTGAATAATTTCACAGAAGGTGAGTCAGAATAGGATTAAGGGGTACAAGGCTATTGTAAACCTAGTTTTACCATTATTAAACCCTACAACCTTCAGTGAATCATTTATCCTTTGTAATGTAAGTAGGTTGGACTAATTTTTACTGATGTTGCCTTCCAGCTTAAAAGTTTTGTGGGTCTAAATAACAGGACTCTTCTGGACCCGAGATGTTGAAACAAATGGTCATTCCTTCAGTACCATGGAGAGTGCAGTGGGCTACCAGAGAAGCCACTTTGGCCACCTCAGTACCATAGATAGAACTATGAAGTCCTAGAGAGGCCATGTTTGCCATTTTAGCATCACAGATAAAGCACTGAGAAAAGCTGGAGGATTTTCTCCCCCTATCTGGGAACCACAGAGGGTCAGGGGAGAGTGGTACCAGAGGATTATTTTGGCCTTTTGGATGTCAATGAAAATAGAGGTATTAGAAAATAGATGTAACCAGAAAATTTTTAATTAGCTATAAGGAGTGTCCTGACAGTTACAGTTTGTACATCCTGGAATGAGTTACTGAGGCATCGTATTTGGGTCCCTCACATTCTGTTGCTCTCCTGGGGATTCCCGGAACATCCTGGTGTACAGCCAATCTGGTATATTCAGAGGAAGCAGATGGCCAGGAGGGAGGGGGGGGTGGAGGCTGGGAATACTGCATGGTCATAGCTGACTAACCTATGGGCACATATTCTGATTCTGAGAAGATTCTAGGGCCCCTAAAACTGCAAGCAAAACATCTCCTGAGAAGCTGGACTCATATCCAATGCAAAAATAAAACAAAACAGAACAAGGCAAAACTTCCTCCCAAAAGAAACACACACACACACACATACACACACACACACATTGCACACAGCAGTTTTCAGAATGGAAATATAGTGATATAAGAAGACCCAAACTGCAGCTAAATTCCCCAGCAGAAGAGTTTCTCCAAAAGAGGCCTAAAATCAACAAAATTCACTGAGACCTCCTAGACCCCATCAAGATCCCCTCAATCATATTCATTCCAATCAGGCCCAGACATTTGATCTCATGGTCGTAATCAATAAAGGAGAGCACTGACAGGTTTTATGAAGTTGCTTGTAACTTAAGTCATACATGTATTAACTGTGGACAATAATCATAGATTTTTCTATACTCAGGCTTAAACACCATCCATGATACTTGGCCAGACTTGGTCAGAGAGTAGCAGTGACCTACTTTCCACCCCCACTGAGAATCAGGGGTTATCTTGCCCTTATTTGGATTCTATAGGGATGCAGAGCCAGGGTTAGGGATCAGAAATATTTCCAAAGCAACAGGCCCATTACTCTTACATGCCAGGACAGCTGGTATAGGCAGTTTATGGAACATCAAACCTTAAACCTTACTAAGTAAAGATGGATGGTTAATAAAAAGATTTATAAACAACAAAGACAGATACACAGAAGGATCTGCCAAATAGAGGACTAAGAAGGTTGTCCCCAAGCCTAGTGGTTCAAAGTGTATGGAGCAAGGGTTCAGGATCTCTGGGGTCTAGCTGTAACTAGGCCTCTGCCTCTGGTCATTTCTAATACTTGAGTTTTCCCTCTGCTGAGAATCCTATACCTCCGAAGTCAACTAACAATTATGATAACCACTGCACTAAATGGGTTTTTAGGAAAGGGAGCTTCTTAAGTGGTCCAGAATGAAGACCACCTCAATCACAGAGACATGCCAATAGATCACTTTTGTGGTCTCCTCTCTATATTAACTTCACTACTCCTTCAAACTCTCCCTCCAGAGCAGTTTGCCACCTTTCAGGTTGAGTTCTTGGTGAAGACAGCATTCCCTGGGTCCCACTGTCCTGAGTTAGGGGCAAGCAACCTCAGTTAAGGACTCCAAATGCACAGTAGGAGGTGAGAAGATACACCTGCTGCCACCCCACCATGGTGAATTTTATCCCAGTCATGTCCTAACTTGACCCCGATTTTCAAAGTTCTGAAGGATCTGGATTTGGGGAAAGGAGACATGTAGCCATCCCTAAGTCTACTTAACTGGAGCTGACCCTAGAAAAGTCAGTCTAACCGCCCACATGAGCCTCAGTCCTCAGACTGGGAGGTGGGGGAAAGAGGGAGGTGGGCAGGAGAGCTTCTGGGAAAATACCCCTCCCAGAAATAGGTCAGCAAGTAAGGTAGGACCTGTGATCCTGCACAAGAGGTTCTTCCAGCAGCACCCCAGACCCCTCCCTGGGAAGATAAGCAAGAAGGATGACAGGGGGCAGGGTGGGAGATAGGGAGGCCAGGGCTCTGCTACCCCCGGCCTGGAGAACAAAAGCTGAGTTACAGCCGCCTCCGCTGCTGCCGCGGGCCGAGCTCTTTGTGACACTTTGTTTGGGACGCAGAGAGGGAAGCACCCCCCATCCTCTCCCCTCCCCCCACCGTCCCCACTCCGGAGAGTTTGGGTTCCTTGCCCCCTCCCCCACGGGCCCTACCTGGGCCGGGGGGCGCGCATCCACTCAGGTTCGCGGCCACACCGCCCCGCACCCCCAGGGCCCTCGCGCCCTGCCTTCGGGCCCCTACAAAGACGCTCGCCACCCCCGCCCCCACCCCACCCCCGTTGGCCCTTCCCCTTTGGTGTCCGCTCCCCCGGCTCCCCCACCTGGCCCCCCTCCCGTGGGCCCCCCCCAGCTCTACAGGCTTCCCAGGCCGCCACCCCCACCCCGCCCCCCCAGGAGCTCTGGGCGAAGTTTGCTTGGGGCCGAGCCGGCGCCCCTCCCCCGCCCCCGCCCCCTGCACCTGCTCCGAGCCGGGCGCGCGGAGCGGCCCCCCCTCCGGGATGGGGGGAGGGGGCCGGGGGCGGGGGCGGGTGGCGGACGGGGGGGGGGCCGGGAGTGGGGGGAGCGGCTACTCACGAGCCCCGGGCGGGCGGCGGCGGAGCGGGCGGGCGGCGGCGGTGGCGGCGGCGGGCGGCGGGCCGGCGGCGCGGGCGTCAGCGTTACGTGGGGCCGGGGGAGATGCGCCGGGCCCCGGCCCCCCCGCCCCCGGCCCGGCCCCCGCCCCCTCCCCGGTCCCCCCGCCCCCGGCCCTGGCCCGCATTGTGTGCGGCGGGAGGCGGCCCGGCCATTAGCATGCGGGGGGCGGCGCGGCGGGGTTGGGAACCGCGCGGGAGCGCGGCTACGGCTCTGGGGACAGGGAGCTGGGGACCCCGGGAGCCGCGAGAGGCGGCCGCCAGGGGCGGGGTGCGGGCAGTTTGGAGACGGGGGGCGCTGTTGGAGGGAGGGAGAGAGGAGGGAGCGGGGGTGGGGCGCACAGATGATTCCAACAGGAGACTGGAAGAGATTTTGAAAGGTCATCTCGTCCTTCCCCCAGCCTCCTAGCAGGACTGCCCCTCCCACCCTAGACCCGGACATACCAGGGAAGGAGTTGGCTCTGCCGCTGTTTCTGCCCCAACATGCACAGACTCGGAGAAGTTCTTCCTGGGGTTTTATCTCAAAGCCTCTCCCTTACAATTTCTGTCTCTTTTTGGGGAGGAGGAGGGGCGATTATAGAGATAGTTAATGTCTGCCGTATAAGAAACATTATTAAAGTTACTCTTCCGTCCTTTCTGTTCTTGATAAACAATTCTCGTTCTTCTCTCTCGAATTCTATTTTCCATTCTTTAAGACACTTAAATGGCTCTTCAAAACAACAAATATTTACTGAGTGCTTACCAAGTACCAGGCACTGTGCTCAGAGCTGTGGGGGATGCCCAGATGAGGGGGATGCGATATGTTCCCTTGAGGAGACTGTAGTCTGGGCGATGGCTACAAACTTGTAAGTAGTATATTCAGATTTGGTCAATATTTACAGAATGCCTGTTCACGTATTTAATAGTATAGAATCCTTAACAATAACGTTCTAATATAATTAGTTCTCATTTGCAGGTAAGAAAAATGAGGCTCAAGGAGTTTCTTTCCCCACTGGCCTGCAAGTTTAAGGATCCTCATTGCAAGCCCAACATCTCACATCACCATTAAATAAAATTAATTCATATGGGGATTGAAGAGGTAGAAATAGACAACAGTTCTCTAGATTCCTTTAAAATGTGATTCCCACTTCCCAAGAAAGAAAAATAGATACAGTGTTCCAAGGATATTGACCCAGTACTGAGTAGGGCAGGAATGGCTTATAAGGAAGGCCATGTGCTTCCCAGGATCCTGTCCAAGGAACTACCTGCCAGGGTTCTTCTGGCTCAGTTTCTCCTATCATCAATAATAATGATAATAGCTACTAAGGATTATGAATACATACGTGTTAGGTGTTGGGTTAAGCTAGCTAATATGCATTTTCTCTTCTAATGCTCAAGGCAACCCCTTGAAATTGGTATTAACTTCCCTTTATAGATAAGGAAACAGATTAAGCAACTTGTTCAAGGTCATCCAGGTGGATCTGGGACTGGTTCTCTCCAGACCTCAGGCTCTGTGCCAAGATGGGCCTTTCCTATCTTTGAGTTATATATATTCAGGCCCAGCTTTTTCTGCTGTACAAATAAATATCCCCATCTTAGGTTCTTTAGTAAGTCCTCAGGCACATCAGTATGACCTCATCAGCAGCGTTAATGGTTATTAACCACTCACCCTGAATCAACAACCTTTCACAGCATGGGCACGTTGTTACCTTCCTTTTATCAGTGAACAAACTGAGGTTGAAATAGGTAAAATAATGTCACAAGAATATGTCCAAGGTCACACAGCTGGGAAACTTGCAGAACTGAGTCTAGCCCAGGCTGCAAGGTATCTCTTCTTTCAGAAATATTGTTTTAATAGTACCTTTCCCAAGAAAGGTACACGAGACTTGGGGACCATCTACATATGTCTAAGTGCAGTTTATCACTGAGTCAAAACCAATCCCCACTAAAAACAGTGCTCTCCATCCACTTAGCATCCAATTCAGAGTAGAACGTTCAAGAAATTACAAAGAGAAAAGAGTGAGAGACAGGAAAGTTAGGGGAATTAAAACTTACCAGGGTTAGGGACAAAGCTGCAAGTGGTAATAAGCAGTCCAAAGAGTAATATGGAAACTTACTAGGGCAGAGTAAGTGATTTGATGAAGAAACCAAAGAAAGAAAAAAAGATGATGGAATATAGGGAAATTGAGGTCCAGGATTAAAAGTATCCAAAGGGATGTGGTGAGTGAATGAATCCAAAAGAGGAAACCAGATGGGCAGAAATGGGAGCAATAGAAATAGGAACAAAATGAGACAGGGCTGAGTGTCTTGTGAACTAAGGTTGGTGTCTACCCAGGGCCACTCCCTAGATCCTTAGGCCCTTACTGGGACCTTTGCCCAACCACAGCCCAGCTCTGTCAGCCTTTCTCAGACAGGACAAGTTTTTCATCTGCTCTGAAATACCAGGCCCCCAAAGAGTCCCAGGACCCATCTGAGTCCCATCCCTTTGGAGTAGCTGCTTCAAACTAGGTACGTGTAAGATCCTGGGCCTCAATTCCCTTAATTTTGGTAGTGGGTAGAGGGGTAACTGGGAGAGGTATAGCATGTCCTATCTCCTGAAGGACAAGCCCATAATGAATTTTTCCAACCTAGGAAGCACCCAGCTCTTATGGTCAAGGGAATGATGGAGGATGGAGCCAATCTGCAAGAGCAGGAGAGACCCAGCCTTCGTCTGGAAAAGCTACAGCACTGGGCAAGGCACAAGCAAAATGGACAGCTTTTGGTGCTGGCGGTGAGGCCAGGCTGTCCCACCCCAGGTCTCAGCATGTCCACTTGTATCCAATTCAGTTCCATCCATGTTCAGTGAGCACCTACCATGTGCCAGAAATTGTGCTAGGCTCTTAGTGGGAGGAGGGTGGAAGAAACAGACGAAAAAATAAAAAGCAAGAACCTTAATCTCCATGTAGCTTCTGTCCGATGGGGAAAACAGAAGTAAGTAAACTGCAACATGAGGCAGAACAAATTAGACGGCACTTAATTTTTAAATCTTACTTCCTTTGCTGCCCTTGGTTGACTACTTTCCTTCTGCCATGTATTTATCCCAATTATTTTCCAGGAGGGAAAAGAATCCTTGACAGTTCCCTGCTAAAATACCCTGCTCTGGTCTCCAGGTGACCCAGATATGGCTGGCATTAGCTGTGGTACCCTTTGCTGTCTCAGTCGCCTGCCTGAACTCTGCTTGTCACATGGCCACAGCACTGCCACTTGGGTCTGGAGTCTCAGTAAGACCTGTCACAGGGAGGGTAGAAGGAAGGTTCTGGGGACACCTCCCTAATGGGAACAGAGTTTAAATTTGTGCTTATTACCATTCAGGGTCTCCTAACTGGGACTGTCACCCTTGAGCTTCGCAGAGCACCCCGCCTCTGGAAGGTGAGTGGGAAAAGCATGCAGTACTGTCCTCCCACCCCCCAAAATACACACACACACACCCCTCAACTCAGGAAGTAAGTGATTAAATGTTGACTAATCCTCTCTGCTGTCTGTCCCTGGCTGGCCTAAAAGACTATGGAGAGAAAGCAAGAAAGTTAGAGGGCTGATGGTCCTCTCCCATTTGGAGAAGAAACAAGAGCTGAGCTTTGTTTTCAGCTAGGCTTCAGGTGGGGATTGATGTTGGAATGAGTCCCCTAGGCTGGGCAGTGCTGAACTGGTTCACTGGCAGGTACGGGCCATGATGATATTCAACACCTTCAACCTGATCTTGGGCTTCATTGCGGTGGTGGTCGAGGTGATGAAGACAGCTTTGGGGCCTTCTCCCACAGCCTCCTCCCAGGTACTGGTGAATGAAGAGGTGGGAGGAGGAGGAAGCAAGAGATGGAAAGGGAAAGGGCAGGGAAAAACAGGTGTTGGGTCCCCACAGCATCCTCAGCCCTGTCTACCTGCAGCTGGTGGGCTTGCTGGTGCTGGAGCTCAGCGCTGAGGTCTTCACCCTAGGGGGTGTGCTGGCCTCCGCATATGCCCTATTCTTGCTGAGCCAAAGGAAGCCAGGATGCTTCAGGAGCCAGAGTCTGCACTACCAGGAACTGCAAGAGGTATTGGGGGCAGGAAGGAAAGCATGGAGCAGCTAGCTGCCTCCTAATTTTTCCGTTGGCAATCCTGGTCAGTGGCATTTAAGGGGAGCAGTGGGACAGAAGGGAAATGAGGGATCCTGAATTGAAACTGATTGGCTTTCTGGCTTGGGACATCTTTTCCCCTAATGGTGGGTAAGAGGGAATTGGGTATCCAAATGACTGGGACTAGAATAGACAAGCTATAGGAAGCTACCCAGATTTATTGGAAGAACTATGAGAGAAAAAAATGGGGGAGGAAGAAGTTGCTTCCGTCTGGGCTATCTCCTTTCTCATCCCTACAATTCACTTACACTTTTATCTGCTTTTCAGGGCCTCTCTGAGGTCGAAGAGGTTCCTGGTTTGGAAAATGGTACTATTGTGGCCAGCACAGGAAACCGAAATGAGTGAGCTGCGAGAGCAAGGGGATGCAGACAGGATCTACAGCCCTTCTCTCTTGAGGGAGCACCCTCCAGCATGCCACCCCAGCAAACTCAGAAGATAGCATGAGGTCTAGTGGAGTTCTTTCTTGTCCCTTCCCCACTAGATGAAAATATACCTGGACCTGGGTCCTCCATCTCACTTCACCGCCCTGTAAAGGGGCTTCCTCCCTTCCATCCTTGCCCTCCTCTCCCCACTGCTTCTTTCTTAGATTCGGGTCTGGTCCACTCTAACAGAGCCTACAAGTCCCAGGATGCCCCGCTACCCCGTGACCTTCTGGGAAATAAAGAGCCTTCCCTCCGCGGCAGGGGCGCTGTGCATCTGCCGAGTGACGCGAGGCGCTGCAAGTCAAGGCCTAGCCGAGAGTTTCCTCGGGCGCGACCACTGGGCCCGCTAGCGGGGAGGAGCCGGGCGGGCGGTCCTGCGCCGGGGCGCCACACAGCAGCCACGCAACCGCGAGAGGACTCTGGGCCCTCGCCCCTCCCTCTGTCAGCTTCCGAGCCCGTCGACGGCTGGGAATGGCGCTTGGCAGAGCTGGGGGTTCGCAGGTCCTATCGCCGCGCCCCCTCGCACGAGTGCTCAGGTCCAAAGTCCTGAGACTTGGAGCGCGCGCGAGAAGGAGGTTGGAGATGATGAGTCAGG